>NC_135957.1:32587726-33787726 GCF_053455715.1 Rhinoraja longicauda
AAGGGCAGTAGAACCGTGGGTCGTGGAAGGTCCATCACCCACAAGTTTCCCGATCAGCAATCCGTCACGTTTGCTGGGGGAAAATCCCCGATCTTCACAAACAATGAGAATGGGGAAAAGGAAACAAAAAGTGATTGAAATATTCAGGCGGGTCCAGGGGACATACTTTATCTGGAGGGAGGAAAAGACTTAACGTTTCTGGTCAATGACCTTTCATTCGAACTTGGATAAATTAGCAATTGTAAATTGCAGTGAATTGGGGAGGAGAGGAAAGAGAAAAGTCGAAGGTCTGTGATAGAGTGGAGATGGGGAAAGGGGGAGAATGACACAAGTGGTGGTGGTGGTGGGGGTTGGAGGAAGCTATTAAAAGTGTGTCTGGAGGAGATTGTGATGAGTGGTAACATGAAATTTGAAATACCAGAAGAGGAAAAAACACGATTGCTGGAAAGTGCGATACGATTGTGAGATACAAGGCGATTACGATTCTGAAATTGATGAATTCACTGATAGTTCCTTGAGGAATGAATTATGTCAGAAGATTCAAAACATCACTGAAGTCTCACCTGTTCAGCACTGCCTTCAACCACTGACCGTCACCTCACCTTCTTTTTCCTTTTCTGTACGTTTACTTATTTATCTATTTATTTTCTTCTCTATGTTTTAGTAAACCCTGTAAAGCATCTTTGAGTGTTTAGAAAAGCGCTATATAAATGGAATGCATTATTATTATTATTATTATATAAGATGATATGTAGTATAAGGATTTATTGCCCTTGGTGAAGAGATTTCTACCAATCTTTTTCCTGAATTGCCAAACCCTTATTATGAGACTGACCCCTGGTTTTAAATAATGCATCCAGAAGAAATAAATAAATATGTCATGTCTCAAAATATTTTCTGAAAACAATACTCACATTTGGTTTGGAATTATTGAAACTAATTTTATTCAGTTTTCTTATACCTAGAGGAAGGATAGGGTTTTTATATAGCAATGTAGACCAGATTTAACACCCAAGGATCATGTGTTATGCCAGACTAGATGTGATGAGAGGTGAGGGGAATGTGAGTGGGGATAGAACATAGAACAGAATGGCACAGCACTGGAACAGTCCCTTCGGCCCACAAAGTATGTGCTGAACATGATGCCAAGTTAAAGTAATCTCCTCTGCAAATATGCAATTGATTTCCCTCCATATCCTGCATGAACATGTGCCTATGTAAAAGCCTCTCAAATGCCAATCTTGTGTCAGCCTCCACCACCACCTCTGGCAGAGCGATCCATGCATCTGTGTGAAAAATCTGCCCTGCATATCTCCTTTAAACTTTGCCCCTCTCACTTTAAAGCTATGCCCTCTAGTCCTTGACATTTCCACGCTGGAAAAAAAGGTTCTGGCTGTCTATCCTGTCTGTGCCTCTCATCATTTTATATGCTTCTATCAAACCTCCCCTCAACCTCTGATGTTTCAGAGATAACAATACAAGTTTGTCCAATCTCTTCTCATAGCTAATACCCTCTAATCCAGACAGCACTCTGATAAACTTCTGCACCCTCTCCAAAGCCTCCACATTCTTCCTGTAGTGTGGCAACCAGAACTGCACACAATGAGTTCCAATGAAAATGATTCTTAACCAAATAAACAATTAAATGTTGCATTCAAAGTCAGAAAACGTGTGCACCCTGTACAGCAAAAAGAAAAATGGAGTTGGATTCTTCTTCCTCTTGTATTTGTTTCTTTGCTTTTTCTTTTCTTTTTGTCCTTGCCTTTTCTGTTTCTTGGCCTCCCCTGTAAACTTCCTCTGATACGCCGATTTTATTTTCAAGGCAAACTGTGCGAATCGCACGCCTCTCCAAATGTGGCCTCATTAGTGATCTCTGTAAGTTATTAAATAACTTGTTTCATTCAATGATCAAATATTCCCATTGATACTGTGGTACCACTTATAATTGAAAACACAAACAAGCCCAGAAAAAGAAATTTCCATCTTACTGTAAAAGCGGCACAAAATCCATTGAGACGTGCAGCACAATTTGGACAGGAAGCAATTAAAGTAATTACACAGTTCTCTGTTGTTTCGTGTTTGCGAGTTTCCTTTTATTAAACTGCAATGCACTGTTAAGATAAGGTTGAAAAGACAAAGATTAATAATGTAGCTCTAGTTTAATGATGGTAAGTTTGACTGAATTTTTGCAGTTCGTGATTAATGTAATTAAGTCATAGAGAAAGAGTTCCTTCAGCTATCGGGTCTGTGCCAACCATGAAGCACCAAGTTCAAATAATCCTACTTTATTAGAGTCAAAAGTTATACAATATGGAAACAGGCCCTTCGGCCCAACTTGCCCACACTGGCCAACATTTCCCAGCTACACTTGTCCCACCTGCCTGCGTTTGGTCCATATCCCTCCAAACTTGTCCTATCCATGTACCGGCAGCTTGTTCCATACACCCACCACCCTTTATGTGAAAAGGTTACCCCTCAGATTCCTATTAAATCTTTTCCCCTTCACCTTAAACCTATTGTATGTCCTCTGGTCCTCGATTCACCTACTCTGGGCAAGAGACTCTGTGCATCTACCCGATCTATTCCTCTCATGATTTTATACACTCCTCCTCTCCTCCTATTCGCCTCAAATTCCCCTCAATTCTCTGAAGTTCTGCCACTCAGCTACAAACAAGTGGCAATTTATGGTAGCCAACCATCCTATCAACCTGCACATCTTCAGGATGTGTGAGGGAAGTGAAGCACCCAGGAGAAACTCACACAGTCATGGGAAAAGACACAAAAGGACACAGTGCTGGAGTAACTCAGCTGGTCAGGCAGCATCTCTGGAGAACATGGACAGGGGATGTTTTGGATCAAGACACTTCTTCAACATCACTTTTCCATGTTCTCCAGAGATGCTGCCTGACCTGCTGAGTTATTCCAGCACTCTGTGTCCTTTTGTGTATTATGTGTGGAATTCTCTGCCACAGAAGGCAGTGGAGGCCAATTCACTGGATGCATTTAAAAGACAGTTAGATAGAGCTCTTGGGGCCAGCGGAATCAAGGAGTATGGGGAGAAGGCAGGCACAGGTTACTGATTGTGGATGATATACCATGATCACAATGAATGGCAGTGCTGGCTCCAAGGGCCGAACAGCCTCCACCTGCACCTATTTTCTATGTAACCAGCATCTGGAATTCTTTGTTTCTATAGGTTGATAAGTTCATATGTTCTTAAGTCGTAGGAGCAGAATTAAGCCATTTGATCCATTCAATCTTGGCTGATCTATTTTTTCCTCTCAACTCTATTCTTCTGCCTTTTCCCCATAACCTTTGACACCCTTACTAATCAAGAACCTGCCAATCTTGGCCTCCATAGCCGTCTGCGGTAATGAATTCCACAGATTAACCCCCCTCTGACTCAAGAAATTCCTCCTCATCTCCTTTCTAAAGGCACGTCGTATTATTCTATAGTCACAGGAAAAACGTGCAAACTCCACTCAGACAGGATCAAACGTCAGGATTTAACTCATCTTACTGGAGCTGTGAGGCAGCAGCTCTACAGTTTGCACCATTGTGCTGTCATACGTAATGAACTAGTGTGATTAGACTTCTTTGAGCAAAACAAGGGCAGGAAAACTTGAGTCTGAAACATGTAAAGAGCAACATAAAACAACACATCCCCACTACAGGTCTCACAGTCGTATGCATGTGATGGATAACATCAAACAACCCAAGATGCTGTTTAAGGAAGGACCATACTACTTATCGTGGGTGTTCCTTTCACTTGTGTAGAAGAACAGGTTAAAACCAGAACACAGAAGAAGGCAGCAGAATCCAGGGGTGATTTTTAATAGTTTCTAGTTGGCAGGGAAGGTTACATTTGGAAGGTCTCTGCATTCATTGAGAATAAATGTTTTGACTTGTTCCCTTTTGTTTTTATTTTCCATTTAACTGTAACTTTTAGGTATGTTCTGTCTGTATTAGCACCACTTAATCCGTTTCATATTGCTTGCTGCCTGTGAAAGGTTATTTGATCTCATGCCTCACTGGCTTGCAGTTTTGTCATCATCATATCATCATCATATATATACAGCCGGAAACAGGCCTTTTCGGCCCACCAAGTCCGTGCCGCCCAGCGATCCCCGTACATTAACACTATCCTACACCCACTAGGGACAATTTTTACATTTACCCAGCCAATTAACCTACATACCTGTACGTCTTTGGAGTGTGGGAGGAAACCGAGGATCTCGGAGAAAACCCACGCAGGTCACGGGGAGAACGTACAAACTCCTTACAGTGCAGCACCCGTAGTCAGGATCGAACCTGAGTCTCCGGCGCTGCATTCGCTGTAAAGCAGCAACTCTACCGCTGCGCTACCGTGCCGCGTCCCTGGAGCCGTACCGTACCGTACCGTACCGTACCGTGTCCCTGGAGCTTTGTTCATTCCAGTTATCATGCTGATGTCTTGTCTTCTGCTTTCAGCCTGGCCTGGGAGCTAAGCCAGGTCCCCTTGTCATCATTGTCAGCCTGGCCTGGGAGCTAAGCCAGGTCCCCTTGTCATCATTGTCAGCCTGGCCTGGGAGCTAAGCCAGGTCCCCTTGTCATCATTGTCAGCCTGGCCTGGGAGCTAAGCCAGGTCCCCTTGTCATCATTGTCAGCCTGGCCTGGGAGCTAAGCCAGGTCCCCTTGTCATCATTGTCAGCCTGGCCTGGGAGCTAAGCCAGGTCCCCTTGTCATCATTGTCAGCCTGGCCTGGGAGCTAAGCCAGGTCCCCTTGTCATCATTGTCAGCCTGGCCTGGGAGCTAAGCCAGGTCCCCTTGTCATCATTGTCAGCCTGGCCTGGGAGCTAAGCCAGGTCCCCTTGTCATCATTGTCAGCCTGGCCTGGGAGCTAAGCCAGGTCCCCTTGTCATCATTGTCAGCCTGGCCTGGGAGCTAAGCCAGGTCCCCTTGTCCTGGCTTTCTTGGAGGTATCTGAGTCAGCACATAGACACGTGCAGGCACCTGAGGTAGGCCCATTGTTGGGGTCAGGTGGGAAGAAATCAGGCCAACACTGAGGCTGGAGCTGAACTCAGTGCTGAGGCTTGGTAACGACAAATGTGCTCGGAGCAGGAGTGCTGGATATAAAGTTAGAAAATGCCTGAAACACTCAGCAAGTCAGGCAGCATCTGTGGAGAGAGAAACAACTAGAGGTTCAAGTCCGAGACACTCCATCAGAACTCCCAGACCGGAAACATTAATCATTGTTTCTGTTATGCTCTGGGGCACACAGGAACTTGACTCAAATGCACGACTCACACACAAGAATCAATTTGGAGAAAATAAAGGCGTTCTTTAATTTTCACATTAAAGAACACTGCGATTCGAACCAAAAACTCTAAACTTACTCAGCTACAAAAACATTAGTTACAAAAATTACTTACTGGCTATACTATGACCGAGAGCACATGAATCAGAGCACATGAATCACAATACGAACTGGCACAGGACAAAGGGAGGCGTGGACTATATATACATGAGGTAAGGGCACACAGGTGGAAACAATCAAGGCGGGGCTGACAATTACAATGGCAGGAAGTCAAGGGACCTGGAATGAGAATCTAAACACAGAACATGACACAAGACTAACAGATATGACGGGACATTACAGTACCCCCCCCCCCTTTAGGACCGACTCCTGACGGTCCAGGCTGGTCAGGATGAGTCTTGTCAAAGTCCTTGATCAAAGTTTTGTCCAAAATGAAGCTGGCAGGAATCCAGCACTTCTCCTCAGGACCGTAGCCTTCCCAGTCGACCAGAAACTGGCGACCGCGACCTCTCTTGCGGACTGCAAGAAGCGCCTTAACTGTGTAGACCGGACCACCGTCGACGAGCTGGGGGGGGGGGGGGGGGGGTGGAGGGGGCTTGGAGGCAGGCACGAGTGCACTTTCTTTGACCGGTTTTATTTTGCTGACGTGGAATGTAGGGTGAACCCTTAATGACCTGGGGAGTTGTAGACGGACCGAAACAGGGTTAATGACTTTCGAAATGGGAAATGGACCCACGAACCTTGGAGCCAGCTTTCTGGCGTGGACGTGAAGTGGCAAGTCCTTTGTAGACAGCCATACCTTCTGGCCTGGGCGATAATGCGGAGCGGATCTGCGGTGGCGGTCGGCTGCCGCTTTCATCCGGGACTGACCCCGGAGTAGAACCCTCCGAGCTCCGTCCCAGATTCGGCGACAGCGTCGGATCATGGCGTGGGCAGAAGGCACCGTCACCTCACCCTCATAAGCCGAGAACAAGGGGGGCTGGTAGCCGTAGGCACACTGGAAGGGTGTGAGTCCCGTGGCAGCTGTAGGAAGCGTGTTGCGTGCGTACTCGACCCAGATGAGATGGTCGCTCCAGGTGGTCTGGTTCTGCGCGATCGGATAGCGCAAGCAGGTCTCGAGCTCCTGGTTCATCCGCTCAGTCTGGCCATTGGATTGCGGATGGTAACCAGAAGACAGGCTGATGGTGGCACCTATGAGGGAACAAAACTCACTCCAAAACTTGGACACAAACTGAGGACCTCGGTCCGAGACAATGTCTGTAGGGAAACCATGGATACGGAAAACGTGAGACATCATTACCTCTGCCGTCTCTTTGGCAGAGGGGAGCTTGGCCACAGTGATAAAATGTACCATCTTTGAAAATCGGTCTACCACCGTCAGGACAGTTGTGTTACCTTTGGAGGCTGGCAACCCAGTAACAAAGTCAATGGAGATGTGGGACCAGGGCCTCTGAGGGACTGAAAGTGGGTGCAGCAGGCCCGCTTGGGCTTGTCTGGAGGGCTTGCTCCTTGCACAGACAGGGCAGGCGGCCACATATTCAGCTACATCCTTCTCAAGTGAAGGCCACCAAAAACGCTGTTTAACCACAAAAACAGTTCTCTTGGCACCTGGATGGCATGTGAGCAGGGACGTGTGAGCCCAGTGGATTACCTGGGGGCGCAATGTCACAGGAACAAACAAACAGTTAGTAGGACAGCCAGTCGGTGCTGGAGTCTCATCATTAGCCTGCTTCACATCTGCTTCGATCTGCCAAGACACCGCTCCTACCACACGGTTAAGTGGCAGGATGGGGTCGGGTTCTCTGGTATCAGGTTCAGGGTCATAAAGTCGGGACAGGGCGTCTGGTTCTGGGAACCGGGCCTGTAAGACAGAGAAAAGTTGAACCTACTAAAAAAACAGAGTCCATCTGGCCTGACGTGAGTTGAGTCTCTTGGCTTTACGGATGTATTCCAGGTTCTTGTGATCTGTCCATACCAGAAAAGGCTGCTCGGCCCCCTCCAGCCAGTGCCTCCACTCCCCCAATGCAGCTCTGACCGCCAGCAGTTCTTTGTTTCCGACAACTTACGTGACAGGTAGGCGCAGGGATGAATCCGGTTGTCCTTCTCCGCTCTCTGGGAAAGTACCGCCCCAATCCCCTCGTTGGAGGCATCCACCTCCACAATGAACTGTCTCTGGGGATCTGGGATGGTCAGAACAGGAGCGTTGGTGAACAATGTTTTGAGGCGCTGGAAGGCGGCTTCGGCCTGAGGATTCCACTGGAACTGGGTCTTGGAAGACGTGAGAGAGTGCAGAGGAGCAGCAACAGCACTGAAGTCTCTAATAAAACGTCTGAAAAAGTTTGCAAATCCGAGAAACTGTTGCACCTTCTTTCTGTTAGTGGGGGTGGGCCAATCGGCCACCGCACTGACCTTATCAGGGTCCATCTGGATGTGGTCGGCCGATATAATGTAGCCCAGAAAGGACATTGTTTCTGCGTGGAAGTCGCACTTCTCGGCCTTCACATACAGACGGTTAGCTAAGAGCTTCTGCAACACACACTTGACATGACGCTCATGAGACTGTATGTCTGGAGAGAAGATAAGAATGTCATCAAGGTAGACAAAAACACACTCATTGAGAAATTCCCTGAGGACCTCGTTCATAAAAGCTTGGAAGACTGCGGGGGCATTGGTTAACCCGAACAGCATCACCAAATACTCGTAGTGCCCGTTAGGGGTGTTAAACCCAGTTTTCCACTCATCCCCCTCTCTGATTCTCACTAGATGGTATGCATTCCTTAAGTCTAGTTTAGTGAATACTTTGGCTTTGTGCAACAGTTCAAAAGCAGAAGACATCAAAGGAAGTGGGTAATGATTCTTGATCGTAATCTCGTTTAGGAAGCTGTAATCTATGCAGGGACGAAGTGACCCATCTTTCTTGCCCACAAAGAAAAACCCCGCGCCTGCTGCCGAGGAGGACGGGCGAATAATGCCCGTCTTCAGGGAGGACTCAATGTACTCATCCATCGCCTTCCTCTCGGGGCCGGATATGGAGTACAGTCGCCCCTTGGGAATAGGGGCCCCCGGCAGCAGGTTGATAGCGCAGTCGAAAGGTCGATGAGGAGGTAGGGTGGTGGCCCTGGACTTGTTGAACACCTCCTTCAGATCATGGTAACAGGGTGGAACCTTCAACAGATCGGGATAGTCATCATCATCATTAGAAATCTTTATTTCTTCAGATTTAAGAACATTTATTCCCAAAACCGCCCCGATCTTCCCGTAACTCACCCCTTTGTTCACTGGTTCAACAAGACATGATTGTGTGCACTCAACCCCCCCATCATCTGATCTTACCAGATCGCCAATCAATCTGAGGATTATGTTTCTGCAGCCAAGGGAAACCAAAGACCAAGGGATGTTGAGCTGAGTCAAACAAGTGAAAAGACATTATCTCCACATGGTTAGCATTGAACATGACTTTGACAGGTTCTGTACGATGAGTTATCTCAAACAACTGACGTCCATCTAAAGCGCTCGCCACAATAGGTTGCAACAAGGGCACAGATTTAACCTTATACGATCGAGCTAGAGTCCAGTCCATGAGACTCTCGTCGGCTCCGGAGTCGATCAAAACCCCCCGAGTCACAATTTGCTGATTCAGTGAGGGTGGCCTGTGTCAGAGGTCGAGGAGGTAAGTCCGAAACGGGGAATTGGCTCACCAGTGTCCTCCTTTTCACTGGTGAGCCACCCCCTTTTACTGAGCAGTCGGCCAGACGGTGTCCTTGTTGACCGCAGTAAAAGCAGGCTCCGTCCTTCAGGCGGCGCTGTCGCTGCTCCGGAGTCAGCCTGGTTCGTCCTAGCTGCATGGGTTCCTCTGACGGCTGAGAGGACGCTGTTTTCTCAGGCCAGCGATGGACAGGGAACGATGACTTCTTCGGTGTGAAGGACCCGGAGGAGCGCCCCTGGTGATTGGGAGGACGATCAGCAGCCTGGTGTCTTTCCTTTTCCTTTATCCTGTTATCGACACGAATAGCCCTGGTAATTAATGTCTCTAGATCACTGGGTAACTCAAAAGGTGAAAGTCTGTCCTTTATAGCCTCCGACAACCCATTCATGAATGCATCCACTTGTGCAGGCATATTCTACCCACTGTCTGTTGCAAGGGTTCGGAAGTCAATGGCATTGTCTATCACTGGGCGAGTGTTCTGTTTTAGCTGCAGTAAGACTCGGGAAGCTTCCTTAGCAGAGGAAGTGTGATCAAAAATACTGCTAAATGTTCTTTGGAAGAGGTCTAGATCCTGACAGACTGTGGAGCCCTGAGACCACTCCGCAGTGGCCTATGCTGCGGCTCGTCCCGTCAAATGGGACACAATAAATGCTACCCTGGCCTGGTCTGAGGGGAAGTGTGCAGGGTTATGCTTGAAGTGGAGATCACATTGTACAAGGAATGATCTACAATTCTCCGAGTCTCCAGAGAACTTATCTGGTGAAGCCAGGCGTAGAATCAGCGTGGGGTTCGCAGGTGTGGCCGGAACAGCAGGCGGATGGCCGGCTGAAGGTTCAACGTGAGCCAGTGGAGAAGCTGCCGAGGTTGGGTCGAGACGAGCCAGAACCTGATGGAGTTGTACAGCGAGGTGGTTAATCTGGGTCGTCACTGATGACTGGAACTCGCTTTGTCTATCGTTCAGCTCGCGCACCCCGTGACTGACTGAGCGCAGCTGCTCCTCCTGGTGCTGGATCTTAGTGCACTGGTTGGCAAGGGCTGATTTCCAAATCTTAGAGTCGGCTGAGTCCATATTATGGCCAGTTCGTTCTGTTATGCTCTGGGGCACACAGGAACTGGACTCAAACGCACGACTCACACACAAGAGTCAATTTGGAGAAAATAAAGGCGTTCTTTAATTTTCACATTAAAGAACACTGCGATTCGAACCAAAAACTCGAAACTTACTCAGCTACAAAAACATTAGTTACAAAAATTACTTACTAGCTATACTACGACCGAGAGCACATGAATCACAATACGAACTGGCACAGGACAAAGGGAGGCGTGGACTATATATACATGAGGTAAGGGCACACAGGTGGAAACAATCAAGGCGGGGCTGACAATTACAATGGCAGGAAGTCAAGGGACCTGAAATGAGAATCTAAACACAGAACATGACACAAGACTAACAGATCTGACGGGACATTACAGTTTCTCTGAGACTCTGAAGAAGGGTCTACCCGAAACGGCATCTATTCACGTTCTCCAGTGATGTCGCCAGGCCCACTGAGTTACTCCAGCACTTTGTGTCCTTCTCTGAGTGTTTCCAGAATTTCTGTTTTTATTTCAGTTTTCCAACATCTGGAGTTTAAAAAACAAATTGCTTTGGGGATAAAGCCACCAGGCAATGACCACTATCAGGGGGGATGGGGGTTCTATCGATAATTATGAATGACAAGAGTGGTTGTAGCACTGATGAAAATAAATAACCTACCCGGCCACAGCCTGCTGTGGTGATTATTCACAAAATGCTGGAGTAACTCAGCAGGTCAGGCAGCATCTCGGGAGAGAAGGAATGGGTGACGTTTCGGGTCGAGACCATTCTTCAGTCTGAAGAAGGGTCTCGACCCGAAACGTCACCCATTCCTTCTCTCCCGAGATGCTGCCTGACCTGCTGAGTTACTCCAGCATTTTGTGAATAAATACCTTCGATTTGTACCAGCATCTGCAGTCCTTTTCTTATACTTGCCTGCTGTGGTAAGTTCAGCAGAAGCAGTGACAGGATCTTGTTTAAGTTGTAAGGTCCTTGTAGATCTCAAAGCTCATTAGAAAAGTACCCAAGGACATGTACAGGCTGAAGAAAGACTATGCTTGAAACTATACGGGTCTGCCAGGGTGATTAAAGCATGATTGGTCGCACATGCCGAGATGCCTGCAACCATATGTGAACTTCCTGGCACAGCTTCCTGGATTTACGGTTCCAGCTCCACTGAGAGGCAGCCACTGTGTTGCACCGTCTGCTGCTTTAACACCCCAGCTAAGGTGCACCATGGGGATGGATATGCCAGTCACAGTAATGGTCACCCAAGGCATTCTGCTCTGCTTTCTCCATCCCCAGCCAAGACAACCCCCCTGTAGATGAGGTTTTCTGGTTTGACAGTCAAGCCCTGAGCCTACCACCAGCGTCCACACTTCTCTTTCAACCTCAGTATGGAAATAAAGAACATATAGAAATAAAGAAATTGGGTGGCACGGTGGCGCAGTGGTAGAGTTGTTGCCTTACAGCGAATGCAGCGCCGGAGACCCGGGTTCAATCCCGACTGCGGGTGCTGTCTGTAGGGAGTTTGTACGTTCTCCCCACGACTTGCGTGGGTTTTCTCCAAGATCTTCAGTTTCCTCCCACACTCCAAAGACGTACAGGTATGTAGGTTGATTGGCTTGGTAAATGTAAAAACTGTCCCTTGTGGGTAGAGGATAGAGTTGATGTGCGGGGATCGCTGGTTGGCGTGGACCTGGTGGCCTGAAAGGGCCTTTTTCTGCTCTGTATCTCTAAACTAAAGATGCTGGTTAATACACAAAAGGACATAAAGTGCTGGAGTAACTCAGCAGGTCAAGCAATACCTCTGGAGAACATGGATAGGTGACATTCTGAAGAAGGGTCCCGACCCTAAACGTCACCTATCCATGTTCTCTGGAGATGCTGCCTGACTGCCATCACTACCGCGATGGAGTCGAGTGGGTTTGATGGCCAATGTTTGCTGGCCACCACTCAGCTTGCACACGTTGAACAGGCAGGCCCTGCCTCACCAGAGTGAACATGAGCAGTCCATTATGTGCCCATATGGCAACCCATGTTCCTGCCATCATGGGGCAACACAGTGCTGGAGCAGGGACTGCTGCTGCCTTACAACTCCAGGGGCCTGACTCTGACCCTGACCTCGGTTACCGTCTGTGTGGAGTTTGTACGTTCTTCCTGTGACCGTTACAGTTTCCTCCCACATCCCAGAGAGGTGCTGGTTGTTTTGTTGATTGATTCTTGCAAATTTCCGTATTGGTTAACTACCATGTTGATGGTGGAGGAGAATCAGGATGGTGTTGATGGAGATAAGAGAATGTGTTACCGAGGGAGATGGGATGGTGTAGATGGAGAGAAGAGAATGAATGTGTTACCGAGGGAGATGGGACACCCTCTGAGGGTTACCGAGGATTGTTACCGAGGGGTGTTCTGACAGCTGGCCTTGTAAATTAAATATGGTGGTTAAAATAGATTTGATGGGCTGAAGATTTTTTTTCCACATCATGAGGAAATACAAACATGTACATTTAAACACACCACAACATCCCTTAATGTATGAGTTGGTGCCCATTGTATATTGAGTTTTCCCATCCCAACCTATTTGACCCATTTGTCAAGGGTGCTACAGAGAAGCACATGGACAGGCTTTTCCATGAGTGTTACTTTGGCAGAGGTACTGAGCCTTGTGCAGGTTCAACTCCATTCTATACACTCTCACAAACCTCACGCTGCCCGAGTCTGTGTCTGTGCTTCGGAATATCAGTGATACCAGGCCATCTTTACAGAGATTCAATCACAAGGAGCATGAGCCAGGACATTAGTGATGGAGGTGCATCAATACTGGATGCATAGGACCACTGGCTTCTATAAAAGCATGAATATATTTTCAAGCTCTGGTGTCCATTGAAAAAAATATCACATTGCATTGTTTTTATCTATAGTGAGGATTGGTGGGGAAGAATCAGAACAGAGATACAATTTTAACCACTATGTTTAATTAATCTGCCCTTTGTTATTGATTTACTTATACTAATCAGATAGGAGAAGAAACTGAAACATGGCTATTTAAATGATAAGGAAGAAACATTCAATATTGGACTTACTGACACAAGTACTTGACCAATGTTATTATAAAGATCTGTTTATTCATGCCGGGTAACTCAGCAGGCAGTTGGGGATAGGATGCCTTTCTAGTTAACCGCTGAACAGACCCGAAGTTGATTTGCAACACATGATTTAACTTGCCGTGTTAGTTGGATATATTACTGACATTGTGCAATGCAGTAAAACAAGTTGTAGCAAACCATTACTTCATCTACACTTCACAATGCCTCGGCAAGGTCTTCACCATAATCAAGGATGAGTCTCCCCACAGACACTCCCTCTTCTCCCCACTCCCCAGGCAAGAGATAAAGAAGTGTGAAAATGCATAGCTCCAGATTCAGAGATAGTTTCTTCCCAGCTGTCATCATGCAAATGAACCATCCTATCACCAGGTAGAGAGTGTTACTGAGCTGCCATCTGTCTCATTAGGGCCCTTCGGACTATCTTTATTTGGACTTTACTGGACTTTGTCTTGCACTAAACGTTATTCCTTTTATCCTGTATCTGTATACTGTGGATGGCCTGATTGTAATCATGTGTAGTCTTTCCGCTGACTGTATAACACGCAACAAAAAAGCTTATCACCCTACCTCAGTACACGAGACAATAATAATAAACTATACTAAACTAAACTAAACTAAGCTAAACGTTAGCCCATTCCTCCTGACTTTCTTTGTTATGGAATCCCGTGTCTCTACTCTTGCATGAAGCCAATATTGTGTCTTGCCAAATTTCACAATTATGCGGCATGCTAAATACATATGTGTATTAAAGTAACCCATGCGCAATTTGTTTATTCCATTTGAGATAATGCATTCCAATTAGTCATGTTTTAAGCTTTACAGTAATATCTTGTTAAGTTCCCTGAACTGGTGAATCAATAGAGAGACATCCTATGAGATACATTTCAAGGGGAGGGAAATAATCTCTTAACAAAATGGTTTTTTTTCCATTTCCATCTCCTCTCAGAGAAAATGGTACCAAAGTAAAGGGCCTGTCCCACTTAGGCGATTTTAAGGCGACTGCCGGTGACTAGGCTGTCGCCGGGTGTCGCGGGCGTGATCGTGAGGAGTCTTCAAAGAATCGTAGTGGATCTCAGTGCGTCGCTGAGAAATCAACTGGATTGAAATTTCTCGGCGCAGCTGGCTTGTCGCCAGGTATCGTTGCTTATTGCGGGCGCTGTCGCATGTTGTCCCCAGGTTTGCTAGGTTGTCTTAGATGCATTTAGAAGCACGTAATATTAAATTAAGTAAAGTCATTTGAAGATACCATGAAATACTTGTGTTTAACCAATTTATTTATCGTCAGGACATTTGACAGTTAGATTGGAGGCGACAGTTTGATGGTCAGGTAAGCGTGGGAATTTTCGCGATGTTTATGGCCATCAGCGATTACATTTAAAGTAGGCTCCCAACCCAGATATGCAACCCAGAAACCAGATATGCATCTCCCGTACATTTTCAAAGAATGCCTACACACCGTACAAAATTCCATTTAACCACATTTAAAATTAAATTTCTTAATGCTGCTATTAGTAAACTGGAAGTCAATCGGCGGCACGGTGGCGCAGCGGTAGAGTTGCTGCTTTACAGCGAATGCAGCGCCGGAGACTCAGGTTCGATCCTGACTATGGGTGCTGTACTGTAAGGAGTTTGTACGTTCTCCCCGTGACCTGCGTGGGTTTTCTCCGAGATCTTCGGTTTCCTCCCACACTCCAAAGACGTACAGGTATGTAGGTTAATTAGCTGGGTAAATGTAAAAATTGTCCCTAGTGGGTGTAGGATGGTGTTAATGTATGGGGATCGCTGGGCGGCACTGACTTGGTGGGCCGAAAAGGCCTGTTTCCGGCTGTATATATATGATATGATATGATATGCCTTGTTACCGTGAAGCTTGATTTACAAGTAACCCGGGCAAGATGTTATATTTCAAAAGTCTCAAGTAATTACAGACTTGTCAGTGATTTCAGCGAAAATTAGGACGCCGGAGAAGCATTGATAAGCATGGGAATTTCGCAATGTTTCCAAAGACAGTGTAATCTCGACCTGACTTGTCATTGTCGTGGTCATTGTCGTAGGGTAAAAGAACATTTTGGCAATCTGCTACGACTTTGACAGTTGCCGGCAGTCGCCTAAAAAATCACCTAAGTGGGACCGGCCCTTAACGCTTAGTGATCGTACACGGACATTCAAAGGTATTTATTTCACAAAATGCTGGAGTAACTCAGCGGGTCAGGCAGCATCTCAGGAGAGAAGGAATGGGTGACGTTTCGGGTCGAGACCTTTCTTCAGACTTAGATCAGTCTGAAGAAGGGTCTCGACCCGAAACGTCATCCATTCCTTCTCTCCTGAGATGCTGCCTGACCCGCTGAATTACTCCAGCATTTTGTGAAATAAATACCTTCGATTTGTACCAGCACCTGCAGTTATTTTCTTACAATACACGAACATTCAATGATTTTCAGTTTTCCATCCAGGCCTGTAATTCTTTCCCACACAGTGTGCCAGCCATGTTGAAGGAATGTCCCGCCTCAAAAACTTCATCTTTTCTTCCATCACAACATATCCACAAAGATCAAAGGTTGCACAGCAGTGCAACTGCAACATAATCAAGTATGCAGGAGATAGCAGCCAGAACTTACCATGTAGGCCACAGTTCCATTCCCTTTGTATCACTTCATTGTAACCACATTATCTTCATCCTTCAGCCTCAGGTAGTACCTGTCCACTCTCAGTTCCCAGGAACATTGTCCTAACTTACAGTCATGGTTTCCTTTCGCTTAATTCTCCTTTCCCTTCACATTTGGGCAGGTACCTATATAGGATAGGTTTAGAGGGATATGGGCCAAATGCAGGCAGGTGTGACTAGTGTAGATGGGGCGTGTTGGTTGGCAGGTGCAAGTTGTGCTGAAGGGCCTGTTTCCACACCGTAGGACTCCATGACACTAATTCTAACATGAACAGCAGCCTTGCCACTTTCTCAGCACAGAATTTGGCTTTTGGGATACTGCGAGCTGCTCCAGCTGACAAGGACCCCATGTTAAAACTTGGTTGATGAGCGGGAACTAATTGATCAGTTGCTTCTCCGCTTCATTTCAGACTGGGAGCAGATTCACACTTGGGGAATTTTGCCAGTCCAACACTGACTGAGGCTGCATGCATGCATCATGCTCAATCTGTGTCAGCCATTTCATCTCTCAGGAGCATTAAACAGAGCACGTCGCGACCAATGGAAGTGTTAGCAAAATCAACAGAGCATGTGGCTGCACCCGGGTGAAATGATCATCACTGGCAGAACTCTACATTCATCAAAGCCAAGGTTTACTTTTCCCAAGTGCAGCCTGGTTTTGAGTCTTCACACACTTCACTTGAAGATCAGTGTGAAGTGGTGCAAGGATTCACACCCCCTGACTTCCAATCTAGGAGGCAAAATGTGTTTCCTGCTTCCATGGCTGCAATCCTTCAGCCCCCAAACCCCTTCCTGGCCCCCACCCTCCACCAAATCTCACCACAATTAATCCTTCTACCAGTGTTTCTTCTTCTAATTGTGGATATTAGGGCAGCACAGTGGAGCAGCAGTAGAGCTGCTGCCTTACAGTGCCAGAGACCTGGATTTGATCCTGACTACGGGTGCTGTTTGTACGTTTTGCCTGTGACCACATGAGTTTTCACTGAGTGCTCCGGTTTCCTCTCACACTCCAAAGATGTGCAGGTTTGTAGGTTAATTGGCTACTGTAAATTGCCCCTAGTCAATAGGATAGAACTAGTGTAAGGGTGATCGCTGGTCAGCACGGACTCGGTGAGCCGAAGGGCCTATTTCCATACAGTATCTCTAAAACTAAAACTAACAACCAAAAGCTAACTAGAGTATGTATCTCTTTCGAATGGTACTCATTTTACTGGGCATTTCTGAGGTAACTTCTTCAATTGTTCTTTCACTTCTAAACCTGTTGTATTTGTGTATGGTTTGGTTGTATTCACGTATAGTATTATTTTATTTAATTGGACACCACGCAAACAAAAGCTTTTCACTGTATCTTGGTGCATGTGACAATAATAAACTAGTACCAATACCAAACAGGGCGGCACGATGGCGCAGCGGTAGAGTTGCTGCCTTACAGCGCCAGTCCCGGGTTGATCCTGACTACGGGAGCCGTCTGTACGGCGTTTGTACGTTCTCCCCATGACCTGCGTGGGTTTTCTCCGGGATCTCCAGTTTCCTCCCACATTCCGATTCCAGGTTAATTGGCTTGGTATAATTGTAAAATTGTCCCTACTGTCTGCAGAATAGTGTTAATGTTTGTGGATCTCTGGTCGGCGCAGACTAGGTGGGCCAAAGACCTGTTTCCACACTGTATCTCTAAACTAAACTAAAAACTAAACCAAACATTTCAATGCAGAAGCTCATATCCCAGTAACTTTGCATGCAGAGTATTTTTCAATGGATCAAAAAGTGTGTTTAGTTCTTTTTCAATTTTTCAATGGATCAAAAAGTGTGTTTACCTCTTTTTCCTATCCCGTGGCTCTGGTTAGTTTCACCCTTGGCAGTTCCATAGATTTAATTCATTATAATTTCCTCCAAATCCACTGACAGGAAAGGAGGACATTGTCAGCATTCTCTCAGGGGTCAGCAACAAGGATCTGATCACACTCAGCCAGCGCTGGTGAGTGGGTCACATTGTTCACAGGCCCAACACCAAGCTCCTGAAATAAACACTCCACTCCAAGGTTTGTCAGTGCAAGAGAAAACCCACGCAGGTCATGGGGAGAACGTACAAACTCCGTACACACAAGCAACCGTAGTCAGGATCTACCCGGGTCTCTGGCGCTGTAAGGCAGCAACTCTACCGCTGCGCCATCGTGCCGCCCTGTTTGGTATTGGTACTGGTTTATTATTGTCACATGCACCAAGATACAGTGAAAAGCTCTTGTTTCCAGGAGAACAGGGGGGAAAGAAAAATCTTCATTCAAGGATGATCTTAAAGTTTCATCTTCACTGACTCATGAGAATCAAAATGGAGAGGCACCATTCAGGAAAGCATTAGATAGACACAAAACGCTGGAGTAACTCAGCGGGACAGGCAGCATCTCTGGAGAGAATCAATGGGTGACGTTTCGGGTCACGACCCTTCTTCAGACTTCTTCAGGAAAGCATTGCCGACCTCAAGTATTCAAAGGCAAGTACCAAACATCGCAAACAACTCACTTATTAGCCCTCTTTGTGCACCATCTGCCTCGTCTGTGGCAGATTCTCTGCATCCTATACAAGGCTCGTCAGAATACACAGAACTAGAGTGGAAGTCAGTCATTAATTCCGAGGTCGGCTTCAGAAGAATGCAAATCTTATTATTTTATCTTATTACAATTTGCACAATTTTTTAATGTTTAATCAAATATTAACCAATGGTTGATTTTCAAAGAATAATTATAACGACTGTTAATCAAAACGCAAAGTGATGGAGTAATTCAGCAGCTCAGGCAGCATTATGGAGGGGATAAATAGGCAATGTTTCGACCCAAAAGGTGTCAGAGGTTATGTGAAGAAGGCGGGAGAATGGGGTTAGGAGGGAAAGATAGATCAGCCATGATTGAATGGTGGAGTAGACCTGATGGGCAGAATGGCCTAATTCTACTCCTATTCCTTATGACCTTATAACAGTAGGATACCACGTTTCATCAGCCATGATCTTTGTGCACCCAGATCCTGAAATCCAGCCAAGCAAACTTATTTGGTCTAGTCCTCACCGTTTGCCTGAAGGTTGTATATTCTCCTTCAAATCATGTGCGTTCCTTCGGTTCTGTAAATCTGACTTTTGATATATCGCAGAAAATCAGCATATTAGTCAGAACTGAAATGAAGAATTGCCTTTGGATCTGGAACACAGACCATGGGATAACAATGCAGGTATTCATATCATATCATATCATATATATACAGCCGGAAACAGGCCTTTTCGGCCCTCCAAGTCCGTGCCGCCCAGCGATCCCCGTACATTAACACTATCCTACACCCACTAGGAACAATTTTTACATTATACCCAGCCAATTACCCTACAGACCTGTACGTCTTTGGAGACTTCTTGTAGACTTACATTTGATTCATCCCAGGAGAAAGAAAAGCAAGTATGCATCCAACTAACTCAGTAAATGAGGGGCATGGAATTTCTGCACACACTACAACAGGAAACCTAGAATTCCTGCTTCTGCCTGGCTTTCTCTTCACAGTTCTAGTTTTAGAAATTCAGGATGTTAGCTTTTAAATGGGAAACGGTCTGATGTTTAAATGAATGAGGCTTCCTGTTGATATAGAAGTCAGCAACAGCAAATTCAGTAGACAGGACAGACAAGAGCACAGCAGTGAGCGAAGAAAGGCAGTTGGATTGATTTGCAGTTACTTCAATGCAAGAGGCCTCCCCTAGGATGCAGAATGGGCATGAAAGGCCAAATGGCCTTCCGCTATATGGTTACAAAATAACATGCAGGCCTCAGAATTTCCACAGAAAGATTTAATTTTTATATAAAATAGGTCTGGATCCTTTTTTCGAGAATTTCTTGTTGCCCTTGGAAGTCATAATTCACATTTCTGCATAGCAATGCGTGACCTTTTTTATTTAACATATGTATTCCAACCACTTCTTTCAACAGAGGATGTAGTTAAGAGAAATGGCTTAACAAACCCCAAGATAAATATTTCTCTTGAACAGTTGCATAACCTTTCAATACAAACTAAATCTGACCAAAGCGGAAAGAGTTTGCCTGAATTTCAATCCAACTCTTTTCACTTGTAAGAGATGACAGTATTTGGGGAATACGACTGCTTTTAAAGGCAGCTTGCATCATAATATTTGAAGAAGAATATCTGAAGAATATCATAACATCGCAATATCTGAAGAAGGGTCGCTACCCGAAACGTCACCCGTTCCTTCTCTCCTGAGATGCTGCCTGTCCCGCTGAGTCGCTCTAGCAATTAGTGCGTATCTTCGGTGTAAACGAGCATCTACTCATAATATTTGGTGAACAAATACTCCCCTTTCCCCACCTAAACCTTCCATAATCTATGAAATACAGTAAAACAACTCACATGTTTGTTCAACAACTCCCCCTTTCACTCAGTCTCTGCCAAAGCCAAGAGTAAGAGCTTTAAGTAAATACCATCGCATGCAAAGTTCTTCCATGGCTGATTTTGACATATTTTATTGTACTTTCGATGTCACTAAATTAAAACGAAACCATTTTTCTTTCAAATGCTTCTTATTGTCACTCCTCACTCCAAGTACAGTAAATAAAAAACTGGATTAAAAACTACAGTCATTATTTCATTGATATTATCACCTCTTCGCATTGGCAAACTGCAGGGTTCTGTGGGTAAGTGTTCAAAGCCATCAAAGGCTGTCATCTTCCACATTGACCATTCTGCTCCATAAATCTCATTTATCCAATTACTGTGAAACATTGACCTTACAGATTGTCCAACATATTGAGGAAAACAAATGGTTCCCCATTAATCAAAATTCAATAATGGCTTTCCTCATTCATTTTAAATTTGCATAAGCTCATCTGGACAATGTCTCTAACCTTCCATGAGACCTCAAATCTCACGATGCTTGTAAAACTGATTGGAGCATGCAAGAAATGCCAAGACAAGCATTTTGTAATGGATCCAATGCAAAAAATCCCTTGCTTTGATCTTCTGTAATGCTCATTAGTAATGATTAGATAATAGAATTGATATTAAAAGGAGCGTGCAAAAAAAATCTTCAATATGTATCACAGATTTTTTAATTCATACATCAGTGACTGAAGGTTGATCAAAGTAGAGGCCTGCTCAGTATAACATGAAAAAGTGACCTGGACCCAACATGACCACACTAAATTGATCTCCAGTGGAGGACGTAAAACAATATGGCACGGGAACAGGTCCTTCAGCCAACAATGTCTGTGCCGAACATGATGCCAAGTTAAATTGACCGCCTCTGCATGCACGTGATCCAAGTCCTTCCATTCCCTGCATAAACACCTCTGTAATGTCATTATTGTATCTACCCCCACCACTATCCCTTGCAGCACATTCCAAGCACCCACCACTCTCTGTGTAAAAAACATGCTATACACATCGACTTTAATCTTTGCCCTTCTCACCTTAAAGCTATGGCTTAGATTATTTTCCATCCTCATCCGGGAAGCATGTGAAACGATTGCATCCAAACACTGACATCAACCTCATGTGCAGACTCTTATAGACACCACAAGGGTGAATGTCACAACTTGACAGTGAAGCTGAGGCAAGCTTGAAATAGATGCCTGAGAAATATTCCTGTAGCCTATCCACCCCTTTTCATCATTCCTTCATTCAGTTTTGATTTTACTCAGTAAGTCACATGTAGAGAGCAGTTGAGGCCTCCTGTGCTTATTCCGGTCAGGACGTCTGACCGTTCGGGAGTTTTACTCCCATTAGTTGGGACTGAATTTGAATCGAGTGTAGAGACATTTTTGTACAGAACTATGCTGAGTATGTGGTTGACCAATAGGTTAAATTAATCTGATTTACCCAAAGGGTAAATTAATCCGTGCTGGTGTTTATATTCCATGCAGGTCTATAATATCTACTCTCTCTATTATGCATATATTTTAAGTTGCATTGCACCATTTCCTTTGCAAGCTCTGGAGTTGTCGTTGATTAGGCTTCTTGGAGAACTAGAACAACCGGTGGCAGCTTGTGCAGAGGTTGCTCAAGAGTGAAGGTAGATTACATTTCTCAACAGTGAGGTTGTTTCCATTCTCTACAGTATTTTGCCCATCTGTACTGAAGGCTTCAGCCATATACTTAGCTGCACCAGGCACCAGCTTACTTTCACCTCTAAGTTCGGTGTGTCTGACTGTGTGCAATTTTCATGGTCAATTGGTGCAGTTTTTCATTAATCAAAATAAATTGTGCAGCAATTGTTCAAGCTGATGGAGATTTTTGTTGCAGTTCATTCACAAATGACCAGTCTTGCGGGATAATTGCCATGAAAGCATTCATGTAGTTCCTGCATATTCCACCGGCCTATCGGGACCTCGCTAAAATATTACCACATTTTGTGTCAATCTCTAATGCATATTTGTCCACATGAAAGAGCGTTGGGTATTTGTAAATACAGGAGCAATGTCACAGAAATTAAATAGAAAAATGCTGAAAACACTTAGCGGGTCAGGTTGAAGCTAAGAAGGAAACAGCTAATGATTCAGTGCACTTTCAGAGAAAGGTAAGTGATGGGGAGTAGAGAAATTTAGATAATAAGATAAATTGATGCTAACTACTTCTTAATAAAAAGATCAAGATTGAATAAGAGGCCGGGGCTAGTATTCAGGTGGAATGAGAATTCTCAAAAGGGGAGAAAGGTTCCTGGCCAACAAAGTCAGTGTAAAGGAGAAGATAATGGGAGAACTTGAGCTGAGGTGGGATTCGTTGTCGGAAGAAAGCTGAGATTTTGTAAGGATTGATTAGTTGGAAGTGGAGAGACACAAGAAACCGCAGGTGCAGGGTTCCGCAGCGAAAAAACGCTGCAGGAGGAATTCAACGTGTTAGGCAGCATCTGTGGAGGCAAAGGGACAGACCCGACTAGTTTCAGGTCGAGACTGCATCAGGACTGTGGAAAAAATGAGACTGGAATGAGGGATGTGAAGATGAAGAAAAATTCAAAGGATCGTTGGTATCCAAAACAAAATACAGAAATTATTGGAAAGGCAAACCAGGCAGCATCTGTGGAAAGAGGAATAGAGATATGTTTCCAGTCAAAGATCATTGTCAGACCTAATCTTTGAATTGCTGAGTGTTCTAAGTATTTTATTTCAGATTTCCATCTTCTGCAATTTTTTCCTTTTCAATGATATCTATAAGCTGTTGATTATAGCTTGTGAGCCCAATAACTGAAAGAAAGTAATAAAAGATTTTCATTAAGATGCCAATGGATTTAAAGATTGAGGCAAAGCAGTAGGACCATGGTTTTGGTGACACAGTTGCATCACCAGTAGAGCTGCTGCCTCACAGCTTCAATGACCCAGGTTCAATCCTGACTCCAGTGTTATCCGCGTATGGTTTGCACATTCTTCCTGTGACCATATGGGTTTTCTCTGGATGCTCCAGTTTCCTCCCACAGCCCACATAAAGATGTGCAGGTCGGCAAATTAATTGGACACTGTAAATTGCTCCCTGTGCAGGCGAGTGGTAGAACCTGGGAAGAATTGATGGTAATGTGAGAAGAATAAAATGAGATCAGTAGAGGATTACGTTTAGGTCAGAGTGGACTCAGTGGGCCAAATGGCCTGTTTCTGAGCTGTCTGATTTTATGACCGGTCAAGATAACTCTGAAGTAGAGTGGATTTTAGAAATATCAGATCAATTAAAGATAACTCCAAGTTTTAGACCTGTTTCGGGTCCCTCCAGTAAAATTCCACAGAGCCCAGCACAGTAAGCTCAATGCATGCTCCCACTACTCATTCTATTGTCAATCAGAAGGAACACAGGATCCTGCAGAAAGCACAGTGCACTTCATTCCACTTCCTCTCCTGTGGAGCAGGAGTAGGTGAGTAGGCATTTTCCTCTTAGCTTATGTCATTATTGTGGGCTAATGTCAGATCACACACACACACACGCTCGCACAAACATGCTCACACATGTACGTACACACACGCGCGCGTACACACGCACACACAAACGCACGCACGCACTCACACGCACGCACACACACACACACACCTTCTCAGTGTTTTCCTCCCATCCATGGCCCTTCTCCCTGGATTGAAAGGGGCCACTGGGAAGGCTGCAAACCGATATTCAGGTGCTTACATTGGACAAGATGCCTCTGTAAAAGCCAGCACGCTAGCTCCTTCTTGGCCAAGATCCTTTGACCTGTGGTGCTGAGTGTCCTGGCAAGTACACTCCTTTGGGACACCCACAGCCCAGTGTGAGGATCCATCTTGCCTGTCAGCTAAAAGGGAGTTGAGGAGTGGCGCATAATCTCGTAACCTTTGACTGGTGGTAAGCGTATGACTGCCGACCGGAAAAAGTTGAGTGGTAAACAATAGGTTACTGCTTTCCAAGTCTGATCATTCAAGCACGTTACTCAAAGTCTGTGAGCTGAGTCGGATTGACAGTAATGGATTCAGTAAGCAACCAAGGAGCAACACAATTAACCATTGCCAACAACTCAATATCACTTCAGTGATAAAGATGTGTTATCATGAACCGAAGCTCCTTGTCTTTATCCAGTGCTGATGTACACCCTGTCCTAGGACAGTGCGTTCGTCTGGAGTTATTTTCTGGAATTCATCATTTGATCAATTGATTTAGGCTTCAGTGGCTGGATCAGCCTTCATTGCAAGGGCAAATGACAGCAGCTGCTGCAACTGTAAAAATTCCAACTGTAAAAATTCCTGAGAAAACTTAGCAGAGAGGGAGTTTCTGATCACTGATTTTTTTAAAATATGGCCTTCCATTGCCCCTGCTGACTAAGATATATGCGATTGCTATCCTGCCAAGGAGAAAGCAACGATAAATATATAAAGGCCACTGGAATGAAAAAGATAGAAGATAGAATACTTTATTGTCACATGTGACAAGTCATGGACACCAGAGATACTCAGTGCAGGAGGTCATTCTCAGAGAGCCCGAACATCTTGGATTTATTGCTGGTGCTACCAAATCAAACTCGGATCATCCAGTCATTGTCTATTGTTAATCAAAAATCGACCACCTCGCCTACCCAGGGGCTGATAGATTCAGAGGGGGGGACTGAATATGAAGATATTCTGCTGTTTGCTTTTAGATATGTATTAGAATTTCAGAGATCTTTAGGGAGCACTGTTGTTGAAGTTACAAATTAACTTTAGCCTAAAGGTAGACTTGAGGGCTTTGTTGGTCTGTCCTATGACAGCATAATTCGATTTGGAGAACAAGCCAGAGCACCTGTAGAGAAGGACTGCCCAACAAAAGTGGGAGAAGGAGGAATGATGTCAACAAAAGATCAACCGCCAAATGACCTTTTAACAAGTAACAGAGTCATGGAGTCATACAGCACGGAAACAGGCACTTCAGCCAAACTCACCCGTGTCGACCAAAATGCCCCATCTTAGCCACCCAGTTAGGACGTTATGTTACAGCTGCATGTTACATGCATCTTAGTCAGCAGGGGTGAGGCCAAGCTTGGAGTACTGTGTTCAGCTTTGGTCACCCCTGCTATGGGAAAAAAAATGCCATTCAGCTAAAAAGAGCGAAGTGAAGATTTACCAGGATGTTGCCTGGACTTGAGAAGCTGAACTAAAGGGAGAGGCTGGGCAGGCTAGAACATCATTCCTTGGAGGGCAGGAAGCTAAGGGGTGATCTTATAGAAGTGTGTAAAATCATGGAAAGTACAGATAGGGTGATAGCACAGAGTATAATTCCCAGAGCTGTAAAATCAAGAACTAGAGGGTGTAGGTTTAAGGTGAGAGGGGAAAATTTTAATTGGAACCTGAGGGGCACCTCCTTCATACAGAGGATGAAGGGTATGTGGAACCAGCTGCCAGAGTAGGTAGTTGGATAGGTATATGGATAGGGCAATTTTAGAGGGATATGAGCCAAGCATGAGCAAATGGGACTAGCTTAGATGAGGCTATGGGTCAGTATGGACGGGTTGGGCCGCAGAACATATTTCTCTGCTGTATGACTCCATGACCGGATTACGATTGCTCATCAGGACACCAACTATTAATAATTTCTTGTCTTTCCTGTTTTTTTTTGTTGCATTAATTCTCTAGGTAGCAAAATAAATAGGGCGGCACGGTGGTGTAGCGATAGTTGCTGCCTTACAGCGCTTGCAGGGCCAGAGACCCCGGTTCGATCCCGACTATGGGTGCTGTCTGTGCGGAGTTTGTACGTTCTTCCCGTGACCGCGTGGGTTTTCTCTGAGATCTTCAGTTTCCTCCCACTTTCCAAAGATGTACAGGCTTGTAGGTTAATTGGCTTGGGTTTGTATACTTGGTATAAGTGTAAATTGTCCTTAGTATGTGTAGGCTTGTGTTAATGTGCGTGGATCACTGGTCAGTGCAGATTAGGGTTGCCAACTTTCTCACTCCCAAATAAGGGACAAAAGGTGACATAATCGCCCACGCCCCATGTGACCTCACCCAGCCAGTGGCCACGTGCTCCCGCTCCACCAATGGAGGCCGCCTGGGCCGGGAGCACAGAGCTACGCAACCTCTGTTAGGCAAACACACTTGGCCCCACTCCCCGAACACACTCCGTTAGCCTACAGTGTCCAGGCCTACAGCGGCCCCCGGGCCTACATTGTCTGGGCCTACAGTGTATGGGCCTACAGTGCCCCCCGGGCCTAATATGGGACAAGGGAGGTCCTGTACCGGACAAATCAATTTATCCTAAAATACGGGATATCCCGGCTAATACGGGACAGTTGGCAACCCTAGTGCAGATTCAGTGGGCCGAAGAGCCTGTTTCTGTGCTGTATCTCTAAAACTAAAAACTAAAGAATGTGTCTGAAGAAGGGTCTCGATCGGAAACATCACCTATTCCTTTTCTCCAGAGATGCCGCCTGACCTGTTGAATTACTCCAGCATTTTGTGTCTATATTCAGCAAAATAAAGAATGTACACTTTGAAAATGTTATTAAAATTGGATGGTTTTTAGTTTGGTGTATCAAGAAAGAGTCAACAGCATGCCAAATCCAGCCTTTTGCCTGAAGGTTAACAAATTATCACGCATGCAATTGGCATTTTCATGGGAGCTCTCCCGGTAATCTGCCTTAATACCAGCTGAACATCAGAACTCAACCAATTGCACATTTTTGGCCACAGTGCAGGAGAGATTTTGAAAACAAAATCTGATGGCTAAACACATGTGGATGCTTCAGTGAGCCAGCAGGACAGTCTCTGAAATGAAATACATATAGACCACGTAGACCATAATAGTGCAAAGCCTTGGTACAAATGCAATTGAAGCAAAGTCTACAGTTGGTCATAGTTGCTGAGGTAGGGTTGTGGTTAGTGTTGTGCATTGCTCAAGAGTTTGATAGTTGCCCGGAAGATGCTGTTGTTGTAACTTGTCGTCATGGTTTTTTTCAGACTCCTGTAATAACTTCCTGATGGCAGTAGGGAAACGAGAGCATGGTGTGAGTCTTTCACGATATTGGCTGCCTTTTTTTGAGGCAGCACCTCCTATAGATCCCTTTGATGGTGGAGAGGCCAGTATCCAGGATGGACTGGGCAGTGTTCCCCACCCTCTGTGCCTCCTTCTTCCCTGGTCATTTGTCTTAGGCTGTAGTGCAACCAGACAGCACACTTCCTACCGTACACCTGCCGAGGTTTGAATGACCATTGTCCATGGAGATACTGCAGGGAAAGATGTACGAATCAAATCTGACCTGTTTCTTACCTTTTTCATGAATTTCTGCTCAGTAAAAGTGATGTTGAGGTTGATGTCAGCTCGCTCTCTGTTTCTCTCTCCAGGGTATTAATTACTCTCTACATTGTCTGAAATATAAAAAGCTTTGGCAGGCAGATACTGGCATGACTGAACAATGGTAAGACAAATTGTATGTTACCATTAACCTGAGAAGAATGAAACAGAAACCTAATTGGGAAAGACTATGGAAAGGTGGACTCCCTCAACTGTAAATTAATTGAATTGTTATTTTACTAGAATGCATAATGTTAGGTCTAAGTTGAGGCAAATACATTATGGAATTAGCTGTAAAGTAGGGATTCCAAGCGATCTTGTTGCATTTTTCTCTTGCTCCTAATTAATGCCAAAAAGAGGCACAAAGGAAAAATTGCTGCTGATCCTTCACCTTGATTGTGCTCCTGTCCAGCCTTGCATTTAAAACCTGCTCTGAGGCCTGCACCTAAATACATCTGAGGTGGCTGTGGTAAAATAAACTTCACTCAGTTAAAGCCAGACATCTATTCTATCTTCCTCAAATAACATCCAAAGACACTACTTAGTCACCGGTTACCCAGGGCTGTATTGTCCTACAAGATGTGTTTATGACATATTGAATAAAAACTAACTTTGCTGTTTCTGTACTTGTCGCTGAATGCTTTCGCTCAGCAGTCTCAGAAAATGTAGTTGGAGTATTCCTTACCATGACACATATGGAGGCCATTCTGCCCGTTGGATCTATGTTGGCTCCTTGCAGAGCAATCACATTGTCTCTCTGTGGGTCAAATGCCTTTCAACTCACCTTCAGTCTGAAGAAGGGTCTCGACCCGAAACGTCACCCATTCCTTCTCTCCTGAGATGCTGCCTGACCTGCTGAGTTACTCCAGCATTTTTTGATACCTTCAACTCACCTTTGGTTATTTTGCCATTTACTTACACTAACCTACTTGCACTAAGGGGCAATTTATTTTGCCACTTACTTGCATTTACTTGCATTATGGGGCAATTTGGAGAAGCCTTTTAACCAACCAGCATGTCTTCTGGATCTGGAGAAATCTGTTGGCTTGGGGAAAATGCATGCAGTCACAGGGAGAATGTACAATCTCCACCCGAACAACACCGGAGATCAGGATTGCTGGAGATCTGAGACAGCAGCACTAATTGCTGCTTCACAGTGGCAACCAAATAATTCCTGCTTTTGGTGGAAAGACCTATTGATGTTATCTCAATTGCAGAGAATAAAAAGAAAAGACTTGGGGCATGTATGCAGCATGGCCTTAGGACATCTTCAAGGAATTTGTACCCTTGAAATGTGATTAGTGTCGTCATGTGGGAAAACATGTAGACAATCAATATGGACTCAGCTAACATGCACCAATAGCAACATGATAGCAAACAGATAATTAGTTTAATGGAGACACACTGGAATGGTAGATGCTGGAATCCTGAGCAAAATACAAAGTGCTGGAGTAACTCAGCTGCTAAGCATCTGTGAAGGGAATGGACACACAATGTTGGCTCAGGATTCTTCTTCAGACTCTCAATAATTAGTTTAATGGATGTAGATTCAGGGAATAATATTGCTCAGGGCACTAAGGCGGACAGCTCTGCCCTCCTTCAGTACAGTGGCAAGGCATTGTTTTATTTGTTCCTGAGGAGACATGCAAGTGTGTGGTTCAGTATGAAAGACAGCATCAGATGCTGTGCTGCTCCCTCACCTTGTGCTCAAGTTGTACATGTGGGATTTGAAGTCACAACCTTTTGAGTTGGCTGCAATCGGGCTATTATGGGCAGTGTAGGGCAGTTAGGTAATGTTTTGACAGGCCGACCGACCGACTCGTGCTACCATCACAGCAATATATTTCTGTGTCATTTATTTCAGTATAATTTACATCACAGAATTTAGATGGCACGATGGCTCAGCGGTAGAGTTGCTGCCTTATAGCGCTTGCAGCGCTGGAGACTCAGGTTCAATCCCGACTACGGGTGCTGTCTGTAAGGAGTTTGTACGTTCTCCCCGTGACCGCGTGTGTTTTCTCCGAGATCTTCGGTATCCTCCCACACTCCCAAGATGTACAGGTATGTAGGTTAATTGACTTGCCGTATGTGTAAATTGTCCCTAGTGTGTGTAGGATAGTGTTAATGTGCAGCGACTCGATGGGCCGAAGGGCCTTTTTCCACGTTGTATCTCCAAACTAAATTAAACGTTCTTGCAAGCTACCAAATAAATGGACATCAAATGTGCTTAAGTTGAGTCATACACCTTTAATCCTCACCATCCCTGTCCCTCAGTCACTTTGCGTTGCTGCAAGTACATGTCACTAGATCCCAGATAGACACAAAATGCTGGAGTAACTCAGCGGGACAGGCAGCATCTCAGGAGAGAAGGAATGGGTGACATTTCGGGTCGAGACCCTTCTTCAGACTGATCACTAGATCCCTGTCATTGGATCCCTGCAGGGAGCATTTGCATGGGGAGATAACAGCTCAGTAAACAAGCATGCCGGCAACTGTGTGGAAAATTAGCTCCAGAGTTGTTAAAAGGGTTTTATCTTCAGGAAATGTGTTGGTAACGCTTCCGTGATTTGTTTGCAAACAAAGAGCAGTGTAGAGCTCACCGTGTAATTTGCGTGTAATTTTCTACGTGGCAAGAGGGACAGCACATTTGTTTTGTCATGCTTTGAGCTCCAAACAAAAGCAAAAAGTTTCCCAAGCTATCCTCTTGAAAAAGGCACCTCAACCCCAGGCTGGATTGAAAAAAATAGTGTTAGACAATGTTGCATGATCTTTGCCCAGGATAGAGAGTTAATCAAATTGAACAAATTATGTGTGTGAATGAGAGAGCAGAAATAGCTGTACCACATCAAGAATTGAACTATTTTAAAATAAATTCTGTAGTAAAATATGTCTCCCTGTGTTTGATTAAATGCCATCCAAATGCTTTCTAAAGATATGACATTTCTTAATTCTTATTTTCATGCTGAGAAATAATCATGTTCAATTATCGAGGGATTGTCAAAGGAAGCAGTCCCAAAGCCTCTTGCCATGTGATAATTCCCTCTCAACAGAATCTGTTATCTACTGGAGAAGTCACAGACCTGTTGTGACATTCTTTTATTAAGTAAATATTTAGATGTCTCATTTCAAGCCTGTTCTAATTTTTAAAAAAAACAGATTTCACATGATCTCATTATAATTCTTAATGGGAATAAATGGAAAAGCAGCAACTTTTTACAAAGCAAAATACCACAGATGCTGGATATCTGAACAAAACATGCAAAAAATCTCGAAAATGTGGTAAAGTTACAACAAGAGGCCATCGAGCTGACACTGACTACCTCTCCTCTACAAAATCATAAGAGGAATATATCGGGTAAACAAACGTACAGAGTCTCTTTCCTAGAGTAGGAGAACTGAGAACTAGAGGACATAGGTTTAAGGTGAGGAGGGAAAGATTTAATAGGAACCTGAGGGGTAACTATTTCATACAAAGGATTGTAGGTGTATGGAAAAGGTTGCCGGAGGAGGTAGTTGGGGAAGATACCATTGCAATGTTTGAAAAACATTTCAACAGTCAACAGTCAACAGAGCTTTATTTGTCATTCGGTACCAAGGTACCGAACAAAATTACATAGCAGTCACACAACAAAAAAAAGAACACAAGACACATGACCCCAACACAAACGGCCATCACAGTGACTCCAAACACCCCCTCACTGTGATGGAGGCAACAAAACTTCCACTCTCTTCCCCACGCCCACGGACAGACAGCTCGTCCCCGACCGACCCGCACAGTCCCCGCAAGGGGATGGAAGTTCCCGCGGCCGAGTTGCACCGGGCGCTGAAACGTCTCGCGGCCGAGCCGGGCGATGGAAGGCCCCGCGGCCGAGCCGTACCGGGTGCTGAAAAGTCCCGCGGCTGAGCCGGGCGATGGAAGGCCCCGCGGCCGAGCCGTGCGCAGCTAAGTCCCGCGGCCGAGCCGCGCCGGGCGATGTTAGGTCCCGCGGCCGAGCCGCGCCGGGCGATGGAAGGCCCCGCAGCCAAGCCGCACCGGGCACTGTTAAGTCCAGCGGCCGAGCTGGACTTGTAGATAGGTACATGAATAGGATGGGTTTAGAGATACAGTATATGGACCAAATGCAGTCAGGTGGAACTAGCGTAGATGGGATAGGTGGTCGGTGTGGGCAAGTTGGACCGAAGGGGCATTTCCAAGCTGTATGAATCCATGATTCTATGACTCATCCACAAATGCTGCCTGATCTGCTGAGTATCTCCAACATTCTCTGCTCCAGTGTCTCTACCAACAACAATGTATCATCTGTTGGTCCAAAGTGCTGGAGTCACTCAATAGGTCAGGCAGTATTTTTGGAGAACATGGACAGGTGATGCTTCATCACCTGTCCATGTTCTCCAGAGATGCTGCCTGACCTACTGAATTACTCCAGCACTTTGTGTTTTTTTTTTGCAAACTGCAGTTTCTATTTCTACTTCGCTCACGTGTGTTGGTAGAAGGTGTACATTTGAGTAAAATAACAAGAAGTGCGACATAGGTCAGAGGGCGGCACAGTGGCGGAGCGATACAGTTAATGCCTTACAGCGCTAGAGACCTGGGTTCAATCCTGACCATGGGTGCTGTCAGTATGGAGTTGGTTCCCTCTCCTTGTGACCTCATGGATTTTATCTAGGTGCTCTGGTTTCCTCCCACACTCCAAAGACATACAGGTTTGTAATGTTCTGCAATTGATGCTCAAAATTTGATCTCCTCTGCATTGACAAAATCAAACATAAATTAGGTCCCAATATCAGAGTCTTCCATATCCACCTCCAGCAGGTCGATAAGCTCTGTTTAACTAACCTTTATCATCCTCTCTCAGCCAGCACCACCACCCTATTGCGGACATTATTTTTTCGTTCTTTGCATCCGTGCCCCTTCTTTAGAATTTAAAATGTTTATGATTTTTAATTTTCCCTAATCATTGACCTGAAATATTAACTTTGTTTCTCTCTCTGTGGATGATGCCTGACTGGCTGGGTACCTCCAGTATTTTCTGATTTTATTCAGAAAACAGTCTGTTTAAAGAACAAACTATCAACAGAAATGGGCATTGTGGAGTGTCGCTACATTACAAATTGTATTAAAAAAAACAACTCCAATCATTTACAACAACGTGGGCAAAGAGACTTGATTATTATTCCATCAATCTTGCTTGGCCTGGGAATAGCACTGTCATCATTTACCGCCTTTATCTTTTCATTCACTGTGCTTTATCTGCAATTGCTTTGAACAGAGAGGTTTTTTTTACAAACTTCTACAACAAAAGACATGATCCTGTTATTTGCTTTACTGTGGTTGTTATATCTAAACAAACCCTTTGTTTCTAGAAGATCCCAGCAGCACAATCAGATATGTGGTCGGGTTATATTATCAACTACACCTCTACCGCAGCAAACACATTTTAGTTTAAAGATTTACTTTAGAGATACAGCGCAGAAACAGGCCCTTCAGCCCACGAGTCCCAGCCGATCTGTGATCACGCCGCACACTTACACTATCCCACACACTACGAACAATTTACCTTTTTTTTTTACCAAAGACAAATAGCCTACAAACCTTTACGCCTTTGAAGTGTGGGAGGAAACAGGAGCACCCGGAGAAAACCCATGCAGGTCATAGGGTGAACATACAAACTCTGTACAGACAGCACCTGTGGTCAGGATCTAACCTGGGTCTCTGGCACTGTAAAAGGCAGTAACTCTACTGCTGAGCCACTGTGCTGACCTGATGATAAAAAGCTTCTCCTTATTAGGAAAAATAATCGGAACAAGTTCTCATGCAACGAATAGTAATTACCAATTGCTATTCATTATTAGCCTTCATGGTATTCTTAAATTATCTCGAGGACCGTTGACAAACTTTTATATTCAGTATTTCATTGAAGATTTTAAGCTAAACATGCTAACGTCTGTTAAACATGATGTTGTTTGACATTAACCCTACCAGTTATGTGTAGATTCTTTGATCCAACCTCAGAACCTCATTAATATAAGACAGTTAGCTTCACCTTTACTTTACTGATAATGCAAGATCAGAAGGGCGTGTGATCACACATTGTATCATATCCACTTTCTTTGAATGATTCTCAGAGTAACAAAGAGATCAACTTAGATTTATTAACATTTTGCAAGTCACTTGGTTGAGGGTTTGGCAGACTAACAAGGGCAATTGTGAGCTGTCTCAGTAGCACCAAATACAAGTGAGCACAGCAGGTATCACATCGTATCGTATGTGGAGGCTTTGGAAGACTTTTATCAGATTGATTCCTGGTTTAGGGGGCATTAGTATCAGGGAGAGATTTGACAGACTTGGATTGTTTTCTCTGGAATGCCAGAGGTTGTGGGGAGACCTGATAGATGGATATAAAATAATAAGAGTCATAAAGAGGTTAGACAGTCAGAACCTTTTTTCGGAAGATGGAAAAATCAAAGGCTAGAGGGCATAGGGGTAAAGTTTAAAGAAGAATTGCGGAGCATGTGTTTTTACACAGAGGGTGTTATTGCCTGGAACGTGCTTCTGGGTTGATGGTTGAGTCAGATACAACAGTGGCATTTAAGAGACTTTTGAATAAGCGCATGGATATGCAGGGAATGGAGGTATATGATTATGCACAGGCAGATAAGAGTTGGTCTTAGCATCATGCTCGGCACATTGTGGGCCGAAGGCCCTATTCTTGGACTGAACTGTTCTATGTTCTATGCTCTATAATCACATCAAGCTAAAAGAAGCCAAATGTAATCAAAAGCTTTTCAACACAGTCAGGTGGTATAACCGTGCAGCAGGTAGTGCTGCTGCCTCACAGCTCCAGCAACCGAGGTTCAATACTGACTCCATGCTCTCAGTGTAGAGTCTGCACATTCCCCCTCACATTGCCTGGCTTTCTCCAGCTGCTCCAGTTTCCTTGCTCATTCCTAAGAAGTGTTGTTAATTGATCAGGGTAAATTACCCCTCATGCAGGTGGATGGCTGGAGAATCAGGGTGGAGTTGATGGGGAGAGAGAACATTTTGTCGGAGGGGAATGGGACTGATCAGATTACGGAGAGCTGGCATAGACGCAATGGGCCAAATGGCCTTACACCATGTTATGACAAATATCAGATAAAGATGAATCCTTCCTGCATTTATTGTATTTCTTTGAATGCTCCTTTAGTTTTTGTGTATAGTAAATGTATAAATCAGTTTGAGCTTACAATTTCTGGTGTACCCACCACAACCTAGTTGAGAGCACTCTTACCTCAGAGTCCAAAGAGCTAGACTGATAGACCAGTGCAGAACCGAGGAGATGCTATATTGTCAGAGATGCTGTCCTTCAGTTGTGAGGCGAGCATGAAGCTCGCGTCTCTCAGCTGATTGTGAAGGATCCTGTGGCATTATTTTGAAGAACGAAGGAATTTATATCTGATGATTTGGGCTACTTTACCCTTTAATTAATACCTCTAAAACAGGTTTTGTGGTCATTATCACATTGCTGCATATGGTGCTTGGGGTGTGCAAATTGGCAACGAATCTCCTACGTTGCAGAGGAGTAGGAAAATAACTGCAGATGCTGGTACAAATCGAAGGTATCACAAAATGCTGGAGTAACTCAGCAGGTCAGGCAGCATTTCTGGAGAGGAGGAATGGGTGACGTGTCTCGACCCAAAACGTCACCCATTCCTTCTCTTCAAAGATGCTGCCTGACCTGCTGAGTTACTCTAGCATTTTGTGATTCCTACGTTGCAGAGGTGATTCAATCTCCAAAAGTACTTCTTTAGCTACAAGTTACTTTAGGGCATTCCACAAGGGATGTCAAAGGCACAGTATAAATATCAGATATTTTCTTCTTTCTTTCCGATATGACGTCTGAATTTAAATGAAATTTTAAATATTTTTTGCTGGGCTGCCAGATCTTATTACCAGAAAAGGATTTATTTCTGACAATGGCAATTTGTTCCTCAGACAAGAAGTCTCAGTTTACAGAGAAATGTAATTGAGTTAAAATGATTCACTTGGTTTCCATGTGCATTTAAGGAAAGAGAAAACAAGTAATTTTCTGCCTGTGAACGTCAGTGACTCTGAGATCAGAAGAGACAGCACCACAGTAATATGTTATCTGTTTGAATGTTTGAAGTGCCTGTAGCTCATTTATCACTGGCACATCTCTTCTTTTGCCTTAAAGTATCCAGATTAGTGATCAATTACCATTCAATGTTATTCCCATGTGGTATTCTCAATCTTGAGGAGGTTGAATTTTCTAGTTATATGCCAAAGCACCAGAAGTTCTTGGCACCAAAATGTCTGGAGTTGCAATCTCCAACATATCGTGTTCATCAGTATCTGCAAGTGCTAACTTCACAGAGGCCGGGCAGGAACTGAGGCATATATGCTTCATTGCTCCAGCAGAGTGACACACAGAGCTCTGTGCCTTCTAGGATGATTATTGGGAGCACATGAGGCATGCCCTCCTGCTTGCCTTTATCCCTTCTTGCATTCCCTTTGGCACACAGAGATGCTGTTTTGGGCACAATTTCATCCTTGACCACTGGAAGACCTAAGACACACCTGCCTATGGAGGAAGGGGTTTCCCAGGGACATTTCCATACTTGATCTAGAGCTACACGTGTGGGTTTAAACTAAATAGCGGGGGGGAAGGGTTGACAAATTTGGATTATAAAGAAGGGGAATTGAGTACAAGAAAAGTTACAAAAGACTCCCGAATTAATGGGAAGGAAAGTTCGAGAAGGGATAAAAGAGTAGGTCTGGGGCAATAGTGTGAAAGGGGGGTGAATACCAAAGTTAAAGTGTTGTATATGAATGCGCAAAGTATGAGAAGTAAAGTGGATGAGCTTGAGGCTCAGTTAGAAATTGGCAAGTATGATGTTGTGGGATTTACAGAGACATGGCTGCAAGAGGAGCAGGATTAGGGACTGAATATTCAGGGGTATACTTCCTATCGAAAAGACAGATGGATGGGTAGAGGGGGTGGGGTAGCTCTGATGGGAAGGAATGATATTCAGTTCCTTGCAGGGGGTGAATCAGGAGATGTCGATTTGGGGAGAAGGCAGGAATGGGGTAGTGATTGTGGATGATCCGCCATGATCACAGTGAATGGCGGTGCTGGCTCGAAGGGCCGAATGGCCTACTCCTGCACCTATTGTCTATTTTGCCTCTGTACCTCTCATCCTTTTCAATAAGTATGCAATTTAGCTAAATTTTTATCTCAATAAATTTGCTTTATCAAAAGCCTATGTTGCTTGCCTGACTTTATCCCATTGGTGGGATCCAGATATGTGATCTAATGTGATTCTAACTCATCTCCAAAGGTTGTTAAGATTGTCCTTAAAGCATTGATTTGGATGAAAGAAAAGAAACAATATTCTACAACAAACACAGGAAGTGCTAGAAGTTCAGCAAGAAAGTGAAGAATAAATTAGAAGGCCTTGTGAGTTGCAGCATATCTCCACTTACTTGGTCAGAAGTAGGACCTCTTGGTGCAGGTTAAAATCTATAAACATTTGTCTTCCATAGGTTCTAATAAGCTTGTATAAAATCTCACATTCCCAGAGATTCCACTTGTTTTTCATTGGGTTTGTGGTGAAATCCCTGTAGAATTCCAGAGTCAGCTCGTAATATTTTGTAACTCGTTTATTTTTTCTTAGATTACTATACAAAACATGTTTCCCTTGATTCCCTTGGCGGCGAGGTTCCGTTTTGTAGAAATGATTACATGAGGCAGCAAAGTGGCGCAGCAATGGAGACCCGGGTTCGAGCCTGACTACAGACACTGCAGGTGCTGTCTGTACAGAGTTTGTATATTCTCCCTGTGACGGCACAGGTTTTCTCCGGGTGCTTCGATTTCCTCCCACCTTTCAAAGACATGCAGGTTTATTGGTTAATTGGCTTCCGTAAATTGTGTGTGGGATAGAGCATGGTGCAGACTCACTGGGTCGCAGACCCTGTTTCCACGCTGTGTCTCTAAACTGAAATTTGTTATTCTCCAAGCCCAGAGTGAACCGGGAAATCACATAAACATTTATATTCTATCCCTTCGCAGATTCAGGCCTGTGGATTTACACAATAGGAAGATTTGGTTATTTTTATTCTAATTCATCTCCAAAGGTTGTTAAGATTGTCCTTAAAGCATTGATTTGGATGAAAGAAAAGAAACAATATTCTACAACAAACACAGGAAGTGCTAGAAGTTCAGCAGGAAAGCGAAGAATAAATTAGAAGGCAAATCTTATTCACTTCACAAATACCCACCAAAAGCCCAGAGTCTCCCATCTCCATCCCTAATTGCTATGCCAGAGTGAAAGCCAATTATGGTCCTTATTATCTCTTCTTGTGGCATCCCATGCCTGGCATTGATATGTCCCCTTCCTGTAACCTGCTGTTCCCTGGCATTGTGCACCATTGTCTTCTGCTGAAAGAAGCCTCGGTGCTAATTAGCTGCTGCATCTCCACATCCTGGAGGCCGAGACTATCTCAGCATTCCTGGAATGGAAAGCAGTAAATGAAAGGATTGTATCAGCAAAGGGCAGTCTTTTTTTCTCTTCATTAGTATGCATAGGTTTCCTAGGCTGTGCAAGTTATGTGTGGGCATTTATCACAGAAAATGAAATGCACAGTAAAGTAACTGCAAGAATGATCCTGGGCTTCAAATTGGCTCACTTTAATTATCCAACCCACTCTCTCTCTAACCTCTCTGACTGTGCCACCTACATTGCTCTCACAATGCCCAGTCTAAGCTCAAGAAATAGCACCTCATTCTATGACAAACCTTGGGACTTAATACTGATTTAATAATTTCCAGTAACACCCTTCCCCAATTATTTTAATTTGTTCTGCTACAAATTGTTTCTGTGTCATATTGTCGTGAATTTAAAATAATAATTACTTTAACAGCTTTCTGTCTCCCTTCCCTCTGCTTCTTGATGAGTGAGGGTGTCAGGGTTATGGGGAAAAGGCAGGAGAATGGGGTTGAGAGGGAAAGATAGATCGGCAATGATTGAATGGAGGAGTAGACGTGATGGGCCGAATGACCTAGTTCTGCTCCTTTAACCTATGAACTTATGAACTTATGATACTTAAAATATACTTATATTTGAATTAATCTTGAAATGTTGGCATTGGTGTTCTTCGTACATTAATTTATTTAAAAGGGAACAACCAAATTATCTATAATAAACACAGAGTGCTTAGCAGACACTACAGCATCGGCAGAGAGAGAAATAAGAGTTCACATTGACGATCAATGCCTTCTCTCTTTCTAGGCAAATGTTCTGGGTATGTTTTTCTCGGTTCTGACGATGGGTCTTTGACCTGAAACTCTATTACTCCCTTCACTGACCTCATTATGATTATAGGTAAGCATAGCTAAGCATAACTTTGGCCCACTAAATCCAAACCAACCATCGATCACCCGTTCACACTCAATGTTCAATGTTATCCCACACCCTACCGCTAGGGCAAATTACAGAGGCCAATTAACCCATGGGTCTTTGGGATGAAACTGGAGCACCCAGAGCACACTCAGTCACAGGTAGAACATGCAAACTCCACATAGATAGCATGAGTCAGGATTGAACCTGGGTCTCTGGCGCTGTGAGGCAGCAGCTCTACGAGCTGCACCACTGTGCTGACCTGCTATGTGTTTCCAACATTCGCTGTTTATGTGCCTCCCGGTGACTTCATTTCTAGTACAAATGACAGATCCCACCTGATATCTTAAAGCCCAGGTCTTCACTATGGACTGTACTCCTGATTCAATTTTCCATCGTGTTATCCCTGTGACAACCCTCTTACCTTTCCCACTCAGGCCAAAAATGAATTCAGCAATGCTGTTTTGGTCTTTTCTCAGCTATCATTGAGTAGAGCTGAGTAACAAAATAGTTTGCCCTCCGATTTCCCCCATTCCTTTGTCCGGAAGAACCTTCACTCTTCTTAGAGCTGCAAATAATAACACAGTTGTGATTGGTATCACACAGCGTGCAATGTTTGTGATTCTGCTCAAAATAAGTAGTTTGGGGATTTTCTTGTTAGCGTGATCCTATTAAACAATAAAAAACCCATGACCGACTCAAAACGCTTACTTGAAAGCAGAGTTCTCCGCTTGAAAATGTTCAATATTTTCAAAGCACTTTTAAATCCAAGAGTAATCTTCAACCCAGCATGTACACTCCAATAATTCTTTACAATAGGAGAGTATGGGCTTGAGTTGTGATCATGTGAATGCACATTGTGATAATGTGAGATTAGGGTGTTAAATTAATTAGAAAACATACGATAAATAAGTTAATTTGTTTGAAAATTCTATTAAATTTAACCTTTAGTGTGTTGAAAATGTAAAATCTACTTGAATACAAAACGGTTATCAGTGGGTAGGAAGGAACTGCAGATGATGGCTCAAACTGAAGAAAGTCACAAAATGCTGGAGTAACACATTTGGACAGGCAGTATCTCTGGAGAGAAGGAATGGGTGACATTTTGGGTCGAGACCCGTCCAGATATAAGTGGGTATCAGGCTAATGGTTAAACTGATTTTATCTTTAAAAACAGTAAGCATTACATTTTAAAATATCTGTGATAATAGATGCAAAACAATTTTATAAAGATCTCAGTAGTTATATCATTGCACATTAGAAAAATATTCTTGATGTACAAACCTCGTTTCTGTATAACTATGTTTAACATGTATCTTTGAACAGTGCAGTGTTGCCATAGAAACATTTGCCACTCATCCAGGTTATCGCATTATATGTAGCTTGTGCCATCAAGACACAAGAATTTAGTGATGGAGTGAGGCAAAAAAACTTTGGAATGAATGTGTATATTTTAGCTGATTAAGGTAAATTTCCATCTGGCTACTTGAGTTAATCAAGAAGGCAGTCTCCCACAACAGGGAAGTCGACAACTTTCGGGAGAGCAGGTCATATGTTTGCCTCGTGACAGTTTCAAAACTAGTCACCTTGAAACAAAAATAATTTGGTCCCTGGAGCTTTACATAAACATCATAAAATGTTTGTTCAGTAAGTGACGATTTTTTTGTTGTTTAAACACCATGCTGATTTCTAATAGGTGTGTTCGTTATCTTAAGTCAATTAAGCTAAGAGTAGGCAGAAATGTATGAACTATTTTTGGCCTGAACGAAAGCAATGCAGGGCAGAATCACACAAATACTGTCAAAATAGTGAAGAGCCTGGGAGAATTTGACAAAAGACACAATAACCAGGCTAGGGCCAGATGCATGATTATGCTGAAATATCCACAAGCCATGGTTTGTGGTGTCCATTGGCACCTTTGTGTTGCTGTTCACTAACACAAGTAACAAGGGCAGAAAGGACCTTTAGAGCAATCCTTATTAAAGATTGTCAACACTCAACTAACAGCAGTGGCTGATGCAACAATATATCAAAAGTCATTTTACATGATACACATGGTCCTCAAATGTGTACATGATTATATATGCTATTCAGCTTCCTTTACAAAATGCCAAACGCATGTACACCATTACCTATCCACTTATGTTAAACCATATTAGCAGTTAACTGGTTACATATGATTGATTATATAGTTACTTATTTACAGAGACATACATACAGTTTATAGATTTAACAACGCATATCTGCTAACTCGATCACCTCCCATGGAATTAAGGAGGTGATGAATGATTTGATCAAAGTTTACATGATATTATGGGGAACCGATAGCGCAGATCTGAAGAAACTATTCCCATGGATTGAACGACTGAAGAAACTAAATTTAAGAAACTAAATTTATGAAATTAAAGAACATACCAATAGGGCCAAAAATGTGAAAATCCTCCTGGAGGTAGCACATTAGTTCCTTTAATTTAAAATCAAAGATCGATAAAGTTTTGATACTAAAAGGGACTGAAAGCTCACAAAGGGATGGGAGAGTATGGCCAAGTGAAATAGGAATCGATGTGAAAGGTGAGGTGAGTAACGGATTAAAAGTATTATATATGAATGTGCGAAGTATAAGAAGTAAAGTGGATGAGCTTGAGGCTCAATTAGAGATTGGTAGATATGACATTGTGAGGATTACAGAGACATGGCTGCAGGAGGATCAGAACTGGGAACTGAATATTCAAGGTTATATGTCCTATAGAAAGGACAGACAGGTGGGCAGAGGAGGTGGGTTAGCTCTGTTGATGAGGGATGAAATTCAGTCCCTTGCGAGGGGTGACATAGGGACTGACGATGTAGAGTCGCTGTGGATAGAGTTGAGGAATTGTAAAGGTAAGAAGACATTAATGGGAGTTATCTACAGGCCCCCAAACAGTAGCCTGGATATAGGGTGCAAGTTGCAGCAGGAGTTAAAATTGGTATGTAACAAAGGTAATGCCACTGTGGTTATGGGGGATTTCAATATGCAGGTAGACTTGGGGTTCTAGACCCCAAGAAAAGGAGTTTGTAGAGTGCCTCAGAAATGGATTCTTAGAGCAGTTTGTATTAGAGCCTACCAGAGAGAAGGCAATTCTGGATTTAGTGTTGTCTAATGAACCAGATTTAATAAGGGAACTCAAGGTAAAGGAACCGCAAGGAGGTAGTGACCATAATATGATAAGTTTTAATCTGCAATTTGAGAGGGAGAAGGTTAAATCAGAAGTGTCAGTGTTGCAGTTGAACAAAAGGAACTATGAAGGCATGAGAGAGGAGCTGGCCAAGGTCAACAGGAAAAGGATCCTAGCAGGAATGACGGTGGAACAGCAATGGCAGGAATTTCTGGGCATAATTCCCAATGTTGGGGAATCCAGAACCAGGGCCACAGTCAAAGAATAAAGGGGAGGCCATTTAAAACTGGGATGAGAAAAGACTTTTTCACCCAGAGAGTTGTGAATTTGTGGAATTCTCTACCACAGAAGGCAGTGGAGGCCAATTCACTGGATGAATTTAAAAGAGAGTTAGATAGAGCTCTTGGGGCTAGCAGAATCAAGGGGGTATGGGGAGAAGGCAGGCACGGGTTACTGATTGTGGATGATCAGCCATGATCACAATGAATGGCGGTGCTGGCTCAGTCTGAATGGCCTCCTCCTGCACCTATTTTCTATGAATAGAAATCAAATTTGGGTGTTACCTTTTTTAGGCCACGGATTAGCCATAATCTGATTTCATATCAAGGGTCAAGAGGAAAATAAAAAACTTTTGTCCTTTTTTTTAAGAGGTATTAGCAAAAAATTAGGATGACTCTACACCCCAGATTTTTGGGGACCATTCCTGGGTGAGGTGATCTATCCCAGCCAAACAATTAACCTGATTCATAAAAACATGGGTTTTACTGGGAGACTCCCCCCTCCCCCCACCCTAAGGGTGCTTAGGTCAAGGTGAATGAGATGAGAAAAGGGAAGGATAGTGAGAAGGGAAATAGACAATAGACAATAGGTGCAGGAGTAGGCCATTCGGCCCTTCGAGCCAGCACCGCCATTCAATGTGATCATGGCTGATCATTCTCAATCAGTACCCCGTTCCTGCCTTCTCCCCATACCTCCTGACTCCACTATCCTTAAGAGCTCTATCTAGCTCTCTTGAATGCATTCAGAGAATTGGCCTCCACTGCCTTCTGAGGCAGAGAATTCTACAGATTCACAACTCTCTGACTGAAAAAGTTTTTTCTCATCTCCGTTCTAAATGGCCTACCCCTTATTCTTAAACTGTGGCCTTAAAATGTAAGAAAGGGGACTGAGAGTGAGTGAGTGAGTGGTGAGAAAGAGCGTCAAATGAGAGAGGAGGATGTAAGAGAAAAATAGTTAGGGATGGGGATGAAAATGTAGGAAAGAGAAAGAAACACAGGCATAGGAGGAGAAAGAGAGACGTATATTTGTACTCCATTATCATTTAACAATACAATTACAATATAATTAAAACTGCAATTAATTCATGACCATTTTTATATATAATCATTATATATTAATTACTCAACAGTCTAAATTATAATATCATGCACGTCAGACACGTAGAGCCAATATACAGAACTGGAGGCATCAGAAATTCTGCTGGTGAATACAGATTTTTCTTGTGTCCTTGGCTCAGCACTTTTTAAAAATCTGGACCATGATAACAACTGTGATTTGTTAATTAGCATTTATCTTATTTGGGACAATAGAAATTACTGGTAGTCCGAGAACCACGTGCAACATCAGTCACCTGAGGTTGTACATTTCATTGATTGCTAAATGCAGTCCCATGACTCACATTGCCTATACCTGATATCACTGCTTGTTGCTTGGTAAGCACTTGACACCCTAGTACTTGGTTCATGTCCTGAACAATGTTGTTTTTTGTTTGTCTGGCACTGGGTTTATAATTATACTGTTTATCCAGACACTCACCCAATGGCTTCAATATACTCCCTTCTCCCAGAACGCCGCTTATCAGGGCGGCACGGTGGCACAGCGGTAGAGTTGCTGCCTTACAGCGAATGCAGCGCCGGAGACTCAGGTTCGATCCTGACTATGGGCGCCGACTTTACGGAGTTTGTACGTTCTCCCCGTGACCTGCATGGGTTTTCTCCGAGATCTTCGGTTTCCTCCCACACTCCAAAGACGTACAGGTATGTAGGTTAATTGACTGGGTAAATGTAAAAATTGTCCCTAGTGTGTGTAGGATAGTGTTAATGTGCGGGGATCGCTGGGCGGCGCGGACTCGGTGGGCCGAAGGGCCTGTTTCCGCGCTGTATCTCTAAAAAAAAAAAAAAAGTTAAAAAACCCCACTAAACCTAAAAGTTCTTTGTTTCAGGAGACCCTTAATTTTTTTTTCTTCCTTGAATTGCAAAACAAAGTACCAAGATTATGTCATCCCATTCAAAACCTCAATTTAACGAATATTGAAAACACATATAGATCCAAAGATAATTACAGCTTAATTCAGATAAGACTAATCTCCAATATACTAACTTGGTCTCCATTACATTTAAATTTGTATGCACATACATGCACGCAAACTTATGTGTGCTTTAGTAAATCTCAAACTCTGGCACCACAACTCCAGATATAACTTTTAAAAGGATATCAATAGGCCAAACGTTGCTTCAACAAATCTATTTTAATACAATTTTTTAAAAGCATTTTTATCATATTACCCTTTAGAAACAAGAAACTGCAGGTGCTGGTTTACCAAAGAAGACACGGGGTGCTGGACTAACTCAGTGGGGCAGGCAGCTTATCAGGGGAAATTAGTTTCAAGAAGGGCCCCGATTTGAAACATCATCTATCCATGTTTTCGTGAGATGCTGCCTGACCCACTGAGCTACTCCAGCACTCTGTGTCTTCTGTCATATTACCTTTAACTTAAATGTCACACTTCAAATATCTGTAATTGCCCTGAAATTTTTAGAACAGGAACTTTCTGGTGCATTACGAATAAGACTTTCAGACAAAATCCGTTTCCTTGAGATCCTATCCCTCTTAAAAGTCACCTAGATTTTTATAATGGAAAAGGAAGATCAATTTTCCATGCAACCTTTCCTTGATATGGAGGCATGTCTGAAGTGGTCCTATCCAAATTTTGACATAAAAGGCCATAAAGTGCTGGAGTGACTAAGCCCATTGAGTGGCATTTCAGGAGAACATGGATAGGTGATGTTTCGGGTCGGGCCCCTTCTTCAGAATAATTGTTTTGATTTCTTCTTCTTGACTTTTGATTTCTCTTTTCCCACCATAACTGATCTTATCAGAATTCCCACCATTTGGGATTGAGAATGAATTCAAAGAAGCCCTGAAAAATGCTCAAGCTTCAGTAGGTCCATGTGTTTGATCAATTCAACATAAATTATTTGCAAAAACATTGATACTACAATGAGATATAAAAATTAAAAATCTATTCCATTCAGAAACCTCCAAAGAAAAGCCATCCATGGGTGGAATAGTGTGGCATTACTCAGGTATCCTTGTCAATACTTTGAGGATAGCATTACTGACATGCCTTCATTGGATGGCATTGACCCCAAAAGAGTAATTTGTTTTAGGGGCTGGGGCGTTCCACTGGCATTGATTTGCAGTCCGAGCAACAAGACTTAAACTTGGAGACTGCAAAACTTAAACTTTAACTGACTGTCTGAGCCAGACACATCTATTAACCTGAGTAAAAATGTGACCCATTTGCTCTCAAGCCCAATAATGAAAAACTGCAACATAAAGAAAATGCTGAGGATTGAATCACCACACACAAAGTTTCTATATTTTTGAATGGTAGCTGTTTCTGTTAAATTATTAATGGTTATTTGAAAAAAAAAAATTTAAGTGAATGATAAACAATGACAGTCTAGGACTAAAAATATCAATGCTATCACTTAAGATTGCATCAGCCTAAATTCGTTATGGGCTCGTGCCAAACTATTTTTCTCTACATGCACACCTGTATATGAATAAAACCAGTAAATATTTAAACGTACATTATTTTCATTCAACTATTTTAGTCATGTTATAAAATGAAGGCTATTTGTAATGGTTTTTTTTTTAATGAAACCAAAACATGCAAATTAATTGAATTCAGCTCAACCTGTGCCCATTAACGGGTTCAATTTTTGTTTCTCCTGCTCTGCCTTGTCTTTCTCAACAACAATATTTACCTCTTGCTGGTCATTTTGGGTTTCAGAGGCTTTGACAGCAGCAAATATACCCCTTTAAGCCCAAGAATAGGTTTACTTTGACTCAGTCTATGATGATACCGCATATCAGTTATTTTCACCCATTAAGCAACATTGGTCACCTGAGTCTTTTGTTTTGTTCTCTGACTTTCTCAGCTCCCTCTGTTTACTCATGGACCAATTATTATCCATTTCTTTGACAAGGTGCTCAAGATTTGCCAGCCAAGGTTTAGTCAGTTTTCCAATGTCATCAAACAACTAATTAGGCAATTCAACAGAGCCCATAAATAAGGACTCATGGAAAATAAGGCTTTGCATTCTTAAGCAACAGAGTGAAGCAATAAGTAGCAAATACAAGTCAGGGCAAATAAACCAAAAGAGTGTGCTTGTTATTTTGACGTTGATTATATTTGCTGTTTCATTTAATACTTTTATGAAGATGAGCCCACCACCCCATCAACCCATTGGCTCCAGTAGTATTTGCCAGAACCGCTGGATGGTCAGTCAGGTCTAATAGCAAAGTCTATATTTTTCTGAAAAAGGGTCTCGACCCAAAACGTCACCCATGCCTGTTCCGCTGAGTTACTTCAGCTTTGTGTGTCTATCTTCTATATTTTTATTCATCTAAATGCAGCAATGTTTCATCAAACCTAACATATCAGATTTATTGTTTTGTTAATCAATGCATTCAATTTGAGATTCACAACACACAGACTGTGGAATGAAATCCTGGCAGTCTCCAAGTGCTTGCTGTCTCAGCAGCTCTGTCAGCTCTATGCTTATCAAGTGGATGCACAGAGGAGGAGGTTTTTCGGGTTGACGAGGTTACAGAGAAAGGTAAGCGTGTGATTTAAAGATACAGCATGGAATCAGGCTCACCGATTCCACACCGCCCACCGATTGCCCTTTCACATAATTCTATGTTATCCCACTTTATATTTGCCTCTGTATATTTGCCTCGTGCGTCCACTCTCTGCACGAGGCAAATATACAGAGGCCAATTAACCTACAGACCCACAAGTCTTTGGAATGTGTGAGGAAACTGGAGCACCCGGAAGAAACCCACGCGGTCACAGGGAGAATGTGCAGCCTCCATGCAGACAGCACATGGGGTCAGGATGGATCCCATGTCTCTGGCTTTGTGATTGCACAATCTGCTCAGTTCTAAGCATTTCGCTCAGCTGAGCAAAGCTCTACCGGTTGCACCAATGTGCCGCCCTCACACTGACCTGCAAAACACAATCTGGCCAATACTTCAACAACAGGAAAGAAAATCAGACCTCATGATATAATTTATATCTCAGATAGGTGAAAGTGAATAGCAGGGTTTAGAGTGCTAGTTCCCAATCTCCGGCCACGGCCCACAATTGGGCTACGAGTGATTAGAACTGAGCCATGAGGGGGTCCGACAATTAATTTTTAACAATTATGGAAAATTCCGTGAGAGTTTTTGAAGAGGTTGCCGTGCCTTGCAACTAATATGCAAGTTTCAGCATGATAGGAGCGTGCAGCGTACTGAATCATAATATTCAGTAAGTGTGTTTTATTTCATGCTTAAATCATTGTTTTTAATGATTTAACTTGATTTTTATTTAATGCTTTAATTTTGTGATCAATAAACTGCAGCTGCTATAATTTTGATGGAATTAACAATTCATTTTTCGTGCTATTTCTCATGATATTTTTAAGGTGGCGATTGACAGATTCTTGATTAGTACTGGTGTCAGGAATAATGGGGAAAAGGCAGGAGAATGGGGTTGAGAGGAAGCGATAGATCAGCCATGATTGAATGGTGGAGTAGACTTGATGGCTTGAATGGCCTATTCTCCTAAAACTTCTGAACTTATGAACTATCCTAAAATATGGGCTATAAGTCCAAATGTTTGATCAAATTTCGGCCATGGATGAAAAAGGTTGGGAGCCACTGGTTTAGAGTATTGTCAGGCGAAGCACAGATTTAATCCAAGGTGCTGACCTTTGAAGTGACTGGACAATCTGCCAGTTCGAAGCACTTTGCTCAGCTGAGTGAAGCTGCTGTGAGGTATATTGTTCCCATCAGAAATCCTTCTCTTCAAAATCCGTTTGATGGTGCTTTTTGGGGGAAAGCTTGAGGTCATAAGATCATAAATGATAGGAGCAGAATTAGGCCATTCAGCCCGGCCATTCAATCATGGCTGATCCATCTCTCCCCCCGAACCCCATTCTCCTGTCTCCTCCCTTTCACCACACAGCCCCATTACTCTCACCCCAGTGTGACCATCACTTTCCTAGTGCACACATTTCTCACTCAAGTAGTTCTGAAGACCCGGCATACTATCTCCCTGTTCTCCCTCAGTAGATACTGCTCTTGAAGATGATGCCCGTGTGCTCTTCTCTAACAAGAGTAAAATCTGGGAAAGATCACTTGGCAGGGAGGTTAATTGAAAGAATCTCACAGCCCATTGTGTTTACAGCAGCTTTTTGAAAGAGCTCTTTATAATTCAGGCTGGTGCCATCAAGGAAACCGATGCCGATCAGTACTCCATCCCAGTGTTAAATGGTGGCTGATCTTTGCCCAACATTACAATTCTCTGTGTTATGCTCCCCGTTAAGGCTGCAGCTCAGAAGATTTCCTCTCAGAACATATTAACAGTTATCTTTTTCAAAAAACAAATCTTGGTCTTTACATGTTTATCCAAAAGGCTTGGACATAATGAAAAATGTTCATCCTGGGTGTCCCTGAGAAGTAGTTTGAATTGTGAATCTGACTCTCCCCTGCACTGCCGAGTTAAACTCTTCCTACTAGTATTTCTGAAAAGGTATTAAAGTTGTCCAATAATCAATACACCTCACTCAACCAAACTCTGCCTTTCTTTTCCTGTGAAGCTCAATAAATGTTGGCTAGGGAGAATCTTGGAAATATATTAAAATAAGAACCATGCCTTCTGAAAAGTTTCGATATATTAAATAATATAAGGCTTTTTAAAGAATATTGTGCAGGGTTTCGTGAGAATAGGCATGCAAACTTCTCACAAGCCTTTAGCCAATATGTTTTCACTGAGAAATGAGTGATCCAGCCTAGGTTTGACTTTCCCCTGATTCTCCATTTCTATAAAGCATCTCCACTCCTCTCAATTTAGCACCTCCACTGGAAGACTCTGACCAAGATGGCAATCAACGCGAGATAAACATGGCACTAGAGGCTCACAAACCAAGTCTGTGCCACTCAGTCTTCTGAACTAGTTGTGCTGCAACATATGGTTGGTTTGTCATTTCTCCAAGAGACTGACATTAGTATTAGTCGAAACCGAATCCATTCTAATGTTGTACTACCAACTGGTCCAGTAAAATATTTCTGCCTGCCAGAACCTAATTTAGTTGACCTTTAAAAGGCATCAAAGGCATAATACCTCCTGCATTGATATGTACTTAACAGTTAAATTCATAACCATGACGAGAATGATTCAGAATATGAATATATTCACTAAATGATTGGATATCTTTTTAATGAGAGGACCATGACAGATAAAGTGCATTACAATTATGCCCTTTTGTTCACAGCAAAATGTCCCTGCAAACCCTGCATGTGTGTCCTTGGCTACAAAAACAACTCAGTAAGATCAATAGACTTTTAATAGCTGCATGTATTGCCCAACCGAGAATGCAGTAAGCAATTTTTCCTAGTGGAATCATTCTGTCGGACTTATCTAAATTGCCAGAGCTCAAAAATCCTTGACAGCACGGTCGGGTAACAGTCCACCACAGGCAAAGTTGGAAAATGCCATGGAATTGTAGTGTGATGAAAACAACGAAAGATAAGCTCAGTAAGCTTGTCTCTCTTATTCTAAATGAGAGTGCTGTATTTCTGAGTGTGTTCCTCTGACTGCCAGCAGTGCCAGTTCCGCATTCCTGCAATGTACATGATTTACATTTTAGAATGAACAATATCACTGTGTTCGGGTATAATAACTTGAATTTCTACACACAAAATCAAACTGGCTTTTCATAGTCAGCAGCATTTACTACTTTGACATTAATGACAATGCTAGGATCTACCTGATCCTGACTTCCCTCTGACAATGCTAGTGTTACTATTTTCAGGTCTGCATTAGCTGCACTCTCAGCTTCACTACCAATAAAAAATCATGTGCATAGAATTAGATTACTCACTGCCGAATGCCTGTGGTAAGAACATAAGAAATGAAGACGAATAGACCACACAGCCCTTTGAGTCTGCTCCAGAATTGAGCCAGTTTGTGGATGATCCCATTCACTTTCCTCACTGAACCCATTTCCCCAGAACTCGGTCTTGTAATATCAATGAATATACTCAATGATTCTTCATTCAAACATTTATAATCATTTATGCTGAATTGTCTCCTCATCATATTCCTAACTGATAGACCTTTTATCCCAAATTGAAGCCCCAAGTTCCAATTTTTGCAGCATGAGAAAGCAGTCACTCTGTACGCAAGCTTCACTGAGATAAGGAGTCAATAGTGTTTAATTGTCATCTTCATGGGAATGGAAAAATGAAATTCTTACATCCTGCAGCTGTATAGGTCTATTAATGCAATAACAGAAAAAAAATGAATAGAAAATAATCAATAATACAAACATTAATAATAATTAAGACTAACCAGTCACTGCTTTAATAGAATTTATTTGGTCTTAGTCCCCCTAATTTGTCCAGTACTTTCTCTTGTGACATTGATACCTTATGTTCCTCCCTGCCCTTAGAACTCTGATTCCCTTCCTTTTCTGTTATGTTCTGGTGACTCGGGAGCAGGGGATTCTAACATGGAAATCCCCTTTTCAGATGAACAATACAACAGTCATACGTTCAGGTTGTTTTAAAACACTCAGAGGTGACCTAGATAACACTTTCACAAGAAACGGCCGATTGAAATTCACAATGTTGGTTCATTTTCCTTTTGGTAAGTGAGTGAAGAGAATGACATTTGTGGCAAATCTCAACTGACTTTAAATGCTTGAATATTTCCTGCCAGATGGAAAGTAGGTAAATGAGTGCGGTAAATAGTATTGTTCAAAGCAGACATTTTTTGAAGAATAAGATGAGGGACTAATAATGTAATGAAACATTTTCAATCAAGGAGGCTGCGAAGTTTGAAGGAAAAGGTGGCAGTGTGTACATTGTCAAGGAAAGGCTTCCTTATGCTTTCAGGTGATAGAGTTTATGGGTTTGGGAAATGCTGTCAGAGAAGCAGTGGCTAGTTGTTGCAATGATTGCACATACTTCAATGACAGTATGGTGATGGAGGTGTGAAATTTCAGGGTATTGAATTCTTGAATGTTGTTGAAGCATGTGCTTTGTAAAGAAAAGAAAGACTTGAATCTTAATTTTCAGAATGTCCAAAGCATTTTCAGACAAACAAATATTTTTGAAGTGTGGACTCTCTTGTAATATAGGTAAGGAAGCAGCTAATTTCCACAAAATAACTTAAAGAAACAAAGTGGTAATGATCACGTAATCTGTCTTGCGAAGTTGGTTGCCACAATGGGGGATAATTCCCCTAGTCATCTTTTAAATAATACCATTTGTAAAGAAACAAAGTGGTAATGATCATGTAATCTGTCTTGCGAAGTTGGTTGCCACAATGGGGGATAATTCCCCTAGTCATCTTTTAAATAATACCAGGACCATCTTTCTCTACTGAAGATAGACATGAAGTGCTGGAGTAACTCAGCGGGTCAGGCAGCATCTCCGGAGAAAAAGGATCAATGCCGTTTTGGGTCGGGATGCGACCCGAAACATCTAGAGCTGCCGCCTAAACCCACTGAGTTACTCCAGCACTTTGTGTCTATAAACCAGCATCTGCAGTTCCTTTCTGCACAACCATCTTTCTTTACGTTAGGGTTACCTTCAAACAGAGGTACATTTTCCTAGTGACACTGAGCACACAGGCAGTAGACAGTCTTAACCATCGGTCTACCTCAAATAAAAACTAAATTAAACCAAATATCCTTCAGCCTTTTATAGAAAGCCCATCTTAGCCCAGCTGTCAGTGTCCTGGGCTGGGTCACTGCTCTAGTCAATTTTTCCAGCTGCTACCTATCCATTAGTTGATGTCCCTGGAATCCATCTCCAGCTGCTTGCAGATAAAAAGGAACACTCTGACTTACTGGCCCCGAACCTCTTCAAGAAATGGTTGGACTGCCAGTGAACATTAAGCCGGACAAATCAGTCATCTCATTAATACCCAAGGAAAGCGGGCTACAAATAATGCAGATCTCATCCAGAGAGGAAACTCAAACTAGAAAAGTATTGAAAATTCACATTTCTTAAGAAAGCACGGTTTGCCCCAAAAGGCAGATGGTTGCTTGGAAATGGAGAAAGAGGCATTATAGGGGAAATAAACTCACTGTCAGTTACAGGTAGATATTTTGTTTGAAAAGGGAATGAATGACATGGAATGCCCAATGGATGACAAAGCACTTGCTGTTCTCAGATTTGAAACTGCAACCCTTGACTCACCCATACAGATATAAGATGTCATCTGTGCACCTGCTTTAATGATAGGAACTTGATAATGATGAAACACTTTCCTGGAGCACGTTCTGAATAACTGATACTACTTGTTCTCAGTTTATTTTAGGGAAAACATGTCTCAGCTCAGCATCAGTATTTGCACCACCTCTCCATTTTCAGCACAGTACCAATGTAGGCACAGCAGCGGTTTCACTGCTCCAGTGACTGGGTTCGATCCTGACCTCCGGTGTTGACTAGGCTAGGATTCTTCCCAGTGCATTATATGAAACCAGAAACATTATATGTCCATTTCCCACCACAGACACTGCTTGACCTACTACATTCTTCCACCAGCTTGTTTTTATGTTCCATTTTCTAAGTTGACGTGACCTATATTTTTGAAGCACCAAGGTTCAGTGAGTCCCTCAGCATGACCCTCCTGCAGTCTGGATTGGGCCAGTCAGCAATATTCCCTGATCAACGTGCTTTGCTGGAAGATCAGCAAGTTTCGGGCACACCAAAGAGCATCTTTCAACGAGGATCCACGACAACAGATGCACTAAGACTGTGAAGAAAGATGCTACTTTCTTTGCATTCTCTTGAGCTATTACTTGGCATATCCCTTTGAGTATAAGGTGAGACACCTTCTGCACGGTGCACCTGCTTCTTTTATTTTCATTAGGAACATTGTGTCTGTAGGAGCCATTTATGCTTAATTCAGTTATTGTCATTGTGTTATGGCTATGTTTTAATATTTCTAATTTATGTCTTTTTTGCCTGCTTGTGGGTGTGACTTAATGCATAATTGGGAGTGTCTAGATGGGAGGAGGCTAGTGTGTCGACAGAGGTTGTGGGTCAGTTTAGACTCGGAGGATGGTGAGCATACAGTTCTTTACCACACGCTCGTACCATATGCTTGTATTAGCTATATTTGTAAGAACCATACGGTAATAACTGCAAGAATTTCTAGATATTGTTTGAAGAAGAAACAGTTGATAAAGTACGGAAACTGATGAATTACTCTATGATTTGTGCTACTTTAATAAAACCAATTAATGAAGAAAAGAAGTTTGGAAGATTCGTTTTGTCATATAAGGGTGCGACGTGTGCGTAAGCTATAACTACATTTCATCCCCGAGAGTAATGGCTATCGAAGTGGGATTTCGAGATGGTATAGAAACTGCCATTACAGTGTCTAAATTTCAAATCTTCCAAATGCATTTTACTTGAGCAGACTGAACTGTATGGACAAGACTTCTGTTGAACGCTCTGCAATCTGAGGTCCACATTGCAGTTAGAATTTGTCACTGCTTTAATAGATATTCATGTTTCGGATCGATGCTCACACAGTGGCAATGGAAAATTTTAGTGACAAAATGCTGTAAACTATAGATGTTCTCTGAGAGCTTTCAATTTATATAGTAGGCAGGACTGGCTCCAGCAGAATCCCTCAGATATATTATAATACCCTGCAATGTCAATTATGCATAGTGTCGAGTTGCCAGTTGCTACTCAGGACAGTAGCATTTCTGTGCAAACACATGACCTGGTACTAACACTCTTCAACCCTTTGGATGCATGTAACATCAGGAATCTCCAACTATTGATGCTGACATATATCCTTATATATTGCAGGTAGACACAAAATGCTGGAGTAACTCAGCGACAGGCAGCATCTCTGGAGAGAAGGAATGGGTGACGTTTCGGGTCGAGACCCTTCTTCAGACTGATATATTGTCATATATTGTCCTTCTGCTGACTGATTAGCACCCAACAAAAGCTTTTCACTGTACCTCAGTACATGTGACAACAGTCTAAAACTGAAACTGATGTCTGGAGGTGGAACTGCATCTGCTCTGCCCATACAGTCAGTGTTTCATAGATCCCTTGCCATTTATTGATCTCTTGAATATATAGGACATGACACCTTAAAAAATAGACCATAAATCAAGCTGGTAGAAAAACAGCAGTGTCTATGGTGGGAAATGGACATTTCCTGTTTCTGGTCGGGACACTTCATCTGGACTAAAAGGGTAAAGGGGAAACAGAAATATAACGAGGTGGGGGTAAGAGATGGGGCAAGAGCTGGCAAGTTGAGGAGAAAGATGATTGAATAATGGAGTTAAATAGGGGAGGGAAGGGTGCAGGTGGCAGGGTGTTGATAAATGACTGCCGAATATGGAATCTCTCAAGAAATGAAGTGGAACCAATAAGGGACGGATGGTGGCCAGATGGGAACAATGGGAGGAGGAGATGATGATCCAGATGGGAGGAATATGTGGGTGATAGGCAGATATGGTAGGTGGGGAAAGGGAATAAACTATTAGTTGACTTCACGTTACGTACTCCAAGACAAAAAAATATGTATTTTTACAAAGCAAAATTGCAGAATAAGAAACATTGCACTAAGAAGAAAAAAAAAGGTTAATCGTAAGATAGTGTGTTGATCCACTTTATTGTGAAATTAAGGGCATATGCTTGTGCATTCAGTAAGACTAGCACTCATGAAGATCTCGAATGGAGCTTGCTTTAAAACTCTCCTTGTCTGCAACAACGGCTCAGCAGATGTGTCTGCTAATTGGTTTTTGGTATCCTCTTCCAGAAACATTTGTACTGTAGACTGTTTACCATGTAATCTAGATGTACATTTCACTATGCTACAGAATGAATGTTAATTTGCTGGAAGAGTTGGCCATAAATTCAGTCGCATGGTACACGATTTACATGCACTGCATCTTTGATCACAAGTAAAAAATTGATCATGTCACGCCACATCAGGAAATTGAACCCCATATTTCTGAAGGCCTGATGCACCAACGCATGGAGAAAATACAGATGTGCACATCTTTAACACATTTGCTGTCATTTCTGTAGCATTAGATTGGGCAAATGCAACTAGGAAACAGACCTGTTTCTAATCAGGAAAGCAAGCCTTCATGCAAAGAAGATCTGCTCATGCCCAACAAAGTGATTTTCTTTGCCCAAGCGTTGATGGAGGGTTCATGGTAGAAAATAAAATTGGATTAATCGATCAGATGAATCCATATTCCTTCAAATGTAATACTAAATGTTCTGATCCTGCCCCAAAGGTCCATCTCCATTGCCACAAAGTCTAGTCAACATTAACGAAGCTGTCTGCACCAGTGCTCCTCGCAGAAAGGCAGATTAATCCAAGGCATTGCATATAGCAGTGGTTCCTGTTGTAAACTGTTACTCTGTGTGTTCCTGCCATGAAAGGGAACAGTTCCTGCTCCTCACACAAATCCTGAAATTATATGCGGTTATTGTCTTACTTATGTTAAAAACTGTGGAAGATAAATCACTCATACACACATCTTCAAGGAGTATTAAAGGGCACAACATCCTGCAGGAGTGTGAAAATCCAGGAGGAAACTGGCAAGTTCTATATTATACTATTTTTATCTTGTGATCTTTTCAATAAGACAAATGTGCCACTCCCAGCCTCCTGATCACTCTTTACACACGTTGACCAGAAGGAGCAGCCCCAATACTCTTAGTTATGTTTCGGTGGAGCCTATCCAGAAACCAGCCAGATTCTTTGGGTAAGGTGAGCAGGTAAAGAAAATTCAGGACAAAAGCAAAATAATTTTCCAACTGAAGTCTACCCCCACCCATCACCACGATCATCCCAATACTTTTCAAACCATGTTGCATCCACGCAGAAGGGAAAGGTTTCAGGCATAAATTGGTGGGAGATGGTGATCTTGGAGATTCTGAACACCGAGAGAGAAACTGGGTTGTTTATGAAATGGACAAGTATTCCTACTCCACATGGCCCAAAAACAGTTCAGGAAAAATACTTGCATCTTCTTTGCAATACAACCTTTAGCTGCCAGGTTTGTCGAGCCATCTTGGGAGAGTTAAACCTGGAGGAGAGATAGGTTGTTAGGTGAACCAAAATACCAAAATAACCTCCTTGCATTAAGTAGGCCATTTTTTTCACCTCTGTTTTCATTAGAGTTTGGCAGGATTGAGTTGGATGTTTTAAAAAACATTCTTGCATATTACCAAACCCAAGCCCACTAGATATTGTTTGTTAAAATTCCACTCATCATTTTGAATTTAACACTCCTCTCAGCTCTCAGACTATCTCTTTTCGTGCCAGTGACCTGCATTAGGTCCAATGTCTTCCAACTGTTTTCTTTGTCTTGTCTCTAGAATTGCACAAGCATCTTTCGTAACAGCAGCTAGTTTCTCGTGCAAAGTGCTCCATTTACCTAATTGCTCCTCACAATTGTTTTTTTGCTGTTTTGTATCTCTTCAGTGATTGTATTGAACTTTGTATGCACAGCAGTGACCAGAACTGTTTGCAGTTTTCTAACTGGATTTGTTTGATTGACCCACTCGCAGGCCCCTCATCGCCCTGCGTGGCCTGGCCGCGGCACTTTCCATCGCCCGGTGGTGGCTCAGGACCTTCATCGGCCTGCTCGGCTCGGCCTGGGACTTTCCATCGCCCGGTGGGGGCTTCAAAAGTCGGGAGCCTCGATCGCCTCGTGGCACCACGGGAGAGGAATGAGGAGGAGATAAGACTTTTCTTTGCCTTCCATCACAGTGAGGGTGTGCCTGGAGCAATCACTGTGATGGCTGTTTGTGTTAACATTTGTAATTGTGTGTCTTGTGTTCTTTATTGTCTACTGCCGGACCCTGACGTGAGAGGACGCTGGCGCTATTTGTTCGCCGCTTCTCCGTCAGGATAGTTTGTCTGTTTGTTTTTATGTCTTGACTGTTTTTGTAAAGCGTCTGTGAGCATTTGGAAAAGCGCTATAAAAAATAAATGTTTATTATTATTATTATTAAACCTATAAAGTGCCAAGTTTATCTCAGTATTTCAGTTCACTATTAACATTCTAATGAATCTCCTCAGTTCAATTTATTCAACTTACTGGTAATGAGCACAGTTGCAATTTGTTTGAATATTGTCGTCCAGATCTCCTTTGTTTAGCACACACATCCAGAGAGGTTAAGATTGCCTTGGTTGTGATGGATCACATTAAGTAATGAAATATTTCATTATCCAGCCTCCCACACAGAAAATGACTACTTGAGTGAGGTTTAGGTTATCAGCACTTGTAGTGCTGAACTGCTTTGTGAGTCATTGTTTACAGGTGTGGAGAAAAAGATATTGAGATAGATACTGCGCTTGTTTGAATGATCCATCTATTCAGGCTCACACTTTACTTATAATTATCAAACTTTGATGTGCTGGAAGAGCAGTTGGAGAGAGCAGCATGATCATGCATGCTTTTTAATTATTGTTTGAATATGATGTGTGCAAAATGAAGGAGAGCTGAGAAACCTGACCAACAATAAATTCAAGCAGTTACGACAGTGCTAATTATCTGCTTGAGTTCTTCTTGTATGGCATGGCAGAGCCGGATTATCTTGCCCCTACAGAGGAAGGTTCCGCTGCAACAACAGGGGGATTCACCAGCCTTTGATTGGGAATCATGGTTCTCCCATTCCAGCTGTGATCCCTTGATGGTCCTGGCATATTATGAGTGATACATTTGGATTCAGGAGGATGTTCAATGTTTATTGAAAGGATAATTCCCACCTGAACAAATATAGTGGATGCCTGAAAAATTCAGGCTTTCAGCTAATGGAAGGAAAAGCCAACCCATGGAAATTGATTGAATTGACTTTCCTAATGGGGTAGAAACTTTGCTCGGTGAATAATGGAAGCGTTTTTCAGAGATAGTTAGGTAATCTCATCTAGTGTTGTAGTGAGGACATTATTTCAGCCTCATACCCCTACAATAAGGAGGGAAAAGATGCTTATTACTATCCACTGATTCCCTTTGGGCTGTATGTGCACATGCACAAGGCCCCAGTGATTAAGTAGTTTGCCACACGCAATGCTTAATGGCACCTTCTGTAAAACACTTATGGAAGTGTAGTCTATCAATGATTCTTCATCTTAAGTAGAATCTGAATGGAGTGTATAGTGTATCAAAAGATAAATCTTAGCACAGGCACCACTTTTCTCTATGTTTGATTATCTTTTTTACATTTGTTACAGAAGATTCTATTTTCATTCTAAAACCGATTTTTCTGAATATTTTGAGGAGTAAAATTGGTTCTGTAAAGACAGGGCTTGGTGCAAGGGTGAAGCATACGTACTGCCTCGAATACAGTTGAACTTTTTTCTCCCACAAGTAAAGCCAATTCCATCTAAATTTTGCAGTTCCATGGAAATCTCCAATTACTTTAGAAGTAATATTGTATTATTATTAATATTATATTATATGTTACTATTGTAACTTAGAAGACGTGATGCAAACGGATGTCTTTCTTAATAAAGATATATGCACAATTAACAATTGTCTGGTAAAAAATGTATCCAGCAATCAAAATTTAACTTCTATAGTCCATGCGTCTATTTACATTATCTGCTCTCTGGGTGGTGGGCTAGCAAGAAAATATCAAGTGCATTGTGTGATCCGTTTAAGTTAATTTTGCAATGGTGACACAGCTCAGACATAAACCTGACATCTTCTTTGCCACAAAATTGTACATGTAGTGTATGAGATGCTGAAAGGACGTGGCTCATTTAACAATCCACACCTCTCTGTGCTAACCATTAAGCATGATATAATTGGGTACGCTAATTTGTTTCAACTCTTGCCCATTGTTATCCATCGAATCATAGAATCATGCAATCTCGAGTGGATCAGAGCGCCATTGTGTTTGTGTCAGCTAGCCAATTTGGCACGCCCTGCTTTTTCCCTCGTTAATTATATATCTTACCTTTCTTAAAGTTCTGCGCTGTTGAATTTGCTTTCACCAACCAGTCGTGCATTGAATTCTAGATTATAACAATTCCTCTCCCTTTAATTCTTTTGCCAATTAGCATAAATTTGTGCACTGTTTATCAACCTACTCTATCTACTTTTTTAAAACCCTTTGAGATTTTGAACACTTCTATTAAACCCTTGCTAAGATTTAATGCTGCCCATACTTCAAAGCTGCACATATCAATAAAAGATTTTTTCTTTAAATTTGTGGCTTGTGAAAATATAAATAAGAATGCTATGCTATAGAAAATGCTATATTCATGCAACAACAGACTCATTATCAAAACATGAAACAGGTGGTGTGGATGGAGATGACAGTTCACACTAAAACAATGGAATCTTTGAAGAAGAAGAAAAAAACACTGCTGCAGCAATATACTTTAGCAAATGGCTTAAAGACTCGACTTTGGTGAACATGCAATGCAGGCAATAAAGTGGCTTTCATCAGCAAGTATAAGAACCAGACTGCACTTCCACCCCAATTAAGGGCAATTCCATTCCATTGGCTAAATGTATATTTAAGACCTTCTCAGGGAGAAGGGATGGGTGACATTTTGAGACCCATTCCATTTCACTGGAGATGCTGCCTGTGCCACATTTTGTGTCTATCTTCAGCTTAAACCAGCATCTGCAGTTCCTTCCTACATTTTAAGACCTTCTCCATAGGCGGTCTCTTGGAATCAAAAGTGTCTCACTTCCTCATCCATACTGTGGGCAATGAGGTAATTGTTGGCTCTGCCCATGATAGGGCAGGAGGCAGGTGGCAAAACAAATGGATGTTGGAGGCAGTTCACTCCCTCTGCCATTTACATTAGGCTTATGTATGCTCCTGATGATTTTAATTACTTGGGATGTAGAGGAAAGTTACAACTGGCACTTAAAACAAAAGCAAAATACTACAGATGCTGGAAATCTGAAATTAAAACATTAATTTCTGTACACATTGACAGATCAAGTAATAACAGTTAATGATAAGCAATAAATGCAGGGGTGAGCTGTTTCAGAACAGTGGTCATGATCCATGCTAGGCAGCACTAACTGTGAATCACCTCTCCCCTCTTCCCCCCCAGAATATCCCTAATTGTATAGTGCCATCTCTGGAAAATTAATACCCTTTGCATTTGCCCAACTGACTACAGGAACCTCACTAATGTGCTCCGTTGTTCCATAAGATCACGGTAGATCTTTCTTCCACCACTTTCCCACCTCTTCATAGTTTTCCTCGAACCACTTATGTGCCTCAAACATCGATCAATATTATTTTTGAACATCCTCAATGACTGACCATCCAAACTTGAGAATTTCAAATATCTACAACCTTAACTGAAATCATTTTTCCTTGTCTAAATATCCTTTATTTAAAGATCATGGGCTGATTCCACCCTGCTCTCAAGTAAATAGAGAATCTCAAGTCAGGAGAACCATCCTGTCAGTGACTTCAACATTACAGTTACATCTCCTTTAATTCCTCTGAACTCCAAAGAATAAACCCCAAAGCAAAATAGTGGAATTCTGATGAAGAAACAGAAAATCTTGGACATAGTCAGCAGGCCAGAAAGCTATGCAGCGTAAATTTAATGTCTATTTCTCTCTTCACAAATCCTGTTTGACCTGCTAAATATTTCCAGTATTTTCTATCTTTTTATTGCAAAGAATAAAAGCCCATTTTATCAATCTGTTCAGATAACAACCCTCTTATCACATGAATCAATTGAGCAAACATTTGTGAAATTTTCAAGCATGTATTTTCTAGTCAACTGCATGGTTCCAAAATAATTCAGTTCATTAAATAAAGGCAGAAAAAATGCTGTAAGCACTCAGGAGGCCCGGGAGCACCTATGCAAAGAGACAAAAAGTTATCATTAACGGTGTTTCTGGTTCCACCGATCCTGACTGACATGCATTTTATTACAGATTCCAAGGACGTCGTTATTTTTTTCAATTTTCATATTTGTAGTTAAATAGAAACACAGAGGACTAATTCTGGAAATTATTGTTGCTCATCCTGTGTATAAGATCTGTTGTAAAATAGATGTAAAATGTACCCCAGCGGTATGAACATTGACTTCTCTAACTTCAAATAGCCCTTGCTTTCCCTCCCTCTCCATCTCATGATGAGAGATCTTATCGAAACGTATAGATGAGAGATCTTATCGAAACGTATAGATGAGAGATCTTATCGAAACGTATAGATGAGAGGAGATCTTATCAAAACGTATAAGATTATTAAGGGGTTGGACACGTTAGAGGCAGGAAATATGTTCCCAATGTTGGGGGAGTCCAGAACAAGGGGCCACAGTTTAAGAATAAGGGGTAGGCCATTTAGAACTGAGATGAGGAAAAACTTTTTCAGTCAGAGAGGCAGTGGAGGCCAATTCTCTGAATGCATTCAAGAGAGAGCTGGATAGAGCTCTTAAGGATAGTGGAGTCAGGGGGTATGGGGGAGAAGGCAGGAACAGGGTACTGATTGAGAATGATCAGCCATGATCACATTGAATGGCGGTGCTGGCTCGAAGGGCCGAATGGCCTCTTCCTGCACCTATTGTCCTCCCCTTCCCAGTTCTCCCACCAGTCTCACTGTCTCCGACTACATTCCATCTTTATCCCACCCACTCCCCTGACAGATCCAAAACGTCACCCATTCCTTCTATCCAGAGAAGCCTCCTGCCCCGCTGTTACTCCAGCATTTTGTGTCTACCTTCGATTTAAACCACTATCTGCAGTTCTTTCTTGCACATTTGGTGCAAGAAATAGTTATTTTCTTAGAAATAGGCATTTATAAGGACTTTCTAATGAAAGATGGGAAAAGGGGTTCAGTTTACTGGGAGCATTCAAAAATCATCTGTGTTGGGCGATTTTTTTCCCGGTGACCCACTACTCCTCTGTCTGACTATGTTGGGGAATGCATCTCTAAATCTCATGTTCTGCAATGGTTGCACGAAACTTCATAGTAATTTAAACATTTAACTGCGAAAATTCTTCACTTCTCAATAACGTTTAATTACTCCTCTCAGAAGTTACACTAAATGACTACATGTTAAAAACAATTGTATCTCAACAAATAACACAAGCACTCTATTCGTTTACAATCCAATCAACTTAACCGAAAATAAACTGATGGACATGGGGACAGGGAAGTCCATTGCAATACCGTTATTCTTCCAGGGTCTTCCTGTGAGAATTACAAAACAAGAGAAGCAACAAGGAAGTTTATGCTTTTGAACATGTATGCATAAAAAAACACTGCTTTTGCAATTTGTGGATTCAAATGAGTGGACAAACTGTACGTTCGTGCTGCCTGCCTAGGGGATTATCTATTAATAAAAGCACTAAAGCCATGGTGTTAGAGGGTGCAGCTCCTGGTGGTGCGCTACACGCGCACGCTGAAGCCGAACGCGGCCCGGGCCTCGCGCCCCACTTCCTGCCCCGGGGACCAGAGCCTGCCCGGGCGGGCTGTGCTAAGTGCAAAGACAGAGGGAGAGACCCGCCGGTTATCTGGTAATGAAATAAGTTGAGGCGTGAGAATGAGCGCGGATCCCTCTTGCCAGGTTCGCGCGAAAGTGAGAGCAGGAGATGTCATTGTGCAGAGGGGGAGGAGGGCAGCAGGCTGGCCGGTGTGAGTGTGGGCGAAGGGCTCGGTCCCCCCGCTGGCCGGCGGCGTGGGCTGGTCCTGGAGCATGTTACATGGTGGCGCGGCGGCGGCGGCGGCGCCGCTTCATCTGCTCGCGGCCTGAAATGGGAAGCACTGTAGCAGCGGAGCGCCCTGCCTGCGTCCACCCACCTCACACCCCGCTCGCATTCATGCCTGCACCGCCTGTGCTCGCTCCCGTCCGCTCACGCTGAACGAACCAGCACCGCTCTCAGTCAGTCTTTTTTACTCGGTTTAAAGTTGCATGCCGTTATTCAGACACTTTTCTTTCCACAACAAGATTTCAGCACACAAAACAGAACACCGGAGTGACAAAGTCGAAGTGAGGGGAGGGAGCGCCTCAGAAGAGCACCCCTGAGGTAGACGGAGACGGTGAGTCTCTCACTCTGTACGCGCGCTGCTGGGTTGCAGGGAGAGAAACTAACTATCCGGGCGGTTTTTGTTGCCGTTCGCGGGAGCCGAGAAGGTGCGAGGAAAAAGTATGGAAAGGCCGGACTTGTTCTCACCCACCCCCCGCCCGCATTTATCTCTCACTCAACAAACAATTTCTCAGCAAGTATTCACGCCCCCTTTCCTCTCCGAGGCCGCATTCTGTCATTTTACACTGCAAAGTAACCGCGACACGCTGACTTAATTTCGCGTCGACTTGGTTCTGCTTTTGTTTTGGAAACTTATTTTTTCTCTCTCTCTCTGGCGATTCAACGTCGAAAAGTTGACTGAGGATTCGGGCTCCAAAAGGTGTATTTTGTTTTCTTTATTGGCTCTGACTGTAGTGGTGAATGTTGTTGTTAGTAAGGTTGGCGCGTGGGGTGGCGCCTAACTGTTTTCGAGGTGGTTAGGGGGTGTTCAAAATTCCTGTTGATGTGAAAATCTCTCTCGCTTGTTGACAGCTCTGCAGTATCCGCGGACAGTCAACAGCGAGCGACTTGCGTATTTGCGCTCTTTACATTTCCGAACATTTGAATACTTAATCGTCCCATTTTTTACTAGATGTAAAGCCAGCGACGCAACATTGGACCTCGTTGGCTCCATTGAAGCCTCGTGTATTGGCTGTAAGAAAAACACGTTAAACGTTTCCCCGACGTCCAGGGGAAACCCCCTTGATCTAATAAAGTCAGGGTAATTTATGTCAAAACAGCGGACTCGATTGTTATTGTCAAATAAATTAAAAACTCATGATCCCAAAGGTAAATATTCTGGTGGGACAGCAAAGTTGCCTTACTTCAAAATTTACGTTCAACACATTGACCATACTTTTGTAACTGGTTTCTAGCCTGACGTGCACCAATCTGTACATAAAGGGAATTAAACGTACACAGCTCAACTTTCTGGGTGTAAGGCCTGTGGAGGCAGATGTACACAGTTTGAAGTTCAGGTTCAAGGCCTGTGCTCGTTTCCTCTCACTCTAATGCGATTTGAAACCCGTGATCAGATCATGTTGGTGAGATTGTAAAAACGTGACAATAGGATCCAGCACTCCAACGCCAGCACTTTGTGACATAAACCTTTCGTCCAAACAATGTTCCAGAGAATTTACCAGTCGACAGTTTTCAAGTGAGAATGCTTTAGAAGCTCAAAACAGTTTGCATTCTTCTCACTAGCAATGAATGCCTCATTGTGTATCTCCTTTACAATGCTAAGCAGGAAGAAAAAAAATACTCGATTGAGTCTGACACGACTAGACATCTTGCAGGTCAGTCAGTGTAAGAAAATAACTGAAATTTAAACTTATCAGATGATTTTTAAAATCTTCATTCACACCGTGGTGAATGGTTAGTAATGTAAAACAGTGAAATGTGTAAGTTGTCTAATAGTTATGTCAGGCTGTGTAAATATGAACATTCCCACAATATTGCTTTTCAGACGAGTATTAAGGGCAGATGGTCCAATGCAGTGGCTGAGTTAATGGGATCTCGTAACTTGCATAATAAGGGGCTCAACCATGCCTGGTTGTTTGCCTCCTTGGAAAAAATGGTTTAATTTCGTTTTGGGTTTTGTAACAAGATGTAACATCCCTGGTGCAGTGTGGTGATGCCAGATTAACAATAATATGCTTGTTTGGTAAATCTGTTCAAATAATGGATTAGTCTGCAGTTTTTGGAAAATTAAGGTGGTAGTGATGATAGGCGAGAATGCTTAATGTTTGATATTCGGTGTTTTTATCAAGTCAAAGGTCATTTGCAGTGCAAGCCAAATTAAAGCTCCCTTAATTGTGTTCAAATAGTGTACACAAATAGCACACCTTTTATTAGGCTAGTGGGAATTTCTCCTCACCAGTCCTTTAAAATGTTTGGTTTATATCTATTAATGTTGGTGCGGTTAATTTAGCCCTTTACAAAAAGAATTTAAGCTGCATTAACACAAAACGTGTCTATAAAATATGGCACCCCAAGAAAGCTCTTTATTTGGAGAAAATTATTTTCGAATTTGCTGCAGATGTTGTTTTGCTTCGCATGTCATATTTCAGATGGACGTGTTGTATTCTCCATGTGATGGGAGAGGAATGGTGTTGATGTAACAAGCAAAATGGGAAGATTTTCATCTTGTTAAGAGAAGTGAAAACAAATGACTCAACCTCTTGAGTAAAAACAATTAATGATTGAGACGCAGGTTAAAGGATTGTCAAATAAGTCATTTTTTAAGTATGAATTTAAATGATTCTTAAAAATTGTTCAGAAAACAAGCCCAACAAATTAAAATATATAATATTAAATCGTGTGGTATGAGAGATGTCATATTGAACCTAACTATGTTCTGCAGTTACTTGCTGAACTCTGAGATCAATTGATTGGTATAACTTTGTAATATATTGTTTTCTGGATTTAAATTATTATTTGGGGATTGCACAATTCAGTAGAGTAAACGTTACTCTAACCAAATTGAGCGAGTTACTTTTGACCTGAGTTTGTTCCCCAGTTACTGGCTGAACACACGCAAAATATTTTGCATTGCAGACATTTGTAATATAGTGTATTTAGTTTGCATGGTTATAAATATAGTGTAACTAATCAAGAAAAAATAAACACTTGCTTTGTTAAACATTGCTAAGGCACAATTGGGTATTCACTTCCTGTGGGAGACTACATCAGTAGATTTTATTAACATATCGTACACTTCCACTGAGTACCATGCTGTATAGGAAGGTGTAGATTCCTATTGCATTATTATGGCAAGACTCTTGCTTATCTGCTTTTCCAAATGAATTTATTCTTTTTAAGGCAGCGTGCATTTGTGTTTGAATGTAATGTGGCATATTTCAGTAGTTGTATAACATACTTTTAGTGTTACGCAAGATTCCTAATCTTGGCCCCTAATATTTACGATAGTGCTGTAAATCTGGTGTATTTTATGATGCAGTGTCCGAGTGATATTTAAATACAATTGAAAACTTAAGGCTTTTAAATCACAAGTAGCTTTTTTTATGAATGATGACGATATGGTGGTTAACCTGGAAAATTTGATTTGAGTTATATAATGAAGCACTTAATAGGATTTGCTATCCTTGTGGACTGTATTTCGGCCATCCTAATCGTATAATTCTGTGAGCATTATCGAATTAAGAGCTTTTTTCTAGATGCTATTTTTAAATGCTTTAAGTGTTAAAGATTTTAAAAAGTGATATGTTTTCTATATTTCTCAAATGCTGCAGCTAATGGCTTCACTAATTTGAATCTGTTGCTTGTATGAAAATTGCAAGTTTGCTAATTCTATAACTTGCACCATTTGCGAAGAGTGAGAAGATTGCCTAAATATAAACACAGATTTTGGTATAACTGTTTTGGCAATGCATTTTACAGGCAATTTGTTTTGTGGCCTGAAGGTAAATAATTATTCTTTTATATATATTGAAGCTATAACAACCATGTGATGTCAACACCTACTTATTACCACATTTTTTTCTCCATTTAAATCTCCATTAGAAAAGTTCTGAACTAGACTATTTTCTAGATTGTTTCCTTTCAGCTTGATCAATTTTTTGGTAAAAATCTTTTTTTTTGTTATCCATATGTCATGAAACAGTTCATCCTCAAACCATTCTGTGGACTAATTAATATTACTGAAATAGCTGGCTGTTCAGACTAGTGTCCTCGTGTTGACTGCTTTGTTTCCCATGTGAGGAGGTACACAGCAGGAGCTTATCAGCCCTTAAAGAGGTGATCAAAAGCTTCCATGTCGGAGATTATAGTCAGAGATCTACATCTGGTATCACTATAGAACTATTCTGCTCATCATGATTTATTTTTAGAATATTAAATACGGAAATAGAAAGTAGACCTTTTCTCCTTTAGAACTGGACGTTGTTGCCTTGTCCTAACCAAAGGTTTTTGACCTGAAATATTGACTATTTTGTCAAAGATATTGCCTAATCAGGTGAGTGTTTTAAATCTTATGTAGCTTTAAATTTACATTGCCCGGTCTTTTTGGAGCCGATTTTTCTTTTGGTTTGACCATATAACTCTACTGTTGCCCAGAGTTACTATTCTGCATTTTGCCTCAATATGGATGCACTGTCTAAGTGTTATAAATACAAAATTACAAACATAAATTGTGTGGAGAAAGTTGGGAGGGGGGAGAGGGAGAGAGTGAGAAGAAAAGAGAGCAAGCTTGCAAATTCTTTGGTTTAACATTTAATTGTCAATGGAATTAGAGCATGGCATTATCTTCTGACATTCTTTATTTTTAGTTGATGTCTCTGTCCTTGATGGCCATTTGTTGGGCAGAATTATAATGGAATCTAAGTTTTAACAAGTATAAAGACTCAGTAACAGGTTATAAAACCTTACTAGCTAATTTTATTTCCCATTTATGAACGGGAAATTCAGGCATTGCAAATAGATCCCATCAGTTCATAATTGCCATAATTTTCATCTTGGAGATGACTACAGCTCATAATACAATGTTGGTGTTGTAGCTTTGAAATTACTTGGAACCAAATGACGTGAAACCCTGAAGTATCAACATGTCAGCGATGGCAAATTGATTTATGACCTTGAAGCCTCTTTGATTGAAGCCTCAGTCTCGGCCATCGCAGCATCAAAGAGCCTGAGCCAAGAGCAGGACCGATTACAGTTGCCGTTTGGAGATGTTTTGGAAGCTAGCTAAAGAAATGCTTACAAATGGAGAGCCGCATCCTCTGCCTCTGAGAATTGATTTAATACACAGTATTATGCCAGAGGAAATGATTTATGCTTGGTCACTGGGATTGAGAATTAGAATTTCCTGAGTTGTCAATTCTATTTTTTTTTCTATCAGACTTGTGTCCAATCAGTTTCTGATATTTGGAGTTCTCTTTTAGTTGAAGCATTAAAATGGCCATATTTAAATTTGAGCTATGATTGCAGTCTACACTTGTTTTAGAAATCTAGCAGCATTTGTAACAAAGCATATGGAACAAATATGGTTGGAGAACCTTTGATATCAAATGCAATTGTTTTCACAAAATGTCTACTTAACATTACAAGTTTCATTTAAAAAAATTTAATTGATGGAAGTGGTCATACCATCTCATTCAGTACATATTAACTGTTTCTTTAATATAACAGTTCTTTTGCATTCCTGCTGAATAGATCTCCACAAGACCATAAGCTTGCATCTGCATGAAGGGATGTTGCCTTTTATTTGGATCATATTTTTGTTGGATAACATGTTTGCACAAATTTCCCTTGAGTGGAAAGATTCTCCACGGGCAGTCTCATAAGTACTTCATCTGTTGCTTTGCTCCATGTATATGTTACTATGCATTTAAGTGGAAACTTTCGAACCTGACTGCAATCAATGGTTTTATCCTTACTTTTAACATTGGATACACTACTATATTGAGGGTGCAGTGGTTAAATTACTAGAACAACCTCCGCCCCCAATTTACCTGTTTACTGTGTCAGGGTTCTGGTTTAATTCTATCCGAGAGTGCCGTTTGTTTGTCACATGCAAGTTCGCTCCATAACCATGTGAGTCCCTTCTGGGTTCTCCAGTTTCCTTCCACCTCCCAAAGATGTATTAGGTTGGTTAGTGTGATTATCTCTTTATTTAGGTATAAGTCAAAACAATCAAAACGGGAGTGGACATATGCGAGAATAAGATGCAGAATTAAAGTTTTAGTTTAGTTTATTGTTATGCTTACTGGGGTACAGTGAAAAGCTTTTTTGGTGCATGCTATCCAGTCAGTGGAAAGACTATACATGATTGCAATCAAGCTGTCCACAGTGATATAGATATAGGATAAAGGGAATAACGTTTAAAGTAAAGTCCGATTAAAGATAGTCTGAGGGTCTCCAATGAGGTAGATGGAAGCGCAGGACTGCTCTCTAGTTGGTGATAGGATGGTTCAGTTGACAGATGACAGCTGGGAAGAAAATGTCCCAGAATCTGGAGGTATGCGTTTTCACACTTCTGTACCTGTTGCCTGATAGGAGAGGGGAGAAGAGGGAGTATCCGGGGTGAGACTCATTTTTGATTATGCTGGTGGACTTGCCGAGGCAGTGTGATGTGTGTATGGAGTCAATGGACGGGGGTTGGTTTGTATGATGGTCTGGACTGCGTCCACAATTCTCTACAATTTCCTACATTCTTGGATGAAGCTGTTCCCAAACTATGCTGTGATGCATCCTGATAAAATGCTTTCTATGGCAAATTTGTAGAAGTTGGTGAAGTTGTTGGGGATATGCCAAACTGCCTAAGCCTTCTAAGGAAGTAGAGGCATTTGATATGCTTTCTTGGCCATTGCTTCGATATGGGTAGACCAGGGCACGTTGCTGGTGATATTTACTCCCAGGAAATTTAGGCTTTCATCCATCTCTAATCACCTGCTTCAAAACCACCACTACCATCCCAATGCCAAAGAAAAGCAAGATCGCATGCCTTAACAACTACCGGCCAGTGGCCTTGACATCCACCATCATGAAGTGCTTTGAGAGGCTGGGTATGGAATATATTAAATCCAGTCTACCAAGCAACCTTGACCCACTGTAGTTCGCCTGCTGCCATGACGGGTCCATGGCCAATGCCATCTCCCTACATTCATCCCTGGAACACCTGGAAACACGTTAATATTGTCCATTGCAGCTTCCTTTGTTTGTCCTTCCCATTATCAGGACATGGTGCAGTAGATACAGGCAAGGAATAGCAACCATTTCATGTTTCGTGGCATCAGAACATCAATGGTTTTCTTAACATGTGTAACATTCCCATTTAGGAAAAAAACTAGATGCTGGTTTAAATCGAAGGTAGACACAAAATGCTGGAGTAACTCAGCGGGTCAGGCAGCATCTCTGGAGATAAGGAATGGGTGAATTCTTCAGAAGGGTCTCGACCTGAAACGTCACCCATTCCTTATCTCCAGAGATGCTGCCTGACCCGCTAAGTTACTCCTGCATTTTGTGTCTACATTCCCAGTTAGTTGGTGCGATTTCTAGATTGAATTGACTTGAATGGTTATACCAACTCACGGTCTCTTCATTAAACCTGGTCAGTGGTATCCATTCCTTATTGTATCTACACAAGCAAATGTGATAAGGAAATCTGATTACCACCTAGCCTTATTTATTCACAAAATGCTGGAGTAACTCAGCAGGTCAGGCAGCATCCCAGGAGAGAATGAATGGGTTACGTTTCGGGTCGAGACCCTTCTTCAGAGATGCTGAGATGCTGCCTGACCTGCTGAGTTACTCCAGCATTTTGTGAATAAATACCTTCGATTTGTACCAGCATCTGCAGTTATGTTCTTACACCACCTAGCCTCAGCTGATATATTAGTGCCCTTCCATGTTTAATAGTATGAAGTATCACTGAAAGTAGCAAAATGACAATGCACCCTTCGTGGGTGCTTCAGTTCCATTACCACTGATTGAGCTGCCTGACTGGATCTTCAAGAGTGAGCAAACCAATATTCAGAATCATTAGGGTAGACATCACAGATGGTTCTGTCCGTCACAACCTTGGTAAAAGTGACCACTGCATGGTCTTGTGCAGGAAATAGTACTGTCTTTGCACTGAGTGTTTGCTCCATTGTGTTTTCTGGCACTCCTATAATGCCAAATGAAGTAATCCACAGCACATCATGAATGCTCATTTTTGCAGCAGCAAAAATATACATCTTCATAACCTGTAACCACATAGTCCAGTGTATTACCTGCTCTCATGCATGCTAAATGGGTAAAACAACAACATGTTAGACTATCAGATGATCCCACAGCCAATAAATAAGATCAAACTCAACAAATTAGCCACATTTAATCATGATCCGGGATGGACAATTAACTAGTTAACGGAGAGAAGATTATATAAACTTCGCCATCCCCAGGCTCATTGGGGCCGCCTCAGCTGCTAACAATGAAGCTGAGCTACTTGTAAGCATGTTTCAACCAAAAGTTAGGAATAGATGATCAATCTCGACACTCCTGCCATAAAAGCAGCAGACCAGCTCCAACTATACTATTGACTATCATAAGATCAGCTTACAGTGGATCAGAAACCCAATGGAATTAATCACATGCATACTGTGGCAACAGGAGCAGGTCAGAGGTCGTACATCATATGACCAGTAACTGACTCCTGACCCCCTCTACATTTTTCAATTATCTACAAGCACAGGAATGAGGAATGCAATTGTGTATTCTCCACTTGCCTAGATGAACACATTATTCACCTAAAGAGGTCAATACCACCTAGAGTGACAAAGCGGCTCACTGATTTGGCATCCAGCCCACACTCTAAACATTCATTCCCTTCACCACCACTGCAGCAGTTGCACATCGATGCTGCTTCAACAGCACCTCACAAACTAGTGACCACTAGCTCTAGGAACGACAAGGGCAGCAGGCGCAGAGAAATACCACTGCCCTGCAGATTCCCTGTCAGGTTATGCACCATTCTGACTTATTTGTGTTCCCAATCCCTTGCTGGGTTTAAATCCTAGAATTTTTTCCCAAATGCCATTGTGCTGCTATTTTCAGAAGGATTGCTACGATTCAAAATAAAAAGCGGATTGAAGTTTCTCAAAGGCAATTGGACATGGGCAATAGATGCCCATCAGTGATTGCAGCCTGAAAGATAACACTAAAATTTAGGGGAGATAATTTTGGTTGTGGGAGTTAGGATGCATTTTGGGAAGGAAATGTCAATTTAAATGTTAGTGCAAGATGAACAGCAAAACCTAGTGATTTTATGCTACACACTGAGGAAGTGAACAGTTTTATGATCAGAAACTTTTTTATATTAACACTTTACAAAGGACTTTTGGGAGCAGGGAAGACTGATTTTGTTGGAATTGGGAGCATAGGCAGTTAAGTTAGAATTACATTATAATAAATTAGTATCACTCGTTATCACTTTCCCCCCAGGCAATAATGAACCATGGAGGGCTCCACCTTTTCTTGATCATCGTTGCTTTTTGAATATCTTTCATTCATTTGTTCTTTGTACCTTCTATATCTCTCATTTCCCTCTCCCTGACTCTCAGTCTGAAGAAAGGTCGCGACCCGAGACGTCACCTATTCCTTTTCTTCATAATAAATAAATGTCAATATACTGTTGGACATGCTTCCAATTTTTGTAAGAGTGAGATTTCTTAAAAGCTCGGGTATATGCCAGCTTCCAATAAAGTAATTTTGACAGTTCCATATCCATCATATTTTCCCTGTATCCATGCAAAAATTCTTTCTCTAGTGCCCCATTAAAAAGCCTTGATTGACAGTTGCAACCATAATCTGCAAAGATGTAGATCATATCTACTCTATATTTTTCTTAATATGCAGCATTTGCTCGCTTCCCCTTATTCCTCATGGCTGAAGTTTTAAATATGTGCCCCCTGGTGTTCGAGTCACCTACTGATAGGAGAAGCCATCCTTTATTTTTCATGTCGAACTTGGGATTTTACACATTTATGATCAAATCTGTTAATCTTCGATGCACCGAAAGAGAACAACCCCAGCTCCTTTGTGTAACTTTGTAGCTGAAATCTTTCATGTCTAGGACTGTCTACAGCTACTATTGTGCATTAAAAAAAATATGCAATGCTATTAAAATCTATTAACTATCTGCAGTGAAGCATGAGCTTCCCAAATGTTTTGCATCATAAATGATATAGCAAACTTCAAACAACTGAAACAAATGGAACACCTATTCATGTCTTTTAATGTGTATTTTATATTTTTGGTATCTTTCCTGAAGTGACAAACTGATCATTGTGGTCTGTATGACAACAACAGTATTGAATGAATGAATGAATGAATGAATGAATAGGTTTATTGGCCAAGTATGTGCATAAACAAGGAATGTGCCTTTGTGCTCCGTTCACAAATGACAACACAAACATACAGTTAACAATTAAGAATAAAGCATAACCACATCAAAACAATAAGGATACAACATTTACGGTCTAAACATGTGGGTGAAAATAAACCAGAGCAAAAATGAGACTACAGACTGCTTGGACAAAACAGTGTTTCCATCACCTTGTGCAAAGTTTTTTAATGAATAAACCGAGGTTTAGTGAGCGCTAACACTGGGTATGCGTGGACATGGCATCCTGTGACTGATGCTTGAAGTGGAATGGCTGCATTTGTCCCAAACCCCTCAGTTTTCACTGGCATCCTCCACTTTGAGCACAGTTTCAGCAGTGGCACTGTCAATGGGAAATCCAGCTGGGTGGATGTCCAGTATAGTGTCCCTATGCATCATGATTTTTCAGAACTTTTGGAAGACTATGGCGTACATTTTTCATGTTTCCAATTGTGTCTTTACTACAGACCCACTTTTTTTGCATGTTTTGCCCTTTTGAATTTATCAGCCAAATGTTTTAAGATTGTAAAATGCCTTTTTTTTTAGTTGTGTAAATAGTGCACGTCTGTCAAAAACAAATTCCTTTTGACTTTTAAAAATAACTGAATTGATCCTTTTTCATAGATCAGTGGATTGATTGACATTATTTAATATGGGCAGGCAGACAATGAATGATCTGTCTTTAAACAACAATGAGCAGCGAACAAAGGCCAGCTGGCGCCAGCTTCCTGTAATTCACAGGTTTTGCAGTAGATTCAAACTCTAAACCTATTTACTGTCTCTCTTGCCGTCTTCTACCATCGTGTATCCTAATTTGTTCCTGTTAGTTTTAAGTTTGACCATCTGATGGTGCTAAGTCACAGAAATTTACCCTGAGATTTTAGCCTGTTTGCTGACAGTGCTTTGTGTTCTGCAGATTTGCAGTTTTCTTGTAAATTACAATTCACATCCATCCAGGAATCCCAGCAACTCATCCACGTAAAATCAGTCTTTGGGCAGGTGTCACATCAACATGTAGGTTGATTTTAAAAAAGTGAACACCAGGGAACATCTGCACTCACTGAAGTTGGACCTTGCTCAATGAAAGATGATTGTGGATATTAAAGGCCTGACAACTCGTGCAGGAGTTTCATAAGATTGTGTCCTTGTCTCAACCATGTTAATAACCTCACCTCCACCAAAGACCAGTGGGATGTTCGCTGATTGCCGTATTCGGTTCCATTTGCCATTCTTCAGACTCCAGTAAGATCTCTGAACAAAAGCTGATAAATAGCACATGATATTCAAATCATGAGGTTTTAGACAATAACTTCAAACAAAAAATGCAAATTATCTCCCTTTGATATTGAAATTTATTTGTTTTCAAATTCCTTGCCATAATTATCTTTGTGATTATCTTTAGCTGTAAACTTAACCAGATCAATCGCCCAACTAGACCAGTCAGCTAAGTGTTGTGAATATGAGGTTAGGGTTTACATGTTCTTTGCAGAGCATCCAGAGTCCAAAACCACTTTACGTTATCTGCAAAACTCACCATTGAGCCAAGTCGGTGGTATATACAAAATGCACTGTAGTAATTCATGAATCACTGAAACGTTCCACAGGCAGTGCCCAGGGCTCCACCCTCATTGATTACTTCATCAGTAACTTCCCCTCCATCTAAAATCAGAAGTAGGACTACTCCAACAAGCAGTAACTGTTCAATATTTGGGCATTCGTGAATCAGTGGCAGGTAATATTCATGCCACCTCAGTGCAAGGACTATCATCAGTGCTTGCAATGGCGTAGAACCTCCCCTTCAACCCACCTTAAATTCTGTCCATCCACCACTGTGGATGCAGACCATACCATTTACGGTCTGCAGTGCAGCATCTCTCCAAGGCACTCTCAACAGCTCCTCTGATATACTCTACCGTCTGGAAAGGCAAAGGCAGCAGGTGATGAGAATACTACCACTTTCCCTCTGACAAACCATAAAGGCTTAGATGGTTATTGTCAGTACTTCATCGCCAGTCTAAATCCTGAAAAGCCTCATGCAATGAGGAAAAAGGCTCACTGCTATTTTCTCGAGCAATTACAGTGCCATTAAATTCTGTCCTTGCAATATCATATCCTATGAATAATTTAATAAATCATTGACTTGTACTCCCAATTAAATAATCGGTATCAATGCTGAGTTTTTTTCATTAAATGGAATTGCATGAAATATGGGAGAATAACGAGGATTTGGGATTCTGCATCTTTGAATTCTGCATTCTTGGCTAATTTTCACTGCCACCTGAAGACAGGAGGAGGGAAACATGTCGTTTTTTCCCCTCAATACTTGTTTGTGAGACTTTGTTCCTCGCACTCCATTTGGATGCGCAAAGATATCGATTGTTGTACATGGTGGACTATGATTTTTTTTTTTTGTCTGTCGCTGAGGTGCAGTTGAATAAACAGCCACATCTAACGACAATGGAAATATTTGATTCGGAAATGTCACATTTACTCATCACTTACTTTTGTGATAATTTTCAAATGTGCTTTTCTTTTGGTTTAATTACTGGTTTGCAAAATACAGTGAAACATATTTGAATCGTAAATTGAATAGTGCAAAGTATGACTGAAGCACAAGTTTGTTTTTTTATTAGTTGGGCATCAATAATTTAGGAAGGGAATTGATCAAATGAATGCATATTTTTGCTTAGTCAACATTCTGCTGCTTTTCATTTGTGAATGCAGACTTGCAATGTTCTTATTCTGAGATTTTTCATTAGCCTAAAAGTAATTAATGCTGCTACCTTCAACTACAATATATATTTTGGAAAGGATAAAATAAAATGATTTGATTATTGCAGCTTATTTGTTTCTATAGAGATGAAAGATGAATTGCAATCCAAGTCTTTTTTTCTTGATCTTTAGTTTAGTATAGAGGTACAGCATGGAAACAGGCCCTTCGGCCCACCGAGTCCATACCGACCAGCGTTCCCCGCACAATTTACATTTATACCAAGCCAATTAACCTACAAACCAGCATGTCTTTAGTGTGGGAGTAAACCAAAGATATCAGAGAAAACCCACGCAGGTCACAGGGAGAACGTACAAACTCTGTACAGACAAGCACCCGTAGTCAGGATCGAACCCGGGTCTGTCACTGTAAGGCAGTAGCCCTATTTGCACGGATACTGGTTGTGCATCCTCAAGTTGTAGCTCACACATATTTACAGCTGTTCAACCATGAAAATCAAGCACACTGCAGATACTCACTGTTGCAGTAATCTCTCACAGCAAGCGGCAATATACAATGGGATACAGAAATTAAAGAGGAGAACTGCAACTGTTTTGTGAGCTTCCATGGATGAGGCCACTGACCATTTCGGGAGGTTGATTTCCATTGATGGGAGGTGAGAACAATAAAAAGGGTATGTGTGTATGTAATCCTCTTTCTTTCTCTCCCCTCACCACAACTTCCATTACATTTTTATTTGAAGTAGTCAAGGACTGGAAGCTAATCGGAGGAAGGAGATAGGAAACCGTGAAGATGAAGAGGCATTTCACCAAATCCTGCAATTTATATGACCATATCAGGGGTTAACCCTTAACATCGTTTGAGGACATCATAGAGGTGCCACTGCACTTGTTGGACAGAAGGCAAATGCGTGCAGATCTCTGGTATGACGAGAAATGAAGGGAAGGTATTGGCTCACACAGAAGTCTTCCACAACCAATTCATAGCAATGTCAGACCTCCCAACCCTTGCGAATTTGACGGAAAGTTCCCGCTTTCTTATTTCATTTCCGCCTTCCAATTTCACCTCGCATTTTTCCGCAAAATACATGCCTCTCCGCTGGCCCTGCCTCTCGCCCGGTCGCTCGCCTCACGCCACTGGCCTCGCATCGCCACTGGCCCAGCCTCGCCACTGGCCCAGCCTCGCTTTGCCGTTGGCCCCGACTCGCCTTGCTGCTGGCCCGGCCTCGCCTTGCCGCTGGCCTCACCTCGCCTTGCCGCTGGGCCGGCCTCGCCGCTGGCCCTGGCCCGGCCTCGCCCTTGAATTCTGAATTTGTATAATCAAATGTTGGGAGGTCTGCAATGTACAATATTCTGAACATAGTTGTATGTTCACTGCTGTAATTTCTGTCAAACACCTGACCATAAACTTCCACTAAAACCTATGACAAGCAATAAATGTTGAGTTTAGTTTATTGTCGGGTCTACCGAGGTACAGTTAAAAAAAATTGTTGTGCGCTAACCTATCAGCAGAAGAACAAATACATGATTACAATCGAGCCATCCACAGTGCACATATGCATGATAAAGGGAATAATGTGAATAACGTTTAATGCAATTACCATATGGTCCAAAGTTAAATTGTGTATTGCTATGAAAATCACACCAGCAATTCTGGTCGAAACATGGATGCCCCATAAGGCATTCAATGACAGGCTGAATCTTGCCCTGTATGCTTGAGGTTCATTTGGTGTTAACCAATCTTTGATTTTATTCTCTACCCGTATCAAGACTCAGTGCTGCAGAGCCCAGGATCATAATGATCATAATGTTCCCTAAAATTAATTAATGCCACCATGTCCAGATTGAATGTCTAGCCAAAGACCTTTTCAGGTTCTGCTTGTTCAGGACACAAAGCAAGTGTCACTGCATGTTCAGCAGTTAACTGCACTAATTCACTGAGGTGATATCCATGTTCATAGGGTAGCTGATGACTTAATCAGACATATTATAGCTGTTCTGCCTACAGGCCCTATAAACAGCCTTGACGTTGTGCATGTTCACTCTCAAAATCCAGCTCAATGACTGTTGCTTGAAGTAAATGATGACGGAGATGGTCTATTGCCCATTTTTCAATTCAATCTTTAGACCAGTTATGCAAATGTTAGTTTTGCATGTCAGCATCACATTTTCCATTTGCAGGTAACATAATTCCACATCTATTAGGCTGTTACTTAGTTAACCACTGGCTGTCTGCCTTTGTCCTGTTCCTGGTTGACTTTACGACTGCATAAATTCTATTTTGTGACTTTATCTCAATAGATCATGGATGTACAATTGCTTGTTAACCCTTCACCGTTCAAATACATTCTGCTGCTTGTGTTTTCAGTGGAGGAGATGTAATCTTAAATTTATAATTATTCTGCATCCATTGGTAAATTTGGCTAAAAGTATAAGCATACTGCACTAAACCTAGAAAACTGAAGATAATCAAAGCAGATTTAGGTATTTGAAAGCACCTGGGATTGTTTTTCTTCACATGTGATGAGCATTTATTGTCAGAGTCCAAAGATTGTCACATCCGGGAGTTGACAAGTGAATTGTGTCAATCCTTCCCATTCCAGTTTTTCCACTCCAGGAAAACATTCCTTCCTACCCGCACACATTTCTATGATGCACAATCATCTTGCCCGCAACATTTCTTATCCCTTCATGAGTCGGCTCACTCGCATTGGTATTGATTTGATACCTTTAAATGCATCTTAAAGCCAACTTTTGTCTAACTTTTGGACAAATTTCTTATGTAGCTCATTGTAGAACTTCAAACAATGTTTCGAAACGTGTCTTAGTAGATAAAGGCATAATATGCATTCTCGTTGGCATTGCCTTCATTTGCTTTTGTCATTTAAAATGCTTAAACTAAACTCAACTCAAATCTTGACTTCTAAATTTGGATTCAAATTGAACTGAAATGGAAAAAAAGCTTTACTGCCATAGAATTCCTCAACAATTTCATCTGGAGAGTGAAATGGATGATTTTTAAAAAAACTCTTAAGTTGTTATAACCGTTGGAGGTGTTTGAAATATCCCCTTAGTTTTCAGTACAGTGATTGAACTTGGAATGGTGAGAGCACAGGTGGGGACCATACAGCCATCTCTCTCCACTGGCTCTATAACAGCAACTGGCTAGTACAACTGCTTCTTTTCTGTAGCCTTACAATTTTTCTTTGTTATATATTTAATTAATTCCCTCTTGAAGATCACAGTGGAACCTGCTTCCACCACCATATCTGCAATCATCACATTCCAGGAGCCACCCATGCATGTTTTATATTTTAAAAAGCTTTTCCTCATGCCTCTCAGGCGTTTAAATTTGTAGGCTTGGCTTAACTTCATTTGCTCCAAGTTATTTTAACAACTCAATGATTTCTCAAAACCTGCGCTATTAACCTAATACAAGTGAAATATTAGATTATTTAGCTTAGTCATCGATTATAAATGAGCCCTGCTATTAACTGCTATTCTGTACCTCCTGGATCACAATAGTATTTTGTAGGTTATTTTTACCTTCAAAACTATCAACTGTTAACGCCCCTGCATTGATCTTTCTTTCACCTGTTTCCTATTTCTCTCGCTCATGGACCTAATGTTCACATTTCATTTGACTCCATATTCATTCAGTTATCTGACATGATTGCCAACAAGGATACAGTATGTGCAACTAAGTTGACATGACCCCAAACGGACATCTTTGTGGTCTTCAGTCACTTCATATCTTGAGTCAAGATGGCTAAGATTTGTGGTCCCTCTGATGTCAGTGAATGCATGCTACTTTTTGCTCAACCGTGGTAATTTATTTGGCAGCTAAGTGTAATTTAGTGTTCCTATTCGTTGTTTGCAGATTTAGCCATCTGTAAGGAAACTGTATTTTTGTATCAATGCAAATGAAATTTATCTAATTCGAGACATGCCCTTTTCATTATTCGTGGGAATGTTGCTCAGTATTCTCATTGTTCTGCATTAATGTTAGCAGGGTAAACAAACAGATGTTGTTACCTTAGAGCACCTTCACATCATCTGTGGTAGACCAGAAATTCTTAAACATATTTGTATTCTGAACATTCTCATTCTAATTGTTATAATCATGTCAATGTTATTGTTTCTTTCTTGTAAAAATTAAACATTTAGATGGGTCGACATTAACCTCGAGAATTTGGTTATCTCTTTGACAGAAACATTGTTGTTTTAAAGTTAGATAAATTAAATATTAGCTAGCATGCTTCTCATATCCTTGGTATGTGTATGATGCTATCAGGCAGTGTTGACATTTGTTTCCATTTTATCAAGGCAACTATAAAATGGGGTATCTTCAAATTTACTAACACTTTTTTACTGTTGCTGCAAAAGATCGAACACTTGCCATTCTGATTTGGCATATCTAAGGTAGATTGGCCACTTGTTTTGTACGTTTTAGCTATTTGGTTGATGAGATGTGTTGTACTTGGAGGTTGTTAGTGTATCGTTTGCAATGTTTAAACAACAAGGCTCTCATTTCATTTTACATACAGAATACTCTACAGATCCAGGTACACTTAATCTCTATCTTGCTGTAATGCCTATTAATAAGATATTTTAAAGGTTTGTATTTATCAGAAGGGCTATATTTAGACCTTTTTTAAAATTGTGCTCTTCCTTTTTTTATAATATCCATCTTACTAATACTTTGTGCAAGAATTTAGAATTAATTATGTTTTCATCTATTTAACACGGCTTGGATCTATATTGTGCACAGAACATAATATTCCCAATTTTATAGAACCTGTAATTTGGCAAACTTTACTTCTTCATTTGGCTTAGCTAATATGAAATTAATTCTTTTTTTCGACTCTTGGTTTGGATCAAGGGAGCCACAGGATTTGAAATTGCAGAGAAAAGCTCAATATAAAATTTGAAGTGTAAAACTGACTAGGAAGATTGTCTTGCACTTTCTAACAAAAAAATTGTGTTTTGATCAAGGAACATGGACGAGCATGGAAATTAATTTGCGGTCTTCTGAGTTGTTTAGGTGACTAATAACATTTACATTAATTAAATTCACTTCATCTCCATTCTGAGGATTTCAATGAAATGTTGGGGCATCAAATGTTATTCCTTGTTCAGTAGTGAGGATGTCTTCCATTCAGCTTTTGTAGGGGTTGAGATTGCAAATTAGACCAGTGTGTGAACTGTGGGATCTTTCATAAATGGAACAGGAAATGCCTTTAAGGGTGGGCAGATTGTGGGTGGAGAGGTAACCTGCAACGTTCATAACCAGCAGTACCCAATATGATTTATTTCTGCATGATGTAGTGCAATGTTTTACAGTATTTGGAAAGTGGGTTGAACGTGTGTTGTATATTTATTTTAAAACTAACTTGGATGTAGTTGATTGGCATTTTAACTTTGATTAGGAAGCAATTTAAATGTTAATATTTTAGAACCGAGGATAAGACATGGATTTTGCAAGGGTTATCTGAGGTAAGGGTCTTGTACTCAATGTATTTATTTATATGATATTGATGTTAAAATTTGCATTGGCAATTTAAAATATAATATTGTCTGGCTTAGGACAAGTAATCTTTTACTTGAAGAATTTAGTGCCTATAGTACTTGAGCACCAAATTAGTTCATATTCTCATTCGTGAAAAAAGATTAAAAATTTGGCTGTGCTTAAAAAGTGTACATGTGAATGTAGGAGTATGATGAATAAGCATAATGAGCTGAAGATACAGACAGCCAATGTGATATTTTAATATTGCCAGAGCATTAAAAGAAGCAAGATCAGCAGCTTAATGTTCCTGATTACGTTATTCGGCCGAGATAGGGGTTTGTTAGTGTTGGTTCAACAAACGATCACAGCTGAAGCCTGGATATATTGGAATTATCAATAAGGCTCTTTGGGTTAGAAACATAGAAAATAGGTACAGGAGTAGGCCATTCGGCCCTTCAAGCCAGCACCGCCATTAAATATGGTCATGGCTGATCATCCAAAATCAGTACCCCGTTCCTGATTTCACTCCATATCCCTTGATTCTGTTAGCCCTAAGAGCTATATCTAACACTCTTGAAAACATCCAGTGAATTGGCCTCCACTGCCTTCTGTGGCAATTTCACAGATTCACAACTCTCTGGGTGAAAAAGTTTTTCCTCATCTCAGTCTTGAATGGCCTACCCCTTACTCTTTAAACTGTAACCTCTGGGTTGACTTAAATAATAATAATAGGAGCAATAACAACATTGGGATTGTATGACAGACCTCTAGTCAGCCCAGGGGAAATGGAAGAGCAAATTTCTGACCGGTGTAAAAATATTTGGACAGTGATGATAAGAGCTTTCAATTCTGGATTAATTTTGGAGAATTTCTTGAACGTAGAGCATGACCAGGCTCTTTGGCCCACAACATTTGTGTCGAACATGATACCCACTTAAACTAATCCCTTCTGCATGATGTAATTTACATCTCTCCATTCACTGCATTTTTATGTGTCTATCTGATTGTGAATGATCAGCCATGATCACATTGAATGGCGGTGCTGGTTCGAAGGGCTGAATGGCCTACTCCTGCACCTATTGTCTATTGTCTCTGTGAAAGTCTGTGACCAGCGGTGTGCCACAAAAATCAGTGCACGGTCCATTGGTTGTGATGTTAACGACTTGCATCTAAGTGTAGGAGGCACAAATAAGTTTGCAGATGACACGAACATTATGATAGCAAAGAAGGTCATCTAAAGTTGAAGCAGGACACAGATCAGATGGAAAGTTGGGCAAAGCAATGACAGAATGCAAGTGTGAGGTGATGCACTTTCCGGAGGCAAACTAGAGTAGGACCATGTACCTGTCTAATGTCTTTTAAATGTTGCTATATTACCTGCCTCAACTACCTCCTTTGGCAGCTTGTTCCATATACCTAGCACCCTCAGTGGAAAACGTTTCCCCGTTGTTTCCTATTAAATCTTTCCCCTCTCACCTTAAACCTATTGTCCCCTGGTTCTTGATACCACTGTTCTGTGCATTTATTCTACTATTCCCGTCATGATCCTGTACATCTCTATAAGATCACCCCCTCGTCATCCTGTGCTCCAAGTCCTAGCCTGATGAATCTCTCCCTGTAGCTCAGGCCAAGTCCTGGCAACAGGATAAGGAAGGAATAATTTCAGAGGAAGGAGTATAGGGGGGTGAGTGCAAGTCCAGGTGGGATCCAGGGAGGCGGTAGGAGGAAAAGGGGAAAGTGTGCAAAGGTTGTTTAGTAACCGAAAATTGTAGAATCCTATGTTCATAATGTTTGGTTGTAAGCTACCCAGTTGGAATACGTGGTGCTCCAGTTCACCTGTGGCCTCACTCTGGCAATGGAGGAGACCTAGGACAAAGAGGTTAGTAGGGAAAAGGGAGTTAAAATGGTTAGCAGCTGAAATAAAATCTCAATTGTGTGGGAACTCAATTGTTAAGTAGTAATAGTGCACTCGGAGAAAATAATGCTAGAATCGGGCAGAGTCGACATGAATTCATGAAAGGGAAATTGTGTTTGACAAATCTGAAATTCTTTCAGGTTATGACAAGCAGAATAGATAAAGTTAAAACATTTGTGTTTCAATTTTTCAATATGCTTTCATTAAGGTGTCAAATTTAACTAAAATTGGAATATGTTGTATTGAGGGTAATATACAAGCATGGTTGAAATTGGTCAATAGACAGAAACCAGGAAGAACAAACAGTAATTTTTGGATGAGGCAGTATAATTAATTGCTTTGCTGTGTCGGCATTGCTGGTGCCTCCCCTGTTTATGGTTTCTGTCTGATTTAGGGTTTGAGTGCAATTTATTGAAGTTTGCTGATGTTTCAAAGCCGTGTGTAATGTGAGGGAATATCGCAAGGCTTTGGGGAGAATGTAGACCGTTTAAATGAAGGGGCGAGACGTGTCAGATTAAATACAATGTGGAAATGTGTTAGGCCAACCGCTCAAGTCTTTTAAAAGAAAACCCAAGCATTTTTAAATAGTGGGCATTTGGAAGATTTTGATCTTCCAGGAGACTTGGGTATTCTTGAACACATCACTAAAAGACGTACAGGTATGTAGGTTAATTGGCTGGGTAAATGTAAAAATTGTCCCTAGAGGGTGTAGGATAGTGTTAGTGTGCGGGGATCGCTGGGCGCCACGGACTTGGTGGGCCGAAAAGGCCTGTTTCCGGCTGTATATATATGATATGATATGATATGATAAAAGTAAACATTTAGTTATATCAAACCATTAAGATGTGGTGTGCTGGCCGTTGTTGCAAGAAAACTTGAGTACTAGAGTAGACATGTCTTTCTATTAATAGAGCTTTGATGGGGCCTTCCCTGAAATATTATGTACAGTTCTAGTCTCCAAATCCAACTAAGAATTTACTTGTGGTAGAGGGAGTGTAGCAAAGGCTCACTGGATTCCTGGAATGTAGGTTTATTAGCTGAGGAGAGATTAAGCAGATTTGGCACGTACACTCCAATTCAGAGGAATACCAACCAGGTACATATCCTCCCACCTAATGCATGCCTAATTAATGTGTAGCTCGTAGGTGAAATGATCATTTGGGAGATGGGTGAGTTGTATTTGTTGCGACATGCAGGCTACTACTGTGTGGGAACTCTGCGGCTGCATTTCCGACTTGGGAACTGTTCCTTTTCTGAACAGTTGATGGGAACAGTTCCCTGCCATCTTGGTGAGGACCTGCAATTCTGCTGAAATACACAACCGTTAATGAGTCTTGACAGGGTTGATGCAGAATTAATGTTTCCCTCTTGGTGGAATATCAAGAACTGAAGGTCATGATCTCGAAATAAGGGTCAGAAGAGGAAGAATAATAATAATATATTCCTTTATTTGTCCCACATCGGGGAAATTTGCAGTGTTACAGCAGCAAAGTGGTTAGCAAGAGACATTCATTATCAATAAAGATAAGGATAATTGTCATAATTTACTGTGTTTTTTTTTACTGTTAACTGGTCTGTTGACTGGTCTGCTGGGAGCAGTGCTGGTTATGCAGTCTCACAGCAGCGGGAAGGAAGGACCTCCTATATCTCTCCTTCATGCACTTGGGGTGAAGGAGTCTGTCACTGAAGGAGCTACTCAGTGCAGTGACAGTGTCCTGCATGGGGTGGGAGTCGTTGTCCAGCAGCGATGTTATCTTTGCCATCATCCTCCTCTCACCCACCGCCTGTACTGAGTCGAGGGGGCAACCCAGGACAGAGCTGGCCTTCTTGATCAGCTTGTCAAGTCTCTTTTCCTCCGCTGCTGAGATGCTGCTGCTCCAGCAGACCACTCCATAGAAAATGGCTGATGCCACCACAGTGTTGTAGAAGGTCCTTAGGAGTGCCCCCTGCACTCCAAAGGACTTGAGTCTCCTCAGCAGGTAAAGTCTGCTCTGGCCCTTTATGTACAGTGCATTGATATTTTCGGTCCAGTCAAGTTTATTGTTATGGTAAACACCCAGGTACTTATAAGAGTCCACTCTCCCGATGTCCATTCCCTGGATGTTCATCGGTGTCGGGGGGACCTGGCTGCGCCTGTGGAAATCCACCACCATCTCCCTGGTTTTCCCCGCGTTGATCCGGAGGCTGTTCCGCTGGCACCAGTCCACAAAGTCCCTGGTCAGTTCTCTGTAAGCCCTGTCATTGTCGTCTGTGATGAGGCCAACAATGGCAGAGTCGTCAGAGAACTTCTGTAGAAGAATTACGGGGATGAATCTCTCATCTTCCTATTGGGTTAGTCACTTGAAATATTTCAGTTGTAAAGCGAGTATTATGTGAGATTGTTAATGGAATTATAATTTTGACATGGTGGCAAAAGGTGACTGATGCACATGAGATGATCTACTAATCAGAGACTAAGTTAATGGTGAGAATGTTTATGTTCAAATATAAAAGACTACCAATTCAAATGCAATAGCCAAGAAATAGTAGTTTGGGTTGTATCTTTTAACTGATCATTCACTATTCTTTTATATCCAGTTACTGTAAAACTACAACATGTTAAAACTAGCTATCTGCATCTGAATTGGCAAAATGTATCCAAGCTCACTGATTGCACATTGTTTGTGATTTGGAACACGTGAACCAGTTGCTTTTGAAATCGGGTATATTGTAAATCTAACGAACAGGTCAAGTTTTACTTCAAAGAAAATTAATGCACTTCTATGATATCCTTCTTATTAAACAATCATCTGTCAACATAAACGGGACTGCATTACAAGATATAATAAATGACAACAACCCTTCAGTGAATTTTAAGCTTTTATTATTTTCCAGTTGGTTGCTTTATTGGAATGTTCCATGTGGGTGATGGCTTGTATTCAGAACATTGTCATGGCAAATGTCTCTGTAATTGGAGTTGGGTTTAATGCAAGTCTACTGAGAGCAAATGTTTTTACAAAAGTGCAGAAATTCTGTATGATTTGAAAGCCAATGATATACGGTTTCATGGTATTTGTTGCACAGAAATGGCATGTCCCACGATACTTCGCAACTGCTTTCAATTTTCATTGCATCTCTTTATCCTGTAGTTAAATTGAGTGATGGGTTGCTTGTATTATTTATAAATGGGTAATGAAAGCAACTAGATTTGGCCATTTGTAACATGCCATTCAGTTTATATGATATTGTTTTACAACTGATCTCAGTGGAGATCATTTAGAAGATTCAGCTGAGAATGATCGGGCTTCCTATATATGTGTAAGAAAATAACTGCAGATGCTGGTACAAATCAAAGGTATTTATTCACAAAATGCCGGAGTAACTCAGCAGGTCAGGCAGCATCTCAGGAGAGAAGGAATGTCTGAAGAAGGGCCTCGACCCGAAACGTCACCCATTCCTTCTCTCCTGAGATGCTGCCTGACCTGCTGAGTTACTCCAGCATTTTGTGAATAAAGGGCTTCCTATATATGGTTGATTTCTGGGATGTTTTACAGATTACGTAGTTCAAATGTTCACAGCCGCAGACCTTGGGGGTTATAGCTGCTCTGGTGCTACCTCTTCTGGAAAAATATAAGTAAAATTAACTGTGGTCTGCAGCTATCTTCCTTCACTTTGCCTTAAGAACATTACAATTGCAAATTTAGTGATTTGTACCAGATTTCGCAGCACCCTGATCTACTGTTTAAACATGTTCACTTGTCCTGTTACTTTTTAAAGTTCGCCATTACAGAAGCAATGCTCTTTTTTGTTATTTTCATATTCTTCACTAGAACACATCAGCTTTTGTGTAGAAACAAAGTAGAGATTGAGATTGGACAAACTTGGCTTATTTTCTTTGGAGTGTCAGAGGCTGAGGGGAGACCATAGAAGTATATAAAATTATGAGATGCATAGATAAGGTAGATGATCAGAACATTTTTTTTCCTCAGAGTGGAAATGGCAAAGACTGGAGGGCATAGCTTTAAAGTGAAAGGGACAATTGCAACATAACATCCCCATTTCTATTCTCAATAACCTGACTGATGAAGGCTACTGTACTGAAAACTACCTGCGTTACCACTTTCAACTGTTTTTACAATGCACAATGGATCTGATATCCACTAACTCTCTGGATAGTAATTTATAATGTCTTTTAAAAGGAAATTACCTCCTTATATCCTCTCTATAAATTCAATTTTTCACTAACATTTATTCCTCTTGTGGCACTTGTTGATGAAATTGTGGAGAGTTGGAAATAACTAAAATACAAGGATATAATAATCCTCCTTGGCTTGAAAATTTATTTCTCTAACATTTCAAGAACGAAACATCCGAAATGCTGATGATGGCCACCCAAGCTGAAAGTACCAGCTGTGTTCTTATGAGATAACGGTGTCTGATTTACTGCAGGGAGACTAAATTGAAACATTTTTTCCAAGCGAGTTGCTTTCTGCGGGCCAATTTCTAAAATAACTCTTGTCTCTCCAGCTTCCAATTGAAATCATGTTATAACCGATTGGGCTTGTATAATACAAGTAGTGTTCCCTAATTCATTGCTTGCATGATATCCAATTTGCATTGTGGAAGCTCACATCATAGTGGAATGGCCTTTAATATATTTAGATGTAAATTATTTTCAATGTAACTCAATGATTCAAAGTGGTATGAATATGTGATGCATCCATCTAGGACTTTGGCTCTACTATATTACATTTCTGAGGCAGAAAAGGGATTGTTGTTGAGGAATGTGCTAGTACAACGCCATAGATATTTGAATGATATGAGGATTAGCTTCCCCACAACTCAGAAGGATGGCTGTGTCCTGGCAAAATTGTTGGTGTAGTTGCAGTGGAAATATTTAATTATATTGAACCTGAAATTTTGCAGCATCTCTTTTTCTTCTTGTGGGCACTTCTTTTAAAGTGATCATACAATAATATTCCCAAAAGTCAAGTCACTTGGAACACAGCAGTGTAATGATGCCAAAATTCTTATCTCTGTTTTAGCTTTGTGGTTTTCCTTGTCCATTTTAAGGTAGTAACATGCTTTGATTTTGCTTTTGTTGAAGTGAGGGGGGTTAAAATCTGTGTTAAGGATCTTTCTCCGAACAGTCGTAACTGAGACATGGCTTTGAGGTCATCACAAAAATATTCTTGAGCACGGATATTAGTTGAATAATACGGAGAACATTTGGCCCACAATTTGACCTTCTGTAAATGAAGTTGAACTATTTGGTGGTGTTCTTGACATGTACGTTTGCTTATTTTAACAATTCCAAATTGTCTCAGTAATGATTCTGATAGGCCAAATATGTACCATTATTAGAAATCGAACCTGAACTACAAATCGTATCAGTATTTAATAGTATAAAAATCTTCTCTGAACCACTTGACTATTGTTTTTAAATCTCTATTCCTCTTCTGGATTTTTTCAGAGATGCACACAGCATGTGTGATGATGGATGAAAAAGTTATGTCAATGTTGCAGCAAACATGTAATGCTATGTCAAAGTAAACAATTGTATGCCATTTAATTTGAGAAAATTAAAATACAGAATGATTTACAGAAGAAAAATGTGGTGTTTCCTTGGATACCTACCCTTCAATGAAGAATTGCAAGTACAAAGTCAGTAAACAGAGAATTCCTTGAGAATCTGTGGTTTGTTTCAATGGTGCAGATTCTACCATACAATAGAAAAAAATCATTAAATAACTTTCAGCTCATGATCAAAGGGTTTTTATGATATAAACTTAGTGGCTATCATGCTGCACTGACTAAAGAAACAAGTAAATATTTTAATTTCACGCCAACTAAACTGAACCTCCTTGTGGATGAAATCAGTACTTAAAATATTTGTTAATGTGCAAATTGTTTTTCTCAGCTTTGAAATGGTTAACCCTCATGATATACAGTGAATTTCAATGCAAGACTCCAACCCTGCATTCCAATATGTATCAAAGTCGGCTGCTCGCATTTTAAAAGCTCTTTATGATAGATGGCGAGATCAGTATTTTAACAAATGTCAGATATAACTTAAAGATTTAGCGTTATAAGAGAAACAGAGTTAATGCTTCATGTCCTATCCAACCTTCCCTTCCTACCTCCACCATCACCTTCCCCCCACCTCTCTGCAACTTAATATTGCCTCTTCCCCCCATTCCCTGTTCTGAGGACTCCTTTACAACCCAAATGTCAATTGTTTCTCCTCTCCTACATGCTGCCCAACCTGCTGACCATTTCAAACCTTATTTGTTTCAGTTTTTGATTTTCCTTTTCAAAATGGTCTAGTTTGAATCTATCAGTGCCATCTACTTTGGGTGTTACACTTCTTTCTTTCACCCAACTATTCCACGGCCATCACGTGGAAGGTTTGCTTATGCTTTGTGCATTGCTGCAAATTGTTTCTCTCGGGAACCATCCTGGAATACTTTTAAGTGTAGGAAGGAACGGCAGATGCTGGTTTAAACCGAAGATAGACACAAAAAGTTGGAGTAACTCAGCGGGATAGGCAGCATCGTTGGAGAGAAGGAATGGGTGATGTCCCCTTGTGTTCTGAAATTTTATTTTTTATGTATTAGTCAAAACAGTGAATAAGATTTCTGCACGAAAGCATTATTGGTTTACTTTAATTGATTTGGATTTCACTGATGTCTGATGTAGTGAGGAAGACCTTGGGCAAAACATAGCGCTGAGCTTTGGAAAGCACTGCTTTCCATCACTGTTTCCACTTGCCTTCTCCATGTGCTTTCAGGGCAAGGCCCACTCTGTAACCGGTTAGAAATAACTGAACAAATTAATAGACACAAAATGCTGGAGTAACTCAGCGGGACAGGCAACGTCTCTGGATGGAAGGAATGGGTGACTTTTCGGGTTGAGACCAACGAAATTAAAAAATAGCCAATCCTGACGGTGCGTACAAACATATATGCAATAAAAGCAAAAACAAATAAATACATAAATACAATTATATTAAGTACAAGATTTTTTAACGGTGTTGCCTAGTGCAAAGGTAGTGTTCAGTTCTCGTATGGCCCTGGGGTAAAAACTGTTCTTGAGTCTGTTTGTTCGGGATTTGATCGACCTGAAACGTCGACCAGAGGGCAGATGAACAAACAGACGGTGGCCGGGGTGGGATGGATCTTTTATTATTTTGCCTGCTCTACTGAGGCAGCGTAGGCTGAACAGGTGCTCCAGGGAGGGCAGTGAGCAGCCGATGATCTTCTGGGCCGTCGTGATGACCCTCTGAAGGGCCTTCCTGTCCTTTTCTGAGCAAGTCTACTATTTTCATCTTGATTCACAGAGTGTGTATTATATTTCTCCTATTGGTATAAAAAGATGAATAGCTGGTAATTTCAGGTAATCAAACTGAAGTCTTGCACGGATTCATGCCCTGGTTTATTAATGGTCTGAATCTGTTGCTACTCAGGGTCAATACGCTCCATTTCTAGACATACCATTGAGGCTCTGGCTGGAATTCCCTAGCATTATGCTTGAGAATCACTGCTAGAATCCACAGTCAGGCTTGTCCACTCTGGGAACCAGGATCCCATTGATTTCAATAGACTTGCAGAAGCAAAAGGGAATTTTAATTTTTATTTATTTATAAGTTTTTGATAATAATGAAGTGATCTTCATCCTTAATTTTTATTTAAATGGGTCCTAAATGACCCCGAATGTTAGAGGAATTTAGAAATGATGACAATGATAGAAGGCAGAGAGAGATATGCTCTCAAGTTTTCCTTTCATTCAATCGTAGTTGATTTACTTCAAGGAGTTGGATCTCTGTGCTGTTGTTGTTTTGTCTCTTTACCTTTGAGTGACAATACAATATTTGAATTTGTTTTCCTATTAACACCAACTTATCTCTTTGACTTTAAAGTATGGAGGGGAACTACTTGGATAGGTTGGCCTTTACTGCCGTTGTATTATATTTCTGCGTGCCTTTACGTGAGTGAGGTTTGGACCTGCACCTTGAGGTTGGAATGGAGAATGAGGTGTAAGCTCACGATGATTATTGTAGACTAATAGAAAAAATATTTACACAAAAAACAGGAGGAAATTGGTGTCATAAATTGATCATCAGAATGGGTGGGGGGTGGGGGGGGGGGGGGGGGAAGAGGGAAGCTTTCTTTATTGTAGCTGTTGTTGAGGCTATTTACTGGAATAATCGGATTCTGTTTGCTTTGCATTGGTTGCATACACAGTGGTGCATTTTGGTGCTCAATTTTGTGATTGCGAATTTAAATCCAATTTTATAAATTGAGGGTGACGCTTGAAGTCATTTTAATTTGGGTACTGCCTTTCCATTTAATGACTGGCTGCAGCAGTTCAAATGTATGTTGAAGAATTCACTTTACGATTCCATTAAGAACAAAGACAATATTTTTCCAAGCCGCAAACATTCTTTTAAATACCAGAGCTTCAAAAACTGGAAGCATTGCAGCACTTCCATAAAATATTGCTTTATAAGCCACAAATGTAGCAAAATATTCTTGGATTCACACGGTAGAAGAGCATAGGATGCTTCACATATTTTGCTCCTATATATTGATCATTAATGTAATTATTGGAACACAGTTATATTCTTTATGACCATTCTGCTTTCTGCCATCAAGCAATAGTCAAGAACTACATTTTCATGTATTTTAAAGTAACAATATATTTTTTTGTAGTAGAGATATTGTTATTAATCTGGTCTAACCAATATATATAGTTGAAATTTGTTTTCATCCAAAGCAATTTAATGTTTTAAAATGTATGTAAATTGTGATTGGTTAATCATACTTCACATTCATGCAAATAAAGGGGCAATAGTAATTAAATATTTTTGATTTTTGTTAGTTACTTTCATGCAATTATCCTTTCAATTTTAGTAAGCCAGACTTCAACTGACTTTAATTCTATTTTGGCCGTCCAGTTGAACAATTCTGGTGTTCTGGCTTGATGTAGGCATGCAGCATTTCCCGCAGGGCTGTTCATTGAGTCATATAGAATGGAAACCGGCCTTTCAATCCAATTTGCCCATGCCAACCTTGGAGCCCCATCTAGGCTAGACACACGTCTGCATTTGGCCCATATCCTCTGAACCTTTCCTATCAATGTATCTGTTCAAATGTCTTTTAAATGCTGATATAGTTATCTGCCTCGTCTAAAACAACGGACAGGTCATTCCATATACCCACCACTGTGTGAAAGAGTTGCCCCTCGGGTTCCTATTAAATCTTTCCCCTCTCACCTTAAACTTGCGTCCTCTGATTCTTGATTCCCCTACTCTGGGTAAAAGACTGTGCATTCAACCTATTTATCCCCCTCATGATTTTATACATGCTATTAGATCACACCTCCTCCGCGTCCTGCGCTCCAAAAATAAAATCCCAGCCTGTCAAACCTCGTCCTAAAGATTGGGCACTCAACTACTTGCAACATCCTCGTAAATCTTCTATGCATTCTTTCCAGCTTAACAACATCCTTCCTATGACAGGGTGATCAAAACTGAAACCAATACTCTAAATGCGGCCTCACCTACATCTTGTACGACACTAACATAACATCCCAAGTTCTTTATTCAATATCCTGACTGATGAAGACCAATGTACCAAAAGCCATCTTGACAATACAATACAATACAATATTTCTTTATTGTCATTGTACAGGGGTACAACGAGATTGGGAATGCGACTTCCATACGATGCAATAAATTAATTAGCTAATCAGCATAAATTTAGACAACCAAGTGAAACAAAATTAGAAACAGTTTTAAAACAGAATAAAGTGCAAATAGGTCTGTGCCGGTTCGCTGTGCGATGTGACCATCCCACTCAGCAGGACCGGTGCAGAGCAGCTATGGCCCTGGGGATGAAGCTGTTCCTGAGTCTGGAGGTGCGGACGTTGAAGGCCTTGTAGCGTCTGCCAGTCTGCCAGATGGTAGAAGTTCGAACAGACTATTGTAGGGGTGTGAGGAGTCTTTGTGAATGCTGGTGGCTTTCCTGAGGCATCATGTGTTGTAGATGCCCCCCAAGGCTGGTAGCTATGTTCCGATAATCTTCAGAGCTCTATGGACTACCCGCTGAAGAGCTTTCCTCTATGCCTCTGTGCAGCTATACCAGGGATGCCATGTGTTAGGATGCTCTCTATGGTGCAGCGGTAGAATGTCGTCAGCAGCTGTTGGGGCAGACCAGACTTTTTCAGTGTTCTCAGGTCGGTGATTGCTGCGCCTTCTTGACCAGCGCAGCAGTGTTAGTGGACCATGTGAGGTCCTCCGAAATGTGAGTGCCCAGAAACGTGAAGCTGGACACTCTCTCCACACTGTCCCTGTTGATAAAGATCGGAGCGTATTCCCCATTATGTGACCTACGGAAGTTGATGATCAGCTCCTTGGTCTTGGAGGTGTTTAGGGACAGGTTGTTATCTGTGCTTGTACTCCACAATTTGAGATTTGTAATAGAAAAAATCACGTGGTTAAAGTGCACATTGTCAGGTTTTAATAAAGGCCATTTTTATACATTTTGGTTTCACCTTGCAGAAATTATAGTAGTGTTTATACATAGTCCCCCCATTTCAGGGCACCATAATGCTTGGGACACAGCAATGTCGTGTAAATGAAAGTAGTCATGTTTAGTATTTTGTTGCATACCCTTTGCATGCAATGACTGCTTGAAATCTGCGATTCATGGACATTACCAGTTGCTGGGTGTCTTCTCTGGTGATGCTCTGCCAGGCCTGTATTGCAGCCATCTTTAGTTTATGCTTGTTTTGGGGGTTAGTCCCCTTCAATTTTTTTCTTCAGCATATAAAAGGCATGCTCAATTGGGTTCAGATCGGGTGATTGACTTGGCCACTCAAGAATTGACCATTTTTTAGCTTTGAAAAACTCCTTTGTTGCTCTGGCAGTATGTTTGGGATCATTGTCTTGCTGTAAGCTCACCAGTGCTCTTTTTCTTCTTAATGATGTTCCAAACAGTTGATTTTGGTAAGCCGAAGGTTTGGCTGATGTCTCCAACAGTTTTATTCTTGTTTCTCTGTCTCATAATGGCTTCTTTGACTGTTGTTAGGCAATTAATATTAACCAGTTATTTCACTGTGTGGGAAAGAATCTCCAGAGATGCTACCTGTCCCGCTGAGTTACTCCAGCATTTTGTATCTAGTTATATCACTGTGCTAGATACATTATGAACAGCAGTTTATAAGCCAGTTATTGGTTTGTTTGCTTTTGGATGATCACAAGAGAAATAATTAATTTCTAGATAAAGTCCCTTGTGGATGATTAGCTTAATTTAAACTCTATCATGCTTTTTCTGGCTGACCTGGGTATCAAACAACATGAATGCTGGTGCATGGGCATCTGGTGTTGGTACAGTTTCCTTGAACTGCATTGTTTATTGCCAGCTCCCTGGTGCAAAATTTCAAGCTCTAAAGATGCATGTCAGCAAACAATTTAGATGAATTTTTCTGGCATTCCTGAAGATTTTCTTCCAAACCTTTCCAGTGCCCCTCCCAGAGCCTTTTGTAAAACTCTCCATAAAATCTAATTTTTTGTACTCATTTAGACATCATTCTTTGCATAATTGCTGGCAATGCCTTCATCAGTTTCTCTCACATTGACTTATCAGGAGATGTATTCCTTTTGTGGGAAATTATAAGAATATTTGTCTTATGTGATAATCTTTGGATATTTTATCTTTGATCTGATTTATGTTTTACTCGTGTGCATTTGAGTGAAATGTGATGTAAACATTTGGCATCTTTGGGGATGAAAATGGAAAGATAGTACTTTTGGATGTTTACTCTGCAGTAGGTTTTAAAGCCTCTGGGAGTTTGCAGGTGCGATGTTTACTGCTCTAGAGAACCCATTCAGTACAGTTAATTGAACACCTGTAATGTACAATGCATTTTATGCTGGGTTCACTTTCGCTCAAATTGCTCAAGTAGATTATCCACTTGTTGATGTATCTGCAAAAGAACAAAAGCTTTGTTACACAGCATCCTGGACAACTGGCAATGCAGTAAATTTAAATATTTCACTGATTTTACTACAGATATTGAAAATAATATATAACCTGGGGAAATGCTGGCCTTTGAGCGATAAATTTACTCTCGTGTGGCTTCTGGTCATATTTTGGTTTACGATACAGTGACGTTTAATTTCAAAATATAAAACAAAAGTGCTCTCCTCCAATTTCTTAATTCTTTCTGGGGTATTGTCATCCATAGGATGTATTTGCAAAGTCTCAAATACAAATTCATGTAGTCGGTATCGCCAACAGAAAACATCAGAATAACACTCTAGCTTGAGGTTGTCATGCTTCCGGTACGTTTTGTGGGTTCTGAGATGGCTTATGAAGTCCACGTGAGATTCAGATTCTGCGTAAGATGAGGCAGAAGGTGCTAGATGAATTGGTTGGATGGGGCATGAAGTATACCTGCCTTTTTTTCATTGGACTTCTGTGTTCTCTTGACAGACTCTGGGTAAACTGCTTTCTAGTTTTGAGCAGTCATACGCCATGGTCTGAAGAAGGGTCTCGACCCGAAACGTCACCTATTCCTTTTCTCCAGAGATGCTGTCTGACCTGCTGAGTTACTTCAGCTTTTTGTCTATCTTTGGTTTAAACCAGCATCTGCGGTTCCTTCCCACACATAAGCCAGTGATAAGTGGGTAAGGATGGTACATTCTTTTCAAGGAAGAATTGATAACATGCTTGAGGTCTTCTATGCCCTGGCAACCGCTCATGCGGTTGGAGCTCTGAGCATCTGTTTTGGGAGTTTGTTGTTAGACATGCAAATGATGAGGTCTTCCCTATTGAGTTGACTAAATGTATTGTCAGGCCGTCCCCAGCAACAAACATGCCATAAGTCAAAAAACATACAAGTCTCTCAATTATGGTAACCATATCTCCACAGTATTGTAATGAATATCATCAAAATCACGCATGACTGATTTTTTTTAAAAGCAATTACTAAAAGTGGGGAGAGTGAGCGAGGGAGGAATTTCATTCTGCCATTCAGAAGAACAAAACGTAACTATGTGTGTCAGACCTCTGATTACAATCGTATCATTTGTAGGTAGACATATCCATAGGTCCACATATCCAACATGCTATTGGGTATAGCATGTAAAGCTTTGAAGCTGAGGATATTGGCCTGAGAGAGAATGTTGACATTGGCTAACTCACAGTTTTGAAGAAATGTTTGGAGACAGCATGAGTGATAGCTTTTGGTACTAAAGTCAAAGTAAATAATGTTAAGAGTAAATCTTTGTAATGCCTAGTTATTTGAGCAGCAAACCATTACTTTTCTAATGTATTGAATTGTCTACTTATTGCTGTCTGTAAGACCTAAATCCCCTACTTACCTACAGATTAATGTCAAGGCCTGAAATACATCCCACCAGTATCAAACTAAATCCAAATCTGCAATCAACACACAAACTTTTTCTTAGCTTTGTGTTTTCATTTTAGTATATATATCAATTTTAGCTTTTTTGGCATTTTAAATGTGAGAAAGGGAACTTTAATGTTATTGTATATCACGTAATGCTGAGTTCCACGTACTCTACAATATATTCTGATTTTCAATTTTAGATCTGACTTTTCTCTTGTCCGTATTCTGATATGGAGCTGGAGGAAAGGGCCTAAGCCTTTCAAAGGCAACCAGTTCCCTGTTCTAACATGTTGCGCCTCCACTTGCCTGTCTGTTGTCCTTCATTAAATGCAAAAAGATAATATCTGGCATTTGCAGTTCTACATATTTCTCAAGCATTCACAGCATTCTTTACAAATGCCACAAGAATGAATTGAATAAGGATTGGCTCTTTATAGCTTTGACTTCAGTTAGCCATTACATTTGGATTTTTAATTCTTCGACACAGTTCTTTGAAACTAGCATACATGAAAAGGTTAAGGATAAATATGCATAACTTATTGATTTCCTATGGTTTACTCCTCCCAGCTTGGCACTGTATGCAGAGTGCTGAATACATTCAGTAGAATTTAGGACCCATCATTTCATTGCCTTCGATCTTTTGTTTTTGTTGGCACACCAGAGCCATGTGGGAACAGTTCATTTATTCATCTGTGAATTTGCAATAGAAAGTGAGCGGACAACAAGAGGTGGCTGTTGCGAGGGATGTTGGGACAATGGTTTCATATTACAAAGATTTGATTGTACAAAGAGCATTCGCAATTCTTCAGAAAAGATTGACAAAGGTAGGACTATACTAAATGTCCATTTGGTCAGTGGAACTACAAGTATTTATGTAACCTTCATTTCATGAAATGCAAAGAGGAGAATATTTAGTGGTGAAACTAATCTACTAAGTGCCCATTTCTAAAAATAATTGAAGGGATTTTGAAAGAAGTGAGAAGCCAAAGCCATGAATTCCTAAAGTATTTGTGGTGAAGGTTCTTCCGTGAGATTTAGGGAGCTGAGATTTTTTGACCTGAGGGTGCAACTAAGAAGACATTGATCCTGCATGCTTGCTATCTTTGTCATCCTTGGTGGCAGTGTTGCATATTATAGTGATACTGATGATTAAGCCATGATAAGTTATGGCAGTGTGCATTTGGAGGTGGATGTGTACGTTTAGATGCTGGTAGAAGTGGATTGCTCTGTACTGGATAATGTTTACATCCTTAGGTACCGATGTTACATTTATCAATGGAGGTAGCAAGTGTTCTTGCATGACTGTGATGTGTGGATTGTAGATGATGAAAAGGGATTGGAAAGTATTTGTCCCTGGTGTGAAGGTAGAATGAGAGCACGGGGGGGGGGGGGGGGGGTGGTGGATGGAAGTACAGCACAGTTGAAATGGCACTCGTCCATGTGGCCAGTTATGAGCAACTGGGTGTATTCTGTATCTTTACATTTAACTTGTTAGTCATGGAGGGTGTGCTCAGTTTGACACTGGAACTTTACTCTTGTAAGCTACAGAGAGGTTGCTCCTAATGATTTCATATAAGACTTAGATTGTTAAGGCAAAGGTTAAGATGGCTTTGCCCTTGTCTGTTGCCACCTGGTGCCGCCCCAGTCTACAACCTGTGTCACCTCAAGGCATTGCACTTTGCTCAGTGGTGCTACTACTGAGCCACTGTTGGACTATCTCCAAAGTACAGGCAATCCATGGGTTACTGAAGACCTGACCTGCGGAAGTCCGACTTTCTGCAAGTTCTCATTGCCAAAAATGAATTTGGCTGCTGTTCATCCTTTTAAAACAAAAATTACTACCACCTAAAAAGAATACTGGTATTTTCTCTCAAGCCAGAAATTGAATGAAAATAAGTATAAGTAATAATAACAAAAAGTGAAAATAACTCAATAGTGGTGTGTATGGGAATCTGAGGAAGCAGTTAGTTCTGTGGCTTTGTTAGCCCGCATAAACAAGAGAAGGAATAAAAAATACCACATTTCCACAAGAAAATAAATTGAGATTTAACAGCAATCAAAAATATCCTCGTAGACATTCTTAGTATAAACATAATTTATGACAGGAATTGGAAGTAGTCCATTCTGAACTCAGCAATGCAATTACAAAAGGATATTTTTAGATAGAAATTCAATAAACTGATTAATAATCATCAACATTATATTTCACATCAAATTTGCTGCCTATCTGCAGCTAAGGTATTTTGTCTTTGAAAGCTCATACTTAAGATTGGAATTTTTATGCAACTCCTTGATTTTGAGGGGAACTGTTTATTTCTGACTTATGGGAAGTTCAGTTTACGGTTACCAGGAACAGACCCCTTATGTAATCCGGTGACTACCTGTGCATTGTTTTTCCTCTGACTTGAGTTTAGTTTTTAGTATTTATGGTGCCCATTGAAAGGACAAGGGCTAGCATTTCATTTATGGACAGGCAGGTTAAATATTGGCATTCTATGCATCCGTGTCAAACGTTAACATGTTTAATGATAGGAGGATCTGTGGCCTTTGATTCGCATTTCCCTCCATAAACCACAGAGAGCTGTATTTCTCCACCAGCAAAACCCATCTTTTTACATCAGTAACTGGCACATCAGTATTGTTACAGCAGATGTCTTTGTTAACCTGATAATTATGAACATTGATATTATAATATACACTAATACAGTAAGAAGCTAGTAATTAGTGTATTGATTGTAAATGCCAACACAGACTCAATACTGCATGCTCTGTGGTATTACAAGTTCTTTCCGTAATTGGTTATTACATATAGTAAGTATCACAAAATGCTGGAGTAATTCAGCAGGTCAGGCAGCATCTAGGAGAGAGGGAATGGGTGACGTTTCGGGTCGAGACCCCTCTTCAGACTGATGTCAGGGGGGCGGGACAAAGGAAGGATATAGGTGGAGACAGGAAGATAGAGGGAGAACTGGGAAGGGGGAGGGGAAGAGAGGGACAGAGGAACTATCTAAAGTTGGAGAAGTCAATGTTCATACCGCTGGGCTGCAAGCTGCCCAAGCGAAATATGAGGTGCTGTTCCAAAGTGGATAATCTCACACATATACATTAAACGACATCTGCCATGCATCCCCCCACTCATAAAACCTGTCCAAGTCACCCTGCAACCTCATAACATCTTCCTCACATTTCACACTACCACCCAGCTTTGTATCATCTGCAAATTTGCTAATGGTACTTTTAATCCCTTCATCCAAGTCATTAATGTATATTGTAAATAGCTGCGGTCACCCCACTAGTCACTGCCTGCCATTCTGAAAGGGACCCATTTATCCCCACTCTTTGCTTTCTGTCTGTCAACCAATTTTCTAACCTTGTCAGTACCCTACCCCCAATACCATGTGCTCTAATTTTGCCCACTAATCTCCTATGTGGGACCATGTCGAAGGCTTTCTGAAAGTCAAGGTACACTACATCCACCGGCTCTCCCCTGTCTATTTTCCTAGTCCAGAAGATTAGTCAAGCATGATTTCCCCTTCGTAAATCCATGCTGACTCGGAACGACCCTGTTACTGCTATCCAAATGCTCCGCAATTTCATCTTTTATAATTGACTCCAGCATCTTCCTCACCACTAATGTCAGACTAACTGGTCTATAATTTCCCGTTTTCTCTCTCCCTCCTTTCTTAAAAAGTGGGATAACATTAGCTACCCTCCAATCCACAGGAACTGATCCTGAATCTATAGAACATTGGAAAATGATCACCAATGCGTCCACGATTTCTAGAGCCACCTCCTTAAGTACCCTGGGATGCAGACCATCAGGCCCTGGGGATTTATCAGCCTTCAGTCCCATCAGTCTACCCAACACAATTTCCTGCCTAATGTGAATTTCCATCAGTTCCTCCGTCACCCTAGGATCTCTGGCCACTAGAACATCTGGGAGATTGTTTGTATCTTCCTTAGTGAAGACAGATCCAAAATACCGGTTCAACTCATCTGCCATTTCCTTGTTCCCCATAATAAATTCCCCTGCCTCTGTCTTCAAGGGACCCACATTTGCCTTGACTATTTCTTCCCTCTTCACATACCTAAAACAGCTTTTACTATCCTCCTTTATATTAGTTGCTAGCTTACCCTCGTATCTCATCTTTTCTCCCCGTATTGCCTTTTTAGTTATCTTCTGTTGCTCTTTAAAAGAGTCCCAATCCTCTGGCTTCCCACTCTTCTTTGCTATGTTATACTTCTCTTATATTTTTATGCTGTCCTTGACTTCCCTTGTCAGCCACGGGTGCCTCTTACTCCCCTTAGAATCTTTCCTCCTCTTTGGGATAAATTGATCCTGCAACTTCTGCATTATTCCCAGGAATACCTGCCATTGCTGTTCCACCGCCTTCCCTGCTAGGGCCTCCTTCCAGTCAAATCTGGCCAGCTCCTGCTTCATGCCTCTGTAATCCCCTTTGCTATTCTGTAATACTGACACTTCCGATTTTCCCTTCTCCCTCTCAATTTGTAGAGTAAAACTTATCATATTATGATCACTGCCTCCTAATGGCTCTTTTACCTTGAGTCCCCTTTATCAGATCAACTCTTCACCACCTCGGAACCCACTAAACTGGAGTGGAAATAAGTTGTGCTCGATCCTAACGTAATGCCTCAGTAGTAGTGCCAACTTTTCTGCAGGTTTCATTATCATCCCTATTTCCTTTGCACCATCATTGATTTTTTTTTGTCATTTAATAACTCCTGCCTCTCAGACCTCAAAGTCCTTCCCAATCTGTGTTCTTGCACTGCCTGTCACAGGAGTAGCCTTTTTCCACTTTGGTTGAAGGAACATCAACCTGAAATGTTAATTGCTTGATTCCTCCCTATTGTTGACTAATCTGTTGAGTACCTGCAGTATTTTCAGGCCACTCATTTTCCTAGTGAATTTTGCTTAATGCAAAAGATGGGAAATTGAAGCTTGTTCGTTCAGCAAGACACCTTGACTAGATGAGTACAGGAAATGCAAAATTACTGTTTGCTGAAGAGGATAGTATAATACTATATTTGGATGTCTGGGTGTTGATACTTGCTTGACGAGTCTTGATGACTTGGGATATTTATGCCAAAATAGACAATAGACAATAGGTGCAGGAGTAGGCCATTCAGCCCTTCGAGCCAGCACCGCCATTCAATGCGATCATGGCTGATCACTCTCAATCAGTACCCCGTTCCTGCCTTCTCCCCATACCCCCTCACTCCGCTATCCTTAAGAGCTCTATCCAGCTCTCTCTTGAAAGCATCCAACAAACTGGCCTCCACTGCCTTCTGAGGCAGAGAATTCCACACCTTCACCACCCTCTGACTGAAAAAGTTCTTCCTCATCTCCGTTCTAAATGGCCTACCCCTTATTCTTAAACTGTGGCCCCTTGTTCTGGACTCCCCCAACATTGGGAACATGTTATCTGCCTCTAATGTGTCCAATCCCCTAATTATCTTATATGTTTCAATAAGATCCCCCCTCATCCTTCTAAATTCCAGTGTATACAAGCCCAATCGCTCCAGCCTTTCAACATACGACAGTCCCGCCATTCCGGGAATTAACCTAGTGAACCTACGCTGCACGCCCTCCATAGCAAGAATATCCTTCCTCAAATTTGGAGACCAAAACTGCACACAGTACTCCAGGTGCGGTCTCACCAGGGCCCGGTACAACTGTAGAAGGACCTCTTTGCTCCTATACTCAACTCCTCTTGTTACGAAGGCCAACATTCCATTGGCTTTCTTCACTGCCTGCTGTACCTGCATGCTTCCTTTCATTGACTGATGCACTAGGACACCCAGATCTCGTTGAACTCCCCCTCCTCCTAACTTGACACCATTCAGATAATAATCTGCCTTTCTATTCTTACTTCCAAAGTGAATAACCTCACACTTATCTACATTAAACTGCATCTGCCATGTATCCGCCCACTCACACAACCTGTCCAAGTCACCCTGCATCCTTATTGCATCTTCCTCACAATTCACACTACCCCCCAACTTAGTATCATCTGCAAATTTGCTAATGGTACTTTTAATCCCTTCGCCTAAGTCATTAATGTATATCGTAAATAGCTGGGGTCCCAGCACCGAACCTTGCGGTACCCCACTGGTCACTGCCTGCCATTCCGAAAGGGACCCATTTATCCCCACTCTTTGCTTTCTGTCTGTCAACCAATTTTCTATCCATGTCAGTACCCTACCCCCAATACCATGTGCCCTAATTTTGCCCACTAATCTCCTATGTGGGACCTTGTCGAAGGCTTTCTGAAAGTCGAGGTACACCACATCCACTGACTCTCCCTTGTCAATTTTCCTAGTTACATCCTCAAAAAATTCCAGTAGATTTGTCAAGCATGATTTCCCCTTCGTAGATCCATGCTGACTCGGAATGATCCCGTTACTGCTATCCAAATGCTCAGCAATTTCGTCTTTTATAATTGACTCCAGCATCTTCCCCACCACTGATGTCAGACTAACTGGTCTATAATTACCCATTTTCTCTCTCCCTCCTTTCTTAAAAAGTGGGATAACATTTGCTATCCTCCAATCCACAGGAACTGATCCTGAATCTATAGAACATTGAAAAATGATCTCCAAGTTCAGCACTATTTCTAGAGCCACCTCCTTAAGTACTCTGGGATGCAGACCATCAGGCCCTGGGGATTTATCAGCCTTCAGTCCCATCAGTCTACCCAAAACCATTTCCTGCCTAATGTGGATTTCCTTCAGTTCCTCCATCACCCTAGGTTCTCCGGCCCCTAGAACATTTGGGAGATTGTGTGTATCTTCCTCAGTGAAGACAGATCCAAAGTAACGGTTTAACTCGTCTGCCATTTCTTTGTTCCCCATAATAAATTCCCCTGCTTCTTTCTTCAAGGGACCCACATTTGCCTTGACTATTTTTTTCCTCTTCACGTACCTAAAAAAACTTTTGCTATCCTCCTTTATATTATTGGCTAGTTTACCCTCGTACCTCATCTTTTCTCCCCGTATTGCCTTTTTAGTTAACTTTTGTTGCTCTTTAAAAGAGTCCCAATCCTCTGTCTTCCCACTCTTCTTTGCTATGTTATACTTCCTCTCCTTAATTTTTATGCTGTCCCTGACTTCCCTTGTCAGCCACAGGTGTCTCTTACTCCCCTTAGAGTCTTTCCACCTCTTTGGAATAAATTGATCCTGCAACCTCTGCATTATTCCCAGGAATACCTGCCATTACTGTTCTACCGTCTTCCCTACTAGGGCCTCCTTCCAGTCAATTTGGGCCAGCTCCTGCCTCATGCCTCTGTAATCCCCTTTGCTCTGACTGAAAAATATTTATATAATTTTTATTTAATTATATATTTATTTGTATAATTTTTTATTTACTTTGAAATAAATCATTCATGCTAACTTGCCGTTCTCTTTTTTCACAGATTTTTAACTGATACCAAGAGGATGGGAAAACAGAACAGTAAACTTCGTCCAGAGGTGCTTCAAGACCTGCGAGAAAATACAGAATTCACAGATCATGAGCTCCAAGAGTGGTACAAAGGCTTCCTTAAAGATTGCCCGAGTGGCCATTTAACCGCAGAAGAGTTCAAGAAAATATATGCAAACTTTTTTCCATATGGAGATGCTTCGAAGTTTGCAGAGCATGTGTTCCGTACCTTTGATACAAATGCCGATGGAACAATTGACTTTAGAGAATTTATAATAGCACTTAGTGTTACATCTCGGGGAAAGCTCGAACAGAAGTTGAAGTGGGCATTTAGTATGTATGACCTGGATGGGAATGGGTACATTAGCCGAAGTGAAATGCTGGAGATTGTGCAGGTATGCTAATTTATAAAAATAGTTTAATTTGATGTTACAGTAACTTCCTGCATTCTGACACTTATTTCTTTCTGCTGTCAAATACAAGACCATGGATTCCGTCAAGGTTTAGTCAATTTCTCCCAATGTTTTCAGATGCTCTTCTACAGCAATTTTCTGGGGATGTATTTGTGATATAATGTATTATTATAAAGTATTGGTACAGGAAAATGAAAATTCTATCAACTCACTGGAAGCAAAAGGTAACTGGATCATTGCTCACATTGGATGCAAAGGCCTGGTTAAAGTAGGACTGAAAAAAGTATATGGACTGCAATATTGGACTGGGTGTCGTGGTACACCAGTCATCGAAAGTAGGCATGCAGGTGCAGCAGGCAGTGAAGAAAGCGAATGGTATGTTGGCATTCATAGCGAGAGGATTTGAGTATAGGAGCAGGGAGGTTCTGCTGCAGTTGTACAGGGCATTGGTGAAACCACACCTGGAGTATTGCGTACAGTTTTGGTCTCCTAATCTGAGGAAAGACATTCTTGCCATAGAGGGAGTACAGAGAAGGTTCACCAGATTGATTCCTGGGATGGCAGGACTTTCATATGAAGAAAGACTGGATAGACTCGGCTTGTACTCGCTGGAATTTAGAAGATTGAGGGGGGATCTTATAGAAACTTACAAAATTCTTAAGGGGTTGGACCGGCTAGATGCAGGAAGATTGTTCCCGATGCTGGGGAAGTCCAGAACAAGGGGTCACAGTTTAAGGATAAGTGGGAAGTCTTTTAGGACCGAGATGAGAAAGTTTTTTTTCACACAGAGTGGTGAATCTGTGGAATTCTCTGCCACAGAAGGTAGTTGAGGCCAGTTCATTGGCTATATTTAAGAGGGAGTTAGATGTGGCCCTTGTGGCTAAAGGGATCAGGGGGTATGGAGAGAAGGCAGGTACGGGATACTGAGTTGGATGATCAGCCATGATCATATTGAATGGCGGTGCAGGCTCGAAGAGCCGAATGGCCTACTCCTGCACTTATTTTCTATGTTTCTATGTTTCTATTGGAAGAGTTTCATAAGTAAAATGGGGAAAGCTTTGCATACCCTAGGCTTTATGATTATAAAGGTTTTGGGAGCTGAAATGAAATATGCAGTATTTTCAAAAGAATCTTGGTAGCATGTTAGGTATATAGGTGAAAATAGAGTTTGAATTCAAACAAAACACAAACATCCATTACTCTGAATCTGATTTAATGGCAGATAAAAATTTGAAATGAGGGACAAACTGATGATGGTGGCAAAGTTTTCATTTCAGTTTCACTGTTATTGAGCAGGTGTTTTTTTTTTGAGTTGCCATTTGACAGCTGGATGAAAAGTAGCAATGACTTTAAAAGTAGCAGTCGGATTAGATCAGGTGACCAGAATGTGCACTTGGAAATTCAAGTTGTTGTTCTCATTGAGCTGTAACATGTAATTGATATGAAGAACGGGGTAGAACCCTGAGATACCTACCGAATGACAATGCCTAATTGGTAGTAACCATTAAAGGAAGTCTGTCTGCTTTACAATAGGTTTGAGGGAACTCATCAAATGGTGCCACAAATGTGGATTGCAGAGTCAATACATTGGACATACTGGGGTGAGGAAAGTTTGAAATTACATAGGTTTTGCCCAGTACATTCTTGGTATTTTCAGGACAGTGTCTTGATTGCAGAACATTTAGAATTTAGTTTAGAGATATTGTGTGGAAACAGGCCCATCGGCCCAAGTCCAGCCGACCATAGATCATCCCTACGGTAGTTCTATGTTATTTCCACACAAGGGGCATTTTACACACGAGGGGCAATGTACATCTTTGGAATGTGGGAGGCTGCAGAACACCTGGAGAAAACATGCGGTCACAGTGCGATTGTACAAACTTCCCACAGGCAGCACTCATTGCCAGGATCGAACCCTGGTCTTGGGTGCTCTGAGGCAGCAGCTCTGTCGCTGCACCACAGTGCCACCCTGTGCCCTAAATTGGAAAAGAAAATTCCTCATTCCAATGTGATAGAAATATTAATTAGTTTTGCTTTTGTAAATGTAAACAAGTTGCTAGATGTGGATAAAATGTTACTCCAAGGGAAGAGGTGAGAGGGAAGATAGTGGTCAATCACTTTCCAAGCCTCTGCTGTGGACAGAATCACTGGTGGCTATTGTCATTAAGGTGGCCATTCAGCCATTTACCATACTAGCCCTATGTAACAGCAATCCAGTTAGTCCCATACACCTACTCTCTCCAAAAAGCTGTAAATATGTTCCTTTCAGTTATTTTGAGTTGAACTCTACTATTATTCAACATTGCTTTCCAAGTCCTAATTACATGCTACAAAGGTTTTCCCTCAGTTTGCTCCCACAGCAAGATTGCTAACAAGCCCTTTTCCCAGTTAGGGATAGAATAATTAATGAGCAGCCTGTCAGATGTTCTACTGAATCTCTGGCCACCACTTAACGCCTTGCAGTCTGTTTAAGGGGATGTAGTTCCCGATTAAGGAGATAAAGGGGATAAGTCTTCATTCGTTAAATGTATTTTAATTCTAGTCTTTAGTTAATTTTATTTAAAAATTTCAACAAATGTTTGGTAACCCAAGGAATTTAACATGCTTGGGTGGTTTGTGTTTTATTATTGCTATCAATAATTTACTCAATGCTGAGGTTGGATTTTGAACTAAAGATTAACGATGAAGAAACTTAAAAAAACTGGATTTTAGACAAAATTTTAAATCTTTTAATCAATTAAGTTATTTCTTGTATAAAATATCAATGATTTTCCAAACAATCCGAAGCTGTTATTTTGAAGCTCAGTCCAGCCAGCTTTCTCCAGAGCCACTTATAATTGCTGCACCTTGTATAATGAGAGCCAGATAAAATAATTCCACAGAGCATGAAATGCTCAAACACATTGTCAGGTATTGATGACCAGTACCAGTGATAGGGATGAAGGGAGAGGAAGGCAAGTGAAGTTTCAAGTATGAAGCTACAATCCACAAGTGTGTTGACTAGAAATACAAAGAGAACGAGTCATATGTACTACTTCCAATCATTGTTGTTAATATTTTTCTATACAACAGGAGGGCTGTGCACTGGCTAGTACCCCTTCTGTGCAATATCTGACGAGGTGAAAACAAAATTAGATTGGCTATCCTTGACCTGACTTTTATCCAAATTCCTGCCATTTTAGTTTATTTTCTGCCATTCTGTGGAAAATAAAGTTTGGCCGGTAGGGGGTGATTGATGAGTGACTGGTGGGGCAAGAGTTTGTTGGTATGTAGGCTTTTTTCAGTGAGCTGTCATGTCTTGACATATGTGTCAGTGCAAAGTAAAATTAGAGATATAGTTAGATAGGTTTTTCCAATCTTTCAGCATTCTAGTGTGTGATCATGTACTTTTAGTGAAAGATTATAAAATAGAATTAGAAAATGCATTGCAATTCAAAAACAATTTCTGCCTTGAATCCTTTACTATTTGTTTCATTGTGAAGATAACCCAGGAGGTGATGCATGTCACAATAATTGCATCAACCTGTCCTTTCAGTAGCTTCCAAAATTCAGCTTGCATGTATGTAGTTTTGAGATGCTGTTGTAACCTTAACATACTGGAAGGTTATTGACTGGAAGGAATTAAACTTTAAAATGCCATTGTTTGATGTTCCAATCTATCCAATGCTATTATTTGTTTCTTGACATTTTGATAAATGTGTTGTTATAATCGAGTCCTATTTTTCCCCAGAAAATTTGCTTTGGAATTAGAGAAAATTAAACCTAAAACCTCCTGCTTTATTTATATTCACATCCATACCACTGTCAAAAGGAGTCTTGTGTATTTTGTGGTCAATTCTACACAATATTTGTTTTAAAGTTCATTCACAGTTTAGAGAATGTACACAATTGTTTTCAGCACAGGAAAAATTGAAAGTTTCCTTGAAAAAAATTGGGGGAAAAAAGTTTCCTTGTATTTTGTATCCTCAGTGATATATCTATGGTTTAAATGACACACGTTAAATGTGAATTAAAAGTAGTCCGCATCCTCCTTTCACAAACATATTAATTATATTGGTATTGCCTTTATGCAGTAAATGATGTTGACTTGTACCATTTCATGCTCTCAGGCAATTTATAAAATGGTGTCTTCTGTGATGAAGATGCCTGAAGATGAATCCACACCAGAAAAACGAACAGACAAGATCTTCAGACAGATGGACACAAACAATGATGGTATGTAAAACATGGAATGCAGCAAATTTACAAGCAATAAGCTGCAATTTTTTAACGGGAATAATCCCAGTAAAGTAATGAATATTTATAGTACTAATGAGAGAGAAGCAGTCCCCACATAATGAAGCAGACCATTCAGTTTCACTATGACCAGACAGGCGAGACTCTGAAGAATCAGAGTACCAGTTAGTTTGTTTTTTCTCTGAGGGAATCGGAAGTTAGAAGGCTTTAACATGAGTAGAAGTGACTGAATTCGGCCAGATGGGAATTCCACATGAGGGTTACTTGTCTGCACTATGGGCCATTACTCCCAATTTAGGTACCATGTCCCAGAAGCTTGCCCCAAGGAGGACCTTGCGAGATTGTTTGTTGTCTGAAAACCTATGCTGTGCCTGTGCTGATGCAGGGTAATACTTCCATTTTAATGCTGCTTCTGTTTCAGTGCAGCAGTTTAGTTTCAGTTCAGAGATGCACCGTGGAAACGGGCCTTTCAGCGCACCAAATCCGTACCGACCTTTGATCACCTGTACTCTAGTTCTATGTTATCCCACTTTCGCTTCCTACCTACAGGGGCAATTTACAGAAGCTAATCAACCTACAAACCTGTACGTACTTGGATGGTGGGAGGACACCGGAGTGGCCAGGGAAAACCCATGCAGTCACAGGGAGAACATACAAACTCCACACAGACAGCATCTGTCGTCATGATCGAACACCCATAGTCATGATCGAACCCATGTCTTTGGTTCTGTGAGGCAGCAGCTGTACTGCTGTGCCACTGTGCTGCCATAGTAAGGGTATAAATATTTGTATATGCCTCCTAAATGATTGAGTCAGCAGATTGAGTCCACCACATTCTTGCTGAGCATCTGCAGTCATGCATAAGCCAAAATGGGAAGATATTTTTCCTTAAAAACATTTAAATAAACTTTTTTCACTGGATAGCAGTTTATTGGAGATTTTTCTTAAATTGTTTGAATTCCAGCGCATTAATTGAATTCCACAAATGTCATGGTGTCATTTGATCTTTTGTTTATCCCCAGATCATTATTAGTCTGGGGATAATATTAGGTTAGGTTACTAGTTTGGTTATTTAACACTGCCACCACTACACCAAATGATTCATTATTTCCTCATTGGGATGCATTGTGAATGTGTCCCAACTTTGGAAGCATTTATACTGCCATTTTCTGGGAACCTATCAGTAACAGCCACGTTAAACTTTCATTCTTGACCTTGAAAGTGAAATTGAATTGTTTGCAAATTATGCCTATCTATATTCTTCTGGGTTGATTATAAACTGGCTCCATAGGTAAATTTTCATATGTGTTCTTCTTCTTTCCTGTCCATCATCCATGTTTCAAGTGTCACATCACTGTCATCGTCCGTCCTGAAAAGGGCGCAAGCTTCCGGCGACACAGTGGGAGCCTCACTTGTACAATAGATGATGGTGGTAGCAGAATTAGCTCAGGACACTTCCAGTTTCCAGCCCCACGACGCGGATGCTTCTGCTATGGGTCCTCTTATGTGTTATAAAGACTATATTTGGCACCTGCATGTGGTAGGAGGAGACATAAAAGAATGTATAATTTTAAATAATGTACCATCTGCAGCAATGTTACACCCAAGTAGATCCTCAGTTTGAGAAGAGGATCAGGCTTGAACCCAGTGGCACTAACTGAAGTCTGTGCTTGTAAAATCACATTGTTTTTCCACTGCAAACGATAAGAAGTATTTATAGAGAGAGCAATCAACATTAACAATCAAATCCCACCATTCGATGACATTCCAATTTTATAAATTAATGTCTATATTAATGATGGAGAAAACATTGCCAATAAGTGTGAACAGATTTAATGTTTTATGATTATTTAGTCAATAGACAATAGGTGCAGGAGGAGGCCATTCGGCCCTTCGGGCCAGCACTGCCATTCAATGTGATCATGGCTGATCATTCTCAATCAGTGCCCTGTTCCTGCCTTCTCCCCAAAAAACCCTGACTCCACTATCCTTAAGAGCTCTATCTAGCTCTCTCTTGAATGCATTCAGAGAATTGGCTTCTACTGCCTTCTGAGGCAGAGAATTCCACAGATTCCTCATCTCAGTTCTAAATGGCCTACCCCTTATTCTTAAACTGTGGCCCCTTGTTCTGGACTCCCCCAACATTGGGAACATGTTTCCTGCCTCTAACGTGTCCAACCCCTTAATAATCTTATACGTTTCGATAAGATCTCCTCTCATCCTTCAAAATTCCAGTGTATACAAGCCTAGTCGCTCCAGTCTTTCAACATATGATAGTCCCTCCATTCCGGGAATTAACCTAGTAAACCTACGCTGCACACCCTCAATAGCAAGAATATCCTTCCTCAAATTTGGAGACCAAAACTGCACACAGGCGCGGTCTCACTAGGGCCCTGTACAACTGCAGAAGGACCTCTTTGCTCCTATACTCAACTCCTCTTGTTATGAAGGCCAACATTCCATTGGCTTTCTTCACTGCCTGCTGTACCTGCATGCTTCCTTTCAGTGACTGATGCACTAGGACACCCAGATCTCGTTGTACGTCCCCCCTGTTCCTAACTTGACACCATTCAGATAATACTCTGCCTTCCTATTCTTACCACCAAAGTGGATAACCTCACACTTATCCACATTAAATTGCATCTGCCATGCATCCGCCCACTCACAAAACCTGTCCAAGTCACTCTGCAACCTCATAGCATCTTCCTCACAGTTCACACTACCACCCAGCTTTGTATCATCTGCAAATTTGCTAATGGTACTTTTAATCCCTTCATCCAAGTCATTAATGTATATTGTAAATAGCTGCGGTCCCAGCACCGAGCCTTGCGGTACCCCACTAGTTACTGCCTGCCATTCTGAAAGGGACCCATTTATCCCCACTCTTTGCTTTGTCTGTCAACCAATTTTCTCTCCATGTCAGTACCCTACCACCAAAACCATGTGCTCTAATTTTGCCCACTAATCTCTTATGTGGAACCTTGTCGAAGGCTTTCTGAAAGTCGAAATACACCACATCCACCGCTGTCAATTTTCCTAGTTACATCCTCAAAGAAGTCCAGAAGATTAGTCAAGCATGATTTCCCCTTCGTAAATCCATGCTGACTCGGAACAACCCTGTTACTACTATCCAAATGCTCCGCAATTTTGTCTTTTATAATTGACTCCAGCATCTTCCCCACCACTGATGTCAGACTAACTGGTCTATAATTTCTCGTTTTCTCTCTCCCTCCTTTCTTAAAAAGTGGGATAACATTAGCTACCCTCCAATCCACAGGAACTGATCCTGAATCTATAGAACATTGGAAAATGATCACCAATGCGTCCACAATTTCTAGCGCCACCTCCTTAAGTACTCTGGGATGCAGACCATCAGGCCCTGGGGATTTATCAGCCTTCAGTCCCATCAGTCTACGCAACACCATTTCCTGCCTAATGTGGATTTCCTTCAGTTCCTCAGTCACCCTAGTCCCTTGTTCCACAGAGGATCTGCCATTCAAGACTAGTATATGTCTTGAATAAAGTGGGTGATTGGAATAGCAGCCTCTTTAATTGGGTAATTTTGAAGTTCAATGTCTTATCTGATGGCTTCAACTTCATCTTTCATCTGTCAGGTGGTATCATTTACAGTATAGGACTCTCTCTTTGGAGTTCTGAATTTTTCCATGAATGTAATACATTCAGTTAATTTGGCTTCACACAAATTTAACTTCTACAAATTAGTGTAGCTGTAGCAGTAATTGTGCATTATTCAGGCTTAAATGTTCTTAACATTGTATCTTAGTTGAATCGGGGTCATTGGCAAAGTCTCTCCCTAGTGCTCCATTCAATTGATATTTTATCTTGTAACAAATGGACAAAATCAGTTAAAATGTAAGAACAAAATTGGCCTTTTTCAGTTTAAGCTTTTCCTTATACCTGCAGTATGCTTAATTCGGCACTCAATGTAAACGCTTTGAGGTAAACCACTTTGTGCACAGGGCTTTGTTCAACAGCCGTGAGGAATTGTACTGTATTCCAATTAACAAGCTTGACTCAATAAAGCTCGATGACTGACCTACAGTGAAGAACCGTTTTCTGTGGCTTTAGAATTCACCACCTTGTACTTCCTGCAATAAACCACAATTTTGATCATTTGTTGAGATTAATAATTTAATTTACGGGGCTTCATTGTTGGAAAGCTAGAAATGCCTGTGTGTATCTTAATGTTTAAAATTTTATTTTCAGGTAAACTCTCCCTTGAAGAATTTATTAAAGGTGCCAAGAGCGATCCTTCCATTGTTCGGCTACTACAGTGTGATCCTAGCAGTGCAAGCCAGTTCTGATCTGAGGGAAAAAAATGTCTGGACAGTAACGGAGGACAACTGGCTTGTCATTCAAGCTTAGCTTGTAGCAGATGCCTGCCACTCATTCCTTGTGGTCTGGTGGCCAGATTTTGCTGTACCATGCATTACAGTGGCTGGCTTTCTGCAGTAACACAAGTGCAGCATTCCCATGCAGTGGAACTTTCCACGGATATTCAGAGTTTAAACTTATGTTTACATGCAATTGTCTTGAGTTTTTTTAAATGCAGTTAATACGTCTGATGTGTAGCTTCAATCACTTATTGGTTAAGGAGGTTTGTAAATATTCAATGAGTGAATATGGAAGTGTTTGAGATTAGATCATAACCAGATGTTAAAATAACAATGAATGTAGCTGACAACTAAAAGCATACCATGAAAGCCAGTGGCTTCTATTCTATAAGAAAATTGCTTGCACTTAAAAATGTTGGGGCATTTCAAAAAATTTTGTTGGGAGTAAAATTCAATATTGAAAGCAAGTCAATAATGTAATGACTTTTAATGTAATGCTATTTAGCCTCGTATTTCATTTCAAAGCTGGTTTGATGCATATATTCATATTGATATTTTTATCCTGTTGACTAGTGGTTAAACACATCACAATTACCAGTGACCATGAACATTTAATATTTGCCTATTATGTAAAATATATAGATCAGAAATTTAAGTTAATTTTTTATTATGAATAGATGCAAATCTGTTTTTAGGGTTGTATATGGAAGGGGAAACTTCCAATTTGTGTTGGCAGAGTAAAATGTTAAATATACAGCAGTAGGGATTGTTGAAATGAAGGTCAGGTTATCTGTTAATGATGTGTTGCAACATCCTTTTGCAATGTTTCTATATTTTCAGCTGTAATTTGTGCAAGTCTTGTGTATTCCAGTGTTAATTGACATCTGCCCACTGCTGAGAAGTGTACCAAAATAAAGCGTACATTTTCTTGTCTGCCGCTGGTCTTTGTATTAATTTATAAAACTAATTGTAATATCGAAAAAAAATCGCACTGGTACAAACACATGCTTACCGTGGAAATTAAATTGATATAAACATGTAATGTTCAGTGGAAATTTTGTTTGCTGGTTCATCCTGTTTAAAGCTAATCGTGTATAGTTTCTGTAATTTACGGCACGGTAGCGCAGCGGTAGAGTTGCTGCTTTACAGCGAATGCAGCGCCGGAGACTCGGGTTCGATCCTGACTACGGGTGCTGCACTGTAAGGAGTTTGTACGTTCTCCCCGTGACCTGCGTGGGTTTCCTCCCACACTCCAAAGACGTACAGGTATGTAGGTTAATTGGCTGGGTAAATGTAAAAATTGTCCCTAGTGGGTGTAGGATAGTGTTAATGTGCGGAGATCGCTGGGCGGCACGGACTTGATGGGCCGAAAAGGCCTGTTTCCGGCTGTATATATATGATATGATGATATGACATTGATGAGTTTTTGCATTGTAAGCTGTTGTGCAAGGTTACTTCGCAGGGAGAGCTAACTAACTGGATACAAAAGTGACTTCATGGTAGGAAGCAGACAGTGGTGGTGGTGGAAGGTTTTTTTTGGACTGGGAGCCTGTGACTAGTGGTGTGCCTCAGGGCTTGGTGCTGGGCCCAATGTTTGTCATCTATGATCAATGATATGGATTAGGATGTTCAAGGTATGATTAGTAAGTTTGCAGATAATACTAAAATAGCTGGTGTCGTAAACAGTGAAGATGGTTATCAAGAATTAAATCGGGATCTTGGTTAGCTGGGCAAGTGGGCCAAAGAATAGCAAATGGAGTTTAATTTGGCTAAGTGTATGTTGCATTTTAGGAAGTCAAACCTGGCAGGACCTTAACACTGAACCCAAAGCCCCTGGGATGTGCTGCAGAGTAGAGGGATAGTGTACTGTTACACAGTTCCCAAAAAGGAGCGTTTCAGATAAGTAGAATGGTGTAGAAAGCTTTGGGCACCTGGCCTTTATCACTCGGATTTGTGTAGAAGTTGAGGTGTTATGTTACAGTTATATAAGACACTGGTGAGGCATGGACATGTTGGGCTGGGGGCCTGTTTCTGTGCTGTATGACACTGACATTCTTTGCATTTGGGAACTTAAATATCAACAGAAAGATTTGCTCAGGGTAGACTATATTTTGTGGTGTGATCATTGTTTTCTTTTTGGAAATTTAATTGTTGACATGAGCTTAAATAGTTCAACCAAGTATGGTTATTAATTCCATGAAATGATCCTATTCAGTGGCATTTTGGATACTGCTGCAAAGGGCAGATCTATATCTAAAATCCCTAATTAGAACCACATTTATGTTTTGCCTGATCCTTGGAGTATACTGCACAAAGCATTGCTCTGCTTTCTTCTAAAGAAAAGTACCTGGTCAGTATTATTCACAATCGAAGTTTTGAAATCGTACTTTTTAGTGTTTTACATTGTAAATGTAATTCTCGCCCATCCTTCCTGCAATGGGGCGACCAGAACTGCACCACAATACTCCAAATGCGGCCTAACTTGTACTACATTTGTTGTGATCTTTGCTACACCAAGGATGTAAAATGCATTTAATTACTTCCATTTGGTCTGGAATAATTATCTGAGGCTACGATTGTCTGCCCTTTAAATCTCAACCCCAGTCCCACTTCTGTTTCATTCCTGGAATAGAAAACAGTACAGTACAGGAACATGCCATTTGGCCCACAATGTCCATGCCTAACATAATGCAAATTAAACTAATCACTGCATATGATCCAAGCATGTGATGTGGCCAGGTCTGCTAAGCTCATCAACCTGTAATGTGCACTTCATTCTTTCAGTCCAGGATAAACTGGCTCAGCCAAACTGTTCCACAGTATTGATAATACTGCCATCTGCTGTATTTTAGGAAGTGCTGCCTTAAGAAGGCAAATATCACCAAAGACACATACCACACCGACCATGCACTTATGTTGATGCTACCATTGGGAAGAGGGGACAGGAGCTGGAGAACCACTACCTCCAGGTTCACGAACATGTTCTTCCCATTAACCATCAGGCTCTTGCACCACACTGCACAACCCAAACTACCTCAGCACCAAACTACTGTGGACTTTTTATGGTTGCTATTATGTACTTTGGCTTGTAGTTATAGACCAGCTACATAGAACAACTGACAATTTAATGTATATTTATTGGCTGTGTTGCATTAAAGTATAGCTGCAGTGAGAATTTTATTTTTCCAGTCCTGATGCATAAACATTCAACTCAACATAATTTATTCATAAGCTTTTTTGTTATACAAATGCCTGAAAACAATAGGTTTAACCATCATCCTTTTGGCAGTTTTGTCAGTCCCCTGACATCATCTTGGATAAGGTTATTGGTTCCGTCACACAATATGGTGGACACAAGAAAAGGTTCAGTTGTATATCTTGCAGTGTGTAAAGCAAAATTGAGGATGGTGAGGGAATTCTCTCCACTAATGTGCGGTTCCAACAGAACTCCAGCAGCCCAACACCATTCGAGGCAATCACTCTCTTCAACTCTGAATCATTATGGTTGCAAAGTATGGCATTTATTTTTTAAAACGCGTTATTCACCCAAGCTACTTCCAACAGCCTGAAGGACCCAAACTGAAACATTTGTCTGTTTGTTTCCTTCCACAGATGTTGCCTGACTGAGTTCCTCTTGGAGTTTATTTATTACTTCAACAGCACCTTCCAAACTCAAGTTCAAGGAGCAAAAGTAGAACATTCGGTCCATCAAGTCCACTCCGTCATTCAATCATGGCTGATCTATCTTTCCAGCTCAACTCCATCCACCTGCCTTCGCCCCATAACCCCTGACACCCTTACTAAGAATCTGACAATCCCCACTGTAAAAAATTCCATTGACTTGGCCTCCACAGCCACCCTTAGCAATGAATGCCAGATTCACCACCCTCTGACTAAAATAATTCTTGTCTCCTTTCTCAAGGTATGTCTTTTTATTCTGAGCTTATGGCCTCTGGTCCTAGACTCCCTAGTGGAAACATCTCCATAGTCAAGGCTATCCAAGCTTTTCACTATTCAGTAAGCTTCAATTAGGTCCTTCCCACCCACCCTTATCCTTCTAAAAAGTACAGGCCCGGTGCCCTCAAATGCTCATCATATGTTAACCTAATAATTCCTGGGATCATTCCCGTAAACCTCCTCTGGACCCTCTCCAGCACCAGATACTGGGGCCCAAAACTGCTCAATACACCAAATGTGGTCAGCATTACATCCCTGTTTTTGTATTCTAGCCATCTCAAAATAAATTGCATTCACCTTCCTTACTATCGAAATGCACGACTCCACTTTGCTATGCTGTATTCTCTGCCACTTCTCAACCCACTCTCCCAACCTCTCCAAAGCCATCAATCCCATCATCCAAATCATAAATATACAACATGAAGAGTAGCAGCTCCACCACCGACCCCTGCGGCAAACTTCCTCAAAGAATTTCAACAGATTAATCTGGTAAGATCTCACTTTCACAAAACAGTACTAATAAATCTCATTTTATAATATAATGTAATCTAAAATTTTACCAACTACTCTTCTTGAACAGCGGAGAAATATTTGCAATTTTCCAAATACAATTCATGGCTTCTGCAGATGTGAAAGTAAAGGACAGTAAGGCATCATGCTGTCACCATGAGCAAGTTTCCCTCTGTTCATTAACTTTCATAAATGTAACTAAATCCTGGAACTCATTGTTCCTGGTATTAAGAGTACTGCAAAGGCTCAATCAAGGGGGTTCACTACTCAAACTGAGACAATACATAGAACTAATCAGCGCAGAATTGGCTGGTTTCCATCTGACTGAATACAGTATTAAAAATTCCACTATTGTTGGTTAAACCTCTACATTGCAGGAGGGAGTGCCTATCATACAAACCTTATTAGTTGACATGCACTGCATTCAGTTTTAAGTTAGTAAAGCCAGATGTTGTGAAATTGGGCAGCTGAAATGAATTACTGCATAAATTATCAATTTAAGATTAAATACTAATTCACTGATACATCAATGTCTTCACCTCAACCACCTGAACAAGCAGTTATTTATTATTTTAATTCACCAAAATATTCTCCCATTCGAGAGCAGCTGGCTCAGAATCAGACCGATACTGACCTCAGTTGCTGCCTGTGTTGCAGCGCAGTTGTGCATTTGCCCCCCAGTTTTTATTGACCCTCAGATGCCCAGTGGAAAGACTTTCAAAAATAAAGATCCAAGCCCTTTGGACTTTAGCTTGACACAGCTATTTTGATACATTAGGAGTAGTTACGTTCCCCATTGGTATGTAGTTTTTAAAAAAGACACCTAATTTCACATGTTTAAGAACAAGGAGTGCTGTCATACCATGGGAATGCATATTTGGACTGGTTGTTTTGGACCAGAACTACAAACATTCTGGTCAACATTTCTGTATTGATAGCAGTTTGGGTTGTTTACATTTAATGTCAAAGTCAAAAAAGTTCTGTTGGGATTGAAGTTGAGAGAATTAGGAGCCATGTAGGAAGATAGGTAAATTGTGTTTTTAAAGAATCGGGTAAATACATAGCCACATAAAAATATGCAAGAATGCAGAGGAGGCCAGTAGGTTAAACAAGAGAACTGTTCTGATAGAGAACTGAAGACATGTGCCAAGACTAGACCAATAACATCTACAATGTTGTGTTGTGCAACCTAAACTAATCGCTTCTGACTAGTTCAAAGACTACCAGTTAGTTTTGCCCTTTGGGTACAGATTTCAAACAGTCATGCTACCCTCGACAGTGAATGTGCTTAGAGGCGCATATGAAAATTACCATGCAATTAATTCACCACAAATAGCTGATGTCCTAATAAATTTTCTTTTATTTAAAGCTCAAATAAAAATACAAAGTTATAAAAAGTATAAACAAGTTTCCATAGGAACACTTAAGAATGTGATCCCATCTCTTAGTCAACCATTTTGTTGCATACACAAACTAATGCACATATTAAAATCCAAGCAAACAACTCTTTGCTTCAGTGGCTGGTCCCCAAAAGCCAGACATTTAATATTTTACCCTACAATCCTAGAACAGTTAATTGCCAATGGGTTGCTCAACAGTTATATCAATGGTTCAGGCATTAACTCTTGCTGATGTTGAGCAAGAACAAAGCAGCTCCAATCCACTTTCCCAGGCACAGGAAGCCATTATAGTATTAGCAGCATGATCCTCAGCTTGGATAGGAAAGCCATTATCTTCGATTTGTTGCATCAATTGCCTACAACAGATAAACCAATTAGACCACAAGGCATTAAGTTGACCACTGAAAACAACAAAAGCTATATAATGTGTAGTGGGTTCTATAAACCCCGAAATCTTGACCTGATGGTGAAAGTACACCCTAAACACCAAAACATGCATGGCAAATCAAATTTTGCTTTAAGACAAATTGTTGTTTTCTATTTGAAGGAAAGAATAAGTTGGAGCCAACATGGTTCATTATAGCAATTGTTACTAATTGTACTTATACTGGTCAACTTAAGTTTTAAAACTCAAATACTGTACCAGGCCAGCCTTGACATAACATAGTAGACCTGGGGCCTTTGAAATCCATTGAATGTTGAAGCAGCAGCAACTGTGTAAGCTCCCATGTTCTCATACACCATCCAGTCACCAACTTGCAACTCTGGCAAATCACAGCGTTCTACAATACGATCAAGACCATCACAAGTTGGACCCCAAATACTGGTAGAGTACAGACTCTCATCAGATTTTTGTTTCTGAAAATAAAAAAAGCTCATTACAATGAAATCCTAGAAAGCAGGTCGGGTAGGAAATTAAGGAAAATTGAAAGACACGAGACAAGTGAAAGATTACTGGCGGAGAAGTGTTTAAAACAATTAAATAACCCTCAGATTTCTATAAAATACACAAAACTACAGAAGGGGAGCCAAGACAAAGACAATGTTTAGTGCTAAATGAGTGAATATAAATGAAATCGCACTTTATTCAGAAAAAAAAATCAGAAAAGACCACAGCGCAGATTTGTTACAGAAAGTGTCCTAATGACTTAAAGAGGTAGTAGAAAGACCAAGTCTAGTGCATTTGTCAAATAGCTCACAAACTGTATCAAAGTTATATGAGAATGATAAGTTAAAGCTCAGGTCAAATTTGGATTCTCACAACTATCATCAATCAAAAAGCCAGTTAAGAAAACCTGATGGAAGATAGAACACAACAGGCTATTGCAGCACTATCAGAGTCAATACAATCAGAGCCTTCCAGACGGTGCATATTTCCACCCAGGTTCAAAAAACCCCATGGTTAAATTTACCCTTCAATTCCCCTCTTGGGATTCCCTTTCAACAATTCTGACTTGAATATAGTAACTTGCAGCCAATCCCACCACCCAGTGTAAATGTTTCCCCTCCAGTCCCTTTTAAATGTTTTAAATCTCTACCTTAACTTTAAGACACAAAATAAAAATATACAAATGCAGATATAATTATTTAAAATATCCATTTTCATTGCATGGGGCCTCACCCTGAGAAGAACTGGCATCACATGTGCATGATCATATAGAATGCAGTTGAATGATCCATAGACCCCATCATTAATGTAATACATAAGGGTCCTGTCATTTTCACCTTCATCTTCACCTTTAACAAGAAAGTGCACATTTTAGTCACATAATGCTATACAGAAAGGAAATTGTCAGCATGCCAAATACCCAATGCACTGTTTAGATACCATAATCCAATTTAGTTTTATTTTAGCAAAGCAGTAAACAAAAATTTGGCGACAAGCAAGATGTGGTACAAAATTAAATTAAGAGAATTGCAACAAAAAAAACGTGAAGTCAATTTTAGACTCCATATACCATCAAAAAGGCCCAAAAATTATTTCTCTTATCTTCAATTACTCCTATGGTAACAAATTCAGAAATTCTAGATATTACTGTATAGACAAAGTGCTAGCGCAACTAAATGGATCAGGCAGCATTTCTGGGGAAAAGGTGGCATTTCAGGTCGGAACCCTTCTTCAGACTGCTGCCAGACCCAATGAATTGCTCCTGCACTGTGTACATCTTCAGTATAAACCAGCATCTGCAGGTCCTTCCTAAATATTACTGGACCAATGTTATAAATAATTCTAGAACTATGTTGAAAGGAATGAAATCTTGAGTTTCCCAACAGTAACTCTTGAGCATTTTATGTTGAGAACAGTTTGAAGCAAAAAAACTCTCCTGCATATCAAATATTCCACTTGTGGAGCCTTTAAACCAAAAAAAACCCCGTTAATATTTGGGAAACTGAAATCACAGCATAACAACCGTTTTATTGCATCTCTCTGCATATCTACCATATCATATCATATCATATATATACAGCCGGAAACAGGCCTTTTCAGCCCTCCAAGTCCATGCCGCCCAGCGATCCCCGTACATTAACACTATCCTACACCCACTAGGGACAATTTTTACATTTTACCCAGCCAATTAACCTACATACCTGTACGTCTTTGGAGTGTGGCAGGAAACCGAAGATCTCGGAGAAAACCCACGCAGGTCACGGGGAGAACGTACAAACTCCTTACAGTGCAGCACCCGTAGTCAGGATCGAACCTGAGTCTCCGGCGCTGCATTCGCTGTAAAGCAGCAACTCTACCGCTGCGCTACCGTACCAACATAACTGCTCCCCCTGTTGACTGCTGGGAGGTCTGTATACATGTTTATGGTGAGGTTATTCACTTTGGAAGTAAGAATAGAAAGGCAGATTATTATCTGAATGGTGTCAAGTTAGGAAGAGGGGATGTTCAACGAGATCTGGGTGTCCTAGTGCATCAGTCACTGAAAGGAAGCATGCAGGTACAGCAGGCAGTGAAGAAAGCCAATGGAATGTTGGCCTTCATAACAAGATGAGTTGAGTATAGGAGCAAAGAGGACCTTCTACAGTTGTACCGGGCCCTGGTGAGACCGCACCTGGAGTACTGTGTGCAGTTTTGGTCTCCAAATTTGAGGAAGGATATTCTTGCTATTGAGGGCGTGCAGCGTAGGTTCACTAGGTTAATTCCAGGAATGGCGGGACTGTCGTATGTTGAAAGGCTGGAGCAATTAGGCTTGTATACACTGGAATTTAGAAGGATGAGGGGGGATCTTATTGAAACATATAAAATAATTAGGGGATTGGACACATTGGAGGCAGGAAACATGTTCCCAATGTTGGGGGAGTCCAGAACAAGGGGCCACAGTTTAAGAATAAGGGGTAGGCCATTTAGAACGGAGATGAGGAAGAACTTTTTCAGTCAGAGAGTGGTGAAGGTGTGGAATTCGATGCTTTCAAGAGAGCTGGATAGAGCTCTTAAGGATAGCGGAGTGAGGGGGTATGGGGAGAAGGCAGGAACGGGGTACTGATTGAGAGTGATCAGCCATGATCGCATTGAATGGCGGTGCTGGCTCCAAGGGCTGAATGGCCTACTCCTGCACCTATTGTCTATTGTCTATATCTACCTCCACCACCGCCATCCAGCAGTGCATTCCTGGCACTCACCACTCTTAAAAAGAACTTGACTCACACATCTCCTTTAAACATTGCCCCTTTTTAATTTTGTCTATTTTGGTATAACCCAGCATCTACAGTTCCTTGTTATTAAATGTGGATATCATGTTAATTAAATTTTTTTCATCTACTTTTACACTGTGCATTCATTAGATGTAACTTTGTGTTGAATTTCGTTTATGTTTACTTCTTGCTCATCCTGCCTACTAAGCTTACCAACTTTATCCCCCATCGAGACTTTTGTACCTACCATCAGAGCTGTTCTGTTCACTGAAAACCACCTTCTTTGCAATGACATTTGCACAAAGCGTATAGGCAGATGCTACATAAAATCGCCCAGGCTCAGCAATGATGTTCACTCCAGAATCAGTGGGGAAGTATTTGTCCAATGCAGAATTGATAACAGCACCAATCTAAAACAAAATGCAGAATTAATTACCTCTACCTTTAAGAATATTCTTTTTAAAATCAAGTGGATACACATCTCACCTCTTCAAATTTGAGTTTGGTGTCCTCTGAACCAGGAAATCCACCACCGATATCAAGCAAATACATCTTGAAGCCAAATTCTATCTAGAAAAACAAGAACACAAATTAAATAGCAAAGATACAAGCCTAAACAATTACTTCACTTCAAATTATAATTTGTATCAAAATGGCAATGAGCATTAAACATTCTGTTACAAAAAGATCACAAACTGACAAAATCAAGATACCTACCCCCATATCAAAAACAAAACGGGCATCTGCAATAGCCTGGGCATATGTTTGTGCGTCTGTACAACCACTTCCCACATGAAAGCTTTCACAGAGGGAGAAAAAAATAGTCCATGCAAGTCAGTACCCAACAAAAGCAATAGGTTTCAACATTGTGATATGATGTGTTTTTAAACCCAAAGAAATAATGGAGAGCCTAATTTGTTACTTCAAAAATGTAACTGCATTCTCAAAACGCAAGCAACTTGAGGTTCTAAACATACACTAGCCTAAATACCTTCACCCACTCTTATCTGTCTTACAGGATTATTGATGATCGTCATTCACTGTCACAAATCGAAGTTTCCATATTTATAAGACCACATCCTTATTAGATACTAAAACTTACAAGTTTTGAAGTGCTTTCCAATCAGTACAATGCAAGATAACAATAGATTTACCTTACTCCAATAACATCAACGTTCAGTTCTTTGGCACGTTCAAGGAGAAGTCTACTAGTTTTAAGTGTTGCTCCAAACTTCACACTCAAGCGACAGATAGCCTTGGAGTCATCAGCAGTAATGCGCAGAACTAGTCTAAGCAAGGAAGAGAATGCATTTTATACCATGGTTTTGAGCCATCTCAAATAAGGGTATTAGCCGAACCTGCACACACTGGCCAATGTCAATGAAACAGGATACAGTAGAATTCTATATTTGGAAGGGGGATTCAAAGTAAAGCTAAATTTGAACAATTTGATCAGAAAACATCTCACAAATCATCCCCATCAGCAAAAAGAACTGACAGGAGACCGAAAAGCATATTTGCTAGGATAATAAGAGATTGGTTTAGATTTTTCCAAATTATTAAAAGAACAATATTTTCAGTTTTCATAATATTTAATAGCTTATGCTCACCAAGCAATAAATTGAATATTGTATGCATGTAATCATATATACCATGTGTAACATTAATTGCCAATCTACATATTGCTGAGTGAATCTTAAAACAACCTTAATAATTTATCAACAACCACAAAATACTGGAGGGGAAAGACAAGTAGTACTATATAACAACCTCAAAAACCTATTGGAATAGCTACAAGTTATTGGATATTTCAAACATGTCATTTTTGCACATTTGACTCCCACCTTCTAGTAGTTTCAGCTATTTATGGACTCAATTTCCCTTCTTGCTGAAAACAAATCTCATTCACACCATTTAACTTTGTCAATACAGTTCAAACATTCACATCCGTATTTTCAAAATGAGTAACAATAAAACAGATCCATCATGGATTATGCTGAAACTGACATTGAAATCTTTCAATTTTCATTGACGAATATCAAAGCAAAGTTTAATATTTGTGTACAACCAGAATCTCGCAGCAAATCTCATCAACTTACTTTGCACTTGGATGACATCTAGCTACTTTCATCAATTCCACTTCACTGTCAAATGTCATCTTTTGTACACCATGGGTGGCTGCATATTTGATCTGAGACAATTGCTTGCAAGGATTAGCATAGATGATTTTCTCAACTGGAACACCAAGGCTCTGTATCGATTGGATTTCAGTCTGTAAAGGATATTGTATTCTAATTCATTAAAAACAATCAAGGGGCAAATGTAAACTGGAATAAAGTGAATTAGGAGTATTTGCATACCTTGCTAGCACAATCAAATCCAGCACCTAAAGTGGCAAGGGTTTTTACAACAGCCTTGTCATCATTGCATTTGACAGCATAAAATGGAGCCACTCGAGGAAGTACTCTGTGCCACCGCACATGCTTCTTAACGATGTCACCCAAGTCCGCAACATAAAAAGCATCTCTGTCATCCTAGAAACACGAAACTCAAGGTCATATTGTCATACCAGTACAATAGAAAGAGAATACTAGATTGAGAGGTGAAAGAAAAATGGTTAATTGCATAACAGAGTGTGTTAAGCCATGACGATAGTTCTGGTATTTACTAAAAATAAATAAAAAAATGAACCACGAGCAAGAATACAATAGAGGTACTCACAGACTGAGAAACTTCATTTATCTTGCTTTCCAAAATATCTCTGGCACTGAATCCTTCTTCAAGAAAGGCAAAGTCAAACTCATCATTGGTGAAGTCATTCATTGTGAGACTTGTAGGAGTAAAACGGAGATTCGCAATATGCAACAAACTAAAAATAAAAATCAGAAACAAAACAAGCGAAATGAGAAACGTTAGCAAAATTTAATTTTCCGTAAAGAATAATTTTCAAAACCACTTACATGGACAAGTAAGAGATGGAATCTATTTAAAAGCAACCCTCAGCTGTCTCGCCACGGTGGCTTTCCGACAGAGTTAAATCCTCGAAGATACAATATAAGGACTGGGCTCTCTGTGTAGCCGTGGAATACCCTTGTAACTCGTTCGTTCTGCAAAAAATGCACAATCTTATGTAAATTCCGACAGGCCATACTCACGTCCTCACTTACACAACTAACCCCAATGTTGCCTCTCACGACCATGCACAACATTCATCGCTGCCTTTACAAATGTTACAATCACCAAAAAACCACGGCACTGCGCTGGTTAGTGCATGCTGCAGTAGCAACACGCACAACGCTGCGCCAGTGCATGCACCAATGCCGGCCAAAAGCAATTTGTCCACCGCTTCACTAACAACCCCCCCCCCCCCCCCCCTTCCAAAAATCACCGCGAACACCGCTCCCTCAAGGACGCACCGCCATCCGGCCGACGACGGAGGAAGCAGCAGCGCGTGTCAGCTCGGTGCGTCCCGAGGGAACACGAGCACCCACCCGCCCCGGCGACCAACTAACGGTCACGCCCGGCTCACCCACCCGCCCGCCAGCGGGGGTCGCCCGGCCCAGCTCCCCCATCCACCAGCGGGGGTGACCCGGCCCAACTCCCCCACCCGCCAGCGGGGGTCGCCCCGCCCGGCCCAGCTCCCCCACCCGCCAGCGGGGGTGACCCGGGCCCAACTCCCCCACCCGCCAGCGGGGGTCGCCCCGCCCGGCCCAACTCCCAACCCGTTCCTCTCCACCGGTTCCGAAATAGAAACGCACTCGATGACGCGGCTCCTGCCCTGGCCGCCGGTCTCCGGCCTCCCTTCGACCCCTCGACTCTTTGTGAGTAACTGGTAAAAATTAAACCCTTTAGCTCACCCCAGGCCGCGCTCTCCTCATTTTTAAACAAGAGGCTTATTTTAGAAAATAAATGCGTCTATATATATACATATATATATTTAAAACAAGTGGTTTCCCTTTGCCGAGCTAACACGTGGCACTTGGCAGATTTACATCTGCGTGTTAAATAATATACGAGCGCGTCAAAATTCCCGTACGGGAGAAGCGGGTAGGAATACCTTAAAAAACATTTACGAAGACTGTGTCCATCGAAGAAATCAATTAAAAAAAAGAGAGATCTTCCCCTCCGCGCTCTCTCGCCGCCGCAGTGAGGACAGGATGAAGCCGGCTGCGCCGCGGCCGCCGCCTTTTATAGGGGCCCGTTGCTAGGCGACGAGTCCAGCGCAAACCGGTCGTGATCGGTTTGCTCTCGAGCGCGCGGAGTGGAGCAGGCGCGAGATGACCAGGTGGCCGCCGACGTGTCACCGCCACTGGTGCAAGAAGCAAGAAGGAACTGCGGATGTTGGGTTAAACCGAAGATTAGACACAAAACGCGGGCCAGGCGGCATCTCTGGAGAGAAGGGAATATTGCCGCAGACAATAGCGGTCGCTCGCTCGCTCGCTCGCTCATGTCACTCGAAACCGTTGCAGCTTCCCCTCACTAGCGACGTGTGGGGAAAACAAAAGGGGAACCGGGGTGACCATTACATGATGAGCAATGCATTACATATCATGCATTGTATTAATTGTTGAAGCAGTTAGTCACTTTTTAAAATTCATTTCATGAAATATTCTGAAACAGCTGTGAGTGCCGGATAGAGCTAAGGCAACTAATATGTAATACTGAGGAATTCTAGAACTAACTGCACTTAGTGCCAAGTTGCTATAGTACATTAACAACACTAACATTTACCGAGCAATATGGAATGGTGTCCCTGTTCATAAAAAAAAACAGGACAAATCCATTCTGGCTAATTATTGCCTAATGATTCTACTCTCAATCATAAGCAAAATGAAATCAATAATTCCAGCCCCAGAATATTACTGCTGGATTTATTCACAAAATGCTGGAGTAACTCAGCAGGTCAGGCAGCATCTCGGGAGAGAAGGAATGGGTGACGTTTCGGGTCGAGACCCTTCAGCATCTCCCGAGATGCTGCCTGACCTGCTGAGTTACTCCAGCATTTTGTGAATAAATCGATTTGTACCAGCATCTGCAGTTATTTTCTTATATTACTGCTGGAGTTCCTTATAGCAATGACCCACGTGTAACTCTTCAGCTGCTTCACCAAAAGACCTTAGGAAAAAAAACTGCAGATGCTGGTCTAAATTGAATGTATTCACAAAATGCTGGAGTAACTCAGAGTCTGAAGAAGGGTCTTGACCCGAAACGTTACCCATTCCTTCTCTCCTGAGATACTGCCTGACCCGCTGAGTTACTCCAGCATTTTGTATCTACATTCACCAAAGACCCTCCTAGGTTCAGTAGTGGGGATGTGTAGGAAAGAACTGCAGATGCTGGTTTAGAGATATAGATAGGTGTGGGGGAAGTGTCTGAAAAAGGGTCTCAATCCGAAACGTCACCTATTCCTTCTCTCCAGAGATGCTGCCTGTCCCACTGAGTTACTCCAGCATTTTGTGTCAATCTTCAGTCGTAGGCATGTTGAGTAATGATTGCACAATGTTCAAATTCACCATTCTCAAGGCACTAGTCAGATGCATGATGGAAAACTTTGCACTTGGTGTTCCCACAGTTATCAGGAAGGTCAACCGTGATCCAGAACAATGCCATGTGGGCCATCCTAAACATTTCATCCACAGCTGGTGGCTGTGAATGTGGCTGCTGTGTGTACCATCCATAAAGACTGCAGATATTTACCCAGGCTATCCACAGCCCCCGGACCTATGCACCAAGAAGGACAAGAGCTGTAGTGCATGGGAACACCACAACCCACCTCCAAATCAGCCACCATCCTGATTTATTTATCACCTGTTCTTCATTGTCACTGGGAACTACTCAATAGCACCTTAGAATACCATGCCAAACAGCTGTAGCTGTTCATGAAGGTTCATGTCATCTTCCTTGAGGGCAATTGATCATAAATGCACTTCTTGGCAGTGATGTCCAGATACCCCAAAAAGCCTTGAACATTTATCATCATACTCCTGCACCTATTTTCTATGTTTCTATCATATTGCATGAAGCTATTTACAATCACTTTAAACTTGTCCCACACATTACCGACCCTTCACCGACTGAAGAGAGATACAGGCACACACTTGGAGTTAGAGTGAAGGGCAAGGCAGGTAGGAATAAGGAAGCCAAGTGACGAGAGAAATTGAGACTCAATTTCTCTTGTCACCTGGCTTCCCTACTTCTACCTGCCTTGCCCTTCACTCTAACTCTAAGTGTGTGCCTGTATTTCTCTTCAGTCGGTGAAGGGTGTGGGAACAAGTTTAAAGTGATTAGAAATAGCCTCATGCAATATGACCAGAGTCTCTGGTCAGGAAAAAGGCAGCATGAGTCAGGTATAAACAAATGGGATCAAATATATCAATGGAGGAGTATAGGGCATTGAGGAGCATATTTTAGAAGGAAATTAGAGGGCAAAAAGGGGGCATAACATAGTCCTGGCAGATAAGATTAAGGAAAATCCAAAGAAATGTTTTGTACATTTACCAATAATAGGTAAGTAGGGAGAGAATAGGGTCCCTGGGAAACCAAAGTTGTCATCTCTGGAGGTGCAAGAGGTGGGCAAGTTCCCCAATGGCTATTTCTCCTCTATTTTTCCGTGCAGGAAGGCATGAAGACAAGAGAACTTGGGAAAATGAATAGTGATGTCTTGAGGACAATCCATATTACAGTCGAGGAAGTGCTGGATGTCCTAAGATGTATGAAGGTGGAGAAATGTCCCAGTGCTGAAGCTAGTCTATGCTTTGTCTCACCGATGTAAAAGAGGTCACATTTGGAACGCCAAATGCAGCAGATGAGGTTAGAAGAGGTGCACATGAACCTGTCTCGACTGGAAGGACTGCTAGTATTGAGTATTGAAGTCGGAACAATATGTTGCAGTTGTACAAGACATTGGTGAGGCACTTGGCCTATTGTATCTCTGCCATAGGAAAGGTGCCATTAAGCTGGAAAGAGTGCAAAGGATATTTACGAGAATGTTGTCAGGATTTGAGGGCCTCAGATATAGGTGAGATTTGGCATTCTACATCTTTATTTTGTGAAGCGCAGGGGGCCGAGGCGTGATTATAGAGATGTACTAGACCTAGTGGGCCCGTTGGGCCCAAACCTCTCCTGAATTGGTGCAGCACCCTCCCCTCCTCCCCTCTTCCCCCCCTTTCTCCCCTCCCCACTCCAGTCCCTTCAACCTCCCCTTATCCTCCCTCCACTCCCCCTCCCCCCACTCCATCCCCTCAACCCCCCTTATCCTTCCTCTCTCCCTCCCTCCCTCCCTAGGAGATAGATTTAAACTTTAAAATGTGAATAACTTTAAAAATATAACACCAATTTCAATGAAACTTCTTCCATTAGCACCAAAGGGATGACGGTGAGTAAGGTGGGCCTAAAATTGTCGCGCTACCGTGTACCGTTTTGGCTGTAGTTCAGGAACAAACAAACAAACAAACGAGAGTTTTAGTATACATAAAATCATGAAGGGGATAAATAGGGTGAATGTCTTTTTCCCAGGTTAAGTGAATCAAGAACTAGAGGGCGTACACTTAAGATGAGGGGGAAATTTTAACCTGAACTTGAAGTTTTCCAACTAGCATGGTGGATATACTGTATGGAACAAGCTGCCAGAGGAAGTGGTTGAAGCAGGTACAATAACAACATTTAAAATGCATTTGGACAGGTACGTGGATAGGAAGGTTGAGAAGTATATGGGTCAAATGCATGCAAATGGGACAAGCTTAGATGGGGCATCTTGGTTGTCATTACAAGTTCGGTTGAAGGGAATGTTTTCTTACTGTGGCACAATCACTCTATGACTTGGCTTTATCTGACCAACAATGGGGGTTAATTTACTGAAAGAGGTTAGTTATATAGGTTTAAATATCAACAGAATTACCATGTTAAGGATATGGTAGTGGTTCCATTCCTGGATTATTGTTCCAATGTCCAGGACTCAGTGACATCAGTTTAATACTTTTGGAATGGAAAGCAACAGTGGCCTTGAAACAACTGGATTATTATCAAAGTCCACCTGGTTTCGGTAAAGTTTACCAACATAGTTACCAAGTTTCGGTGAAGAAATCTGCCATCTTTATCTAATCTGCCCTGTATGCAATTCCAGACCCACAGAGATATGACAAACTTTTAATTGTTCTCTGAAATGACTATTTAAAGGCACAACGTTGCAACAAAATGTTGTACTATGGACGACAGTTCATGGCAGCTCAACATCCCTTATCAAAAGCAATTAAGCAATAAATGTTGATATTAACAAAATGTTGTTCATATCCTGTGAAGAAATAAAAATAAAGGCCTTTGACAGCTGTTTAATCAATGAATTTTTTTGTGAGAGGACTCGTGCTGTGTTTGATGATATGGTATATAATGTTGTCCTGAGCGACTGGAGAGTAAATTTTCAATTGTCTTAGGATGGGCAGTGAACACAGAATTTGTTTTGGATATTGGAATACATGGTTGTTAGCCACCAATGTATGGACACAGAACCCAAATTAACTCCTCTTCTCAGTCATAACACTCCTGCATCAGAGAGAGCTACATAAAAACCAGGATCTGTCTATTCAACTCCTTGCACCTGGTCTGACATTCAATAAGATTATGGCTGATCTTTTACCTCAGAGCCACTTCCCCGTATTAAACCCCAAGCCTATTGATTCTTCTAATATGCCAAAAATCTTTAAATTTCTGCCTTGAATATTTTCAACATCTAGGTCTCCTCAGAACTCTTTAGGGAACTGTTGCTCTCGAGAAGGTAAGAAAATTTAAAACAAGATTGTAAAAGACTCCAGCTACCGAAGCACCATCTAACTTAGATGGCGTGGATGTGGAATTATTTTTGGCAAAATTATTGCAATGGCAGCCGATTTGAAGGCAGTACTGAAGATGGTACCCCAGAGACCTGGGTTCGATCCTGACTACGGGTGCTTGTCTATATGGAGTTTGTATGTTTTCCCTGTGACTGCATGGGTTTTCTCTGGGTGCCCCGGTTTCGTCCCACACTCTAAAGACGTGCAGGATTGTAGGTTAATTAGCTTCTGTAAAATTGTAAATTGTCCCGAGAGTGTACGATAGTGCTAGTGTACGGGGCGATCGCTGCTCAGCACGGACAGTGGGCTGAAGGGCCTGTTTGCATTCTGTATCTCTAAAGTAAAGTACATTAAACCAAATTATTGCCACAGCATAACAGGCACATAGATTCAAGGTAACACACAATACATAAATTATATATGTTAAACAAGACACTGAAAGTGCAAAAGACAGCAAAAACAAATCCATGGTAGTGCAAAAGATAGCCCGCAGTTGCATCTGGTGGGCTGCAAGGCCAGGAGGATTCGGCAGGCCACGGCCTGCAGAGGGAGGCTGCCGAATCTGGACACTGCACACTGCAACTCCCCCCCCCCCCATCCCTCATTCCAAGGACCAGGGACCGGAGAGGAAGATGGATGGAGCCAGCTACTGCGGATGCAAGAGCAAGAGCCATTAAGAGAGTGAACTGGGCTCTTATTTTCCATGCCCTCAAGATAGGCTGTGGGAGGCTTCCCTAGGGCACACAGGCTGAAGGGGGCCGTGCAAAGAGAGGGACAACAGTCCACTGGCTGATGTGTACCATCGGGCGGTGCTCCAGCCGACTGCGCGTGAAAACTGGACGGACTTTGAGAATTGCGCCAAAACCTGCCGACTCTTGCATACGGTCTCAGTGGACTATTTCTGTGTACTGATTGGAGATTGTGTTTAGGTATGGCAATACTTTACTGAACTGTATGTAATAAGAACTTCACTGTACCTATGTACATGTGACAATAAAGAACAATTGACCATTGACTATTTTCTCTGGGTGCTCTGGTTTTATCCGACACTCCAAAGACGTGCGGGTTTTTAGGTTAATTGATAGATCTCACCATGACAGCGTCTCACATTGATGCTTTGGAGGTGGGGAGGGCTGAGTCCATCGCTTAACAGCATATCTGTAGAAGTTTGTTGGAGTATTTGATGATCGAGATAAGCGTACATTTTGATCTTACTGGCTTGAAGCAAACGGTAGAGAGAAAAGAACTTCTAAAATTAATTGGATGGACTGAAGCCATCAACTATTGGTTGTTCCAAAAAAACTAGTCTTGAAGAAACTGGGGGCGCTGGAGCAGCATTGCCTCACAATAATGGTTTGAATAATAAACGTACAAGCGTATGGAGGCATTTAATTTTTGAAATTTTGTACCATGCAGGATGGTAATGTTCAATTATTTATTGGTGTGAAGGGAATATTTCCAATTTAAACTATGTCAAGTAGTGTCATTTAGATTCAGGTAGGAATCAGCTGGGGATTCTCCTGTAATCCACAAATTAGGATAGGCTTACGAATATAGCACAATTTTATCAGAATTTGCATGATATAGAATGAGTTTCAGCACTTTACTATCTGAGTTTTATGCTGTGCCTTCTCCCATTTGTCATCCTTCTCCCTTATCAAACCATATTTTTCCAAGTAACAATTTACCTCTATTTCATTTATTGTTTTGCCTGCTAATGCAACTGATCAAATCCAACGTTAGCTTGCTGAAGTGAACCACCCTCCAACAGAGTCTAACTGACTAGGAGAATGAAGGATAGACACAAAATGCTCAGTGGGTCAGACAGCATCTCTGAAGAAAAGGAATAGGTGACATTTCAGGTCTAGATCCTTCTTCAGCTCCAGAGTTGCTGTCTGATCCACTGAGTTACTCCAGCTTTTTGTGTCTATCTTCGGTTTAAACCAGCATCTGCAGTTTCTTCCTGCACAGGAGAATGAAGGAGTCTATCTTATATCTTCTGCAAGACATCATGCGGAACAAGGAGAGCATAATTTCTACAAAAAGTGGTGGACACTGCCCGGTCCTTCACGAGTACTGGCATCACCATCGAAGGGATCTAAAGGAGGTTGCGCCTCAAAAAAGACTGGCAACATCATCAATGACCCACACAACACTGGCCACGCTCTCGTTTCACTCCTGTCATCGAGAAAGGGGTATAGGAGTCTGAAAACAGTGACAACCAGGTTCAGGAACAGCTTCTTTGCAACAACCATTTGGCTCTTGAATGCTACAAACTCCAACAAAACTTCCAACTACTAACTATCTTGGTTGCACTTAGGACTCTGGGCTTTGTTTTGTTTTTGCACTATATTGGTTATGTTTATTTCTTACATTTTGTTTGTTTATTATGTTGGTTATTCAATACTATGTTTACAAACCTGTTGTGTTGCTGCAAGTAAGAATTGTGCAGAGCAATGAATGGGCATGCTCAATGCCTTAATGTAATCAAAGATACAAGATACAGCTTTCGCAACACAGAGAGGATGCTTGAAGGGAGAGTACTTTTACCAGAGGGAATTGACCCTGTCTGGAATGAGATGTCAAAAATACCAGGTGAGATAACCAAGTTGATGTTTACCTGGTTTGACATGTTAAGCAGATTTTGTTGGGGGAACCCCAGTGGATTAGTGTTACATTAAGGCAAATAACTATCATAACACATTGAGCAGAATTTTCACGGAGATTGGAGCATAAGTTTCAATAGACGAAACAGATGTTCTTTGATACTGAGCCCTTGTATGTCAATACCTTCAGTATTGTTTTCCATGCCTGCACCCCTAACCACCTTGTGGCTCATGTCCAAGTGTTCCAGCTATACCAGCGGCACCAATACGCACGTGACAAATGTGTGGGAGATATCAAATTCTGAAATGTCATAGAAGCTCAGAAAAAAACTCTAGTATCTCTCTTCAGTCCTCGTTCTCCTTTTCTTTTCCAGATTCTAAAACAAACATAAAAAATGAGCGGCACAGTGGTGCAGCTGGTAGAGCTGCTGCCTCACAGTGCCAGGGGCCAGGGTTCGATCTTGACTCGGATGCTGCCTGACTGGAGTTTGCAATGTTCTCCATGTAACTATGTTAGTTTTCTCGGGGTGCTCCAGTTTCTTCCCATATCCCAAACATGTTCGGGTTTATATCATATCATATCATATCATATATATACAGCCGGAAACAGGCCTTTTCGGCCCACCAAGTCCGTGCCGCCCAGCGATCCCCGTACATTAACACTATCCTACACCCACTAGGGACAATTTTTACATTTACCCAGCCAATTAACCTACATACCTGTACGTCTTTATAGGTTAATTGGCCTCTGTAAATTGCCCCCTAGTTTGTAGGGAGTGGATGCAAAAGTGGGATAATATCAAACTAGTGTGAATGGATGGTTGGAGGTCGACTTGATGGACCGAAGGGCCTGTTTCCATGCTTCTAAACTAAACAAAAAATTAAATAAATATCAAAACAAAATAATTGGTAAGTAATGTTGGATCCTTTAGTTCTCTCTCGGTGGTTACCAGGATTCACAGAATCCAATTACTTGTTATTTCTGTACATTGATTTCAATATGTTTCTGTTTTCTATTTGTTAGCAATGCAATTTAAGATTCAAAGGATACTTCTACTCTATTGAGCAGAGTTGTTTCGCAGGTTCCCTGCAGACTTCCTCGGGTGTGGAAGATGGATTATCATCTTTTGTCTTAATTCTTGTGAATGGTGGGCACTTTCTTTATTTGGCAGACTGATTATACAAATTTGCCATGGATTTTTTAAAAAGTCCATGAAGCACAAGGGAAATTTGATAATTTCATAAAATCAATTAACTATGTATTACAATAGTGAAACAAAGAGAATAGAAAAATAAAGTGATTTTTAAATGTTGCAAAGTCAGTTTGTGGTTGTTTGGAGGGACCTGAGTATCTTTGTACATTGACAATGAACATGCAGGCACATCATGGAATTAGGAAAGCAAATGGTGTTTATTGATATTTCAGACAACCTTTCGTGCAACTCTAGTCCTGAACATTTTGTACAGTAGAGTCTTTATAGTGGTGTTATATTTTATACATAACCAAAGATTGAACTTCCAACATGATGATTGGCATATTCCAGTACAGGTGGACTTTGGCCTTTCACTGTACCTCGGTCAATGGCCTTTCACTGTACCTCGGTAAATGTGACAATAATAAATTAACCAAAAATGAAGGAAACTTCCAGAATAGATGATCTTGTTTTTTTGGCACATTGAAAAGGTCATAAGCAAATTTATCTATCAACAATTATCAGAATGATGCCATTGACAAAAAGTTTAACTTTTAACAGTTTATAGACTGTAACTTCACTTTTAATATCAAACTAAATAAAGCTATTAAATGTTTCTCATAAATTATCTGCAGACAGAACTTCCAGCTTTAGGCCAAGCATAAAACAGGCAATAGTGAATTGGCCATTTAATATATATGTGCATATAAATATATTCCAATGGAAAAGCACCTGTGGTTAAAATGGGCAGCTGACATATGTATTCTAAAGATAACCGTGATATTTTTAGATTCTTTTCACAGCCATGAAAATAAATACTTTTCCCTTACTGAAAGATTTTTCTTCTCTCCTGTGATGTAATTCTTTCTACTTCCATCACTTTATGTTTTTATTTTTTCCCTTGCCTCTGTTTGTTTGGCTTGTTAGGAATTATACAGCAGTTATAAAATTATGTAGATATTGAAGGTATTAATACAAATAATATTCAGAATATCTGTTCTAATGTACATTGCAAGCAGTAGTCAGTTTGAAATTAAAAGCATAGCAATATACACAAACGGTGCTGTCTATCAAAGATATAAGGAACTGCAGGTGCTGGAATCTTGAACAAAGCACAAAGTACTGGAGCAATTCAGCAGGTCAAACAACATCTGTGGAGGGAAAGGCCTGGCGCCAATGGAAGGGTCAGAACCCTTCTTCAGACTGGGGTAAGGATCTGAAGAAGGGTCTCAACCTGAAACACACCTTTCCATTCCCTCCCCAGATGCTGCCTGACCCACTGAGTTCCTCCAACACCTTGTTCTATGCTTTTTATTGATATGATCATGAAATATTTTTGTGCACATCAGCCAAGTGTAAGACAATGGGGTTTGTTAATTGGCCTACATCAAGCCAGCCACCTTCAGTTTAAGTTATCTCACATCTCTGTGATGGAGATGACACAGACCAGACTCCCCACCATTGACTCCATCAGCACTTCATGCTGCCTTGGAAAATCATAGACTTGTTCGTCTCGTCATTCCTTCTTCACCCTGCTCCCATCCAGCAGAAAGTACAGAAGCTTGAAAGTGCACACCACCAGACTCAGAAACAGATTATTCCCTTTGTTATCAGGCTGAACTGTCCTTCCATAAGCTAGGGCACTGTTCGATTCACCTCTACCCCACTGAGGACATTGGACTTTGTCTATGTAACTGATGCATTCAAATGCTATATTTTTTCCATTGTATTTGAGTTTGAACTGATTGAATCTATGTATGCTATATCTGATCTGTTTGGATAGCATGCAAAACAAAGCCTTTCACTGTACCTCGGTAAATGTGACAATAATAAACAAACCAAAAATGAAGGAAACTTCCAGAATAGATGATCTTGATTTTTGGCACATTGAAAAGGTCATAAGCAAATTTAGCTATCAACAATTGGAGTATTTGTATATTCAAAAGAATTGGCCCTCACAGCACTAATTTTGAATATCTAAACATAGCACAAAAAGTAAGGAAATTTGTGTTTGGTAGATTATTTCTTTGTTGTAACAATGCTTCTTGGCAATAAATCTTATACCGTTGGAAAGCCTGTTTATTTCCCTTTTAAATGGTGCCACATTTGTAAGGAACATGCATTTGTGGGATGAGCAGCAGAGCTGAGTATATGGGTTGCACCCATGAAAAATTTGCCAAATCTTCTCTGCCAATGCCAAACAGCTTATTCTGCTGTTGCTATTGACTCTTGTTTTGAGCTTCTGGTACCCCAGGTGCTGACAATCAGGTGGCTGATTCGCACCTGATTGGCAGCATCTGTGAGCATGGGCCCTGCTACAGTGGTCAGTAGGTGTCTGATCCAAGAATCGGCATGCCACGTTTGACTGATCTGGATAGGGCCCGTGCGATAGGGCAACTTCAAGCTGGTGTTCCGCAAAACCAAGTTGCGGCATTATTTGGAGTGAGCCCTAGTACCATCTCCAAAGTGAAGGCCAAGTTCCATGTAACGGGGGATGTCAGAGACAGGCCGCGAAGTGGGCGTCCCAAGAAGACGACACCCGAAGAAGACCGTTTCCTCACCCTGTCAGCACTTAGGAACCGTAGGCTGTCTTCTACAGATTTGCAGTCAAGGTTTGCAGGACGATATGGCCGACGGCTCTCTGCCCAGACAATTCGGAACAGACTGCACGCAGCCGATCTCCGGTCTCATAGGGCTGCCAGGAGGCCTGCCATGACTGCCCTTCACCGTCAGGCCCATTTGCGCTGGTGTCGGCAACACGTGCACTGGAACCTGAACATGTGGAGGAACAACACCGAACAAGAGTTAATGGCAGAATAAGCTGTTTGGCATTGGCAGAGAAGATTTGGCAGATTTTTCATGGGCGCAACCCACATACTCAGCTCTGCTGCTCATCCCACAAATGCATGTTCCTTACAAATGTGGCACCATTTAAAAGGGAAATAAACAGGCTTTCCAACGGTATAAGATTTATTGCCAAGAAGCATTGTTACAACAAAGAAATAATCTACCAAACACAAATGTCCTTTCTTTTTGTGCTATGTTTTACTTTGTCTATCCTCAGAAGCTTTTATACCATCAATATGAATTACCTTGTTCCAGCAAAAAGGTTTTTGAACATTCATGGGGTGGCTTGTAAGTTATAGTGAGCTCCAAATGTAAATGTGTCATAATGGAACCTTTCATCGACTAATTTTCTCCTTTTCCTTCAGCTTTGATACTCTTGTTCTCAGTAAAGACATCCCTTTCACCATGGACATTTTGTTGTATATTCCCATCACCTCTCCCTTAACTGACAGAGACTTGAACATCATTGGCAGTACAGATCATGATCAATCTTTTGCATATCAGGGGTCAGACGACTGATGCGTTATGGTATCCTGCTCTCTGCTAAAACTATTCACTATTTTGGAATCATCCTCAACTCCAAATGAACATAACAAACCACGCTCCCTTGCCTCCTTTGCCTTAAGGAATCCACAGATTATTTTTATCACAATGATCAAGGCCATCCATTCAGATGTCTGCCACTTTTTTCCCATTCCATCCAGGCACAATTGCACTAAGACTTTCTGCAATCTTCCCTGAACTAAAATATATTTCTTTATTCGATCCCATTAACTACCCTGCTCTCTCTGAGATAATCAGTAGAGCAGTAGATAGGTGATGTTTCGGGTCAGGACACTTCTTCAGACTGATTGTAATAGGGGAAGAAACCAGGAACAGAAGTGGGGGCAAGACAAAGCCAGGCAAATGAGAGGTGGATATAGGTGAGGGGGATTTGATTGGCAGATGGGTGGACAAAGGCTTGAGATAAAGAGGGGTAAGATAAGGGGAAAAGAGGAGTGGAATATGAAGCCGGGGAAGGGGATGGAGTGAGGGAAAAGAGGGTAGGATAGTGGGAGAAAAGGGTGTGCACCCGTGGAGTACAGGGAAGAGAGGGAGAAAAAGGGGAGTGGGGGTGGTTACTTCGCTAAAACTGGAGAATTCATTGTTCATACTAGTAGATTGTAAACTACCCAAGCAGAATATGAGCTGCTGTTCCTTCAGTCTGCTTGTGACTTCACTCTGGCAATGGAGGAGGTCCAGGCCAGAAAGGTCAGTATGGGAATGGGAATGGGAAGGGGAGTTAAAATGTTTAGCAACTGGGAGATCCAGCAGGCCTAGGTGGACCGGGCACAAGTGTTAGGTAAGAAGATCACTTAATCTACGCTTGGTCTTGCCAATGTAAATGAGCCCACATCGGGAGCACCAAATGCACTAAATGAGGTTAGAGGAGGTGCATGTGAACCCATGTGACATGTGAAAGGACTGCTGTGATCAAAGGATGGATGTGAGGTGGGAGGTATAGGGACAGGTGTTACATCTCCTGCGGTTGCAGGAGAAGTACCTGGGGAGGAGTGGTTTGGGTGGAAGGGATGAATTAATTAAGGAGTTGCAGAGGGAATGGCCTCTATGGAAAGCGGAAAAGGGTGGAGATGAGAAGATTTTCTTTCACCTGGAAATTTAGAATATTAGGCGAGGGTGAGGGGGCACAATGTTTTGGGATAAATATATCTTAGCAAATCGTTGAAAACATTACCTGATGTGGACTTTTGACATCTACTGTAGTTTGCTCAGTGCTGCATATTAGCAAGAGTGCGTAGTTGGCAACCTGAAACCTCATGCCCTTATCCGGGAGCAACCAGATTTTATCACAACCAGGTCAATTTAAATTGAAATGTAATTTGTGGGAAGGTATTTGTGAATAACCAGTTAAGTACATAATCAATTCTATTTACTGGTCTTGGGAAAAATAAACTAATTATTTCCAGAATAAAATTACAATGTTAGGCATGTAAAGGAGATTAGAGTACAAAGAGAAGCAGTGATATTTTAATTACACAGATATGTTCTGTTCTGGGCATCATACCTCCATTGTCCATGTAGGAGTACAATTCAAATTCATGTTAATGGTTTCTTTACTATAAACATAGTTAATAGTCCCATGAGAAGATTAGGAAAGTTGATTTATCTGTGAACTTTAAAATTCAAAAAGGATTTAACAGGGTTAACATGGCAATAGTGCTGAGAACAGGAGGGCATAATATTAAAATTAGAGTAACTGAGCTGGAAAATCAGGAATATTTTTTTCAGGTAACATATTCAGCACATCTGGATCCCTTGCTTATAGTATGGCGAGTCCGAAAACTTGTTGGTTGTAGAAGAAGTTTATTGCAGCCGCAATATTCGAATACAGAGTTAAACAACAAGGTAAAGGACAACCATCAAAAACTTACTGTCTTCTTCGAAGACTTCGCCGAACTGAACATTTCGGGCGCCAAAAGCGCACATGACCACGCTGGCCAATCAGCGATGTCGCTCTCTGGACCAATCCCCATGGTCGCGTTCACACGTGACCTCGCTGGCCAATCTGAGGGTTCGACGACCCGGACCATTCTCTATGGTCGCTACATGACCCCCCCCAGAACCCGAGGTACGGAACCTAGCAGGGAGCCGGATTTCGCGACCATAACGAGTACGGAGAGGGGCAGCCTGAACCACAGGAGCCGGGGGTTCCGGACTTGGAGGAACTGCCGGAACGGGGGGTCCTGGAGGAACTGCCGGAACGGGGGGTCCTAGAGGAACTGCCGGAACGGGGGGTCCTGGACTGAGCGGAACTAACGGAGGTCGGCCTCTCCTAGGGGTTTGGCCGACCAGGACTGGTTGATCCGGATCCAAGTGTGCAGGTTTGAGCCGGGACACCGAGACGAGCTCACTCTTGCCGCACATGTCTAAGGTGAAGGTAGCCGTTCCCTTACGCAAAACCTGGAACGGCCCTTGATAGACCCTCTGCAACGGGGCGCGATGGGAATCTTTACGCAGAAACACAAACTCACAGTCCTTCAGGGAAGGCGGTTCATGTACCATGGGACACCCATGATGTGAAGTCGGAACTGGAGCCAGGGAACCCACCCGTGCCCGGAGAGATGCTAAAACTAATGGGACTGTAGGCAGCTGGTCTGAAGGGTCCGGAAACAAATCTCCGGGTACTCGAAGTGTCGAGCCATATACTAGCTCCGCGGACGACGCACCGAGATCTAGCTTAGGAGCAGTCCGGATGCCCAGAAGAACCCAGGGGAGCTGGTCTACCCAGTCCGGGCCTTCAAGCCTTGCACTGAGGGACGCCTTAAGTTGACGGTGGAACCTTTCTACAAGTCCATTTGACTGGGGGTGATATGCAGTAGTGGGTTGTAACTTGGAACCGTACAGTTCTGCGAGCGCGGCCCAGAGGGACGAAGTGAACTGCGGCCCCCTGTCAGTGGTAATAACTGCCGGGACCCCGAAACGAGCTACCCAATGGAGGGCCAAAGTCCTGGCACAAGACGCTGACGAAATATCAGACAATGGGAAAGCCTCTGGCCACCGGGTGAACCGATCCACCACCGTGAGGAGGTGGGTGTAGCCCCGGGAGGAAGGCAAAGGCCCGACTAAATCCACGTGGATGTGGAAAAAACGAACTGCTGGGACCTCGAACTCCTGTACGGGGGGCTGGACATGGCGCTGGACTTTAGCGGTCTGACAGGGAACGCAGGAATGCGCCCAACCCGCTACCTGTTTCCGTAGGCCATGCCAGACAAACCGAGCTGCTACCAAAGCAGAGGTGGAGCGGATGGACGGGTGCGCCAGCCCGTGAATGGCATCAAAAACCCGGCGCTGAAGGGAGGGCGGTACTACCGGCCTGGGACGGGGAAGAGAAACATCACACCAGACTTTCGTGCCTTCCGACCCGCAGGCTACCTGAGCCAACTTCAATCCCGAAGTGGTGGACTGGTATGCCGAAGCGGTATCCGCTAGAAGCTGTGCCTCCGCAAGCTCCTGGGGATCCACCTCGCAGTCCACCGCCGAAATAGCGGAAAAAGCAGGTCGAGACAGGGCGTCAGCAACGGCATTAAGCTTACCCGCGACATGACGGACATCGGTGGTAAATTCGGAGATAGCAGTCAGGTGCCGCTGCTGGCGGGCCGACCATGGGTCAGACAATTTGAAAAATGCAAATGTTAATGGTTTGTGGTCCGTAAAGGCCACAAATGGGCGGCCCTCAAGGAAATACCTGAAATGACGAACAGCTAAATAGAGGGCCAGAAGCTCTCGGTCAAATGCGCTATACTTCAGCTCAGCCGAATTTAGTTGCCGGCTGAAAAACGCCAAGGGCTGCCAACGGCCACCGACCTGCTGCTCCAAGACCCCGCCCACCGCCACGTCAGAGGCGTCAACCGTCAGGGCCGTGGGGGCGGAGGGGCTCGGGTGGACCAACATGGTGGCGTCTGCTAATGCTGCCTTAGCTGCTGTAAAAGCCGACTCTGCGGCCGGGGACCATATCAACTCTACCGGTTTTCCCGCAAGGCACTGGAAGAGCGGGCGCATGACCCGCGCAGCTGCCGGAACGAATCTATGGTAGAAGTTAACCATGCCTACGAACTCCTGTAGTCCTTTTACTGTGGTGGGCCTGGGAAATGCCCGGATAGCCTCCACCTTCTCGGGCAAAGGGGAGGCGCCGGCAGGGGTAATTCTGTGCCCTAGAAAATCAAGAGAAGGAAGGCCGAATTGACACTTGGAGGGTTGGATAATGAGCCCGTGGTCTTGGAGCCGCTGGAACACAGTCCGCAAGTGGACCTGGTGTTCCTGCACTGAGGGGCTGGCGACCAGGATGTCGTCTAAGTAAATAAACAAAAAGGGTAAGCCCCGACCCACACGGTCCATCAGTCGTTGGAAAGCCTGTGCCGCGTTCTTTAAACCGAAAGGCATACGCAACCATTCAAACAACCCGAACGGAGTAATCGTGGCGGTTTTCTGTATGTCCTCCGGACGCACCGGAATCTGGTGGTATCCTCGCACCAAATCGATTTTGGAGAGCACCACCGCTCCTTCCAGCCCAGACGAAAAGTGCTGTAGGTGCGGTATGGGGTAGCGATCAGCCGTGGTGACAGCATTGAGACGCCGATAATCGCCACATGGTCTTCACCCCCCAGATGCCTTGGAGACCATATGCAACGGCGAGGCCCACGGGCTGTCGGACTGACGGACAATTCCCATTTCCTCCATCTTCCTAAATTCCGCCCGTGCCACCACCAGTTTGTCCGGCGGTAGTCTTCTGGCCCGAGCGAAAACGGGAGGGCCCTCGGTGCGGATGTGATGGACCACGCCGTGCTTGGTCGAAGGCGTGTCAAAACGTTGGATCAGCTCTGGAAACTCCGCCAGGATCTCAGCATACGAGTCAGGGGCCGCGACGACGGCCTGGACAGTAGGGCTGGGCGGGGAGGCGATTGTCGGAGCGACGGGCTCCTTGCCGGCGGAGGGTCGGAGGTCGTTACCGCGGACATCAGGGACCAGTGAAAAAGCCCAGAGAAAATCTGCGCCCAGGATTGCTTGTCTGACGTCTGCTATGATGAATGGCCATTCGTACGTGCGGAGGCCTAACACAAGGGACATCTTCCGTATCCCGAAAGTGCGAATGGGGCTGCCATTAACCGCGATGAGGGTGGGACCTGTCTTACCCGTTCTGGTTTCGAGGTCGGTCGGCGGCACTATACTGACGATGGCTCCCGTGTCCACCAAAAATTCTGTGTCCGTGAATCGATCGTGGACGTAGAGGCGTCGGTTCTGGCCAATCGTAACTGCCCCTATGTACGATCGGCCGAGGCATTTCCCGCGAAGGTACAAGGTGAGCGGCAGTTGCGGGATTCGCTACCCCATCGTAGGTGATAATAGCACCAGCCGCGCTTGTGCGGATCTTTTTGGCGGGCTTTCGGAGAACTGGCGGGAGACGCGGCGCCATCTTGATGTCGCTGTGGCGTGGTCACTGATGTCGAGACCTTGTTGATCGAACCGCTTGCCTTGTTTTTAGCCGCTATGAGCGCGTCCGCTTTCGCTGCATATGCTTCGGGGTCCTTAAAAGAACAATCCGAGAGCAGCAGTCGGACATCCTCAGGAAGCTTCTCTCGGAATGCCTGTTCGAACATAAGGCAATCCGTATGCTCACCGGCTAGCATCATCATTTCGGCCATGAGAACGGACGGCCGTCGATCTCCGAGGTCCGGTAGGTGCAGAAGTCTTGCAGCGCAATCATGCCTATTAAACCCGAAGGTTCGCAGTAACACTTTCTTCATGGCCTCATACTTGTTTTCCGCAGGCGGATTAACGATGAACCGCATCACGCGTGTGGTCGTCTCCGGTGATAGAGCGCTGACGAGGTAGTAGTACATCGTCGAGTCGTCCGATATCTTCTTAATATGAAATTGAGCTTCGGTGTGGACAAACCAAGATTGCGGTGAATATGTCCAAAACAACGGAAGGTGAACGCTTACCGCGCTTAACTCCGGTGTGCCAGGCGCGGCAATCAACAACGAGGCGTCGTGTCCCTGCATAGTCGGTGATCGTGCAGATCACGTCGGGGTCACCAATATGGCGAGTCCGAAAACTTGTTGGTTGTAGAAGAAGTTTATTGCAGCCGCAATATTCGAATACAGAGTTAAACAACAAGGTAAATGACAACCATCAAAAACTTACTGTCTTCTTCGAAGACTTCGCCGAACTGAACATTTCGGGCGCCAAAAGCGCACATGACCACGCTGGCCAATCAGCGATGTCGCTCTCTGGACCAATCCCCATGGTCGCGTTCACACCTCGCTGGCCAATCTGAGGGTTCGACGACCCGGACCATTCTCTATGGTCGCTACAATAGAATGTTATGGACGTTAGAACAATTGGATCTGTTAAGAAAGAGCAATAAACATTGTTAGGTTAGATTAGCTGGTTGAAGTAAGGAAGGTTATGTCACAAAAGACTTCGCCTCTCAGTCTGTGGGAGCATCGGAAGAGCAAAGTAGACAAATTCCACTTTTCAACCGTTTGTTGTTGGCAATGTAGATTATCACGCATCTAATGTATATCCAAGTACTTTAAAAATGTTATGAGATTTTCTGCTCTCTATCCCTCTTTCAAGCAGTGGCCATCCAAATGAAAAACAAAATGCTTTTCAGCTATCCTCTAATTGTTCTACGAACTACTTGAATTCTAAGGGCTGGTTATTAACCCTTCTGGGAAGGAAAGAGGCTCGTAGTCCCTTCTCTGTCTGTTTCCATAATTTCAATTACACCTTGTTCTCCTTGTTCTAAAGAAAAATCTTCATCCTGCGCAAACCATTAGTGGTGCTAAATTTGTTCAATGGGAGATCTCTATTGTAGCGTGTGATGTGAGATCACATCCACCCTGTACTGTGACCAGAACTGCATGTGTAGTACCCTACATGTGGTCTAACTAGTAATCAGTAATGTTCTAGCATGATCCCCTGCCCCGGTGCTTATAATCTTATTTGTCCTTTTAACAATTCCCTTAATCTCCTCAAAAAATTCAATTATCCAGCAAAGGCATATCTTCCCCAAATTGGACCAGGTCAGTTAGGCAACTTGGTCAATGTGGACAAGTTGGGCCAAAAGGGCCTGTTACTGGGTTGTATGTCTCTATGACGTTAGAATTAGATCCGGCTCTGCAATGCATCAGAGTGATGAAGAGCCATGAAGAATAAGGAACTGAGTGAGGAATTATTTTTAAAAACAGCTTTTGGTGGTGTTTACCAAGATCAAGGGAATGAGAGCTGCTCAGGAAGATGAGCAACTACAAACAAAGGTACTCTGACATCCCCTTTATGCGGGGCAATCAAATGTCTCACTCAGCAAGATCAGCGGATCTGTCGAATGAGAAAGAGTTAAAATTTCAGGTAAACAAATTATCATCAGAATTGACCTGGAGCCTTGAGTTTCTATCTCCACACATGCTACCTGAACTCCAGGGTATTTACGCCATTTTCTGTTTTCACTTCAGGTTTCTAGAATCCCCAGATTTTTTTTGCTTCAAATATGTTTCAGATGGTTCTAACTCTAGCATTATGCCCTTCGCCTACAGACTCAAAGGGTCAACACCTGTTCTCAAGCAGCCACTTGGGACAACTGAAAAAATTTGGGGCCCTATTTTCTCAGATATTTCAGGTGCCAGGGAGCCACAAGACAGTCAAGGTATTAAACGTGCCTTGAGTGCAAGATGCAAGCTTGGCAAAGGTATGCAGCTGCACTCTGGACAAGAGCTCCCAGGGAAGAAATGAGCATGTGGTTAAATTAGCACTTAATTTTCACTGAAGAACTGAATGCCAACATGATGGCTAGTGCTTCATGTTAGCAACCTTTTCCACCAAATTAAGCAATTGATAGTGAATTTTACAAGTGCTACTTAAAGCCAAGCTCAGCTTTCAGTTTGTTCACTGTTGGCAATCCACTAATTGCTCTGGATTTCTGGGACAAATTTTTGATTATGTTGATTGCTTTTCTGAGGCAGTGACATGCAGATGGAGCCAAGGGGTTATTGATGGATTCCCAATTTCAGAAGATAAAATCTGGTGATCATAAGAAACTGGCCATCACATCTACCTATTGTGCCAGAGAACCAAACTCAGATGCCCCAAAAAAGTGGGAGGATTATTGCTTTTGAAAGAAGTTCTCCACCAGCAGACTTTTTGAAAACCTTCTAGGTTGTGTACATGTAAGTAGGTTCCTTGATAAACATGGAACTAGGTTGAATTTCAAGAGTTTTTGCAGAAAAGTCATTAATCTGAGGAACCAACTACCAGCTTTAGAAGTGAAAATAGGGTAAAACATGCAAGTTCACTGCATATATTAAAAGATTCTCTCCTCAAGGTTTTGGGAATAAATTGCTTTTATTGCATGGTTGGGCAAGTCCATCATAGTTGTAGTTACTTCCTGGACCATATTTGTTCTATCGTCTTCAGGCTGTGAAAAGAATTTGCCATTTAAAAAATACTACTTGAAATATTAAGTGAAAAACATCAAGAAGTGTTGATTATGGATGGATATTTGATTCATAAAGCTTGCAAAGTTTATATGAGGAACTTGTATGTGGATTTTTAAAATTAAATTTGCAAATATCGAAGTTACAAACTCAATACCCAGGACAATGAGTTAATTAAATCTGATGTTGTTTCCCTGAATTAGTCAGAGTATCTTTCTTTAAAAATATGTGTGCTTGCTCATTCCAGGAGTGTTGTAAATACCGGGGGAGAGGGTTTGGAAAATATTGGGCATTGGTTCCATAAATGCTGGTCTTTAATTGAACTGTAGTAACTGAGATGAGGATTAAGAATGGAAAACTGACAGTGGATGAACAAAAAATATATTATACTGCCTACAGTTTATGCAAATTTTCTATTAAGGCAGGTTGGCGCAAGGGGATGGTGAAATCTGCCCAGTGAATGAATGGTCTTTTCAACATTCTTGGCCTTCCTTTTGTTAAAAACCTATTGAAATCAGTCATGGAAAAAAATATTGTGCTGATAAAGTCATTTCCACCTAAAGTATTAACATTCGATTATTCTAAAATAGGAAGGTCAAAGCAGGACAGCTCTTCCTGCTAATTTTAAATTGTAAAAATAATATTGTAGTGAACACTTTTACAAATCAACCTCAGAACCTGCTTTTAATCATAGATATCATAGCATCTTTATCACTGGCCATTGCAAGGATGAGTTTTGAATTATGTTCGATAAATGTGACTAAACATCTTAAGATTGTGTTCTATGCAAGATTCCAGCATATGCAGTTACTTGTGGCCTATCCATATCCTCCAGAAATGCATCCGGCCGACTGAGTTACTCCAGCAGTTTGTGTTCTATGCACTATTCCCACATTTGCATTTATTTATGTCTCCTCTCTAAGATTTACCATGTTTACTAATACTGTGATGCATCCTGATAATCAGTAGAGGTTGGTGACAGTTGTTGGGGACATGCTGAACTTCCTAAGCCTTCTAAAGAAGTAGAGGCATTGATGTGCTTTCTTGGCCATAGATTTAATTTATCTGGTCCATGACAAATTGTTAGTGTTTATTCCTCAGAACTTGACACTTTCTACATTGCCACCATCAATGGGGCGCTTGTACCGCTTTGCTTTCTGAAGTCAATCCCAATCTCCTTTGTTTTACAGAGCACAAGTGATTGAGAATTATCATAGAGGATGATTTGTCACCTATCCCCACTGATAGTGGTCTGTTACTCAGGAAGTCGAGGATCCAGTTACAGAGGGGAGTACTATGTCCAAGTTCCACAAGTTTGGAGATGAGTTTGGTTGGGATAATGGTATTGAAAACAGAGCTATAGTCAATGAATACGAGTCTTACATAGGTGTCCTTTTTATCCAGCTGTTCCAGGGGTACGTGTAGGGCCAGAGAGATGGCATCAGCCTTGGACCTGTTGTGGCGGTAGGTGAACTGCAGTGGGTCAAGGTTGCTTGATAGGCATTAATGTCTGCTATAACCAGCCTCTCAAAGCACTTCACGATGGTGGATGTGAAGGCCACTGGACTGTAGTTATTAAGGCATGAGATCCTGCCTTTCTTTGGCAACATCTTTTTTGGCAACTACATCACGTTTTCATAGTCTGAAGAACAAAGATAATAAAATAGCAAGCGATTCAATACAATTTCAATAGCTACAATGGTGTTGTTCGCGGTGGTAGTATGCTGTGTCTGACAAGATACCTCTGAATATTCAAAGCACCTTTGCTGGGCCAAAATAATTTACATGGGTGGTCTAAAAGCTTCTAAGATATCATGGACACCCAAAACTGGTAGATACAAGGGGACTCTCCGGATACACAAATATCCCAGTTATTCACAGACAGAGCAAATATGCCTATGACCAAAAGTGACAAAATAAGTCTGGTCTGGAAGCTTTCTTGATCTTTGATGATGCAAAATAACTTAGATAAAGTTGTCTGCTGCCTGGCTTGATTAGCAAATTAACTGAGCCTGGCATTGAAATACGGCAGCATGATGGAGCAGCTGGTAGAGCCACTGCCTCACAGCGTCAGAAACCTGGCTTTAATCCTGACCTTGGGTGCTGTCTGTATGCAGTTTGCACATTTTCCAGTGGGTCCCGGGTTTCTTCCCCCATTCCAAAGACATGAGAGTTTGAGGGTTAACTGGCCTCTATAAATTGTCCTTGTGTGTAGGAAGTGGATACGAAATGGGATAACATAAAACTACTACTGTGAGTGGGTGATTGAAGGTCGACGTGGACTCGGTGGCCCAAACAGCCTGTTTCGTGCTTATCTTTCAATCAAAAGCCCCATTGTGTAACATTTGGCCGATGCATACAAGAACGTCACATGGTCATGTCCATCAACTCCACTCTGATTCTCTTGCCACCCACCTACACTACGGTTAAGATGGATAACCAATTAACCTACCAGCAAATCTGAGATGTGGGAGGAAACTGGGTTAGCAAGAGGAAACCTATATGGTCACTGCAAGGCTTGTCCACACCACACAGACAGCACGGTGCTTGTCCACACCACACACACAGCACGGAGGTAAAAACCAGTCACTGAAGCTGTGTGGGGCAGCAGCAATTGATCATACATTGGAGTTATTTTTTATGATTTTACTGTAACATTTTCTCCGTTCCCGTTGAAGTTATTAACCTATTTTCTATACAATTCCTCTTCCAGCTGCCTCAAATCCCATGCTCTTCTGTACCTCATCAAAGCAACTATTTTTCCGTGTGAGAGTATATTATGCAGTCTATGAAAATGCTGACAGTGTACATCTCAATGGTTCAATGGTTCTTTATTGTCACATATGCACAGCAGTGAAATTCTTTTGCACAACCCACACCATAGTTTGGCAGTTTACCAAGAAAAAGTCCAAACTCCAAAACCCTATTTGCTGGGAAGCACTGGAGCGCCCCGATCCAGGTAAGCCCAGGTAAGTCCCAGGCTGGTGCAGGCCTGTGACCCAACATCCCTCTCGTTGCCGAACCATCTCTGTCCCAGGGGGTGCGTCCTGCATTCGACCTTGAAGGCGCTGGAGGCAATACCCCAGTCCATTTCCTACTGGTCCACTCCTCGCGTCCGTCACCACCAGCAGCTCCCTATTCAACTCTCTGGTCTTTGGAGCTTCTGAGCATCCCCCTCCAGGCCCTTCTGCACAGTGGCCCACCGTGTCTTTGATCTTGTTGGCCGCCGGGTCCATTCTTGCCCTCAGCGACCATTGGGTCATTGTTCTCGTCGACCACGGGGTCTGTCCTTGTACTCTGCAGCTGCCATGGTGTCTGTCCTTGTTCTTGGTCGGCCGCCAGGTCCTCTCTTTTCCTCCGAGAGGGCATGAGCATTGTCTTTTGGCATCTCTTGTATCTCGTATAAAATACCCATCACCAATTATATTGTCTTTGGCACAGCATAATTTTCCTTGTTTGAAAAATATATCGTGCATTACATAAAAAACAACGAAGTCTGAAATCGTTATAGTTTATACTGCAGTGCAAATTTAAGATTGGATGATTGAGCAGGACCAACAGAGGGCCTGTTCTTTTATGTTTATGAGAGAGAGCCTAGAAAATATCTTCTGGAAAGATTCAGTCCTACTGTCATGTTGCTGAAAGGACAATTTTACAAAAGGCTTCTGTGCATGACCTGAAATTATCTTGTGTTTGGAGTGCTTTATCCAAGTACAAAGTTTTGTACTACACTAATTATATTTCAGAATGTATAATCCAGAGGATCAACAAGTGAACATGTGTTGTCTCAGATTTCAGTTCATGCTCAATTCATAAATACAATCACATGTTCGTCACTTTTTGTGAACCATTAGAATTTTTTTGATAAGAGTGGATGCAGTTTTTTTGACTTACTTGGTTTGTAACAGGACCCTTTGATGATGAAATCTTTGGGGTACTTTTAATACAATAGTCATTAAACATGTGACAAAATGCCAAAGGCTAAATACAGAACAAAGAGGCCAATAACTCCAGGATGAATTACAGTAAGTCATTTGTTTTCAGATCACAAGTTTTAGATGAATTGCTTAGTTTAAATTCAAGTTAACTTTAACTGAAGATTATTTATTATAATTAAAAATGAATAAATGTTATTTTTTCAAAACATGCAAAGGTTTCAAAGCAAATTTTCATCATTATAATTTTGGCTATGAGCAAGTAAAGGAGGCAAAAAACATTCAAAACCATCGAGGCCATGGGAATCAGTTATTTTTGAGAGGATGAAAGGAAACACTGGGCACTCTGGTTCTAAATATTCCTGTTTAAAAGTAAAGTTTTAGCCTGCAATTACCAATAGCTAATTACAGTATGATTTGAACATTTCTGGAACTCTTAAAATGGAAACTTATGTTTTTAGCCCTGGCGTACTGATTAAGAGTAATTCTCTGAGCACGGTAAATGTAGTCTGCACAGATACATTTCCACTGAAGGTATGCAGTGCAGTGATTGACCAGTATCATGTTTCAGTGTGGCTCAAAGACCAAGAGACTGAAGAAGCTGCAGCAGGGATTCCTATGTAGAAAAACCCAGAATTCTGGAGGAATTAAGAGTTTCACTGTTCCTTAATTGGTACGTGACAATAAACTGATCTTTGAACCCTTTGAATTGCTCAAAGTATTCAAAATAATTTAATAACTAGACTGGCAATAGTTCATATACAGGTATAAAGTATTTTTATCTGCAGTAAATGCCCATTTCCCTCACTGCAACTGGATCGCAATGTTTTCTCCTCAAATTGCTGATATGCGCACAAATCTTAATGTCATCCAGTAACGTGACGTATTCCCAGTTAGTTGCTATATCCTGATCGTTAAACTGCAAAAATACTCAAAATAAACAAAACACAATAAATTCTGAAAATTTGAAATAGAAATATTAAATGCAAATTATACAATATTTGTGGGGAGAGAATTATCTTCAGACAATGACTTTTCATCATAACTTTTATCTCTAACTTTTTTCCAGTTTTGAGATGCACAGGAAGGAAATGGAAAGGAGAGAGCAAAAGGGAAAGTCCGTGATAGAATACAGGATAGATTAAATAATCAAAAGGAAGACCAAGTAAGACTGAAGGGAGTGGTAACGAGACACATGACAAAACAGAAAGGACACAACGTGCTGGAATAACTCAGCAGGTCAGGCAGAATCCCTGGAGAACATGGATGGGTGGGTCTAGAAGAGATAAGGAAAAATGAAGCGACACATCAGGAAAAAGAACAAATCAATCATGTAACTGACTAGCTGCTTGTCCATTACATAGATAGCACTGTTGCAATCTCCTGACAGGAATTCCCCAATGGCAAGGGAATCCCCAACCTCACAAAGGATCACACATACAGCGAATAAAGTACCAGGAAACACTGGAGAGGCCTCCATTGTGTCCAGAAACATGGTCAATGGGGCGGCCTGCAACAAACCCTGAAGTGCAGGGGACTACAAACCCCCACCCCCCTACACCTAACATTCTACTGGCCAATGTACACTCCCTAGAAAATAAAGTTCTGGACAAGGGCATGGCTGCTTTATCAAAGAGAGATGAGGGAATGCCATTTGCTCTGTTTCATAGAGGCACGACTCACACTCAGCTCCCTAGACCCAGCCCTCCAGCATGAAGGTTTCTCCATTCATCACATGGATAAAATGGCAGCATCGGGGGAAAGGGAGAGCCAGTGGCATCTGCCTCATGGTCAACTCTTCGTGCTGTTCAGACGTAGAGGTCCTGTCCAACTCCTGCCCTCCGCACCTGGAAGTCCTGGTGGTGAAGTGCCACACCTTCTGCCTCCCAAGGAAATTCACTTCCATCATTATGACCACGATCGGCATCCCACCCCAGGCAGACGTTCATCTAGCCCTGGGTGAGTTTTATGCTGTGGTCCACAAATATCAACAAATACCAGACGGCATACCCAAACACCTTTCCTATCATAGCCGGAGACTTCAACAAGGCTTCCAATCACTTACAAACTACCACCTGTACGTGTCCTGCAGCACCAGAGGATCAAACACCTTCAACCACCGTTATTCCACCATCAGAGATACTTATCCCTCTGTCCCTCACTCTCACTTTGGGAAATCCGACAACCTTGCTGTGCTCATTCATCCTGCATATAGGGAGTGACTGAAGTGCGCATCCCAGTGGTGAGGACTGCACAGAGCAGGTCAGGGGAGACAGAGGATCAACTCTGGGACTGCTTGGAGTCAGTCGACTGAGCTACATTCAAAGACTCGGCAATGGATCTGAATGAATATGCCACAGTCGTTACCGATTTCTAATGGGATTACAATCTCAGTCACAGAGGCTGGTGTCAGAAGATCCTTCAGGTATACCTGGGTTGTGTTCCCAAAACCTATTTGCCTACTGTCACAATAGATCAATGGGGGATGCAATCTCACTGGGTCTCTGCTCTGCACTAGACCACTTGGTCAATTTAAAAAAACACATACGTCGGGCTGTTTTTCATAGAATATAACTCAGCATTCAATACCATCATCCCCTCCAAACTTGTTACCAAGCCCGAAGAACTAGGTATTTATGCATCCCTTTGCAACTGGATCCTTGACTTCCTCATCACTAGAACACAACTGGTACAAATTGGCCGTAACTCTTCCTCCTTGACAACCATTAGCAGAGTGCCACCTCAAGGCTGTGTGCTCAGTTCCCTGCTCTACTGTAACCGGACATGGTTCCAACTCCATCTTTAAATTTGCCAATGACACAACCATAGTTGGATGAATTAGTTAACGATGAATCAAAATATAGGATTGAGATTGATCGTCTGATTGAATGGTGCCAGAACAACAACCTAGCTCTCAACATCAGTAAAACCAAGGAGCTAATTAGTAACTTTAGAAGGGGAAGACAGAGGATTCATAAAACTATTCATCAATGGGTCAGTGATGGAGGATGTCAATAACTTCAAGTTCCTGGGCATGCATTTCTCTTAAGATCTGTTCTGGACCCAAAAGGGGGCAGGAGATAGCTCTGGGAGATAAAATTAAAGAGAATGCAAAGATACTTTATGTACATAAAGGGAAAAAGGGTAACTAGAGAGAGAATAGTCCTCCTCAGAAACCAAAACGGTAATCTATGTGTGGAGCTGCACGTGATGAACAAGGTCCTCAATGAGAATTTCTCCTGTTTTTACTGTAGAGAGAAACATGAAGGCTAGTTAACTTGGGACAGTTAATGGAGATGTCTTGAGGACAATGTGCTTACGGTCGATGAGATACTGGATGTCCTAGGGTAGACAAAGGTAGATAAATCTCCAAGCCTGGTCATATATATCCAAGGATGCTGTGGAAAGCTAGACAAGAAATTGCAGGAGCCCTGGCAGAGATGTACAGGTGAAGTGCGAGATGATTGGAGGAGGGTGGCTAATGTTGTGCCTACATTTAAGAAATGACTGCAAGAAAAAGCTTGGGAACTATAGATCAGTAAGCCTAATATCTGTGGGAGGCAAGTTACTGGAGAGGATTCTATGGGATAAGATATATATGCATTTGGATAGACGGGCTGATTAGGTTAAGTCAGCATGTGTTTGTATGTGGGAGATTGTGTCGTATGAATCTGATTGAGATTTTTGAAGAAGTAACCAATACAATTGTATGGACCTTAGCAACTCCTTTGATAAAGTTCCACATTGTAGGCAGTTCTGGAGGGTTAGATTATATGTGATCCAGGGAGAGCTATCTAACTTGATACAGAATTGGCTTAATGGGAGTAAGCAGAGGGTGGCGGTGGAAGTGTGTTTTTTGAAGTGGGGGCCTGTGACCAGTGGTGTGCTTCAGGGATCGGTGCTGGGCCAATTGCTGTTTGTAGTTCATATCAACAATTTGCATGAGAATCATGCAAGGCATGATTAGCAAGTTTACAGATGATGCTAAAGTAGGTGGATTTGTACAGTGAAGATGGTTATAAAAACATTACAGCAGCCTGCCAGAGGAGGTAGTTGAAGCAGGTACTATAATAATATTTTAAAGTCTCTTGGACAGGTAACTGGATAGTTTTGTGCAGGCAAATGTGTCTCGCTTAGTTGCGGCATCTTGGTCAGCATGGATGCATTGGGCTGAAGGGCCTCTTTCTGTGCAGTTTGACTCCAAGTGAAAAAATCAGAAGTGGAATTATCCAGTACTCAGTGCTATGATCGATTAGAGTGCTCTTCCCACCATTTGAAGCCAAGTCCAGTTACCTCAGTATGGAATAAAGATTAAAATCCAGATTTATTCCTCAGTATGGTTAATTGCCTTACTCAGTCAGCTAACAGCTAACAGACACTATCATTACATTTTCAACATGAAACTTCATCTCAAGTTATATATTTGGCTACATGAAATACTGTCACATCAACTTGGAACAATCACACTTTCTTTTAAACTATGTTCTTTCTGATGCAGCTCGATACATTTGGCCCAATTTCAGTTTTTCAGACCTTGCTCTGCACATATTATACATTGTGTAAAATGATCAGAACCTGTGTTCCAAGATTAATACCTAGTATCGCCTCTAATCCTATTTGCAACTTTGTCTTTATTACATTGGGAAACTCAGAGATGTTATTTGTGCACTAAAGTCATGCAGAGTTGCAAGGTCAATTAGTTTTGCAACACTGTCAAAATATAACAGTATTATAAACTCCTTCATCTGCCTAACTGGTTCCACATAGATTCATTTACAGGACCAGCGTCACTGTATTTAGTTAGTCCCTATTTGGGCATAAATACAGCACTGAATAAATAAAGCACCATCGGCATTTGTTTTTATCTGACAAAATAGAGTAATATTTTTTCATCTTTTATTTTCAACTAATCTGCTGTTCCCTTAATCCTCTTCCTATTGAATGGCATCTCTCGCTGGCTCCCATATTTGCTGAAGCTAATAACCACTTTCTACTCTTGCTATTCTTCTTCAAACCTGCTACCATCATTCATATTTTCACGAAAGCAACCCTTGAAGCTTGCATCCTTGCAATTCCACCCCTTGCCTCACTTTCCTTTCCCAAGCCTTTAGAATTTGTGCTCATATTTTGTTGGGACGTCCTTGCTTGAATTCCTTCAATCAGGATCCAGCCCGTTACAGTACTGAAACACTACTTGCCATGATCACTATTTAGATCTTGCGCGGTTGGACTCACATCTTTCGCGACCTGTCAGCAGCCCTTGGCAGTTGAGAAAGGCTAGGCCTCCTGTGCTATATATTTAAAAAAGAGGAACTATCAAAGACTAGCAGCATAGCTTTAAAATGAGACAAATTTTAAAGATGCACAGGGCAAGTATTTTTACACAGTGTGAAGCCTGCTGTCAGAGATGGCGGTGGAAGCAAATACAATAGTGGAATTTAAGAGGCTTTTAGATAGTCACATGGATATAATAATAATAATAATAATCCATTTATTTTATATAGCGCCTTATCGCATACTCAAAGCGCTTTACAAAAACAATTAACATAGAAACAAACAGACAAACTATCCTGACGGAAAAGCGGCGAATACACAACGCCAGCGTCCTCTCACGTCAGGGTCCGGCAGTAGACATTAAAAAGCACAAGACACACAGATATAATTTTTTACACAAAACAGCCATCACAGTGATTGCTCTAGGCACACCCTCACTGTGATGGAAGGCAAAGTCTTATCTCCTCCTCATTCTTCTCCCGTGGTGCCACGAGGTGATCGAGGCTCCCAACTTTTTGAAGCCCCCACCGGGCGATGGTAAGTCCCAGGGCCGAGCCGAGCAGGCCGATGAAAGTCCTGAGCCCCCACCGGGCGATGGAAAGTCCCAGGGCCGAGCCGAGCAGGCCGATGAAAGTCCTGAGCCCCCACCGGGCGATGGAAAGTGCTGCGGCCGAGCCACGCAGGGCGATGAAGGGCCTGCGGGCGGGTTGATCGTACCTCGCGCTTCGGGGCGGTCGAAGCTGCTACGGCTGGAGCTCCCAAAAGCCGGTCGCCAGCCAGGGACCTGCGAACTCCCGATGTTGCGGTCTGCAGGGCCCACGGCCGAAGCCTCCGAGATGGTAAGGATATGCAGGAATATTGATCATGTACAGGGAATGGAGATTAATTAAATTTAGCATCATGTTCGGGCTGAATGGCTTGTTCCTGTTCTGTACTTTTCTACGTTCTATGTTCTAGGTATGCATGGCAACAGGGCCTCTGACAGCACGGTTGTCAACTGGCATAATCTCAGCTCCCTCCAGCTTTGCTAGCTACAAAAGTTGGTGATTGATTTTTACCAGTTTTTAAATGATTTTCTCCAATAGACCCAATGTTTCAAAACAAATATGCGATTAAAGTTTTACTGGGATGCAAGAGGCCAGTCCTCAGCAAGATTTGACTTTGCTACTGGATTATATGCAAACGCGGTTGTTTAAACCAGAAAGATCCAGCATTTCCATTAACAGCGAGTGAGATCCAATTCAGTACCAGTTTCCTCATGTACACTGATAACAGCAAGCTCCATCTATTTGACTGTAAATAAATTGCTTGAAAATATTCAGTAGTGGAAGAGCAGAAACTTCCCAGCAGTGAATGAGAAGCAATCAAAGCCATTGGTTTTAGCCCTTGCCAAAAGCTCTATTTCTCAATAATCATTGAATTCCATGTTTGGATATCTGAAACTCATCACCATCAATTGGTGATGAAATTCAAGCCAGGTCTCCCGGTGATTATTACAGCCTATTTCTGTCTCTAATAATATATTTTCTGATTCCCAATCATGCTTCTGCTCACCTGCTGCTGAAGTGTTATCCAGGCCTTTGTACCAACAGGTTATTTTTCCAAAGTACTTCCCGCCAACTTCCTTTGTTCAAAATATTATGTTTGAGGTACATGAAAATATGTGTGGCATCAGTGGTCAATGTCAAGGCCTCTTCCCCAGGAAAAGGGAGGGGTGAAAATTTAAAACAATGTGATTTATTTAAATTGGGAAGATAGGGAAGAATGTTACAGCTGCACTTAGAGGGGTTATCCCAGTGACACTACATGGGTAGAGCCCAGGAATAGGAAAAGTGTAATTACTTTGATGAGGGTCTCCCAAAAACCAACGGGAGACCGAGGAACAGATACACAGGCAGATTATGGAAAGATCCAAAAGAAACATTGTTGTCGCAGGGGACTTTAATTTCCCCAACTTTAGGACCCCTTTAGTACTAGAGGTCTAAATAGGGTAGAATTTGTTAGGTGGCTCCAGGATTTCTTTTCACGGTTTGTAGATATTCCAACATGGGAAAGGGCCATACTAGACCTGTTTTGGAAAAGAGCCTGGTCAGGTGATTGGTGTTTCAATGGGAGAACATTTTGGGAAGGTTTCAGATAATTATGGATAAGGATAAGACTGGAGAACAGTGGAAAGTGCTAAATTGGAGAAAGACTAATTACAACAATATTAGGCGAGAGCTGGAGAGAGATTGGGAGCAGTTATTATTGGGCAAGCATACATCTGACATGTGGGCGTCGCTTAAAGCCAAGCTTTTGCGGCGACAGTGGCCAAAAGCGGAAGAGCAGTGAGCTTGGGTGACGCTTTTATATCTATGAAGCTGACAGGAAGCCCCCTCCATCCTCCCATTGCAATAACACAGGACATTCAGGAGACGGGACACCTATTGTGAATTGTTTAGACAAATACAAGATTACATAACTATGTAACCATTATCCAAGACGGGGAGTATCACGGAGTTTCTACATGACTGCAGAAATCATATATCATATCATATATATACAGCCGGAAACAGGCCTTTTCGGCCCACCAAGTCCGTGCCGCCCAGCGATCCCCGTACATTAACACTATCCTACACCCACTAGGGTCAATTTTTACATTTACCCAGCCAATTAACCTACATGTAGTCTAATGCTTGGCAACTAACCTAGAACAGGTTAGGCGGCACGGTAGCGCAGCGGTAGAGTTGCTGCTTTACAGCGAATGCAGCGCCGGAGACTCAGGTTCGATCCTGACTACGGGTGCTGCACTGTAAGGAGTTTGTACGTTCTCCCCGTGACCTGCGTGGGTTTTCTCCGAGATCTTCGGTTTCCTCCCACACTCCAAAGACGTACAGGTATGTAGGTTAATTGGCTGGGTAAATGTAAAAATTGTCCCTAGTGGGTGTAGGATAGTGTTAATGTACGGGGATCGCTGGGCGGCACGGACTTGGAGGGCCGAAAAGGCCTGTTTCCGGCTGTATATATATGATATGATATGATAACAGTCCCTATATTTATATACAAAGAAATTCCTTTCCATATCACAAATTCAATTGTTTAATTTAGAAGAACCATTTTCAATCAGCTTGTAGAAAACGCTGATTTAGAGGTAAAACAGCTGCTGCTGAATAATCAAACCTGGACATAATATTTTGAATTTTTGTTGAGTATCTTGCTATGTTCTGATAAATATACGTGGTATTTAGTCTGTACACAGAAAATGAGATGGAAAAATAGAAATTTCCAAGGTCCCACACGCAAGTTCTTTCAAGTTGTCTGATCAGAAGCTGCAGATAGCATGAGTTCTTGTCCATAGTCGCTATGAGCAGCCTTCACTGTTTATTTCCATTTTACCGATGATGCTTTCAGTGTAGTTTTAAAAATGCCTTGCAACAGTCACTGAGGGAAATAAAACAGAAACACAGCGTTCCTGGCTTTAGAAGGATGACTTCCTTTTCAAAGCTTTGCCTCGGAGATGTTCTGCTGAACGTCTCAGTCGTCTTCTTTCTTCATGATGCTGCTTCTCAGCCTCTTGTCGCTTCTTTTGCTGTTCAGACTATGAAGGAAAGTTTGAGAAATGTAAACAACTTGCACTTCCACAGGCATTTGAAATCATCACATGATACAACAATGAAAGCAACAGAAAGAGGAAAATCAAGAGAATTTACACTGGGGCAACCAGAGGCATATATATATATATATATATATATATATTTGTGAGGTTCTTGACAACATTTGGGAAAGTCAAGCTTTTATGGGGACAGAAATACAGTGATCAAGTAAGTGACCTCCAAAGATGAACAGCATGCAAAGCAAAATATTGTGCATGCCAGAAATCTGAAATAATTACAGAAAATGCTATAAATATTCAGCACATCCAGTAGCATCTGTAGCAGAAGTAACAAGAGTTAATGTTTCAGCAGGTAATTACGTTTACAATTTCCTGACTTTATAACTTAGCATTTCTTATCGTTACACTATTGTTGTATAGAATATAATTAACACAAAATACAAAAATTCTGGTTTTTGTATTCAACCGTGTCCAGATACATATACGTGTTGCTTCTTCGTTGAAGACCTTGGAAATAAACTACACTTCCACAATATCTGCTGCTAAAAATGTAACTTTTGCAACCAGACTCCCTCTCTAATTTGTTAAAGTAGTTATTTTTTGATGTTATCATTGCCAAACTGTTGAAGATATATTTTGTCAACAAGATTTCCGAAAATAAATAGCTCCTTCAAAAGAGCAGCTATAATTTCATCTAATGACAATTAAATACTTCGACTCTTAAATCTGAAAACATCCCTGGAATAAGAAATGTCAATTATTTTTTGTTGATCTCACTACAAAGGTGTAACTTATCTACATGCAAGAAGAAAGCCAAAAAGAAATTGAACCAAATCCCTATATGTATATACAACTTAAATTTCAGGTTGTTCTTTTGAGAAAATGAAAATATTTGACATGCAGTCTCTTTTGTGCTTTCAATATTGCCTGAAGCTAGTCAAAAGTTTTTGCTTTGAAATCACCTCAAATTGCAAGGATAATTTATTTTCTCTTTTCAAAACTTAGAAAAAAATGATTAGATTTGGCAACACAAATTTTACATTTGTTTAAAAAAGGCTTTTAATCACTAGTTACAATTATTCTCAATCTCAAGATACTTTTCATCATCTATAATATTTTTCAAATAGTTTATTGCAGAAGATTGCTCAAAGTTTAAAAAAAAAATCTACTCAACAATAAAACATTTTCTTCTTTGTCAGAGAATGTCAACCCCAATTGTTAAACATGCAGCAAATCTTCAACTCGGTACTGTATGGTAAATTCTTAAAACATATCCAATTGGACACCCCATTTCTGGATTATCTATTCTTCTTCTTCTTAAGCCCTTGGCTCCTTTAGGGAGCATAGGCCATTGACAAATGTCCTCCACCTCACTCAGTTGTTGGCGGTTCATTCGAGATCTCCCCAGTTGAGCCCACTCCCAGACATTTCTGCCTGGACACCTCTTCTTCAGCTGTTCTATTAATGTTATACTAATCTGATGATATACGCCATATCTCTTCAAATTAACTTTTCAAATGAGAAGTAAATGCAATTCTGAAATGGACTGGGAATTTCTTATCTAGGTTTGTCTTCAAAACCTGGGCCATAATCTTGCAGGCTACTTATCCATTTATGTACCTTAATTAATCTCCCATTCAAAATTTAAGATAATCTCCAAGGGAGATATGAAAGATCACGAATGCTCTGTCTGCTTTGCCAGGAACAGTGACTAGGAACTTGCATTGTACAGGGCTTTTATTCACTACTGTACTGAATCAAAATTATAAAGAACACACGACTCGTACTTATCTAGACGTCATCAAAACTTACAGCACCTCATGTAAGCAAAAAGCAGGTTTAGAAGGATACTAGACCAAGTGGACCCGTTGGGCCCAAACCTCTCCTGCATTGGTGCAGCACCCTCTCCTCTCCCCCCACTCCATCCCCCTCAACCCCCCTTATCCTCCCTCAACCCTCCTTATCCTCCACCCCTCTCCCTCCCTCCACCCCATGGAGATAGATTTAATCTTTAAAATGTGAATAACTAAAAATATAACAACGATTTCAATGAAACCTCTTCCATTAGCACCAAAGGGACGACGGTAAGTAAGGTGGGCCTAACATTGTCGCGCTATTGTGCACCGTTTTGGGTGTAGTTCAGGAACAAACAAACAAGAGTTTTAGTACATAGATGACTAAAATTAGGTTTAGAAGGGTATGGGCAAAACGCAGGTAGTTGGGACTAATGTAGATGGGGCATGTTGGTCAGTGTGGGCAGGTTGGGCTCTTCAGTCCCTACATGTCCATGCGACCAAGGTGCCCCATCCAACTCGTCCCACTTGCATGTGCTTGGCCCATATCACAAGTTATAGGAGTAGAATTAGGCCATTCGGCCCATCGCGTCTACTCCGTCATTCAATCATGGCTGATCTCTGCCTCCTAATCCCATTTTCCTGCCTTTTCCCCATAACCCGACACTCATTCTAATCAAGAATTTGTCCATCTCTGCCTTAAAAATATCCACTGACTTGGCCTCCACAGCCCTCTGCGGCAATGAGTTCCACAGATTAACGACCCTCTGACTAAAGTAGTTCCTCCTCACCTCCTTTCTAAAAGAGCACCTTTTAATTCTGAGGCTATGACCTCTAGCCCTAGATTCTCCCACCAGAGGAAACATCCTTTCCACATCCACTCTATCTATGCCATTCATTATTCTATGTTTCAATGAGGTCCCCCCTCAACTTTCTAAACTCCAGCGGTTCTCTTTGAATTCTTTCCTATCCAATAGAAATCTTTCCTATCCATATGCCTGTCCAAATATCTTTCAAATGCTCTTATAGTATCTGCTTCAATCAGCTCCTCTGGCAGCTCATGCCAAAAACCCACCACCCTGTGTGAAAAAGTTGCCCTTCAGGTTCCTCTTAAATCTTTCCCCTCAAACCGTAAACCTATGTCCCCTGGTTCTCGTTTCCTCTACCACGAGTAAAAGACTCTGCATTTACCCTATCTATTCCTCTCGTGATTTTATACACTTCTATAAGTTCACCGCTCAGCCTCCTGCACTCCAATGAATTAAGTCCTATCCTGCTCAACCTCTCCTTATAGCTCAAGCCCTCTACTCCTGGCAACAATCTCGTAAATTTTCTCTGCAATCTTTCCAGTTTAACAAACTCCTCCCAGTAGGTGACAAAAACTTAACACAATACCTCAAATGCGCCTCACCAACATCTTGTACAACTGTAACATAACATCCCAACTTCTATACTCTATACCCTGACTGATGAAGTCCAACGTATCAAAAGCCTTCTATACTACCCTATTACTTGATGGCACTTTCAGAGAGCTATTTACCTGGACTCCTAGATCTCTCTGCTCTACAACACTCCCTAGGTCCTTACTGTTCACTGCAAAAATCTTGCCCTGGTTTAACTTTCAAAAATACAGCACCTCGCACTTATCTGCATTAAACTTCATTAGCCATTCCAAGGTTCACTTGCCCAACTGATCATGATCATGCTGTAATTTTTGATAAGCATCTTCGCTATCTATGATACTACCTAGTTTAGTGTCATCCATAAACTTGGTAAACATACATTATATATTCAACCAAATACAAGTTTCAATAATCTCAATATTTTATATCTACTCACTATTACTTTATCTTTCTATAAATATTCAAATCTTACTGTAAGCATTCTGGAATTCGCTTACCTTTTTAAGGGCAAATGTTAACTGTTTACTGCCTACAGTGGTATTAGATAAATGGAGTGTTCCAGACTTTTCTTCCTGCTTCAGACGATCTTCAAGCGTTGTTCTGTACAATATAAAGCACAAAAACAAAGATATAATGAAAGGCTTTTCTAATCGCCAGATATCGAGTTACAGGACCTTGTGCTGTTAACAAGGCTAGCAATAATTCCTCAACTTTAAATTTTCTCTGGGTAGATACTGGTTTCTTAAATTGCTGTAATCCTTAATGAAGGTACTCCTGCAGTGCAGTTTGGTACAATTGACTGGCTTTGGGAACAATTTCAGACAATAGCTATGAGCCTGGGATCATACGCAGTCCATAAGTGGTAAAGACTTTGTTTGTTTTAAAAAAGATTGGTACTTCATCCACTTTCTGATATCAGGTTTCTATACAAAATTCATATAAATAACTATTCAAAATAAAATCCCCCAGTTAAGAAAGTAATATTAGTTCATTCAGGGATTATAACTGCAATATGTAGTTGAGCTATATCAAGTTGATAAGCAGTTATACATTCAATAACATGTTCTCAGATTCCCTGAATGCGTCCAAGTTTTTGTCATTACCAATCATTTCCGAAAACAGTGGTTCATTCTCAAAAAGACTATTACTGTAATGGCTTTATAAAATGACTTATCAGCAGTATAGTCAACAAGGAAAATAATCCACATGGTATTTTCACTGACCAAAAATTCACAAGTGCATATTTCCTGTGGGCATAATTGAAGTCTGAGAATTAAACCCATTGTCATCAAAGATCTATGACGCAGCAAATATGCAAAAAAAGATGGCTGAGATCACTAAAAATGGTCCATTACAATTTTAATAGTTCATGTTACAAACTTTAAACTACAAGAATAAATGTTCTTAAAGCAAAATTTTTCAAGTTCACAGTATTCTCAAGTCAATAAATTAACTTGATGTCTTATGTTATTAAGCAAATTGGCATCTGATTTTCCCTGGCAAGGGTTAATAACCAGGAAAGAGATAAGAACAAGTCAAGATCTTTAACATTGCTTGAACAGATACATGCTAAAATTTAATGCTTATCAAAAGATAACCTCTGACAAAACTAGTCACCTCAGTACTAACTAATCAGCATTATTGTACGTTCAAGCTCAAAGAAGAATGAATAACTTCAGTACGGAAACAATTCTAGTAACTTGGCAAAGATGATATTCAGCTCCCAGTAAAGAGTTCTCAAATGTAAATTTTAAATCAATATAAGGAGAATTCTTGTCCACATGTCCCATATTTGGATATGAGGAAATTAACATGACATGCCTCATAGGAACAAGGTTAGGCTTTAAATTATCCAGTATTTCCTATTTTATTTCAGATTTTCAGCTTATGGGTTTTCAAATCTAATTTTCTTTGGGAAAGTATCAGTGTCTTGCACATCTTCTCGTAGATCCCCTTGCCCTGGAGTCCTTCAACAATTACAAATATAAATCCATCCTATCAATATCTTTCAGTTCTAAACCTTTAATATTCAAGCAAGTAATACCAATGAAGCACCTAATATCTCATCAAATCTAACCCTTGGAGCACTTGTAAACTTCTACCGAATCTCATAAATCCGCTATTAGGGAAACTAGTATTACGTACATAAAAATGTTTAGTGAAACAGATCCATCACTTACTTAAGCAGTTTTTGTTTATGGGCAGTATCTTGAAAACTTCTGAACTCTTCTCCAGCTTTGATCTCGAAGAATTTTGGTTTTGAACGACTTTGCTGATTACTTTCCATTAACCTCAACTTTTCTTCTTTGCGTAGAAGTTTGTGCTGTTTTTGGACCTCTTCAACCCAGCCTCGATCATCATCAGAACTTTCCGAGCTCTCTGCATCACTAGGTTTCCCTTCCAATTCTTCTTCCTTTAGACCACAATGGTACAATTGTATTAATATCTGAATATGCTGAAGACAATTATTGTTGTGCCTTGAATAATTGGCATAATTATTTTAATTGTGAATAATTTGAATGACGGAGGGTGCACAATGGCATTCAAAACAGGTCATTGCTCTTCCAGATTTATCTTTAATATATACATGTGTTTATATCTGGAAGATCAATGATCCCAGTACTTAGTCTTTGAAATGCTTTTCCTTGAAAGGGGAATGGAAAGTGGAGAGTCTTTGAATAAGCTAAAGGCAGAGGTTAATAAGATACATGATAAGAGGGTAAAAGGTTACTACTGGGAATGTGTTGTTGAGGTTACAACAGACTTGAAGGACTCAGTGGCCTCATTAGATGCTATACATCCAAACATCTGCAATTGTATTCCTGAATCAGGAATCCTGCATAAAGATTTCTCTACCCTTTTCCGTAAAAGCCCTGATTTTTTCCCCTCCTTTAGATGGGGCATCTTGGTCAGCATGGATGAGTTGGCCGAAAGCTCTATCTCCATGTTGTATGACTCTACGATAGGTTAAGAACTGATGATAGACACAAAATGCTGGAGTAACTCAGCAGGACAGGCAGCATCTCTGGAGAGAATGAATGGGTGACGTTTCGGGTCGAAACCTTTCTTCAGAACTGATGAATTGGTTTCACACTATCTTTCACACTATCTACCTCCTTTTTAAGTTTGATCCAATGTAAAATCTGCATCTTTGAAAATCAAATGAGATTTTAAATCGTCTGTTGCCCGACTTAAACTTAAAATTACACAAGACCATTGATTGAACATAAAACCAAATACAAGTTGTATTTGTATAGCACGAATATTGTTTTTAATTAATATGAATGCCATGAATTGTATGTGCAGCAACTTGTAATCTCAGCAAAAATTAAAACAGATGTCAAAACTTGGAAGTGATCTCCAAGCTGCTTTATTTAAACCCATATACTCATACTATTTTATGTATGATAGGACAGATAAGGACAAACAATTTATTGTAATTTGTGCTTTTAGAAACCCATTGTTGATTTTACCCAATTATGACTCGCTACATGCCGGCCAGTTTGCTATCATGCATTTCTTGATACCGCAACCGAAAATGCTTGCTTTTCACCATTTTTAATTTTTTCAACCCAAGATATTGTCTTTGTTTTAATCAATATATTACCTGTCCAGTCTCTATCTGCTCTTGTAGCCGCTTAAGTTTCTTCTTTCTTTTTTCCGAGGCTTTGGACACAATTGGATTGATAAGCCTGAATTCTTCACTAGCTTCATCCACTTGAAAGTCAGGATTTTCAAACATTACCTTGAATCGCTCATCTCGCAAAATGTTGGGTAAATTCTGACATAAAACAGGAAGAAAATGTACAGAATTTTACTTAGAAGGCATGACAGAGCATATTTTTAGTATGTGTTAAAAAGTATGTTTTAGTGTTCCTTGGTTTGCTTTACGTGGGGGGGGGGGGAGGGGTTGGGGGAAACTTATTTTTCTAACCTCTTACCTCGACGGAATTGCGATTTCCCCCCTTACCGTATCTCCATCCCCACTGCGGCCTAACCTCGTGGAGTTGGCGGCCGTTCCTGGATACCAACCCGGCGCTCCAAGCCGCGGGAGTCTGTGGGACTTTAACATCGTGAAGCCCGTGGTCTCTGGTAAGAAGAGGCTGACTCGGAAGTTCCATGCCGCAGGGAGAGTTTCAAACACCCGACGCGGGAGTTTCGATCACCCCGAAGGGGGCTTCGATCGCCCCGACTGCGGATGGTTTGACTGCCCCAACCACGGGAGAACAAAGAGGAAGTAGTTTGAACTTTATTGCCTTCCATCACAGTGAGGAATGTGGAATCCACTGTGATGGATATTTATGTTAACTTTTATGTGGTTGTGTGTCTTGTTGCTTTTCACTTAGTATGGCTGTATGGTAACTTAAATTTCACTGTACCTTAATTGGTATATGTGACATTAAACTGACCTTGAAACCTTGAAATATGTACTCAATTATCCAAGACAACATAACATGCATCTTCTGGAAATCAAATACTACTGCAACTGCTGGTTTCCCTTTATCCACCCTGTTTGTTACATCCTCGGAGAATTCTAGCAGATTTGGCAAACACAACTTTCCTTTCATAAAGCCATGCTGACAGTGCCAGATTGTCATGATATTTTCTCAGTATGCCATCAGTACCTCCTTAGTAATGGATTCTAGCATTTGCCCTATTGACAGAAATGTTCCCATTGTTTTTGTGATTTAATATTAACAATTTGGATGAGAATGTACAAGGCATGATTAGTAAGCTTGCAGATGAGACTAAAGTGGGGGGTATCGTAGACAGCGACATGTCAAAAATTACAACATTATCCTGATCAACTCTTCAAGTGGGCTGAGGAATAGTAAATTGAGTTTAATGCAATAAGTGCATGTATTACATTTTGGGAAGTCATACAAGGGCAAGACCTTCATAGAGACCAGTAAGGACCATGGGGAGTGTTTTAGAGCAGAGGGATCTAGGAGTAGAGGTACATAGATCCCTGAAAATTGTGTCACAGTGTGGTACAGAAGGCTTTTGGCCCATTGGCCTTCGTCAGGGTATTGAGTGTATATTACAGTTGTACAAGACACTGGTCGGGCCAGATTTGGAATACTGTGTTCAGTTTTGGTCACTCTGCTGTAGAAAGGATGTCATTAAGCTGGAAAGAGTGCAAAGATTTATGAGAATGTTGCCAGTACTCGAGTACCTGAGCTATACAGAGAGGTTGGGCACGCAAGGACTTTATTTCTTGAAGCGTAGGAGGCGATCTAATAGAGTATAAAATCATGAGGGGAATACATAATGCAAATACACCAAGTCGTTTTACACAGGATAGAGAAATCAAGAACCAGAGGACATATGTTTTAGGTGAGAGGGGCAAGATTTAATAAGAACCTGAGGGGCAACCTTTTCACTCAGAGGGCGGTAGGTATATGGAATAAGCTGCCAGAGTTTAGAGGGAAATGGGCCAAACACAAGCAAATGGGAATAGCTTGGATGGGGCATCTTGGTCACCATGGACAAGCTGTGTCAAAGCATCTGTTTTTGTGCTGTACGATTCTATTCAAGAGAATCCATGGAAAATTAAAAATTCCTTTCTGCCTTATATAGACATTATATATATATATATAAACCCACCTTTCCTCCAATATCAGCCAGATCCTACAATAATTAATTGCAACATAATTGTTACCTTTCCCTTCTTTTTCTTTTGTTCTTGGTCTTCTTTTTCTTCTTCAATAAACTTCAACGCTAGCTCTTTGTTTACTCGTGGCAATTTCTGTACATAGGAATATGAAGTCAGCGTTAATACAATACTAGCCGGGTGTGGACCCGTTGTAGTTGTCGCCGTGCAAACCTCTCCTGTGGGCCCGGCAACCCTCCCCCAACTGACGACACTCACCCACTCCATCCCCCCCTCAAAACTCCTCCGGGATGGGGGTGGGTGAGGGAGCCACTCACCCCGGCCCCGGGTGGCCATCGCGACAGCCAGCAGCAGGAGAGCTCTCATTGGCCCCCCTCATTGGCCGCCACTCCAGTCACTTGGGTGGGTCCTGCCCCGGCAGCCATCTTGGGCACCCTCCCATTGGTCGCCACTCCCGTCACTCGGGCGGGTCCCACGTCCCTCCAAGCTTACATTGGTCAGATCCCACCCCGCCCTCGACCCTCATTGGCTGGGCAGCTGTTGGGTTCCGATTGTGACGTCAAACATGACTGACGGGCAGGGCAAGTGGAAAAGGGATTTATTAAAGTTTAAAATGTGATTTTTAAAGTTTAAAAAGTGAAAAACGTTTAAAATATAACAACCATTTGAACCGCAGGCCAATGGTGAGTAAGGTGGGCCTAAAATTGTTGCGCTATCGTGTACCGTTTTGGGTGTATTTTGGGAACAAACATATATATTATATATTTATATATAAACAACTTAACAATATGAGAGTGTTAATAATATATAGATTGCAAATACATTGCCCAAAAATTAAAAATAAATCTCTCTGTATGGTTCACTATTGAACACTCTCTGTTACTTCACTTTTGGGAAACTTCATAGAGAAAAGCATCATGATTGAATGTGCCTGAAAATACTGTTTGAATGCAAGGACCATGTCTGCCAAGTTATTTTAAAATGACAATTCATCATTAAAAATTATTTGAAATTAGAACACAATTTTCAGTTGTGACTTTTGAATTTTATTATTAATTATTTTTATGACAAAAAAATTCAAAAACTGCTTTCTAGAGCAATATTAAAAAAAGTTTGACGTAGAGAGAGAACGCTGAGCCACCATCGCTATTGTTTATTTGGCATTACTTTAAAATCTACCGCATTGAGATTGAACTGAGCAGGGCGGCACAGTGGTGCAGCAGTAGAGCTGTTGCCTTACAGCACTAGAACTCAGGTTCGATCCTGACTACGGGCGCTGTCTGCATGGAATTTGTACTTCCTCCCTGTGACCGCATAGATTTTTCCTGGGTGCCCCGGTTTCCCCTCACATCCCAAAGACGTGCAGGTCTGTAAGTTAATTAGCTTCTGTAAGTTGCCCCATGTGTGTGAAAGTGGGATGACATGGAACTGGTGATCAATGTTCAACATGGACCTAGTGGGCCAAGGGGCCAGTTTCCATGCGGTATCTCTAAAAACTAAATTGTATTGGAATTAAAAAGATCACATACATTTGCTTCATTGTTTTCAGGACTATCACATTTTGTGCATTGGATTGTAAGAAACAGGAGTAAGCCATATCACCCTTTCAGCCAGTTCCATTATTCAGGATCCTCAGCGCACCACTCACTTCATATATCTGAATTCTCTTAATACCTAAAAATCCATCAAATTCAGTTCTGATTGAACAAAACTAAGCTACCACAGACATCCAGGCTGAGTGAAAACTTTTCTCATTTCATTCTTGAATGGCCTATCGTTATTCTGAAACGATGCCATCCGACCTTTCTCTCCTCAATCAAGAGGATTTTGAAGGATTTGTTGGGATCTCTTCCTATTCCTCTTAACTATAAATGCAGTTACAGTTTACACAATCTCTCCTCTTCCTGCAAATCTGTAACCCCAATAACCGGACTGGTAAATCTTTCTCATATTTCCTCTATTGGCAGTACATCCATTTTTAAGCAAGAAGACAAAACTGTACATAATACTGCAGGAGTGGTCCATTTAGACCTGAACAAATGCAACAAGATTCTTTACTTCCATACTCAAATTCATTTGTAAGGGCCAATCATATCATATCATATCATATATATACAGCCGGAAACAGGCCTTTTCGGCCCACCAAGTCCGTGCCGCCCAGTGATCCCCGTACATTAACACTATCCTACACCCACTAGGGACAATTTTTACATTTACCCAGCCAATTAACCTACATACCCGTACGTCTTTGGAGTGTGGGAGGAAACCGAAGATCTCGGAGAAAACCCACGCAGGTCACGGGGAGAACGTACAAACTCCTTACAGTGCAGCACCCGTAGTCAGGATCGAACCTGAGTCTCCGACGCTGCATTGGCTGTAAAGCAGCAACTCTACCGTTGCGCTACCGTGCCGCCCTATGTATTATTTGCCTTCTTAATATCTTTCTGCCTCACCTGGATGTTGGCCTTCAACGACGTGTACCAGCACACCTAGTTCCCTTTGAACATACACACCACCCAATCTCTCACCATTTCTGTTACATGCAAAGTTGACAACTTACACACGTTTTTGTTAGCACCATAATTAAACAAGAAGGGCAAATATCATTCACGGTTTCTAATGATGAAAATAAAAGCACAGGACATTACAGAGCAACTCAATTATCAAAACTAAATAAACATACTGTACCATTTACACCAAGCAGTATCCTCTTACCTGCACTTGGACTCTCTGAGCACGTGTTTCCTCTATTTTCTGTCTAATCTTATCTTTTCGGTATTCCTCATAAGCAAATGGATTTGTCATAGATTTTACCTTTTAAATTACACAAATTCACAAATTAGCAACACCCTTTCGAAAATTGTATCAAAGTTTATATTTAAATACACCATTTCAACCTTGATTTAATCAAACTAAATCTTTAAAAAGTTTACAACTCAAGTCATTTATATGTAGTAAAGGCACATATTTAGTGTTAGAAGAAAACGAAAGCAGGGGCAGTGCATTTATAGAATCTTGAAACAAAAATTTAGGGACTCAATCCTAAAAACAAGTTCCCCAGCACATTTGAATACCTTGTGATATAGCCGAATGTCCATAAAGAATCCATGCATATATGCCCGAAGTAGTGGGGTGCCGATAAGGTGAACAAGACCTACAGTAAAAAAGCAGAATAGAACTCTTGTAATTTTTGCTAAAAGTATTATATGCAGCTTACACATTTGTTAATTATTTGATAATTATTATTACTCTCCTTTGTCTTTGTAATAAAATCTAGTAAGCATCTTCAATGTGCTGACAAAATCACTGGATTTTCTTAATCCTCTTTCAAACCTCCAGGATAAACTAGATTCCCACTTCAATTTTGCAGGTCACTGGCTTGGTCTGGATTCTTATTTACTCAACGTGGTCCAACTCTCCTCGGTTATGGTTTAGTTTGTCCTTGTTCAGGCTCCCAAATTATCTGCACTGATTTCCCTCTGACAGATTGTGTTCAGTGGAGACTGTTTGGGTGTCAAACATCAACAATTTCTGATGCTAACAAATGCGGCACAAGTTGGCTGGTGTTTTTGGAGATAAAATTACTCCAAATTTCACCAGCATAGCCTGTGTTTTCTGTCAGAATACTTATCCATCATGGAGATTACATGCTTTACATTTGACCATTGGAAGCTTTTGGATCTGCACCCTATTCCATAAAATCTAGTGCATTGATAATAACACTCACTTCCTTCATATCTTCAGGCCATTAAAATCAAAAATAATTTTATGCAAATGCCATCCATTACCAAGATCCTTTACTACAATCTCTGCAGCATTAACCTTTAAACTCACCTCAACAGAACAATTACATTGCATTCTAAACCCTTACTTCCCCAGCCCCTTTTCAGAGGCCTCATGTTCCTCACCTTTCTGTTAACAACAAAGCATCTTAATTATACATTTTGCTGCAATAGAAGGACATACAGGCAGCCCCCAGGTTACTTAATGGTGCTGCTCCTGACAAATGTCAGTATGCTGAGCTTCATGTCAGAAACATATTCTCTATAGTAAACCTTTTTGTAACACTTTATATTTGAATAATCACCATAACACTACCTGTAAATAAACCAATGGAATATATTGTGTTTCTAGTCATTAATAAGAAAGAACATTTTATTCATATTACTAGCTTGAAAAATGTACGGCAGCATTTGCATAAAGTTGTATTTCCGCAAGTCATGCAGGAAAATAACTGTAGATGCTGGTTCAAATCGAAGGTATCACAAAATGCTGGAGTGACTCAGCGGGTCAGGCAGCATCTCAGGAGAGAAGGAATGGGTGACATTTCGGGTCGAGACCCTTCTTCTTCAAGTCATATCATTTGTAACCGAGGAGCATTTCTTAGCCACATTGATCAGTATCAGCCATTGGTCTCCAAGTATATCTTTAATATCCTCACAATTGTCCTTTTCTTTAGGTTCCCCCACTGCTTTGCATCAAATGGCATTTTGTAACCTTCAACTTCAGCACTGCTGCTTTTACCTCTTTCCAGGCTTTATGGATTCTTGCTTTATTACCCTTGTGGAAAAGACGTAATCATCTTTTCATCAAGCTCTTATTAAACCATCCTGTTATGATTCAAGACATTTCAATGGTTTTCCCTCCCCATGTCAATGATGCCCACCCATTGGTATACAGCAGTGCCATATTCCAAGCGGGAAAAATATAATCAAGGTAAATGGTATTAAAAATACTGTTCAGTAGCCATCTATAAGTTGTTATAAAGGGAAACAAGGGAATACAAAATTGACTTCAATATTTTAGGATTTGCTATTCATTTCTACTACATTGCCATGTATAAATCTGTATTTAGTTTACTTTCAAGATTTTATATTTTCCATCTGGTAACTTGTGAGTGTACAGATTTAGAATTGGATATGAACGAATTAACCACATTTTAATGAAATAAACATCAGCTTTTATGTTTAAGACTGAAGGCCAAAGTCTCAATTACTTGTGAAATCCTGCCAGGGCTATTCAAAGATTTGAATGGGTATTAGAAAGTACAAGCTTGATGAGGTTGTATGCTTTTTGGTGCAATTCATTTCTTAAATGAGTCATCCTGGTCAAATGAATCAGTAATATAACGTACCTAGACTTTCTAGATCCTTTTTGGTGACAAATTTATAATCATCATACACTGTAGATTCTGGGTTTTCTTCCAACTCCTCTGTCAAGTTATCCAGGAAAGAACACCAACGAGGTGCAGGCCCCAAAGTCTATGTTCCAATCAAAAACTAATGTTAATTGTTAAACGATAAATAGCAATGTTTAAAAAAGCTTCCGTTCTCTTTATTAAAGTAAGCATAAAACCACTATTTAGACATTAGCGAGGGTGAGGGGACAAGAGCAAAACAAAAACAACAGTTGCTTTTCCAAATTGCTCTTGCTTCCCCTATCCGGAATGAAAAGAAAAAGTTGGAAAAATTATACTTACAGGAACATAGAATGTATTTATCTTGGGTGATTCATTAGCCAGAAAGAACATTCCTAAGAAAGTAAAATATGCAATTTTATTAATTCAATGTGTATCCAGGTGAATAGCGTACAATTTTATTTTTTCCTCAAAATAGCTTTCATAAATGATTGATGAACCCCTATCTCTGTGTTGACGTTGCATTTTCTTAAACCTCCATCACATCAAAAATATAGATACAATGAGTCTATGACTATGTGTAATATACTTGCAATGTTTAAAAAAAAACTTTTTACGGAAAAGCTTTACTTTAATAAACTCTTAATTTGATTATACAAATTACTTGTATCTTTTACGATACGATAGAACTTTATTTATCCCAGGAGAGAAATTGGTATACCAACAGTCATAAAACACAAAATCAAAGTGACAAGTGGAAAGTTCAGGATTGGATATGTGTGAAGATTGGGGGGGGGGGAGTCAGTCTACCCACCGACAGAAGGGGGAGGAGTTGTACAGTTTGATAGCCACAGGGGAAAAAGGATCTCCTGTGGCGATATGTGCTGCATCTTGATATAACCAGACTGTTGCTAAAGGTGCTCCTCAGGTTGACCAGTGTGTCTTGGAGGGGGTGAGCTGTATTGTCCAAGATGCTCTGCAGTTTGAGGAGCATCCTTCCCGCCAAGACCACCTCCAATGGATCTAACTCCACCCCCAGGACGGAGCCAGCATTCCTGATGAGCTAGTTAATTCTGTTGGCATCCGCGGCCCTCGCCCTGCTACCCCAGCACACAACAGCGAAGGATGGCACTGGCCACCACCAATTGATAGAACACCTGCAGCATCTTACTGCAGACGTTTAAAGAGCGAAGCCTCCTCAGAAAGTACAGATGGCTTTGTCCCTTCTTATACAATGCCTCAACGTTCCTAGACCAGGGAACTTCCAAGGGAAGGCATTTGGTTTATATTTGTTGTTCATAGCATAATTCCAATGATGTGATAAGTGTGTCTTGTATCCAAGGAATACTAGAAGTCATCACATTATATGTAAATGGGCGCAGATAAAACCTGCCATATTGTGATACAGAGAACAAATTGAAATATGCAAACTGGAGAGATTGCCCAGTTTGGAAGCTTTAAGTAATTTTTATTGGACATAAAACTTGAAAGCCTAGTCGCTGCTGAGGAAAGTTTGTGTTTGAACATGTTTTGTTTTAACAAAAAATGACTCTAGTTGAATGCAGAATTTTAGATAATGATATAGCTGTTCTTTTTCTATTACAACTCCTGAATAGAATCTTAAATAAAATGACTTGTTAAGAGCTCATGATGTTTTGTAAGCTTTTAAATGATTTGTGGAATATGTTGAGTTATTGAATGGGAAAAGGCATAAACTTTTTTTTACATGGTTTGGTTTAGGAATTCCTGAATTGTCACCGGCATTTAAATGACTAGATTGTGCTAAATTGTCTTTATGGGCAGCTATCTGGTCTAAACTAGCTCCAGTTCTCAATAGGAGAAAATATCTAGTTTTACAAATACCAGGGCAAATAAATAATTCCTCCAAGCTCTAAGGAACAAATGGGCCCTTCATCATCTCAAAACAGTACAAGATCCAATGATCACCAGCATTCACAACATCCAAATGACAAGCACATGCATTATATAATACAAACTTTAAGGACTGAGCAATTATTAAAGCATTGTAGTGAGACTGACTCAACTAACAGAAGACACTAATAAGCGCATGGCAAGAATCTCCAAATGAAAAAAGTCAGGAGCTACTTTAGATGCTTAAATATCAAGACAAATTGCCCAGAGCAAGACACAGGACTTTTAAAAAGATATGTGAATGAATTACTTCAGAGGAAGAGGACACAGACAGCGTTGCATTTGCACACATTATACTTGGTCACATGGAGTTTTAATCCTGTGATGTATGTATTAGTCACAGATTGTGTTAATTATACTGGTTTCATTCATGTACCTCAAATGCATGCCATTGGTGTATTTTTTTTATAAGGTAGCGCTGACTGACAATAGAGCAGAACTGTACAGCACAGGCCCTTCAGCCCATGATATCCATGTTCACCATGAAACAGTTTTAAATTAATCTCACCTGCCTGTACATGGTCCATATCCCTTCATCCCCTACTTGTCCACGTACTTCTTTAAATGTCATAGAGTCATAGTCACAGAGTGATACAGTGTGGAAATAGGTCCTTTGGCCTATCTTGGCCACACCGACCAACATGTCCCGGCTACACTAGTCCCACCTGCCCACATTAAGTCCACATCCCTCCAAACCTGTTCTATCCATGTACCAGCCTAACAGTTTCTTAAACATTGGGATAGTCCCAGCCTCAACTACCTCGTCTGGCAACTTGTTCCATACACCCACCACCCTTTGTGTGAAAACGTTACTCCTCAGATACCTATTAAATCTTTTCCCCTTCACCTTAAACCTATGTTCTCTGGTCCAAGATTCACCTACTCTGGGCAAGAGACTGTATCTACCAGATCTATTTCTCTCATGATTTTATACACCTCTATCAGATCATAGCTCATCCTCCTGCACTCCAAGGAAGAGAGTCCCAGCCTACTCAACCTCTAGTCCTGGCCACATCTTCGTAAATCTTCTTGGTACCCTTTCCAGCTTGAAAACATCTTTTCTATAACATGGTGCCCAGAACTGAACACAATACTCTAAATGCGGCCTCACCAACATTTTATACAACTGTAACACGACCTCCCAACTTCTATACACAATACCGATGAAGGTCAATGTGCCAAAAGCTTTTTTGATCACCCCATCTACCTGTGACTCCACTTTCAAGGAGCCATGCTCCTGTACTCCTAGATCTCTCTGCTCCACAACTCTCCCCAGAGCCTCAACATGGTCTAGATAAGAAAAAAACAAAACACGATAGGGACTGAAATTGATACAACTGATTTTAAAGTAGGCCGTTCATGCAGGCAATTTACTTCAGGTGACTGAAAAATGGGGTTCTTACCCAATCCAAAATACGTTGTTACATTAATTTTCTCTGCAGAAGATACTGCACTCATTGTAAAGAGTATGAAAAGTTTAGCAAGCAGGATGACTAAAATGATGGAAAACTTAGGAGCATGTGTCAATACACGGCCTAAGAGAGTTCACTTCAGCAGAATGAGTAATACAACCTCAAAGGTAATCAGCCATGATAGTAACTTAGCACTTGTCAAACATAAACCAACTACAAAAGTATCTTTCTTCACAGAGCAGTTAGCCGAAAAGAATACGACTCTTTGTTCCTCGGATATTCATGTTTTTTTTAAAAATGCTTGAAAAAAGCATTTGTTCAGTAAAGGCTGTAGGAATGACTGAGAAATGTGAGGCTTGTGGTTGTTCAATTAATTTTTCTCTTGGCACTAATCATAATAGGGTAAATCAACAGATTACAAAAGCTGAATTTCCACAGGATATATTTTAGGAACATTTCTGAAATTACCTGAAAGACATGGAAGGAAAATTTGATTTATTACATTAACAATTCTGCTAAGGTTTTTTTTGCAAATAAAAAGTATAATTTATGTTTTCATTCTTTGTGAAAGTGAAGATAGTTATTCTTTAGGAATGCATCTTGTGCTAATTTTTATTTTCGAGATACTTTGCGAAAACAGACCCTTTGGCCCACCGAGTCCTTGCTCATCTTTACACTAGTTCTATCCTACACACATGGGGCAAAGAAGCCAATGAACCTATCAACCTGCACGTCTTTCTAGCGTGGGGGGAAACTGGAGAAAATCCACGTGGTCACAGGGAGAATGTGCAAACACCGTACAGACATCATCCATTGTCTGATCGATCCCTGGTCCATGGCGCTGTAAGGCAGCCACTCTACTGCTGTGCCACTGTGCCGCCTGCTTTCTTAATTCAGAATTCTGGGGGTGGTTTGGATGGAAAGGAATGAGTGAACCAAGGAGCCATAGAGGAAGCAATCTTTGCAGAAGGCAGAAAGGGGTAGGGATGGGAAGATGTGACTCGTGGTGGGATCACATTGACGCTGGTGGAAATGTGGTAGAATGTGATGGATGTGGAGTCTGGTGAGGTGAATGGCAAGGACCAGGAGACCCCTATCAGAGGAGAAGCAGGTGAGGGATACATCTGTGACTGTAAGAGAAGAAATCCGCATTTACTAAAGAAAGAGGACACCTTGGATGTCCTAGAATCAAAAGCCTCATCTTGGGAGCAGATGTAGCAGAGATGGAGAAATTGAGAATTAAGGAGAACATCTTTGAAAGAGGTTAGATGGGAGAAGGTATAGTCCAGATAAGAGTGGATGTCATTGGGTTTGTAGTAGATATCAATAGATAGTTTGTGCCCTGTGATGGCGACAGAGAGATCAAGAAAAGGGAGAGGTTTCAAAGATTGTTCAAGTGAATTTGGGGACAGGGTGAAAGTCAGTGGTAAAGTCAATGAAATCAACGAGTTCTGCAATGGTGTGGAAGGTAGCCCCAATGCATTTGTCGATGCAACGGACAAAGGGTTGGTGGATGGGGTGCCAGTGTACGTTTGAAGCAAGGCCTGTTCGACATAACCAATAAAAAGGCAGGCATAACACAGACCCATGCGAGTGCACATGGCTCTATCTTTAACTTGAAGAATTTGAGGAGTCAATAGAGAAATTGTTGAGGATGAGGACGTGTTAGTAGAGGAGAGTGTTAGTAGAGGGAAATAGATTGGGTCTCTGTTCAAGGGAGAACCAGAAGGCCTTCCTGGTAGGGTAAGGGGGTATAAAGGGGCGAGACTCCCATATTGTAAATATGAGGCAATAGAGGCCTAGGAATTGAAAGTTATTGAAGAGTTGGAAGGGTGGGCGAGATGTCTCAGATGTAATTCTATGGGCCAGGCACAGTTTGGAACCTTGTATCTCCAAAATTATATGATCAGTTAACATGACAGTGTACTCCCAATTAGAATCATTGACAGCCTGAAGCTTGTGTGTCCATTTCAAGACACACTGAACACTTAATGCCTTTCTAGGAGACACTAAAACAATAAAATAGATCTTGTAAAATATACATGTAACAATTTTCATATGCAAATGATTTTGGACTTACCCGAGTTAGGATAAAGACAAAGGCCATTGATTTCATGTGGTAATTCAATTGTAGTGAACATTTTTCCCTGTAAAAATTACACATTTGGTCACTAAAATATGAATACATCTTGCCATCTCTCCTATCGCCAAGTTCGTTCTATACTGCCTCTCTGCATATCACACCAATCACCATCCACCCATACCCAAACATTGATCTTAATCCCGTTATATTCAACTTATTGTTATATTGCTGCCAGAAATGATAGCGAGTATGTATACTTGACAGGATTCAGTTCCACAGCGGAACTGTGCAACTGTTCTGAAATCTGAGCCCTTGTGCAATTGACCATCAGGACAACATTTATTGGATAACATGCCAGAGGCCATTTTTAGGAGCTATTGCAGGAAATGTTATAGCTGCTGGCTCTCACTTCTCTTTTGATTCCCCTGAATCTTTCTGCAAGTACATTATACCTGTCCTCTGTTACAATAGGCTGCCTGTCTACTGTTGTGGAGAACTGTTTGTAATCTGAAGTTTGCAAGTCAGAAACTGGGCGGCATGATGGCGCAGCAGTAGAGTGGCTGCTTACAGTGCCAGAGACCTGGGTTCGATCCCGACTATGGATGTTGTGTGTATGAAGTTTGTACGTTCTCCCAATGACCTGCGTGGGTTCTCTCGGAGATCTTCGGTTTCCTCCCACACTCCAAACATACAGGTTTGTAGGTAAATTTGGCTTGGTAAGTGTAATAATTGTCCCTCGTGTGTGTAGGATAGTGTTAATGTGTGGGGATCGCTGGTCGGCGCGGACTTGGTGGGCCGAAGGGCCTGTTTCCGCAACATATCTCTAGAAAACAAATGGGTGGTCACGGTAGAATTGCTGCCTTACAGCGAATGCAGCGCCGGGGACCTGGGTTCCATCCTGACTATGGGTGCTGCCTGTACGGAGTTTGTATGTTCTCGCCGTGATCTGCGTGGATTTTCTCCGAGATCTTTGGTTTTCTCCCACACTCCAAAAACATACAAGTTTGTAGATTAATTGGCTTGGTAAATGTGTAAAACAAAATTGTCCCTAGTGGGAGTAGGATAGTGTTAATGCGCGGGGATCCCTGGTCGGTGCGGACCCAGTGGGCCGAAGAGCCTGTTTCCGCGCTGTATCTCTAAACTAAATCCTGCTGTCCAGCAAAATATTAACAGAAAAATAAAGGGCAACGAAGGGTGATATAACCAAGGTATTTAACTCAAACAGATTTCTCTGCAAGATGCAATGATATTGCCAGGAGCAGAGTTCCTACTTGGCAGGAGATGCTTGCAGCCCCACAGAATCTATTCCGCTAATCTGCAAAACACTTCATATATACAGGCTGTCCATGAATTGGATGTCTCTAAGCTGGAGAGGTCCTGTACAAGTTACATCAAGGCAATATCCCATAAAGCTCTTAAGCTATACCCATCACATTTGACGCATTCCTGTCTTCTCACATCTTTAGAAATGAGAGTTTGTCATAAGCTTGTTCAGTCATGCAATATAAAAGATCTTAATTATTCCCAATTCCTTGTTTTATTTAAGTGCCTAAAATAATCTTCTAGCTTTACTACTTATCATACTCAAAGTATTTACTGTCTCCTGGACCAAGAATTGTAAAGATTCACAAATCTTAAGAATTAGTCATTCCAGTGCTAAATGGCAACTCCTTTGTATAGCTTCATTAACCATAATAAAACCGTTTGAAGACAATACTCCAGCAGCAGCTCGTACAATCAAAGACAGTCTACAGTAGAAGGCACATCACAGGAACACGACTTTTGTGATCATGGCTGAAGATCTACAATCAGTAACCTGTGCCTGCCTTCACCCCATATCCATTGATTCCACGAGCCCCTAGAGCTCGATCTAACTCTCTTTTAAATTCATCCAGTGAATTGGCCTCCACTGCCTTCTGTGGCAGAGAATTCCACACATTCACAACTCTGGGTGAAAAAGTTTCTTCTCACCTCAGTTTTAAATGCCCCCCCCCCCCCCCCTTATTCTTAGACTGTCCACTGGTTCTAGACTCCCCCAACATTGGGAATTATCCTACCACAACTAGAGAGCAGTCCTGAACTACTACATACCTTATTGGTGACCATCAGACTATCTTTGATTGGACTTTACTGGCTTTATCTTGCACATTATTCCCGTATCACATATCTGTACACTGTAAATGGCTCTTTTGTAATCATGTATCGTCTTTCCGCTGACTCATTAGCAACAAAAGCTTTTGACGGCACCTCAGTATACGTGACAATAAACTAAACTGAACAATGAGAGTCGTAAGCAGAGCAAATGAAAGGATACTACACTAACAAAGGGAGTAAGAATCAATGACAAGCAATTTTAAGCCCCTGTCCCTCAGGTGATTTTTAAGGCGATTACAGGCGACTAGGCTGTCGCCACACGGTCGCCTGTATGGTCGTGAGTAGTCTCCAAAGAGTTGTAGCATTTTTCTGGTCGCTGCTGGATTTTGAAATGTTAAAAAAAATTTGGCGACTGTTGGTTTGGCGCCAATGATTGTACCTTGACGTCTCCTGATGTAGGTGCTGTCATAGGTTGTCGCCGGAGCTGACTTCAGTGAATTCCATTGGCGACTACCTACGTCAACCGGCATCAAGAGAAGTCAAGTTGCGACAGGCATTGGGAAAACCCGTCCACAGAAGTCACGGTACAACAGCCAGCTGTGATGCTGATGAATGAGGGCGACAATCTACGACAATGTACGACCATACCGGCAACAAGGCACGACCATCTAGGCGACAACCTACTGCAACGTCACTGGCGCCTCCGTAGCGAACGCCCGTGGTCATTGTTGTAGTGGGGTCCAGTCGCCGATTTTTTGGTGAACTGCTACTACTATTGCAGTCGCCGGCAGTCGCCTAAAAAAAAAATCACCTAAGTGGGACAGGCCCTTTTAAGCTGTGAACTAAAATGCAGGTGAATGCGAGGGAAAAAACACAGCAAAAGGTTCTGATTTGCAATACAAATGCTTGCAAAATGGTAGATAAAAAGAATCAGGGCGTTCAAAAAGGGACTTGCATAGGTATATGAAGGAAAATAATTTGCAGGGCTTAAAGCAGGATGCAAGAACAGACTGGATGAGCTGAACTGTTTGCTTCAGAGATCTAACAATGCGATTTGAAAAATCTACATAGGTAAATTTGCATAAGTTGGACTCTTCAACTCAAAATTGAAAATGGAAGTAAAGTAGTAGTTTTCAAAATTTCCCAAAAGCCCAAAGTTGTATAATAGAATTCAGACTCAGCATTAGTACAAGAGTTTGAGTAGAATGGTTTTAAGTTTTATTGGTTCCGTTGAAATTTTTTCTTTCTAATAATAAGCAAAACCTATACCAATTTGAAGACATCCATGCTTTAAAATTGATTTTTTCCATCATGCAGATATTTGTCAGAGCAAACTACGTTAGTTATTAAAATCACAACTGCAACTTAAATTTCTGTTTTAAGACCTTGGATACTCAATGGATCATACACATACAATAATACAAAAAATGCATCCCAGATAAACCTGGCATGCAAATATCAAACAAGTTACTACTTGAAGTGGGTTTCTGTGATAGTGGAGAGAACACCACGTAGTTTATTTTGAAAATATTAGTTACCTACCGTATTCTGATTCCACATTTTTACAATCCTGGAATCTGCCGAAATGACCAAATCTAATAGATCCTGGAATTCGATAGATTTAATAGGTAGCCCATAGTGATGGTCCTTGACGAACAATGGACGGTTTGATCGAAGATCATACAATAGAACCTTTAATTGAATTTTTTTAAAAGGCGTGAATTTTGATTCATAGGGATTGGTAAATAATGAACTGCTTTACATTATTTTTATGCGCAAATCAAGCTCACATATGCAAAAGAGATACATTCTCATTATAGATAGATGGTAAGCAACCACAAAATACCTTACGATGATACGAGAAGTCCAGAATTCTGGACTTTCTTGGAATAGACAATCATCACATAGAAATGTAGGATTATATAATACAGGAACAGGCCTTCAGTTCAACTAGATTTCTAAACAATCACAACTTTGAAACTTCATGTTAACATAAAGCCAGATAATCTTGTCATTTTTAACATGACGATCTTTAGAGAAAAAAAAAATAATTTGACAATAAAAGCAGCCCAATTAAAAATAATTGGATGCACAGGTGGAGCAATTTATACTCCTTCCTCACAGTTCCAGGGATTTAGATGCGATCCAAGTACTATCTGTATGGAGTTTTCATATGACCATGTGAGTTTTTTAACCAGATGGGCCAGTTTCTTTCCATGTCCAAAAGAAGCACTGTAGTTTAATTGGCTACTATAAGTTGCTTCCTAGTACCAAAAGAACCAAAGGGGAGTTGATAGGCACAAGAGTGAGAATAAGTCGCAGAAGAAATAGGGGAAAGGAATCAGACTACTGCGATTGTTCTGCTGGACAGGCATTGGACCATTAGGCCGAATGATTTCTTGCTGTGCTATAACAAGTAGGAAAATCACAAAAATGTCAAAATCAATTAGTCTCAATGTAATTTCATAAGCATTACCATGATAAGAATAAGCCTATTTAACTTTTCTTTAAGAAATAATACAGCATCTAATGAATAGAATCAGCAGAAAGGATCTATTCCGAATAATGATACACACCTGACCTGTGGTGGTACCGACAGCCATATGTAATGCTCCCTTAAACTTCAAAGCAGAAATAGAAGGCAAGCCATCAATCCTATAATTAAAAATAAAGTATAAATAGAGCAGTATATATATATTTGAATAAAATCTGCCATGTTTCTCAAATGTGAAGAGCCGAACTACACTTTCTGCCTCGGCTAGTGCTGTTTTATGTGCCTTGTCCATCGGAAGTACAATTTCTATTTGAATTTTGAGCAGTGAACACATATTTTCATAATTTTTTTAAATCATTATTGCAACAAATGAGGAAGCAGCAAATGGAAATATAATCAAGCTGCTTGATTGGGTCACAGGATAGCTCCCAAATTTGAAAACATACTGACCCATCCTGATTTTTAAATTGTTTTAAAATTCTGGAACTACTATTGAAAAATAATAATTAGCCATAATTAGGGACACCAAACATCCTCTCCCCCTCCCCTCCTCCCAATCGACTCCGCCTGCACTATCACACAATCCAGCCTCTCCTCCAATTGACTCCATCTAGAGTTCACACTGCTGAGGGAAAGAAACATAATCAAGGACCATTTACCTCCCAGTTATTCCCTCTTCTCCCCTCTCCTGTTGAGCAGACAATACAAAAACTTGGAAACACATACAACCAGGTTCTGGAACCACTGCTTTCCCACTATTATCAGACTACTGAACAGTCCTCTCATAAGTTAAGCATGTAGTCTCAATCTCCCAATCTACTGCAATGCGGCCCTTGCAGTTTAAATCTGCATGTTTCTCTGAAACGCTATAACACTAATTCTGCACTCTGGTATTTGTCTCTTTGCACTACCTGTTGCACTTGTATATGGCTCAACTGTACTCAAGTATATTAAAAAAAGTGCTGAAGCAATCCATGAATAGCATGGTTTCATTGGATTTTCATTGTATCTTGGTACACATTACAATAACAATAAACAAAACCATCCTCACAGGGAGATTTGCAAATGCTAATCTGGAAGTGGCCACATAAAAGAAGGATCATTCAGTGGAGAGATTGAGGGGAAGATAGAGGTTAGGTCAAATAAGGAGGACCAGCAAGGGGCTATGAAATGTCCTTGGCAAGTCAGAGCAAGTTGGCAAGGTAAATCCCAAGTGACTTTATGCATACATTAAACACTCAAAGACAAAGGAGGGAATAAGCCTGGAGCCAGAAGAAGTGGACAGGATACTTTGTATCAGTCGTCACCAAGGAGAAGGAAATGGAGAATAGTGAGATCAGGACAATCGATGTATGCTGATAACCTAGGGCATGATGATATCAGGAAGAGGTAGTGTTGGATCTTTTAAAGAACATTTGGGCAGATAAATCCATGAGGCTCATTGGGATCTTTCAATAGATATAGAAACAAGAGAGGAGATTACTGGAGGATTTGGGAGAGATCTTTGCATCCTTTTCAGTACAGGAGAGTTCCTAGCGGGCTAGGAATAGCCAGTAATGTTCCTTAGCAGCACCGATGTACTTGAGGGGTCTTGAGGTGCAAGTCCATAACTCCCAGAAAGTAGCAACACAAGTAGATAGAGTGGTAAAGGTGTATGGTATCCTTGCCTTCATTGATCAAGGCATTTACAAGAGTCAGGAAGTCATGTGGCAGCTTTATAGAAATTTGATTAGGCTGCATCTGGAATACTTTATGCAGTACTGGTAGCCCCAGTACAGGAAGGATTTTGGAGAGGATACAGAATAGGTCTACCAGAATGCTGCCTGGATTAAAGGGCATTAGCAATAAGGAGAGCGTGGTAAACTTGTTGTTTTCTCTGGAGTGTCAGATTCCGAGGGGAGACCTGATAGAAGTATATAAAATTATTAGAACCATAGAACGTTTATCCCAGGGTGGAAATGCTAAAGACCAGAGGCCATAGCTATAAAATGAGAGGGACAAAGTTTAAAGAAGATATACAGGGCAGAGAGTGGTGAGCGCCTGGAATGAGCTGCCAGGGGCGGTGGTAGAAGCAGGTACGACATTTAGGAGCCTTTCAGATAAATATATGGATATACAGGGAATAGAGAATATGAATCACGTGCAGGCATAGGAGAATAGTTTAACTGGGCATCATCTTTTGGCACATAATTGTGGGCTGACGGATCTGTTCATGTAATGTAAGGTTCTGTGTTCTTCGTAACAGGCAATAGGGACAAACCAGACAAGCGTTTTGCAGAGCACCTGTGCTCTGTCCACAATGATCATTCTGAGCATCTGGTCTGTTGTTGGCCTTCTCCATTGCGATGATGAGGCCAAACGCAAGCTAGAGCAACCAGATCCATCTGCCCATCATCCCTCCATTACCTGGTTCCACCTATCACCTACCAGCGTCTATCTCACCACTTCCTTTCCCTACCTGCCACTGAGGTCAAATGCAAACTAGGTGAACAACATCAGCTGTCCTTCAACCCCATCTCATCTGGTCCCCCCCATGACTCACCAGCTTCTTTTGCACCCCTCACTACATATTAGCTATCATTCCTCTCTGATCAAGTCCTGAAACGGAACGGAAGTGGCGGCGCTGCCCTGCAGCTGCGGCTCGCCGGCAGTCTGTTTGTCTTTCTTCTTTCTTTGTCTATTTGTTAGTGTTAGATGTATGAAATAGCCTATCTTGAGCTGTGTATATGTGGGGGGTGGTGGAAACCTTTTAAAAAAATCTCTTCCGCAACGGAGATGCGACCCTTTCCGAGTCGTATCTCCGTTTGCGCTAAAAAAAAATTAAAACGCGGGGCCTTCCATCGCCCGCGGGGCCTTCCATCGCCCGGTGCGGCTCGGCCGCTGGACTTAACAGTGCCCGGTGCGGCTCGGCCGCGGGGCCTTCCATCGCCTGGTACGGCCGCGGGACGGTTCAGCGCCAGGTGCGGCTCGGCCGCGGGGCCTTCCATCGCCCGGCTCGGCTCGGCCGCGGGACTTTACATCACTGGTGCAGCTCGGCCGCGGGGCCTTCCATCGCCCGGCGCGGCTCGGCCGCGGGACCTAACATCGCTCGGCGCGGCTCGGACGCGGGACTTTACATCGCTGGTGCGGCTCGGCCGCGGGGCCTTCCATCGCCCGGCACAGCTCGGCCGCGGGACTTAGCTGCGCACGGTACGGCCGCAGGGCCTTCCATCGCCCGGCTCGGCCGCGGGATGTTTCAGCGCCCGGTGCGGCTCGGCCGCGGGGACTTGGGCGTGGGGAAGAGAGCGGAAGTTTTGTTGCCTCCATCACAGTGAGGGGGTGTTTGGAGTCACTGTGATGGATGTTTGTGTTGGGGTTATGTGTCTTGTGTTTCTTTTTTTTGTGTGACTGCTGGTAACGTAATTTCGTTCGGTACCTCGGTACCGAATGACAAATAAAGTTCTGTATTCTGTAAATGACATCTTTCTGTTTGCCTCCACAGATGCTGTTCGACCTGTTGATTTCTGCTGCAGTTTATGTTTTGCATCCTCTACCCTAGGTTTATATCTTAAAATCAGTCAAGTTATCAGATCGCAACAATAAATTTAATTAATATTGGTTAACCTCCAATTCTGCTACATAGAAGTCATGGTCAAGTATTATGTACACGTTACCAAAATTAGCATATGGGAAAACCTGATCTAGCAAACAAGAAAAAAACCCAATACTGTGGGAGAAAATAGCTGGAAGAAAATTTAGATGGTAAAGAGGACAGTCCAAGATTAACCATTAGTTCACTTAGAGCTTTTTCCAGTGATAAAATTGTGTTATCTGCTCTCCCCCTATTGGTCGCAAGATTTCTCCTGTTTTTGCAATTCATCTGAAGCTGTCACCTTGATTTAACTCAGTGCTTCATATTTTGCAGTCACAGTCGCACCTACATGTTCTTTCGTAACTTTAAAAGAACTCATTTTAAAATTCAATAGATGCATTGTATTATATTTCTTACTCTGTATCAGTAGTCACACTACTTAGGGCACAGTCAAGCATTCCTACTCGATTTCTTGTTCGGGGATCCCAGCACTCTACTTTACCCTATAATTGGCAAAATAACATGTAAAATATTAATTATTTATCCATTTGCAACATTTTATAAATTCGTAGCATCCTTTCCACCCAATTAACTTCAGTTCAATGTTCAGAGTGAAATTATGATTTTTTTTAGATTACAACACTGCTCTGAACAGAATATTTTTACTTTGTGTACTTGAAAGAAAGATTTTATAAGCAGTTAAACTGCTATAGGAATCTATAAATCACAACTATCTGATTAGCTTTAAGAGCCAGAGATCACAAGAAATACTGAGTTAACAAAGAGATTAAGCAAAACATTTTCTCTCAGATGAAGTCTTTGGAGCTCTCTTTAACAATGAGCAATGGATCTAGACACATGAAAAATGTTGAAAATACATTGGTGCATAAATTCTTGATAAGAAAGAAATGGTAGCTCACTGTGTGTGATTGGAAAGCAAAGCCGAGGTAATGATCAGATCAGCCACGTCTTATGCAATAAAGGAGAAGGTTCAAGGGGTCAAGTGGCCAACTCCTGCTCCTAATTGGCATGTACCTTCACAAGTATAATTCCAAATATTTTCTAAAAGTAAAGGATTAGCCTGGAGTTGCTACTTTTTTCACCAATCCAGAGTATCAGCATGCTATCTGACTAACATTTTTGCCTCAATATAATCGTGCACAATGAAATTTCATGAATACTAATTTAAGTGACAGGTGCATAGATTGCTGAATTGGTCAGAACAAGGAATGCTTCCACTTCAATTTACATAAGTCTCAAGAATACTGGCCTTGAGGAAGTAACAGGCTTTGAGATTCATGTTCATGGTTACAAAAGACAGTAATTACTACTTGAACTATATTGTTTCATGCTGTTGCCATATTTTTGTTCTAAAAAGTAACTCTTCCATCTTGAATGCTGTGGACAGTTTGCTCATCCCTCTTCAACCTAGTACAAAGGGTTCTTCAATGCCATATTCTGGATCTGCCATATTGGTTTAATTCTAGACACAGCCTCCTATACTTGAAAACCAAACAAATCTATAATAGTTACCCCCAAAATGTACTACAGCCTCCATGAACAAAGTGCTTGTAAAACTTTCTCTCATCTCAATGTTTAGACTCTAGCTTATTGGCCCGGAGCTGAAGCTGCGGGCTGCATCTACTGACTACTGATGTGGTTGCTATGGATCACAGTTGTATCCACAATATATCCACATGCTATATCCACATTAAATTACCTGCCTTGTGATGATTGTCCAATTACTAATTAAATATTTTTTTGTGCATTTACATCCACTTAGCAATATCCACCTCACAAATGGCATAAATTTCACTTGCCATTCACGTCAGGTTTGAATACTCTCTGAGATTGGCACTTACTGCTTCATTACCCAGAAAATCAAATCCGAAAACGGTCACCTCTCAAAGTTGTCCAGAGAAGCTACCTGCTCCACTAGTTACTCCAGCACTTTGTGTCTTTTTAAGTAATAATTTTGCATAGCCATTACATATTGTTTTAAGCATCCGATTATATAAAGAAAATCCATTTTTTATGTTACCTCAGTTGACCCAGTCGCAAACAGGTAGTGTGCAGTGTTAATATCACAAACATTGTTCTGGCTGAGAACATAAAATAGTTATCATTATTTTTTTTAATCACATCTTGCTATAAACACATATATAATACAATCAGATTCATATTAAAATAGACGATTTAAAAAACAAATCACACCATAGTCCTCCTCAAAATCTGTTGCACAGAGCATGTATCCACTTTGATTTTTGTTCAGAGTATATTTCTTTTCAACTCCAATCCAAGCACTAACTCAAACCAAGTTTACTTAGCAATGTTGCTTTGTAAATCTATATACTAAAACTCGTTTGTTATCTTGTTTGTGACTGAACTTCAGCCAAAACGGTACACGATAGTGCGACAATTTTAGGCCCACCTTACTCACCATTGTCACTTTAGTGATAATGCAAGTAGTTTTATTGAAATCAGTCTTATATTTTTAAAGTTATTTACATTTTAATGTTTAAAAGGAGGGGAGGGGGAGTGGGGGAGAAGGGAGAGGACAGGGTGCTGCACCAATGCATGAGAGGTTTGTGCCCAACGAGTCCATTTGGTCTAGTATAACATAAGGCTTCTTTTTTTAACCTTCTAATGATTATCTTAGTTTTCTTTAAGAATTCAAAGGCTTTGAAAAGGCATTTCTGTCTATCAGATCTCATTCCTTACTGGTGCATAAATTATTATTTTTTTAAAACAACATGAATTACTAAATTCTTTAGTGAATGTTCACCTCTTTCCTTGGTTTCAATATTAGTTACAGGAATTTTACAATAAAAAGATGCCCTCTTTAATGGGACAATAGCTCCTCCCAGTGGTAGACTGAAAATAAACACACCCACATTGAAACCTCCATGATTCTAAAAGAAAATTGAACTGTATTTTAAACTAAAGACCTGAATCACCATAACACATTTCTTTGCCTGTACCTTGACCAATCTCAGTTCCTACAAATAGCCACATATTTAAAATCTTCAGCCAATTACTCAAATTGGAATTTTGTTGCTCTCTGCATGGTGCAACTCGTTCAAAACTCCAATTAAAGCTCTGAAGAAGGATCTTGACCTGAAACATCACATTCCTTCTCTCCAGAGATGCTGCCTGTCCCGCTGAGTTACGCCAGTTTTGTGTCTATCTCCACTTATATCCTAATCTTTAATTCATTGATTTCAAAATCACTTACATCTTTTAATAGTTTCACCCTATCCAAACTAGATTACACGCACATCATTGCTAATCCAACTGTATAATCTGTATTTTTAATTTTGCACCAACCCCATTTTGACCACTACTGCTATACCATCACCTTGTATTCTACGAAAAACTCCTTAAAATTGCTTCCTCCTTTCTCACTAACTAGTGACCTTGGCTTTCTCACATCAGTGTTGTGTCCAATATTTTTTGACTTCAGAAAAGATAGTTAATATTTTTTAAGATAATATGTTCCAATTACAATACTTACGAAGCTTCTGTCTGTAGGGAATTTAAGAACCGTCCTTGCTCCAAATTTAATCTGTAGACTTCAGAACTGCAGTGAACAATAGTAAACACACAACAGAATGCAAGTGTAAATGATAAATCGCTAAAGCTTTTAATTAATCCTTGTCAGCAGCAATTTCCCTGCACGGATGCTTTGTTTTTCAATCAGTCAATTCTTTAAAATTCACTTATGACTCATTATAACTCCATCAAGTAGTTCATAAGATCATAAGGGATAGGAGTAGAATTAGGCCATTCAGCTCATCAAGTCTACTCAGCCAATCAATCATGCTGATCTATCTCCCTCCTAACCCCATTCTCCTGCCTTCTCCCCATAACCTCTGACACCTGTAGTTAATTCTATATCCAGAAGTCTGTCAAATCTAGCGGTGAATGCTCATCATACAAATGTGATATTCTGCAATCATTATAGCTGTAATGTCATGAAGAAAATCCAGTTGGTCTTTATCCAAAGCAAATGACAAAACACTTCTTACTATCTTTTGCATATAATAATGGACTAAAGTCCGTCGACACGGTGGTGCAGCGGTAGAGTTGCTGCCTTACAGCGAATGCAGCGCCGGAGACTCAGGTTCGATCCTGACTACGGGCTCTGTCTGTACGGAGTTTGTACGTTCTCCCCGTGACCTGCGTGTGTTTTCTCCGAGATCTTCGGTTTCCTCCCACACTCCAAAGACGTACAGGTATGTAGGTTAATTGACTGGGTAAATGTAAAAATTGTCCCTAGTGTGTGTAGGATAGTGTTAATGTGCGGGGATTGCTGGGCGGTGCGGACTCGGTGGGCCGAAGGGCCTGTTTCCGTGCTGTATCTCTAAATCTAAATCTAAAAAATCAAATCACCAATGGAAAATAATCAATTTACCTCATTACAACGGAATAGAATGTGTTCACACAAATTCAATAGAAGTATGAAACAAAAAAGCAGGAAAAAAGTGTACGAAAACTATAAACAAATCACTTGGTTTAACCATCAATAACATCACTAGTGCCACATATTTGGCCATTCAATATTGTGTACAGTTCTTGTCGCCCCATACAGGTTGGGTGTATTGGAGGGGATGCAGAATGCTACCTAGATTAAAAGGTATTAGCAATAAGGAGAGGTTGGACAGACTTGGATTGTTTTCTCTGGAACCTCTGGAAAGGTTGAGGAGGGATCTGAAATATATCAAATTATGAGAGGCATTGATAAGGTAGACAGTCAGAACGGGTTTCCCTAGGGTAGAAATGACAAGAACTAGAGGGCAGAGCTTTGGTCAAATGAGGAAAGTTTAAAGTAGAGTTGTGGGGCAAGTTTTGTTTTTAAACAGAGTGGTGGGTGCCTGGAACACAATGTCAGGGGTAGTGACGGAAACATAATAGTGGTTTCTAGATGGGAACATAGATAAGCAAGGAATGGAGGGATATGGATCATGTGCAAGTAAAGGAGATTAATTTAACTTCGCAGCATGGTCGCCATGGACATTGTGGGGCAAAGAATCTGCTCCTGTGCTGTACTATTCTATGTATAATACAAGATATCACATTGAAACAAACCACTTAAAATTATGAAATCTGAATTTTTGAAATGTCACATTATGTAAAAACATGCCGTTGAAACAAAATTTCAACATTGAAAACTTAAAAACGGGTCCTTGACCTAAAATGTTGATTTTCACCAAGGCAAAAAGTTTACAGAAAAGATTAATGTTTTCTGATAACAGTACATCCAACATTTTGGCTAAATTTCAAAAATAAGTTTTCTTAAACATCCCAAATTGTGTCCATTTTATATAAATATTCATGTTATCTAGTGATAACATAAATGAACTGATTCATAGAGGAATGTAATTTTTTTTAAATGCGTTTGCACACCTTGCTCCTACAAAATAGAGATCGCATGATGGATAATGGTAAGAGAAGTCTCTACCAAACTTGGGGATGCGTGTCCTATAATAGTGTCCATGCTGTGAATGAAACTCTACGTAACGGTCGCACTGCAGAAAAACCAGCTGTGAAAAACAGAAAAGGCAACTGTTAAATTGAGAACAGAAATTATTTGGAAATATAAATTTGAAGTGCTTGGAGAAGTCTTTCAAGAACATTACAGCTTTAGAAAAATGCGAGCTTTTAAATCCTCAGAAAAGTATGCAAAAAATTGTAAATAAAATGATACATACCTTTGAATAATCATCTGATAAAATTTCAAATGCGACGACTGTAAAAGAAGTTAACAAAATCTCAGTAAAAATCTAAAAGGACATTGGTAAGTAAATAAACTTTCTAGGTTCATAACTTAAGTAATTCAATCAACCCTGAAATTGTGACCTTGAAATAAAAATGTAGGGTCTCTTACCAATTTCAAAACCAACCAAAAAAATATTTCAGAAGCTGCCAAATTTGTCACCGAAATTAAGTTGGTGATTTGCCAGGCTGCCACCAAAAAGAAAACCCAGGTCACATTTCTGTGCTGCACAACTAATAACGGAAGATAGCAAATATAATCCAATCTCTGGTATCCACACTGCAAGGTACCAGTGTTCTAACAGATATGTAACCCAAAAGTTAAAAGCAGAGTACTGATTATGTTTTTAAAATCGCTCAATATCTTTTTTGAATATCTTAATTGAATGTTGTGCAATCAGGATGCCAGGACTGGTAAATTAATTGACGTAAAGTTGCTTTTGATGGAGAAGTTATAGGTGTAGGTGGAAGGTGTAGACCACACCACCACTATTTAGGAGCTAAACGTTAGTCCCTCGATAGTTCTGTTTTTACTATAAATACCATTTGATCATCTCTCCTGTGCTCAACAGCCTAAACTCTCTCCAAATGCTTTTCAATCATCACCCTGCATTCACAGGCCTAATCTACTTTATGTTTAATTATGTATTACAAAGATTAGAGTGATCTTTCTCCCCAACCTTCTGAATCTAAGCAGCGTTCAAACTTCATTGACAACTGGTAGGTATCGTAGCATCGAATCCGTGGCTTGTACGTCCCTTCAAAGACAAGTAAATAATTCATATTAGAAAATAAAAAGCATTACATTCATTCAAAATAATATATTTCTCTAATATTAGCAAATAAAAAGATGAATTTCTTCAGAATCATTTCAATATTTCTTAGATCATTTGCAACTTTCATTTTCAAGACTGGAAATTAATTCCAGCTGAAATCCAAAGAATAAGGTGCGTATACAGCTTCAACACTAATATCAAAAAGGATTTTTGATATTAGTTTAGAGATACAGTGTGGAATATCAAAAAGAACTACATTCAAATAAGAACACCAGAAGCTCTAATTTATCATGATTTAAACATGATATATGTGTATTATCCTCTCTTGGGATATTATATGTACCATGGCTGATATTACAGCTACAGATATATTTACTTACAATATAAATAAGGTAGCTGTCCAGCTCATCATGTCTACTCCAGCTCTCAGTACAATCTCATTCCCTTATTTATTTTCTGGAATTTCATTCTCCCTCACATACCCATCAATGCCCCCTTGATTTTCCTACTCCACACCTTCAACGAGGAAGATATACAGTAGTGGATTAACCTACCAACCTACTGGATACGCAAGTGCTTGACCAACTGGCACCATGACAGAGCTTTTTAATCTGCCAGTATTGTTCATTGTCTAATTATTCTTCTTTGCTACTGCCACAAATAAGTTGTCCCTCAGAAGTCAGAGATAAATAAACCCATTCATGGGAATTTGTTTGTTACCTTAAAAGGAAATGGTTATTTAATATTGTACAAAACTGTGTGTACATTAAAAGAAAAAAAATGTGTTCTACCTCACCAGAAGGCAAAGCAAGAAAGCGATTTAAATGGCCATTCACTCTTTTGGAAACCAGGTTGACAGAATACATTGAGAATTGAGAATGAAACAAAAAAGACAATAATAATTCATATTTTTTAAATCATTTAACTTACCAGTTGCAATAATATATTGGCCATCTCGTGAAACTTTAATATTGGTACTAACTGCAGGCATTTCAAAATCCTGGATAAGTTCAATTCTTCGACGTACATCTAAAAGATTTAAAAACATTGTTTATTGCTCCCCAATATCAATCAGCTAATACCCACTCAGCAGTACCTTCTACAAAAAGTTATATCATGCTGGACAATACTGCTGAAAGGCAAAGCTCCAAGCCATTTCTTTTGTGTGGCCATGAACTTGGTGAGCCTTAGGGGCCATTTATTTCCGATATACCTTGTAGGATAGTACTCGTGTGCGAAGTGATCGCAGACTCGGTGGGCAGAAGGGCCCGTTTCCACACTGTATCTCTAAACTAAACATAACCACAATTCACAAGATCATGTGATAGGAGTAGAATTAGGCCATTCGGCCCATCAGGTCTACTCCACCATTCAATCACCGCGGATCTTTCTCTCCCTCCTAACCCCATTCTCCTGCCTTCTCCTCATAACCCCTGACACCCGTACCAATCAAGAATATATCTCTGCCTTAAATATATCCATTGACGGCCTTCAGTCTTCTGTGGTAAAGAATTCCAAAGATTCACCACCATCTGACTAAAGTTAAATTAGCTTTAAAACAGTTATGGATGACAGCAATGGTCCACAAATTAAAGGTCTTAAATTGAGGCAAGGCCAACTTTGACAGGAACATGCAAGTTGTTTGGTGTTGGTTGTTTGCAGCCAAAGGGACATCTGGAAAATGACACTTTTAAAAGTGGGACAGTAATAGTTCAAGGTAAGTATGTTCTGTTAGAATGAAGCATAACACAAATAGGAGTAAAAATGGCGACAAAAATTGAGGCTCTGATCAGGAAAAAGGAGCACGTGTCAAGTATAGACATCAAGTGTAAGCCTGAAGGAGTATAAGGAATTGAGGAAAATACTTAAGTAAATCAGGAGGGCATAAAAAAGTCATGAAATAGCTCTGACAGGAATGATAAAGAAGAATCCAAATAGATTTTATGTATATTAAGGGGAAAAAGGTAACTAGAGAGAGAATAGGGACCCCCAGAAATCAAAGTCATCTATGCGTGGAGCCGCAGACAATGGGCAAGGTCCTCTGTTTTTATCACAGAGAAAGATGTGAAGACAAGGGACAGTTTGGGAAAGTTAATGTTGATGTATTGAGGGCAGTCCATATTATAATCAAATGAGGAATGAGGGCGAGGAAGATTTGAGCCAAACACAAGCAAATGGGACTACCTTAGATGGAGCATCTTGATCTCATTGACGAGTTGGGCCAAAGGGCCCATTTCTGTGCTGTATGACTCTACCTGCAGAAATGTGTTAAGATAATAATGCAATGTTTCTCCTAGTTCCTCACTACATGCTATAGCAAAAACATTGTGGTCTCAGAATCTCATTTCCTCCTACCTTTGCTATTTTGTGAAAGAAAATCAGGTCAAGACTTCAAGGGCAAATCATGCATGGAATACTGAAAACCTACATTGTGTGCCTTAGTCCAAATGTACTCCTTCCATCACCATGTTGTCTGCAGCTTTGTTCTGGACTTACAATATTCATCTTTCCAGTCACCAAATTTATTATGTTTTGCACCTTGAAAGCTATCATGCGAAGTAACAATTATTGTGTCTCTGTGTAACCCCCACCGGCCCAAGATTTATCGAATCTGCCAAACATGTGGAAGGACCACCTCTGCGGGCCTCTGAGAGGAGTCGAATGGTACGGGAACAGTTCACCCAGGTTGTCAAGGGTCCAAGATACCTGCGTGAAAGTTGGCCTCAGACGCTGGCCATGGGAACTGATCCACCGGCTCCGGTTGAACTGCAGGGGGCAAATTTGGCCCGCTGATTGGAAGTCCCAATGAGGGCGAGAACAGCCGCCTCACCACATTTTCAGTTGGATTTCCTGCATGCTTTCGTAATTTTGTCCGGATATGCAGGACCATCAGCAATCAGGAAAATCGGTAGTGTACCTGTATTCACTCCTCTGTTGCCCAGGTTTTCCACTTGAATATCCCAACATAAAAACTTCAAAATCAAACATTATCAACCCACCACAGAGCAAGGAAGTTGAAGCTTAGTCCCAAATTGTTATCCTAACCACGATCCAGCTCTCTCAGATCTAACTTTCCAGTGGTATTCCATGGAAGTAGATATAAACACAGCAATTTGTAAATTGAAAAAAGCAATGAAAAATGATTAATGGGCGATTATTAAAAATTTGTCTTGCATCGTATACTCACCCACATCATTCTTCTGCAATGCTCTCTTTTTTCTATCCGAAAGCCACTAAAAGGAAAAGAAACATTTAAATTGTAGTTCTAATTTAGACAATAGATATTTGGAGGGATTGATGATAATCATCTGACCTTACATAACACCACATAATTTAAATTACTCATTTTCAGAAACAAAGAAAACTAACTTTCCAGCACTGAACTTGATACTCTACCCAACACTTGGCAATCAAAAACGTGAAGCATCATTAGAATTGTGTTCTCCTCAATTTTACAGCTCTTTTGCCTGCTTGCATCTAGTCCATGTGCTAAATGACATAAATCAAGCAACAACTTTATATTGAAATGCATTAGCTACATTCCCAAATCATTCCACAGTGTCAAACCTATCCCCTCCTTTCTTATAACTTTTCCTTGGATTTTGAATCTTGATCATTCTGAATGTATTTGTTCCATTACTGATGACGACTTCAATTGCCACAGTCCCAAGCTTTGGAACTTCATTGCCTCCTCCACCTATTTCCCTTTTAAAATCTTCTCTGTGCCATGCTTTAAACTACTCTGCCCCAATATCATGTGATGCTCCACTGGCTTCCCACAGAATCAATAAACAAAATATACGTGTAGGAAAAAAACTGCAGATGCTGGTTTAAATCGAAGGTAGGCACAAAAAGCTGGAATAACTCAGCAGGTCAGGCTGAGAAGGAATGGGTGACGTTTAGGGTCGAGACCCTTCTTCAGTCCGAAAAGTCACCCATTCCTTCTCTCTTTTTACTCCACAGCTTTTTGTGTCTATGCTCAGCAGTACATTTTCTTTTGACAAAGCTCCTGTGAATAGAGATATTCTGCTATACTACAAACACTGTGTAAATCAATGTTATTGCTTCCTAACTACGTTAGTATAGAGTTAGTCACATAGTGTGAAAACAGGCCTTCAGCCGACCAAGTCAGTGACAACCTCATCACCCATTTACACCAAATTCATTTTATTCTCTTTACATTCCCAATCAATTCTCCCATATTCTACCACTTACCACAATCATAGTTGAATCAATTTACGAGAGCAACAAGAGGTATCTCGCAATCAGATGGAGAATGTGCAAACTCCATTTAGACATCACCCTAGATTCCCGTCAAACACAGGACATTGGAGCTGATGGGTCCAAATGGGTCTACTGTGGATAGGGTGAGCAGTTTTAAATACCTGGGAGTCCACATCAAAGAGGATCTGACATGGACAACGCACATTGCCGCACTGGTGGGTAAGGCAAAGCAGCGCCTTTACCACCTTAGACAGCTGAGGAAATTCAGAGTGTCTCTGAGGATCCTACATTGCTTCTACTCTGGGGCTGTAGAGAGCATCCTGTCCGGCAACATTACAGTCTGGTTTGGGAACAGCTCTGCCCAGGACAGGAAGGCCCTGCAGAGAGTAGTGCGTTCAGCAGAACGCACCATGGGAACTACACTCGCCCCCCTGCAGGACCTATACATCAGGAGGTGTAGATCGAGAGCAAGCAAGATTATGAGGGACCCCTGCCACCCCAGCAACGGACTGTTCCAGATGCTACAGTCAGGCAAGCGCCTCCGCTGTCACGCTGTGAAAACGGAGAGGATGAGACGGAGTTTCTTCCCACAGGCCATCAGGACTTTTAACTTTTATAATTCCAGGGACTAAATTTTATCTTCTCTGTATTAACTTTAATTTATATGCTGTAACTGTAATTCTTTTTTTTTTGCACAATCCGCAGGCATTGCTACTTTCATTTCACTGCACACCGTGTACGTGTATGTGACAAATAAACTTGACTTGTGGCAGCAGCCCAACCAGCTGGGGCATCATATATTTGCATTGTAGATACTTACAAATTCTGCACTCTGCTTCTTTTCTCTTTGCACTACCTATTGTACTGGTGTATGACTTTTCAGTAATAGTGTTATGAACATTGACTTCTCTAACTTCAAGTAGCCCTTGCTTTCCCTCTCTTTCTCCATCTCCGCCCCCTTCCAAGTTCTCCAACCAGTCTTACCGTCTCCGACTACATTTTATCCCTGTTTGCTTTGTTGTTACTTTCTCCCAACTAACAATGATCTATTCTACATTTTCCTTGATCTCCATTCCCGTTGTCCTGTTTTCACACCTTACACTTCCTTATCTATGCACCGCCCACTCCTGACATCAATCTGAAGAAGGGTCTTGGCATGAAACATTACCCATCAAACCACCATGGTCTACTTGAAATAACTGATAATTTATTATACAGTATATCTTGTTGTTGTCACTTCTAATATGCCTCTAAAGGTTGGTTATATTTGCTGCATATGACAAATAAACACTTGATAACATCCTCAACACCACCATTTTCTGTATCATCACAAACTTACACTTGTATCCAAATCATTGGCACAACTACCAATAAATACAGTATGTAACACCGCCGATCATCGGCTTACAATCGCAAAGAAAACAACCTTCATCGCTCCATGCCTCCTTTTACCATGTTAATTCGGACCCGAAACATCACCTATTCCTTTTCTCCAGCGATGCTGCCTGACCCGCTGAGTTACTCCAGCATTTTGTCTATTTTGCAGTATCAAGAGCTTTTCTTTTTTAATATGTCCCATATAGAACAAATTTCTTACGCGCAGCAGCACAACAGAATATGTAAACATAGTACTATAAACAATAAACGCGAAAAAAGTTCAGTGCGTGTGTGTGTATATGTATAAACATATATCACACACACACACACACACACACACACACACACAAAAACAAGCAAAAAGACGGCTCAAAAAGACAAAACCAATCTCCCCAAGTCTATGTAGTTCATACGGTCATAAGGAATAGGAGTAGAATTAGGCCATTCGGTCCATCAAGCCGACTCCACTATTCAATCACGGCTGATCCATCTCTCCCTCCGAACCCCATTCTCCTGCTTTCTGCCCATAACTTCTGACACCCGTACTAATCAAGAATCTATCTCTGCCATAAAAATATCCATTGACTTGGCCTCCACAGCCTTCTGTGGCAAAGAATTCCAGATTCATCACCCTCTGACTAAGGAAATTTCTCCTCATCTCCTTCCTAAAAGAACGTCCTTTAATTCTGAGGCTGACCTCTAGTCCTAGATCCTCCCACTAGTGGAAACTCTCCACATCCACTCGATCCAAGCCTTTCACTATTCTGTATGTTTCAATGAAGTCCCCCCTCATTCATCTAAACTTCAGCGAGTACAGGCCCAGTGCTGACTAAAGCTCATCAACCTACTCATTCCTGGGATCATTCTTGTAAACCTCCTCTGGACCCTCTCCAGAGCACATCCTTCCTCAGATATGGTGCCCAAAATTGCTCACAATATTCCAAATGCAGCCTTTACCAGCACTTTACAGAGCGTCAACATTACATCCCTGTTTTTGTACATAAGCCCACTTGAAATAAACGCTAGTATCGAGTTTGCTTTCTTTACTTCTGATTCGACTTGCGGATTAACCTTTTGGGAATCCTGCACCAGTACTCCCAAGTCCCTCTGCACCTCTGATTTCTGGATTCTCATCCCATTTAGAAAATAGGTTCAGAGCTTATTTGAAGGTTGTAGTGTTTAATAGTCTGATGGCTGTAGGGAAGAAGCTGTTCCTGAACCTGCACGTTAGTTTTCAGTCTCCTATATATCCTCCCCGATGGCAGGAGTGAAATGAGGGTGTGGCCAGGGTGGTGTGAGGTCTGATAATGCTGGCTGCCTTTTTGAGGCAGTGACTCCTGTAAATCCCTTTGATGGTGGGGAGGTCAGAAGCCGTGATAAACTAGGCAGAGTTCACCACTTTTTGCAGTCATCTTCGCTCCAGAACATTCAAGTTGCTGAACTAGGCCGTGATGCAACCAGTCAATATGCTCTCTACTGTACACCTATAGAAGTTCAAGAGTCCTCTCTGACATACCAAATCTCCGCAATCTTCTCAGGAAGTAGAGGTATTGATGGATCAGTGTGCTGGCTCCAGGAAAGATCTCCAGAAACATGCACTCCCAGAAATTTGAAGCTTTTGACTCTCTCCACCGTCATCCCGTCGATATAAACGGGTTTGTGGGTCCTCATCCTTCCTCTTCCAAAGTTCACAATCAGTACCTTGGTCTTACTTACATTGAGAACCAGGTTGTCATGCTGGCACCATTTGGTCAGTCGATCGATCTCACTTCTATACCCTGGCACATCATCATCTGTAATTCATCCAACAACGGTGCTGTCGTCAGCAAACTTGAAGATGGAATTTGCACTGTGTCCGGCTACACAGTCATGAGTATTGAGCGAGTAGAGCAGGGGGCTGAGCACACAGCCTTGAGATTCTCCCGTACTGATGGGTGTTATTGTGGTGTTGCTGCCAATTTGAACAGACTGTGGTCTGTTGATGAGGAAATCAAGGATCCAGTTACAAAGGGACCAACATCTGCAGTTCCTTCCTACACAATTTTAGATCCAATTTGCCAACATGCCCTGGTTCTCATGGGCTCTAACTTTCTGGACTAGTTTACCCTATAAATCTTGTCAGGCGCTTTACTGACATCCATGCAGACGCGCTGCCCTAATCGTGCACATATCTCTCTGAAAAAAAGCAATCTAGTCGTACAGGATCTCCCCCGAACAAAGCCAGGACCAGGTTAACTATAGTTGATTAATCTCCGCCTGTCCAAGTGCTGATCGCTGGTACCCCTCGGGATTTCTCCCCATAACCTCCTTAACTCTGAGCTGGGAAACAAGCCCGCAGTTACATGGCCAATTGCTGATTACTGGCAGCATCTCTGCCCTCGTACCCACTGAATGATGATAGGCCGCGCTCTGGGGGGGCACGCACAGCGCTGGCGGAGACCGTGTCCACCAGGGGGGCAGGCGCGGAGGGGGAGCTCCCCTGTAGACTGGCTCCGGCAGGGCCTTGCTCTGACGGGGCCGAGCCCAGCGACAGCACGGGCCGAGCCGAACGACTGACAGCATGGCCATGGGCCGGGCCCAACGACCGTCGGCACGGGCTGATCGGCGAGCGCGAGCACGCACCTCGGGCAGCGACCTGCCGTGGCTCAGGTTGTAGATCTTCACGTCGTTCACGCTGGAGACCTGCATCACGCCGCCGTTGGCCGCCGCCCCCCGCGAGCTTCTCCTCTCTCGCGGGTCACCTTTGCCCGCCCCCCACCGCGAGCTGCACCTCGTGTCGTGTGGTGCCGTGCCGTGCCGTGCCGTCCCCTCGCGCACGCGCTCTCCCCTCCAAAGAAAGTGGCTCTATTCAAATGTTGCGGATGCCTGCCAATGGGAAGAAGGCTGGGGGGCGGGGGAAGGAGAGGGGGGGCGTGGTCTTGGCGGTCCTCGGCCGAGTTCACTGCGCAGCCGGTTCTGCGCAGAGGGAGTGGAACCGTGGGCTCCTCACCTGTAACACTTTGTGTTGTATCGAAGTGCTCGGGGTCCAGAGAGCGAAAGGCACCAAGGAACTAGCGGGACCACAGGCGAGGGACTCTCGTTGGCACAATCCACCCGCTCAATAATAAACCAAAGGCTATTTGTTCAGAGCTGATCAACGAATTTAGTTGCTTAATGAAATGAAGAAAGAATTGGCAAGTTTGAGAGGCTAAGGTATTTTTTTTTAAAAATCCTACGGCACTGCCAAATCCAGTAATCTGAGGTAATGTGAATGACGTTTCTTTTTATTTCATTATTCACTATTTTCTTATTGTATGCAATACCGCAGGTGGGTTGTAGCAGGGGGCTGCATCAACCTGGCTGTTTTTCTCACGTCGATAGCGAATAGCCAAGTTCTTAAACACAAGCAAATTATTAAAAGGAAAAAAAGATATAAATTACATATAAAGAACAAGAATTGCGAAAGGTGGATCTGATCTGGCAGGCTGCAACGTCGAAAGTACAGTACATTATTTATTTCGTTCCTATAAAGATATGATTGTTCCTATAATGAGGAACAAGAGATAAGTTTTGTGGAGTTTTCTAATTTATTATATGTAGTGTAACTCTGCCAATAGTACTATAAAATGAATCGTTTATACCAGTGAATATATTTTACATGCACCTGTATTATTTTCCTGTAATTTTTAAATGCCGAAACACTATTGTTTCTTTAATAGTTAACATATTGATGGTATCCTTAATAGTAATAAATTGACGGAAAGGACACTTGGTCCCATGGGAATATTACTGACTTGACAAGCCGAGGTGGGCACATTCATGAGACAAGCTTTGGCTAAAAGTATTCCTCTTAATAATGCCAGTGCTGATTGTAAGATACCTTCCATTGAAATCCGTAGACCGTATCGTAGTTCGAGTTAATGACAAACAATTAACTTAATTTTGACGTTGACTAGCGAATGTTTAATAACTTTGAGGTTTATTCTCCTTGTCAAGATTTCTGGTATTTTTTACTCAGGTGCAGTAAAGACCTTGGGCTCCAGAGTTTCACGGGACAACATGAGCGAGTACTGGTTAATTTCGGCTCCTGTGGATAAATCAAACCAACAAATATGGGAACGAATGAAGACTGTGACCGAAAAAGCCAGTTTATCGAATAATTTTAAATTCCCGATCCCAGAACTCAAGGTAATTTCAGTTGCTACTCCGAAGCCGACTCGGAAACAACCTTTTCAGTGGAGATATTTTAACTGAAAGTTTAGGCATTGAGGATTCTATCTCTTAGGAAATGTAATAATGTTGTGATTGGGATGCAGTTTACCAACAGCTCAGTATCTCGAAGGAGGAGCTCGGTTGATTTGACCTTCCGTAACGTTATTTTTAATTGCAATTATTAGGATAAAAATCCTTGATTTGTATTTTTCAATTAATTCCAGCTATGTTCAAGTTGAGATTTTCACTACTTCAAATAGGTTTATGATAAGCCATCAACGCCCGGATTCTCTCCTTTTTTCCCCTTAGGTGGGGACATTGGATTCATTGGTTGGCCTCTCGGATGAACTAGGAAAGCTTGATACGTTTGTTGAAGGGTAAAACACGCATTGGTTACTGTATACAAACGCGTTAAAGTGAATTTGAATTATCCGTGGGTCTCTGAAACTTCTTCAGTCCAAAATTGATGTAGATTTAACTCGGCTGAAGCAGATTTATCCAAACTGTTACTAGCACATAACAACAAAGATCTGCAAGACTCTGGTTTCATCTGAGGTTGAAATTCAGAACCACGCAGTCTAGCAGTCAAGGTGACCTGAAGAAGAAACATAAACAGATAATAATAGCAATTAAAGGAGCAGGCGATTTTACAATCTGCTGCCTTTCTAATGACAAAATGGTTCGCAAATATGGGGTAGACAATAGGTGCAGGAGTAGGCCATTCGGCCCTTCGAGCCAGCACCGCCATTCAATGTGATCATAGCTGATCATCCACAATCAGTACCCCGTTTCTGCCCTCTCCCCATACCCCCTGACTCCGCTATCATTGAGCTCTGTCTAACTCTAAAACCTCTTTTGACCATAGTTTAAGTTGTTAACTGCACAAAATCATCATCATCATCATCATATATATACAGCCGGAAACAGGCCTTTTCGGCCCTCCAAGTCCGTGCCGCCCAGTGATCCCCGTATATTAACACCCACTAGGGACAATTTTTTTTAACATTTTACCCAGCCAATTAACCTACATACCTGTACGTCTTTGGAGTGTGGGAGGAAACCGAAGATCTCGGAGTAAACCCACGCAGGTCACGGGGAGAACGTACAAACTCCTTACAGTGCAGCACCCGTAGTCAGGATCGAACCTGAGTCTCCGGCGCTGCATTCGCTGTAAAGCAGCAACTCTACCGCTGCGCTACCGTGCCGCCCCAAAATGTCTTAAATATAACACAAAATAAATGAAAATACTTCTGTATCGAAGTACAATTCTAAGTTTATTTATCATCCTGTTTAACTGTTGCCCAAAGGAAAAGGATGAACAAGTTTGATTTTATTCATGGTAAACAAAATAAATTTAGGAAGAAATATGGATCTTGTTCAACAACATAATGACTAAATGATATTATTGAATTTCCCAAGCATTACTCTGATTAATGTTGATTCTGTTTTGCATTTTGCTTTTGGGTCAGTTACTTATTAAAACACTCTGATCATTCCTGTAAATGTTTGGATCAACTTAGGCAACTCAATAGTATGATATGAGCCCCTCTTTGACACAAATTACAAAACTTGGATAGTTCATTAAAATTGGAGAATTCAATGGTCATACCATTGGGTTGTAAGCTACCCAAGTGGAAAGTGAGGTGCTAAGGTCCAATCAGGATTTCAACAGCAGGGATCGTTTGAAATATATTTAATGTAATTTAAACAATTGGATACTTTAAAATTAAATAAAGAAATAGCATTTTCTAAACCTGATATGATTTTATTACAAAAATGCACTTCTTACTCACTTTATATTTATTTCAGAATTAATATTGGGTGATGCGGCAAATTAATACACACGTGAACAGGAGGAAGGAGAACAAAATTAAAATGCCAGATTATGTTTATGTAGCACATTGCATATCACATTAATTACAGCTGTTTTCAATGACACCTAGATTTCCTTGGAGATCTATTTTTGCATTAATTAAAGTTGTTTCTGCTCATTTATGTTTGATTTAGCATTGTGAAGAAGCTGGCACAATATACAGCCGATATTATGGAGGATTCCAAGGATAAAGCTCAAGAAAATCTGTTGGCCAGTGGAGGTGAGTTGTATAAATCATGCAACAGTGTGTATTCACAGGGTGACATTTACACAATAAGATGGTGCTATGCCTAATTTGATAAACAAAACCATTAAATTATTTTTTTGCTTCCTACTGTAATCATGTATTTAAGACCTAACTCATATTTCTAAAGTATATAATCAAGTTAGTGCACTTTATTTATTTCAGTCAGCACCCATTTATGCTGCTGTACATAAAGTTTAGATGTGGTCTACCAATTAACATTGAATTGGTGAAGAGTTTTGATTAGATGAACTTTCAAAACAATTGAAAATAACATGATCTTATATTTTCCCATATTTTCTTATGGCACTGGAGGAAACCGTTGAGTCAATGCGATTCACATGGCAAACTCAGTACCATTCCCCCACTTACTCCTTTGTAATCTATTCCTCCCAATTTCCCACCTGCCTCACCTACACCAGGGGTAATTCTCAGTAAGCAATTAACCTATCAGCCCAAATGAAAGGAAACTGGAATATTTGGTAATATGCACAGATTCAACTGGAGAACCTGTAAATTCCACATAGGTAGGACCACTGGTCAAGGTCTAAACCAGGTTACTGTTGTTATGATTCAGCAGCTCTAACTGCTGCAGCACCATGTCACCGATGCAAGGAATTGGTGAGGAACATTCTTTAAATTACAGAACTGGAAATGGAACTTGTGAAATTGCAAAGGAATGGAATGCCATTTTAATAGATATAATTGTGGCTAATTGACAACATTTTCAACATTGTGAACTTGAGGACACCAGCACTAAGAATAAACCCCGTGGCAGCAGAGAAGCACAGCAGGTAGTCCTGTTGACTCTTCAATTCAGCCACCCAGATACAACCCTGCTCTGGTGCTATCTATGTGGAGTTTTTATGGTCTCGCTGTTACCAGATGCACCTTTTTTTCTACCATATCCCAAAGATGTGCTGTTTGTTAGGTTAGTTTGTTACTGAAAATTATTCCTAATATTGGTAGGTGATAGATCAGAGTGGAGTTTATGGCATGTGTGAGTTCTCCTGCCTTCTCCGTAAAACCTTTGACACCATTACGAATCAAGAATCTGTCGATCTGCGCCTTAAAAACACCCAAAGATGCAGCGAGCAACACCTATGCAAGTTTATTGAAGTGTGCCTATTTCTGTGAATGGAAATTCCAATACCTCTTACTATGTTCTCACCATGATCACATTTTAGTCGTACATTGTTGGCTGTCAGGCAATTGGGACAACCCAAGATTGGAAAAGTTTCTATAAAGCAAAATCTTTGGGAGGTCTGCAATTAATTAAGCACAAGACCTGTCTAAGGTGATAAAAGGATGTCAGGAATGTTGATGTACTGGGAAGAGGAGGAGAAGGGAGGTTCAGATGAAATATTCTCTACACCAGTCCTTCTGTAATAGTTCCAGCACTTAATGGTACTGATGATCAATGCCATCGGTAAAATTCTTCATTTTCTGTAGGGCTGGTGGTGTCAAGGGTTGATCCCTCTGTCTAGTGAAGCAGTGGACCACCGTGGAAACATAGTCTGGAATATTTCTGAGATTCCCTGGATAGCCATCAAAAATAATTTGATAATAGGATGGTACGCATGGCATGTTGCGTATTTGTGCTTGGACTCCAGTCAGGGAACTTTAGGCTTGTTGATAAAATATCCCTTGCTTAGTGATCAGACTTTGAATTAGCTGCTTTGTTGAAAAAAAGACAATCCAGCAGAATGACTTAGAAGATGAGTGAAACGCAATTCGCATCAGGAAATGAACACAGACTTGTATCCAAAAACAAGCAGCAGAAATGAGAAGTGGCACCACTTTCAATTGTTGGTCTTGGGGTGCACCCACTATATGGGTGCACACACAAAGTGCAGTCTATAACATCCCTTTATGGTAATCTGCAATTTGAGCAAAATCTACTGTACTGTCACCATGCTTTGATTTGCCTTGCCATGAGGAACATGATGCATACAGTTTCCTCCATGAGCTTCACGTGACATGGAATTTCATTGCACCGTGCTGTATATGACAACAAACTAATGTAATCTAATGTCTAGAAGGTCTCAGTGACCTCACTGATTCAGCCTGGTTGCTGATGCCTATTCTACAGCCTAGTGCTATTTCTGACCTTTCTCCTAACATGTCCAGTTCTAATAGTTATAGGCAACACTTCCAATTTTCTAACAGGGTTCCAGAAGTATATATCACTTATTTTAATAGTACAAAGTGGTTGATTTGTGGGTTTATTTTTCATTTCCAATTGATCATGAAAACATCCCTGAAATTGTCTCAACTAGAACAGTTTAATAAAATATAAAATTTATTAATTAAGTACTTTTCTTACAATGTGTGAGTCTGAACCCGAATTGACTTATTAACTTTTTCCTTATTGTGTAACAGAAGACAAAATTGCTGAGGTACTCGCAGAGCCCACTTGGCATTCTTTGTATTTCAAGAGATCCTTTTAATAGTTTGATAACAATTAGTGACCTCTGTTGAATGTTCTGTCATTGGTAGAACTCGGACATCTCCACCAGTTACTTTGAATGAACTCCGCATTGTTTCAGGGTTCTTATCAATGGTGCAGATCCACCACCTGCATGACTTAGCTTGGCATTGAATACAATGCATTCCTTTCTTAACATAATTCATCCCATACTTTCTTTGTACATAAGACAGCAATGAAGTTATGTTATCTTTGTTATTCATGCTTCTTCAAACTTTGACTATGCTTCAAAATTTAATTGCGCAAAACTCTCAAACCTGTTCTGCCCAGTTATTTACGTCTTCCTTTTTAGTTTTATAACATAAGCTTTCTAGGTAGACTTCTGGAGAGTGCTGGAGGAACTCAGCAGGTCAGGCAGCACCTGGGGAGGGAATAGACAGGTGACATTTTGGGCCAGAACCTTTCTTCAGACTTAAGTAGACCTCTTTTTCATTGTCCTTAAATGACTTCAGAATTGAGATTGAATTAGCCTCACAATCTTTATTAAGACATTGTCTATCTCCAATACCAAAGCTCCACCAATGCCAGAAGTACAAAACAAAATATAAAATGCTGACAATGTTCAGTGGATCAGGTTGCTTTTGTGGAAAGAGAATCAGAGTTAACTTTGCAGGTCAATGTCCTTTCTTTTGAACTGGGAGCTAGATGTGCTGAAGCAGTTGTTGACACCAATAAGGCCAGGGAACAAGGTCAGTATTAGGATTAATGTAAATCAGTCCCATTAAGGTAGACACATGAGTGAACTGAGTAGAGTACAATTGTGAAGATACATATTTTATCTGATGCACTTTGCAGATTGTGCATGGTCATCTCACTACACGTACAAATTTTAACAAAAGTACCAAATCTGAAAGTATAAATAATTCAGTGACAAACATGTAAGTTTTCTCATTGATATCATAGCAACAGGCAAAGATGGCTAACATTTATACGATCATCATATGACAAAGGAGCAGAATTAGCATTTCAGCCCATCGAGACTGCTCCACCACTCAATCATGGCTGATTTATCTTTCCCTTAGTCCCATTCTCCTGCTTTCTACCTGTAATCTTTGATACCCATACAAATCAAGAATCTATCAATCTCTGCTTTAAAAATACCCAATGACTTGGCCTTCACCGTCGTCTGTGATAATGAATTCCACGGATTAACCCCTATCTGGCTAAAAAAAATCCTCATCTTCATTCTGAAGGTATGTGCTTTGATTCTGAGACTGTCCTCTGGTTCTAGATTCTTGCACTACTGGAAACATCCTCTCCACGTCCATTCTCTCCAGGCCTTTCATATTGGTAGGGTTCAATGAGATCCTAAACTGCTTCTAAATTCCAGCAGGTAATGACCCTGAGCCATTTTCACTTCTCATACATCAATCCTGCCATCCCCGGGATCATTCTGGTAAACCTCCTCTGAACACTCTCCAACACCAACACATCCTTCCTCTGATATGGGGCCAAAACTGCTCACGATATTCCAAATATGATCTGACCAGTGCCTTATAAAGCCCTCCACATTACATCCCTGCTTTTATATTTTAGTTCTCTCTAAATGAATCCTAACATCGCATTTGCCTACTGACTCAACCTGCAAATTAACCTTTTGGGAATCTTGCACCAGTACTCCGAACGCACCTACAATTTCTGACTCCTCTCCCTAATTCGAAAATAGTCTATGCCTTTAATCCTTCTACCAAAGTGCATAACCGTGCACTTTGCTATGCTGTATTCCATTTGCCACTTCTTTGCCAACTCTCCCAATCTGTCAAAGTCCTTCTGCAGATTCCCTGCTTTCTCAACACTATCTGCCCTACTTACCTTCGTATCATCTGAAAACGTAGCCACAAAGTCATCAATTCCATCATCCAGATCATTAACATATAACAAGAAAAGTAGTGGATCCCTTTGACTTTGTAGTTAGAAATGAGGATCCATGTTACAGTAAAATGCAGATATAAGGAACGTTGAGCAAAACACAAAGTGCTCGAGGAACTCTGGATCAGGCAGCATCTGTGGAGGGAATAGACAGGTGGCGCTTTGGGTCAAGACCCTTCTTCGGTCTGAAAAGGGACAATCTGAAGATGGGTCAGACTGAAGAAGATTCCCGACCCAAAATGTCACCTGCTCATTCCCTCCACAGATGCTGCCTCTCGCACAGAGTTCCTTCAGCACTTTGTGTTTTGCTCCATACTAGTCAGGCCTGGTTGAGCTTTAAGTGGGTTGTTCTGATGTAAATATACACTCGTAAATCATTTGGAATTTGCGGTGGAGGGGGGTGATAGCAGCAGAACCTTCTTCATTATCTCAATTGAGACCAAGCAAAAAATTGCGATCACTATAAGAAGTTTTTGGAAATCCACAATATTTTTTTTTCACATTTAAAACATTAAGAGCAGGTTATACCATGCTTTAATTTACCTCTTCCACGCTGTGTTAAATTAATTTAAAAAAGGGGAAGTAACAATGAAGCAGCTAAGCAGACTGCGGCTTTCTAATATCATGATGTATGAATGTATATTTTTTCAATTTGGTGAATAATAATTGACTTTTTGGGTTGCATTTATTTGTGGCACTATAGTGATGTTTGAATTGTTATGTATAAATGAAGGAACAACAATCGCATCACTAATTTCATTGTTTTGCTTTGTTTTATCTTCAGTTGATCTTCATAGATACGTGACACATTTTCAGTGGGATATGGCTAAATATCCTATAAAACAGTCACTTCAAAACATAACAGAAGTCATTACCAAGGTGAGATTTGGTATTGATTGAAATCAATGGGGGGGGGGGGGGGGGGGGGTGGGGGTAGAGTCCTGTCCCGTCCCGTCCTGGTGCGGGGGTTCAGTGCGGTGGGTAGATGGTGGCGCCTCTCCCACTGATGGCCCTCGGGTTGATGCCGCTGGACTCTTTTCCCCCCCCCCCCCCCCCCCCCCCCCCCCCGCCTCCCACCCTGGATGGCCGCCGATGCCGCTGGACTCTGGGCGGCGTGGGGAAGGCGCTGAGCGGGCCGGGAAGAGGACAGGGGAAGGGGGAGCCGAGCGAGGTCAGGCCCAGTGGCAGGCCCAGGCCTCCATCTCCACCAACACCTGGCCTCACCGCTGCTGCTGCCGCCTTTCACCTTGGCCACCCTCAGGCTTGTGTTTAGCCAGTCACGTCCAGGCCCAGGTTGCTTCCCCCGGCACCAGGCATGGCTCTCCCGCTGCTTTGGAGCCGGTAAACCCGCCCGAAAGAGACAGGCAGCCAAGCCCTGCTCGTCCCGAGATCAACGGGCTCCAACTGAGCGGATGCTGGATGATTAGTTCATATTAATCAAATATGATTAGTTTTATTCTGCAATTTAAGAAGGAGAAGGTTAAATCGGAAGTGTCAGTGTTGCAGTTGAACAAAGGGGACTATGAAGGCATGAGAGAGGAGCTGGCCAAGGTCGACTGGAAAGGGATCCTAGCAGGAATGACGGTGGAACAGCAATGGCAGGAATTTCTGGGCAAAATCCGGAAGACGCAGGATAATTTCATTCCAAAGAGGAAGAAAGATTCTAATGGGGAGTAGGAGGCAACCGTGGCTGACAAGGGAAGTTAGGGATGGAATAAAACTTAAATAAAGATGTATAACACAGCAAAGAATACTGGGAAGCCAGAGGATTGGGAAACTTTCAAAGGACAACGGAAGGTAACAAAATGTGCAATACGGGCTGAAAAGATGAAGTACGAGGGGAAGCTGGCCAAGAATATAAAGAAGGACAGTAAAAGCTTCTTTAGATATGTTAAGAGAAAAAGAGTTCAAAGTCAAATGTGGGTCCCTTGAAGGCAGACACGGGTGAAATTATTATGGGTAACAAGGAAATGGCGGAAGAGTTGAACAGGTACTTCGGATCTGTCTTCACTAAGGAAGATACAAACAATCTCCCAGATGTACTAGAGGACAGAGGATCTAGGGGGGTAGAGGAACTGAAAGAAATTTACATTAGGGGAGAAATAGTATTGGGTAGACTAATGGGACTGAAGGATGATAAATCCCCTGGGCCTGATGGTCTGCATCCCAGGGTCCTCAGGGAAATGGCTCTAGAAATAGTGGTCGCATTGGTGATCATTTTCCAATGTTCAATAGATTCAGGATCAGTTCTGTGGATTGGAGGATGGCTAATGTTACCCCACTTTTCAAGAAAGGAGCGAGAGAGAAAACGGAGAATTACAGACCAGTTACCCTGACTTTGGTGGTGGGAAAGATGCTGGAGTCAATTATTAAAGAGGTAATAACGGTGCATTTTGATAGCAGTAAACGGATAAGTCCAAGTCAGCATGGATTTATGAAAGGGAAATCATGCTTGACTAATCTTCTGGAATTTTTTGAGGATGTGACAAGTAAAATGGATGAAGGGGAGCCAGTGGATGTAGTGTATCTAGACTTTCAGAAAGCCTTTGATAAGGTCCCACACAGGAGATTGGTGAGTAAAATTAGAGCACATGGTATTGGGAGTAGGGTGTTGACATGGATAGAAAATTGGTTGGCAGACAGGAGCAAAGAGTAGGAGTAAACGGGTCCAGTTCAGAATGGCAGGCAGCGGAGAGTGGAGTGCCGCAAATCTCGGTGTTGGGGCCGCAACTGTTTACCATATATATCAATGATTTGGAAGAGGGAATTAGAAGCAACACTAGCAAGTTTGCGGATGACACAAAGCTGGGTGGCAGTGTGAACTGTGAAGTGGATGTTAGGAGGTTGCAGGGTGACCTGGACAGGTTGAGTGAGTGGGCAGATGTGTGGCAGATGCAGTATAATATAGATAAATGTGAGGTTATCCACTTTGGCGGCAAAAACAAGGAGGCAGATTATTATCTCAATGGTGTTAGGTTATGTAAGGGGGAGGTGCAGCGATACCTGGGTGTCCTTGTACTTCAGTCACTGAAAGTTGGCGTGCAGGTACAGCAGGCAGTGAAGAAAGCTAACTGAAATGTTGGCCTTCATAACGAGAGGATTTCAGTATAGGAGTAAAGAGGTTCTTCTGCAGTTGTATAGGGCCCTGATAAGACCACATCTGGAGTATTGTGTACAGTTTTGGTCTCCTAATTTGAGGAAGGACATCCTTGTAATTGAGGCAGTGCAGCGTATGTTCACGAGATTGATCCCTGGGATGGCGGGACTGTCATATCAGGAAAGATTGAAAAGACTAGGCTTGTATTCACTGGAGTTTAGAAGGATGAGAGGGGATCTTATAGAAACTTATAAAAGGACTGGACAAGCTAGATACAGGAAAAATGTTCCCAATGTTGGGCGAGTCCAGAACCAGGGGCCACAGTCTTAGAATAAAGGGGAGGCCATTTAAAACTGAGGTGAGAAGGAACGTTTTCACCCAGAGAGTTATGAATTTGTGGAATTCTCTGTCACAGAGGGCAGTGGAAGCCAAATCACTGGATGGATTTAAGAGAGAGTTAGATAGAGCTCCAGGGGCTAGTGGAATCAAGGGATATGGGGAGAAGGCAGGCATGGGTTATTGATTGTGGACAATCAGTCATGATCACAATGAATGGCGGTGCTGGCTCGAAGGGCTGAATGGCCTCTTCCTGCACCTATTTTCTATGTTTCTATGTTCTATGTTTCTATATAGATAGTTCCAATAATTCATTCATTGAATAGAATGAGGGCTTTCATTGAATTGTTGGGATTTGTTATTAATTCATGTAATGCTGAGTTCTCCTACAATATATCAATTTGAAAGTGCCTACTGAACAACAATGCAATTGATTTGGTGGTAGTTTTATTACTAGTTTCATTTTGCTGACCCCTACTCTGTTTTGTTTATTTGTAACCTATTGTTGTGATTGAGTGGTCATGCATGCATTAGTTTCTGGGTTGAACTTTCCTGTAAGGAATTTTAAAAACACATACTTTGTTGCTATTTAAATTCTGAACTTTTCGCATGTTAATCTTTAATTTGCTTGTTATATTATCGCAGCTTTCTTTCCAATTCTTTTGGGTTTTCACCAATTGCATTCAATACTGTGCAGATCTTAACTCTCCTGCGCAATGTCACAGAAAATCAATGAATTACCTTTTAGAAAATGTCACAAATTTGCTACCCTTCAGAACAAGGAACTGCAGATACTGGTTTACAAAAAAAGACATAGTGCTGGAATAGCTCAGTAGGTCAGGTAACATATCTTGAGAACATTGGCAGGTTTTATGGACAAAGACCAGAAATGAATAGACAAGAGGTGTGAGATAAGGATAGAAGAGGCATGAAATATGAAGCCACAGGCATCCAAATCTGAAGCATCCATTTCTATCCTGATCTCCTTATCTCACACTTTTTGTCTTTTCATCTCTGGCCTTTGACCAACCATCCGCTGATCAAATCTCCACCCCTCACTTGTATCCACCTATCACTTGCCAGGCTTTGTCCCACCCCACCTCTCTTCCAGCTTTCAACCCCCCCCACCCCCTACTATAAATAGGCTGAAGAAGCTTCTCAACCCGAAACATCACCTATACATGTTCTCCAGAGATGCTGCCTGACCCGTTAAGGACCTCACAGTACTTCGAATATAGAACAGTACAACACAAGAACAAGCCTATTGGCCCACAATGTCTGTATCGAACATGATGTCAAGATAATCTCTTATCTACCTGGCCATGATCCATTTCGCTCCATTCCACATCCATATGCCTATCAAAAGATCTCTTAATTGCCACAAAAATATCTGCCTCGACCACCACCTCTGCATCGCGTTCCAGGCACTCACCACTCTCTGTGTAAAAAAAACTTGCCCGGGGTCCTTTGCAGAAGGCACAGCCTGGAAGTGAAGTTCAGTAGGTCTGTCCGCTTTAACCAAAATCCATTATAAAGGGGTCCATAAAAATGGTTTATTGTATTTTCCAATAGGACCAAAATAGATGCCAGGAGATGACCGTGGAAGAAAACTGAACTGAACTGGTTTATTGCTATCAAATATTTCATCATTTCAATCACCATATTCATGCATCTGCCTCAGTCACTAAATTCCTGCCAATCTTAATTTTGCTTCATTTTTAATGGGCATGGATAATGCCCAAGTCAAAGGAAACAAAGGTGCAAAGTTTTCCACAATAGCTGGATTATGTGCTGTGATGGTGTTTTTCATATAATTAGAACAATGTTGGCCTATATCTCTGACTGAAATCATATCAGTTTGCATAATACAAACAGGTTTACCAACTGATTCTTGTATGCACTTAATGCATTTAAAAATACTAACAAAATATTATTTAAAAATAATTGCACAATAGAAAAAAAAATTACCATTCGTTATGTTCTTATTTTCAGCAAATTTCACAGATTGATACTGACTTAAAGTCTCGGGCAATGACGTATAACAACACAAAGGGAAACCTACAAAATCTGGAAAGAAAAGCAGTGTATGTAAACTGATGCCATTTCTTAATAAATCTGTACGCAGTGGAAAACCCAGATGTCTGGAAAATAATTACCACAAATGCATTTTTTGTTATTGCAAACTCTTGAGATTGGGAAATATCAATGTATCTCAAAACTTCTTGTTGAGGGTGGATGCAGGAAGTTTGCCAAATTATTTTTTTTACCCAAAATTGGAAAGAAAAATTGTGCTGAACATATAACCTGATCGAATCAATACTTTCATCACTCTTCTTTACATTAAAGTAGGAAATTAATCTCACCTTGGTTAAAAAGTTCTTAGTGTGTTCAAAATATATTTTGAGGTTTACCAATGTTTCCTCTGAAGAAAATTATTGCTAGTTTACACTCAAAACTGCAGGGTACTATTTTAATCAGAATTGCATTTCTCGGTTATCATTTTTTAATATTCCTCAATTCTAATTATTTGATTATTCTACATATTTCAACACAGATTAACATATTTTCGTTTAAAAATAAACTCTTGACTCAACTCTGGACTTGACTCTTGATAATAGGCCAATTTTCATTTGTACATGCAAGTGGATGACTGGTTCAGTGTGGAATTTTAGAAGGATGAGAGGAGATCTTATCGAAATGTATAAGATTATTAAGGGGTTGGACACGTTAGAGGCAGGAAACATGTTCCCAATGTTGGGAGAGTCCAGAACAAGGGGCCACAGTTTAAGAATAAGGGGTAGGCCATTTAGAACTGAGATGAGGAAAAACTTTTTCAGTCAGAGAGTTGTGAATCTGTGGAATTCTCTGCCTCAGAAGGCAGTGGAGGCCAATTCTCTGAATGCATTCAAGCGAGAGCTAGATAAAGCTCTTAAGGATAGCGGAGTCAGGGGGTATGGGGAGAAGGCGGGAACGGGGTACTGATTGAGAATGATCAGCCATGATCACATTGAATGGCGGTGCTGGCAACCGGGAGATCCTTGGCGGGCCGAGCGCAAGAGGTTGGCAAAAGGGTCACTGAGTCTAGGCTTGGTCTTGTCGATGTAAATCAGGTCACATCGGGAACACTAAATGCAGTAGATGAGGTTAGAGGGAGTTCAGTTATTTTGTTACCCAAGGAAGTTTACAGTTAAAGTCAATGTGATTAAATTAGATAATTTTGTTGTTGTTGTGCAGAGATATCAAACAAGCTAAAGCACTGGTTTTGTATCGTACATTCACTACATCTTTTCTGATTTTCTCCATTTATGTTTTTTCAGGGGTAGTCTTTTGACCCGTACCTTAGCAGACATTGTAAATAAGGAAGACTTTGTGTGCGATTCAGAATATCTCACAACTCTTCTGGCATTTGTCCCTAAGTAAGTTCCGTGCATGGTTGGAGAAGTTGAGTTTTAATGGTTCTATTTAAATGCTTTTTCAACCGGTTACTATTTATATTGTTTTCATTATGCATTAGGTCCAATTATGTTTCCTGGCAAAAGACATATGAATCTCTGTCTGACATGGTAGTTCCTCGATCAACCAAGTAAGGATAATTTCCGAAAGCTGAAAGATTTGTAGCATAAGGAAGTTAATTTATCGAACTACTTATAATTTAATTCTGTTTCAACTGAATGATAATTTATAATGTGGAGAGGGGGTGGTCGTGTAGTGTTGTGACCATACATCCTGCAACCACTGGTTGTTCAGACATTCTGTGAAATTTAACGTGGGACCTCTTTCAAAATTGTTGACTTCAATTGAATATCTGGTTGACTGGGAGGCAAAACTTAAGAAATGTGGCACTAGGCCATAGCTAGGAAATGCAGAGGAGAAATGGATAGTAGCTTGGAGATAAAACTAAAGGAGGGATTGATGACAAGGAAGGAGTGGAAATGAAAAAGGGAAATGATTAGAAATATGGGAGATGTGGAAAGAGGTTCTTGGGATTGGGGAGGCTGGGACTGAAAAGGATTTGACAGGGTGGGGAGTGGGAAATATGGAGGAAGACTGAGCAGAAATTAGGCCAAGAAAGGAGATCAGGAAAGAATTCAAAGCATAATCAAAAAGTTGAAAGTTGTTGGGAAAAGCCAGCAGAAATGGAAGAACATTTAGACTTGCCTGTAAGTCTGTGGGGGATGAGGCTTCTCTGCCAGCTATACATAGGCCTGGAAGAGAAATTGGATGGTAATTGTGAAGGGGTAGATGATCCAGCCAAGTGGAAGAGGGCTACTTTATGGTCAGTAATAGTTTAAAAAAGGTCAAAACTATTTTGTCAGTAATTGTGCAATAAATATTTTCACAAATGAGCATGGAATTACTTACTGGGCTTTGACTTCCTAAACTTAGTGAGGAGGCTGAAGATGGCCAGAGAACTAGGAAAGTCAAGGATATGGAGGTTCGGTCCCAGATGATGCCAGAGTTGCCTGAATATCTATTATCTCCACATTCCACCCATAAGCAGACCAAACAGTGGCTGAGAGGCCATTCTACTGCAAGGAGCCAAAACTGGATTCCCTGACACTGGGAGGGCATGGGGGCTGTGAGGGTAGTAGGCAATCAGAAGAGTGGTAGTAGGAAAGGTTGACAATAGGGCAGGCAGCATTCAGTTGCAAGATCTGGTTGAGGAGGATAGGGGCTTGTTGTAGTTGGATATTGGGTTGTATAAGCTACATGTTGTAATTGCTGAGAGAACAAAGGTTTCCTTGAGGGGCTTAGTGTACCATAAGTGCTGAAAGAGTTGCTGATCCTAATGTATGATTATTTTTGATATGGATTGGGGAGAAGATTGAAAAGGAATTGACAGAGTGGAGAATATGAATCATAAGGATGGGCAGAGCAGAAATAAGGAGTTTGGAGGATGACAATAGACAATAGACAATAGGTGCAGGAGTAGGCCATTCGGCCCTTCGAGCCAGCACCGCCATTCAATGTGATCATGGCTGATCATTCTCAATCAGTACCCCGTTCCTGCTTTCTCCCCATACCCCCTGACTCCGCTATCCTTAAGAGCTCTATCTAGCTCTCTCTTGAATGTATTCAGAGAATTGGCCTCTACTGCCCTCTGAGGCAGAGAATTCCACAGATTCACAACTCTCTGGCTAAAAAAGTTTTTCCTCATCTCTGTTCTAAATGGCCTACCCCTTATTCTTAAACTGTGGCCCCTGGTTCTGGACTCCCCCAACATTGGGAACATGTTTCCTGTCTCTAACGTGTCCAACCCCTTAATAATCTTATACTTTTCGATAAGATCCCCTCTCGTCCTTCTAAATTCCAGTGTATACAAACCTAGTCGCTCTAGTCTTTCAACATATGATAGTCCCGCCATTCCGGGAATTAACCTAGTAAACCTACGCTGCACGCCCTCAATAGCAAGAATATCCTTCCTCAAATTTGGAGACCAAAACTGCACACAGTACTCCAGGTGCGGTCTCACTAGGGCCCTGTACAACTGCAGAAGGACCTCTTTGCTCCTATGCTCAACTCCTCTTGTTATGAATGCCAACATTCCATTGGCTTTCTTCACTGCCTGCTGTACCTGCATGCTTCCTTTCAGTGACTGATGCACTAGGACACCCAGATCACGTTGTACGTCCCCTTTTCCTAACTTGACACCATTCAAATAATAATCTGCCTTCCTATTCTTACCACCAAAGTGGATAACCTCACACTTATCCACATTAAACTGCATCTGCCATGCATCCGCCCACTCACACAACCTGTCCAAGTCACCCTGCAACCTCATAGCATCTTCCTCACAATTCACACTGCCACCTAGCTTTGTATCATCGGCAAATTTGCTAATGGTACTTTTAATCCCTTCATCCAAGTCATTGATGTATATTGTAAATAGCTGCGGTCTCAACACCGAGCCTTGCGGTACCCCACTAGTCACTGCCTGCCATTCTGAAAGGGACCCATTTATCCCCACTCTTTGCTTTCTGTCTGTCAACCAACTTTCTATCCATGTCAGTACCCTACCTCCAATACCATGTGCTCTAATTTTGCCCACCAATCTCCTATGTGGGACCTTGTCGAAGGCTTTCTGAAAGTCGAGGTACACCACATCCACCGGCTCTCCCCTGTCAATTTTCCTAGTTACATCCTCAAAAAATTCCAGTAGATTAGTCAAGCACGATTTCCCCTTCGTAAATCCATGCTGACTCGGAACGATCCTGTTACTGCGATCCAAATGCTCCGCAATTTTGTCTTTTATAATTGACTCCAGCATCTTCCCCACCACTGATGTCAGACTAACTGGTCTATAATTTCCTGTTTTCTCTCTCCCTCCTTTCTTGAAAAGTGGGATAACATTAGCTACCCTCCAATCCACAGGAACTGACCCGGAATCTATAGAACATTGGAAAATAATCACTAATGCGTCCACAATTTCTAGAGCCACCTCCTTAAGCACCCTGGGATGCAGACCATCAGGCCCTGGGGATTTATCAGCCTTGAGTCCCATTAGTCTACCCAAAACTTTTTCCTGCCTAATGTGGATTTCCTCCAGTTCCTCCGTCACCCTAGGATCTCTGGCCAGTAGAACATCTGGGAGATTGTTTGTATCCTCCTCAGTGAAGACAGATCCAAAGTACCGGTTCAACTCTTCTGCCATTTCCTTGTTCCCCATAATAAATTCCCCTGCTTTTGTCTTCAAGGGACCCACATTTGCCTTGACTATTTTTTTCCTCTTCACATACCTAAAAAAGCTTTTACTATCCTCCTTTATATTATTGGCTAGTTTACCCTCGTACCTCATCTTTTCTCCCCGTATTGCCTTTTTAGTTATCTTCTGTTGCTCTTTAAAAGAGTCCCAATCTTCTGGCATCCCACTCTTCTTTGCTATGTTATACTTCTTCCCTTTTATTTTTATGGTGTCCTTGACTTCCCTTGTCAGCCGGCGGGTGCCTCTTACTCCCCTTAGAATCTTTCCTCCTCTTTGGGATAAATTGATCCTGCAACTTCTGCATTATTCCCAGGAATACCTGCCATTGCTGCTCCACAGTCTTCCCTGCTAGGTCCTCCTTCCAGTCAATTTTGGCCAACTCCTGCCTCATGCCTCTGTAATCCCCTTTGCCATACTGTAATACTGACACCTCCGATTTTCCCTTCTCCCTCTCCATTTGTAGAGTAAAACTTATCATATTGTGGTCACTGCTTCCCAATGGCTCATTTACCTCGAGTCCCCTTATCAGGTCATTACACAACACTAAATCCAGAATTGCCTTCTCCCTGGTAGGCTCCAGTACAAGCTGTTCTAAGAATCCATCTCGGAGGCACTCCACAAACTCTCTTTCCTGGGGTCCATTACCAACCTGATTTTCCCAGTCTACCTGCATGTTGAAATCTCCCATGACCACCACAGCATTACATTTGTGACATGCCAATTTTAGCTCCTGATTCAACTTGCACCCTATGTCGAGGCTACTGTTTGGGGGCCTGTAGATGACTCCCATTAGGGTCTTTTTACCCTTACAATTCCTCATCTCTATCCATACTGATTCTACATCTCCTGATTCTATGTCACTCCTTGCAAGGGAGTGAATACCATTCCTTACCAACAGAGCTACCCCGCCCCCTCTCCCCACCTGCCTGTTTTTTCTGTACGTTGTGTACCCCTGAATATTCAGCTCCCAGTCCTGGTCCTCTTGTAGCCATGTCTCAGTGATTCCCACAACATCATACTTGCCAATGTCTAACTGAGCCTCAAGCTCATCCACTTTATTTCTTGTACTTCGCGCATTTAAATACACGAGAAATGATCGAGAAGTTGGAGGGGGTTGGGAGGAGGCAGCTGATATTTGTCACATCACGGATGTCATTATGCAAAAATGTTGGTACAGTACATGTGACAGCAGATTGCATTTGTTCAAATAACAGAAATTCATCCATATAGCATTCACAAATCACTACTCAAAATTTTGAGATACGGAATAACATTTGTTCTAAGGGATGTGTGAATAAATTAACACACATATTTTTCCAGCTTGCATTTGTTCACGCATGCATAAATGACGTGGCTTTATGTTATGGAAAATCAAGACTTGGATCATTTCCAAAGGTAATGCATCCCCCGCCCCCCTCCAGTAACACAGAGATCACATGTAACTAGAACCCACCTTCCTTATGGGTCAAAATCCTTGAACACCATCCCCAACAAGAGTGTGGGTAAACCCACATCTCCAGGATAGCTCAAGAAGGCAGCTCACCACCGACCACCTACTCAAGGATAATTAGAGATGGGCAATTAAATGCTGGCTCAACCTGCAATGCCCACATCCCGTGAATGAACCATTGGAAAATTAATCACCTGCCATTGGCATTAAGTAAAATGTCTGATATTTAAAGCATTCTTCAACCCTACGCATTTTCCATTTTGTGTCATGAGAGGCCATGGGTGGGTAATGAGGGAGTTACAATCAAGCCCCTATAAAGTGTTGTAAAAATCACTTTGGGTTATTTGCAAGTTCATTTTTATAATAATCCTGTGTCTTTTCAACATAATTGAGAAAAGCTTCCTGTACTATATTCACATATATCACTCAAAAAAAGACAAAACAAAGGAAGAAAATATATTTAAATTGAAATTCAGTTACTGTTAACCATTGACTAGAAGTAAATTGCCTTTTCTTAATTATTACTTCATTTCTTAAGCTAAATGATACAAGTGCATTCTGCAAGGCAGCTAGTCATATACTTCACTCTGCTAATTATTGCTAGAGTTAAAGAAACATCAATGTGATTGTTAGATTAACTATTGGTGGTAATTAATTCAAGTTTATTGGGGGGGGGATCTTAATCCACTTGTAAAATAGCACTTAATTATGCTTTCTGTTATTTACCTATTATGTGGGAATTCCTGATTAACTATTTAACTTTGAATAAAAATACATGTTGGAAGTATGACCAAAGGACATTTTTCCTGAACTGTGACTTATTTATGCACACTGAAGGTACCCTGTATCGGAATAATTAACTGTGACTTTTGTATAGCAATGCACACTTCAGAACCCAGCCAGAGCATAGGAGTGGAATTTTACCTTCATGCATGAAAAGCAGATGGAAAATTCCAGTGCAATTGGATGTATGTGCAGTATTTTGTATGTACTTACACATTCTAATAATTTTAATCAGGAGTACAAGTATTTGACTTTTGCTTTAATTGAATCAACAGTTAAAATCATTTAAATTACAACTCTCAAAATCAGTTGTTTCTAACAATAATACACAACATCTTACTTGCAAAATAATACTGAAGCTAATAACACACACTGTCATTTATGTGTGAATGATTCAGTGAGTTTAGGTAAAGCACAACTAAGTTAAGTGAAATTTCCCCATAAGTTCCATCAAAACTATGATTTAAAAATAAATGAAACACATTTCTGTTTACAGAATGATCATTGAAGATATGGAGGGTGCCCTCTTTACAGTAACTCTCTTCAAAAAATATGTGGATGAATTCAAAATCAGAGCCAGAGAAAACAAGTAAGCGTTGAAAGTATTTTAAAATAGAACATAGAACAGGAATGGACCCTTCAGCCCACAATGTTTGTACTGAACATGATGTCAAAGATAGACACAAAATGCTGGAGTAACTCAGTGGGACAGGCAGTATCGCTGGAGAGAAGGAATGGGTGACGTTTCGGGTCTCGAGCCGAAAAGACACCCATTCCTTCTCTCCAGAGATGCTGCCTGTCCCGCTGAGTTACTCCAGCATTTTGTGTCTACCTTCGATTTAAACCATTCCGGACTAAACAATCCCAGTCTATCCAACTTCTCGCTGTAGCTGAAACTGTCTATTCCAGGCAGCATTCTGGTAAACCTCCCCTGCAATATCTCCAAAGGCTTCACATCTTTCCTGTAATGGAGCGACCAGAACTGCACGCAATACTCCAAATGTGTCCAATCCAAAGTCCTCTAGAGCTTCATCATGTCTTCCTGACTCTTATATTCAACGTCCCTCAATGAAGTCAAACATACAATACGCCTTATTTGCCGCCCTAGCTATTTGTGCTGCCATCTTCAGTGAGCTATGAACTTAGCCGCCAAGATCTCTCTGCACATCAATGCTGTTAAAGGTCTTGTCATTAACTGTTTACTTTCCTCTTGCATTCAACCTCCCATAGTGCATTACCTTACACTTTCTTGGGTTAAGCTTCATCTGTTACTTCTCTGCCTATTTCTGCAGCTGATCTCTATCTCACAGTAATTTCTGACAGCCTTTCTCAATATCTGCAACTCCTCCAATTTTGGTGACCTCTGCAAACCTACTCACCAACCCATCTACATTTACGTCCAGGACATTTATATATTGTTACAACCTAAGGTGTACCAATCATAGTTTGATTCTTTAGAATTTTAATTCGAGTGAATTATAATCTTATGACTAGAAATACTATGAAAATAATTTCAATTTCCAAAATACATTATTTTTTTACTCCTTTGATGTCTCTGTGGTTAATGCACTTTTTGGGTTCTAGATATTAAAAGAATGAGCACAATTACTTTTGTCCAATCCATGAGAAGCATGTTCAGAAACCTCATAAATGGCATTCTCACCAACTTTACAAGTCACATATAATCTCTGCCAGCTGTCAGAAAATAGGAGTTGAGATTTTAAATTTAAATTAGCAAATTATTTGTTTGAGCAAAATTCATTAAAAAGGATTAGTGGTATTGCAATTAATGTTTCAATTAAAAATTCAGCAATGATTAAACTGCATTAGATATTGAGGATGAGGGATGGGGATTTGAGTAGGGATGGATCAACCTAAGAATGTCATTATAACTCAAAATTAAATGATTCTATTACGACAAGAGACAAAAAAAAGTCACATTTTCTGTAGTCTAATCTATCTTGCCAACAATTGTACAATATCTATTACAATCCCATTATTAACAAGCTGATTTCAAGTTTTGTGTTGGTGGTGAGAGCCACAGTGGGATGCATGTGTCTAGTATGCTGGTAAAATCCAAACACCGCTGGCTAGCAACCTTACAAAAAAGGGAGCCAAGTGCGTAAGCCTCCCCCTACCAGTACATAACCTCTGCATCATCAAGAGTTCCACAATGCCTTCTTGTGGTAACAAACGTAACTGGGACCACCTAAAACAGTCCTTCCATGAGAATATGCAGAGTACAATGCAATTTGATGGAGCTACATAAAAGTTTCCCCATGAGACGTGGAGTGAAGTAAGGCTATCTGCCCTTCTGTTCTTTGCCTTCTTGACAGGCATGGATAGAGTGTATCTTCACACCAGAAATGACAGGAAGCTCCAGCCTAGCAAGATTGAAAGCCAAGATGAAGATGAGATGAAGTGTGCTTATAAGGAACTCCTGTACCCTGATGATGCTGCACCCATCATTCCAATACAAAAGACGTTGGGCTGATGGATAGACTGTCCGATGCTTGCAACTTATATCAACTGACAATCAACATTAAGAAGACTGTTGTCATGGGTCAAGGAACTCAACTCCCCCTGAAATCACCTTAGACACCACTCCACTGGAAAATGTCAACAAATTCACCTACTTAGAATCCCGGTAACTGACGGCCTCCATCTGGATGAGGAAATCAATTCACACATAGGAAAGTCCGCAACCACTTTTGGGATGCTAACCAAGTGGGTATGGAAGAACTGGAAACTCATAATGAAGATCAGGATAACTGTATACAAATGGTGCACCGTGAGCGCGTTACTGTACAGCAATGAGGCTTGGACAAATTGAATAATTTTCATTTCCACTGTCTTCATCGCATCCTGGGAGTTTCTTGGCTGGACCGAATCACCAAAAAATCTGCCCTCTTCCTGATCAACATGCCTAGCATCCCTGCAATCCTCAAGCAGAAGTGTCTCCGCTGGCTTGGATATGTACAAAGGATTGAAAATGGATGCATCCCCAAAGATGTGCTAAATGGGAGGTCGCCAATGGATGAAGGACAAGAGAAAGACCAAAGCTTTGCTACAAGGATACAATAAAAAAATATATGAAAAATTTTAACATTGGCGATGACAACTGGGAAGAAAGGATCTCTATGTGGGTATGAAGCACCACAACAGGATGTGGTTCAAGACCTTGGAGGCTAAGGGCCAAACTCAAAAAATGATTAGCAGCAACACACTCCCCAATTCAACGGCCAGAGACAACTTCACATATCAAGAATAAGCCTAGTTAGCCACAATCATTATTAAGTGTGTAGGAAGGAACTGCTGATGCTGTTCCAGCCAAAGATAGACACAAAAAGCTGGAGTAACTCAGCGGGTCAGACGCCATCTCTGAAGAAAAGGAATAGGTGATGTTTTGGGTAGAAACCCTTCTTCAGACTTCAATCATTATTAATACCGTGTTATCTATGTAATTTTTTTGTGGCAATAAATAAGTTTATCCTCCACTTTAGTCATCTTTAGAAATCTACAATTACTATGTGCTTTCATGAAACCATTGAAAACATTTTACTTAGACTCCCTGTCTGCGATTACTAATGGTGGTCAGGTTTGTCTCGATTTAAAACAATCATACAGATGTAAGGAACAGATTCACTCAAGGGATTTCCATTGCTAAAGTTGCCTCAGTCCATCTACTTTTCAAAGTGCTTGAGATGGCCTGGAAGGCCAGAATCCCAGTAATGAATTCTGGTGAGACTCTGTGATTGTGGTGCTATTGGGGGATATAATTCTTCTTTTAAAGTATTTATTTTTATGAACGGGTCATAATCTGATAAAAATGAGCCCTGTTCTTTATATATTTTGCCTTGACTTTGGAATGAAAATCAGTCAAAATAGATGAAGGACATAACTAATTTCATTCTGGCAGTTTCAGTGGAATGCCAGTCAGCAGTGTTATGTATTAATGGATACAATGCTACCCAGGTGGTGGGGATGGATTGACAATTAAATTCTTGTGAACTCAATTACAAATATCAGCAGAGTTTAAAAAAAAACTGTTCTATGCTAGGTTTGTGGTGCGAGAATTTAACTATAGCGAAGAGGAATTACATGCTGAAAAGGAGGAAATGACACGACTAAGTGCAGACAAGAAACAACAGTATGTGAGTATTTTAAATCTACAATTAAATACTTTAAAATGTTATATATTGACACTTACTATAGAAACATTGAAATGCTAAAGTTCGTAAAATACAATGCGTTAATTTAAAACCCAATATCATCAAATTGCATGCACGAAAAATAAGCTCCAACACTGTATAAACCACATGCGATAAACGCCATAGGTACAGATTAGCATAGAATAAATGGAAATGATACCAAGCTCAAACAGATTTGTATTAGAATGTGGATCGATTTGGATTGGGAACATACCTCAGAGTCGAGATATTCATAACTGGTTATGATATAGTTCCTTTGGTTCAGGGGCTTTCCCAAACTGACGAGACAGACAGACTATACGAGGCAAACTAAACAGAATTTACAGACTCTACAAAAGAGGCACGCACACAACATTATTAATCTGCATCCTTTAGCTGAAGTATTACACCTGATGAACTGATCCGCAGAGTGTAAGGATATGATGGTTACAGAGGCAAAGTATGAGTAAATGTTTTCTGTTGTACAAAGCAGCACAAAATCAAAATAACAAATGTGACCAAACTATTTTTAGTTTCAATAAAGCATGATTACCTGAATTGATTTATTTTACATCACCTTCATTTTCAGGGTCCCTTGCTGCGTTGGTTAAAGGTTAATTTTAGTGAAGCGTATATTGCCTGGATCCACATAAAGGCTTTAAGAGTTTTTGTTGAATCTGTTCTTCGGTAAGCAATAATTTTTCTCCCTAGAAATCACTGAAAAAAACTTCTAGTTATACATGACCAGCAAAACTTGGAAATTATTTGTTCTATTCACCAGTGATTGAACAATCGTTTATTTAATTTTGTACAGGATGCAGTAGAGGTTTACCAGAAAGCTGCCTGGATTAGAGTATTAACCATATGGAGAGGTTGGACAGAATTGGATTGTTTTATCTGGAGGTTGAGGGGAGATCTGATAGAAGTGTCTAAAATCATCAGGGGCAGAGATAGGGTAGGCAGTCAGAACCTTTTTCCTCAGGGTGGACATGTCAAAGACTGGAGTTTTCATTTTACATAGAGTGGTGGGTGCCCGGGGTGCGCTGTCAGGGATGGTAGTGATAGTGGTGTTTAAGAGGCTTTTAGATAGGCACATGGATATGCAGGAAATTGAGCGATATGGATCATATGCAAGCAGATGAGATTAGTTTATTGAGCATCATGTTTGGCACAGATACTGTGGGTCGAAGGGCCTGTTCCTAGGCTGTACTTTTTATGTTCTATGTTAACGTCAGAGAATGTTAATATCCAGAGTACTCAGGGTGTGGCTTCAATGTGATGCAGAGTTGCAGAGGGGTAACATTTGAGTGTGGGAGCATTCGCACTGAAGGCAGATCTACTGTTATAATCTCAGCTCTTTGAGAATACGCATCATCAGTTTACGGTATCCTGAAACCCATGGTAAAGTTTGTCATCTGCTTTGGGGATACTTCCATCACCCTACTGGTGGTTGTGAAACACTTTTATTTTTTGAGTTTTCACAAGGTTAGTACCAGGGAGATCAGGACTATTTATTCGTTTGAAGTGCCAAAAATTGCAATTGCTGGAAATTTGAAATGAAAATTGAAAATATGGGAAATACTCAGCTGGTTAGGCAGCGTCAAGAAACGAGAAACAAAATTAACATTTCAGGTCAATTAGAACTTTATTAGTACTGGTAAGTGAGAAAATCAGTGTGCATACTTAAAGTTGTAGAAAGGAGGGTTGAGAGAACTAAGGAATGAGTCTGCAAAAGGGTCCTGACCCAAATATTTGCCTGCCAATTTCTTCCACAGATGCTGCCTGACCTGCTGAGTTACTTTGTGATTTACTAGAGAATGTAATAGGATTAGAAGCAGGTTGGCCAGGTGACACAATTGTTTTTGGTGCCATTAATCTTTGTTGCTCGCAGCTGATCTACCTGGGTGATTGAAAATAGAGGGCAGTGGAATAATAACTCCACCACACCCCCTTGTGTCATGGTTGAATTCTGATCACAGCCTGATTTAACTGGTACCATAGCCTTAGCTATCTTGTTGTAGCTTGCTTTTCTTCCTCTGCCTGTAGAATAGAGAGAGGGGTTATTACTTAAAAAGTTCAGATTTATACGGTTGGGCTGTAAGCATCCCAAGTGGAATATGATGTGCAGTTGTTCCAGTGTGTGTGTGGCCTCACTTAGCAATAGAGGAGGCCACAAACAGACAGGTGGGTATGGGACTGGAAAGGGAAATTAAAATGGTAAGCAACCAGGAGATCCAGCAGGCTCCTTGCGGATTCAGTGCGAGTATTCAGAGAAACAGTTGCCAAGTGTATGATTGGTGATGTAAAGGAGGCCACATCAGGAGAACCAAATTCAATAGACAGGTTTGGAGGAGGTGCAAATGAATCTCTGTCATTTGGGGTCCATGGATAGTTGGGGTCCTTGGATAGAGGTGAAAGAGGAGGTGTAGTGGCAGGTGTTGCATCTCTTGCAGTTGCTGGGGAAAGTGCCTGGGGAGCAGACAGGTTGGGAGGGAAGGGATGAGCTATCAAGGAGTTATGGAGAGATTCATCTCTGTGGAAAGTGGAGGGTACAGGAAAATGTGACTGGTGGTGGGGTCATGCTGAAGGCGGAGGAAATGTCAGAGTGATGTGTTGGATATGGAGGCACATGCTCAGCAGGCTAGATACCATCTGTGGAGAGAGAAGGCAGAAGTAGAGCTAATGCTCCAGAGTCTTTGATCTGTAATAAGTCATTTAGATGAAAAGATTTTTCCACTTATCTTGTAGAATTCTGCAAATGGGAACTTGTGTGCAGTGCTACAAGTCCTTACATTCATAAACCAGCCAATGCTTCTGGCTGATGACTTTTTGTCAGCACTTACAAATATTAGAAGTGTGTCAGATTTTAAGGATATATATAGATTCATGGAAAGGGAGGGGGTAAAGAAATGAATGAACATAGTTGGTTAAAGGTGAAAAATTTACTCAGTTTTGTAATTATCAAAAACAAATTGCCTGGGGTTAATTGGAGCTTGTACCTCAGTTGAGAGCTGAATTTGATTTGATATTTTTCTTTCTGAAAATATGGAAAGATCTTGACACCTATTTACTGCTTCCTGTGATTAATATATTGCTCCGTATACAATTGGATTATTTTCAGATATGGGCTTCCAGTTAACTTCCAGGCCATGCTTCTTCAGCCAAATAAGAAGACCATGAAACGATTACGCGATGTGCTCAATGCACTTTTTAAACACTTAGATGAAGTTGCTGCTGCAAGCACCATTGATGTAAGTGTGTACAATGAAGAGCGCATATTAGACGATAATATATCTTGCTTTTGTATGCTCAATTGCATGAGGAAACTTGAGCCTTGTCTGCACGCAGAACTCTGCCAATACTCTAGTTCTCTCATCTCCCCGCTCAGCACCCCTCTGCTCTGTTGATCTGAGTGTCTTTGGAGGAAATCTGAGTGTTTGCAAATCTTGGTCATCAAGTTCTAGTTTTGTTCTTGATGTTCTGATTATACATCCCTGTAGTCTATTAATATTTTTAATCACGTTACCTCATTATTTGATAATTGAAAGTCTACAATATTCCCTTTACAATCCTTAATGGTCAGAAATGAAAACAGAAAATATTAGAAACATGCAACAGATCAAGCTTTACTTAGAATTAGTTGTTCATCTTTAAATTCCTTGGATTTAAACTGGGGTCTCTAGATTATTTTTCCAGTCGTTAAGGCAACTTGTGTGGAGATTAATTAGACCTGAGAATTGTCATGACACCTGCAGTAATGTAAACTAAATATTTATGGCCAAAGTTCAGAATAACTTTCCAGATATGAGTTCCAGACTGACAATATTTTTCACTATCCCAACTAAAGGCATTACTTGCTCTGTTTGCAATATAAATCAGTTGCGGTTCAGATGTCTGAAGGAAGAACCAGCACGGGATCATTTTTTTAAAGACAGGAATGTCCTTCAAAAGGAAAACAGTAAATTCTGATCTGAGTCTTTACAATTACACGATTCGGATGGTCTTTGTGCTCACTCAGGTTACAGTTCTAAGTGGTTGAGTGTGGAAGCATGTACAGAATGTGTGCTAAGACCTGATTTGGGCAAAATGCTGAACACTAAAACAGGTGACAATCAGGAATTTACTCCGTCTCATTTTCTGTCCTCTGTTCAATATTGTTCCCAAGCTTTTGCCAGTTTCTGTTCTATATTTGTGATCACCCTGTACAAGGTTCTAATGTGTCCATAGGAAAGTAGATACTGATAAAGCCTGAAGAGCACTCCAGAGAGTTAACAAGGACATTTCTTTGTATCTTTGTAAAGAAAATGAGGTCAAGGTGCAAAACAGATTTACAATTCATTGGAGCTGTGGAGGCCAAGTCAAGGGGTATTTTTAAAGCAGAGATAGATAGATTCTTGATTAGTATGGGTGTCAGGGGTTCTGGGGAGAAGGTAGGAGAATGGGGTTAGGAGGGAAAGATAGATCAGCCATGATTGAATGGCGGTGTAGACTTGATGGGCCGAATGGCCCAATTCTGCTCCTATTACAGTACTTATGACTTTAAGACATTCAAACATTCTCAAAATAAATTGTATTTAAAGGCCAAAAGTAATGGTTTTAATCATGATAAATCTAAAAGTAAGCACCTTTAAAAAAATAATGAATGACATTTTAAAATTACTTGGAGGTTTATGCATTCCAGAAATTCCAACACAAAAAGAGATTTTATACAGATAGCTCAGCAGTGACACCCAGTGGCAGCATCTTACAATTATCTGCAGGTTGACAAGATCTTAGTTTCCTCTGATTACCAACTGGTGGGAGACCCTATGACTTACTGCCCATTATGCCTCCTGGCATGTAGGGCAACAACGAAGGTTCTCCACTCCTGTCTGTTCTGGGCTAGTTTCTGGACACTACCCCAGGTCAATTCCATAGTTTTCATTTCCTCCTCTACAGTTCGACGCCATGTGGTTTTGGGTCTCCCTCTTTTCCTTTTCCCTTCTGGTGTGCAGGGCTATTCTTGGGATGCTGTCTGGTTCTCTTCTCAGTATATGGTCAATCCAGTTCCAGCGCTTTCTCATGGTGATGGTATCCATACTCTCTTGCTGGCATTGAGCAAGGAGATCTTGGTTGAATATGGTGTTTGGCCAAAATATTCTAAGGATTCTTCTCAGGTTCTTAGTATGGAAGACTGACAGATGGTTGATGTCACTCGCTGTCATTCTCCAGCATTCCGAGCCATATAAGAGGGTGGAGAGGACACAGCTCCTGTATATTTTCAGCTTGGTCTTGGTGCTGTATTGCTGGGACCTCCATACATTGTTTAGCATTCTGAAAACATTCCTAGCCTTGTTTAGCCAGTTCTTAATGTCATTTTGTGCTCCGCCATCAATTCTGAATTTACTACCAAGATAAATAAACTCCTCAGTTATGGGAAGGTCGTTCCCATTCACTTGGATTGGTAAGGGGTTTTGGATGTTTAGTATCATTAATTCAAAAAATGTCTGGTTTATGTTCAAGCCAATTTGTTGTGCAAAGTCACTAAGACGGGATGTTTTTTCCTGCATGTGTTTGTGAGTGTGGGAGACCAGACCTATGTCATCAGCAAATTTGAATTAATGTTGAGAAGAGGGTCAATCGTATGCCTCTTGCTTGATCTTCAGTTGTCAATAGCAATATTGAAGAGTAGCGCTGACATCAAACACCCTTGTCGAACTCCTGTCTTCACCTAGAATGTGTGGTTACTATTCCCTACTCTACAAGAGAAGTTGGCATAGAAGCTCTTAATTACTTCGACTATGTGCTGTGGGATCCCATACATTTGTAATATGCCCCAGAGACTGTCCCGGTGGATGCTGTCAAAGGCTTTCTCGAAATCAATAAAGTTGATGTATAATCTGTCTCTGCCACTCTGTGCACTGTTCTACAATGTTTCGCAGGGCAAATATCTGGTCAATGCATCCCCTCCCACCACGAAATCCTGCCTGCTCTTTCCTGAGCTGTTTGTCTACTGCTTCTGAGGTACGATGTATTATAATCTTTGCCAAAATCTTGCTTGGAATTGATAGAAGAGTGATCCCTCTCCAATTGTTACACTCTCTTAAGTTGCCTTTCTTTGGTATCCTAATGATGACTCCTTCTGACCAGTCGTCAGGTATCTCCTTTCTTTCCCAAATAGCTGTGAAAAGTGGTACAAATATTTTGGCTGCAAGTTCTGGGTCTGCCTTAAACAGTTCTGCATTGAGGTTATCTTGGCTAGGGGCTTTTCCACTTTTAAGGGACTTAATGGCTATAACAATTTCCTCCTTAGTTGGTGATTTAGTGCTAATATCTAGGTCATCCTCTGCTTGTTGGGTGTTAGCCTCTATTATGGGCGGTGTTCTATTCAATACTTCATTAAAGTGTTCCACCCAGCGGGCTTCTTGTTCTGTTTCTGTTGTTAGGAGTCGGCCCTTTTTGACTACAATTGGTGTCTCAGTTCTTCGACGATGTTTGCCATAGATTATTTTGGTTATCTTGTAGATCTTCCCTTGCTCTTCTTTCTTATTTGCATCTTCTGCTTGATTGGCTAGATCTTCCAGGTATGTACGCATGCCCGTTTGTCAGCTCTGGCTTTCCTCTGAACTGCTTTGTTTGTTTCTTGATATTGCATCTTGTATCTTTCTTGCAGCCGTTTGGATTTTGTTTCATTTATTTGCTTCTTTAATTTTCTCCTATTTTTAATGGTTTGCCATGTGTCTTCAGTTATCCATTCCTTCTTTATCTTCTGCTTGAACCCCAGGCAGGCTTCACTGGTTTTCACATAAGCTATTTTGGTTTGTTCCCACACAGTATTAATATTAATATTAATATTATTTGCATTTGGCTCTGTGTGATCATCCATATCTACTAGGGCCTGAAACCTGTTCCTTAATTGTAGCACGAAATAACTTTTCACTTTTGGGTCATGTAGTTTCTCAATGACAAACTGTTGCCTGCCTGTCTTTTTGCTCCCTGTTTTCCTCATTAATTTTGAGAACAGTCAGGACCAGGTGATGGTCGCTACCAACATCAGCTCCCCATTTAACCTTAACATCAAGTAATGAGCGTCTCCATGTGCCATTTATCATCAGGTGATCTATCTGGTTCTTATCCCTTCCATTTGGAGAGTACCGTGTTAGTTTGTGGATGTCTCTGTGCGGAAAGAGGGTCCCTCCAATTACTAGATTGTAATTGGTGCAGAGTTCTATTAGTCTCTCACCGTTCTCATTTATAAAACCACAGCCCTCTTTGCCCATGGCTCTGTCCTGGTCTGTGTTGTTGTTTCCAACCTTTGCATTTAGGTCCATAATCACAATCTTCATGTCATGTCTTGGTGTGTTTTCTAACTCAGCCTGTAGTTGCTCATAGAATTCATCCTTAACACTATCATCACTATTGTTTATAGGGGCGTAACACTGGATGATGGTTGTATTAATTTGCTTTCCCTTCATTCTGATCTTCATGAGTCTACTATTGACAGATTCCCACTCTATCAAACTATTTTCTACTCCTTTCTTTAAAAGAATGGCTACTCCTTCTCTATGATGCTTGTCATCCCTTCCTGAGTACAACACTGTCTCCCCTGTGCTGGTCCTATGTCTCCCTGATCCCGTCCATCTGCTTTCGCTTACTCCAAGAATGTCTAGGTTGCAGCGTCTCATCTCTGATGTCACTTGTGCTAGTTTCCCTGTGTCGTACATTGTTCGTACATTCCAGAATCCTATCCTAGTCTTATGTTTGGCATTCAGAACTTCCACCTTCCTGCCCGTGGCTTCCTTTCGGCTTTCACCATTGACATTCATCCTAGCGTCTGTTGATAGCCCTGGAAGTCCGTCACGCCCAGTAGTGTTGATTCCTTCAGTTGTTGTTTCCGTAACATATTCGTTTTACGAGGTGGGGTTGTTAGCCCTGTGCTCAACCCCCAACTTGGAGGACCAGTGGATCGCTCTTCGGCTCGTCTCTACCCTTCGACCTGTCCAGCATGGGAAACCCTAACAGGAGACGAATCTCCCGCTGGCATAGCTCTAGGGGTGACTGAGACACACAAGCTCCCCGACCACGACAAGGTTGCAATCCAACGGGGAGGGAGATCCTATGACTTTCCCTATAAAAGCAAGGGGGCCTGGAAATCTCTCCGTTTTTCTCTCGAGAAAAGGAGACAACTCCGTCATCATGCTACTATTTCTTCTCCATATCCACTTTCCCTTTCCCCAATTCATGGTAGACAATGTATTGCCTTTCTGTGTGCATGAGGCAGGGAAGTGTGCAATATGTCCAATGAGGCATTTTTGCCCATTTTCAAGTGCAAATGAAATGCTCTCCAATCATGTCCTGCACTTGCAAAAATTAGGAACTTTGCAAATGACAGAAAGATTTGGTGATAGGATGCAAAAACTAGTGATGTTTTATAGAAATGTAAAGACAGCAATAGTTAGAGGAAAGCTTAAGATTATATTGCCATTGCTACACTGATGAACCAAATACCATTATGAGAGTACTACAATATAAATCAGCATCTACAGTTGCTTGTTTCTAAAAAGATTAGGGTTTTCTGCATTTCAATTGTGTAATTTTTAAAATTTACAGCCCACAAGTAAAATGGTCCATTCAATATCTTATCCCAGTTCAAGGAGCCTTCAATGTGAGAGCCACATTAACTATTAAATTAACACATAACTTATTACTCCTTAATGATGTTAATTTACAGTCTCATACAACTAGTAAGCTTGTATAATGATACTCCTTTCACTTAAAAAACAGGAATGTATATAATTACAAAGGCGCCTATGCAAGTAAACCTTTTAAGAGTGGAACTGTGCAAACTTTTATAGACATGTTAACCTTGCCCACTGCTTCTCATCTCATCCACCTCCCCTTAATCCCTCATACATGTAGTCCTTTCACTTAGAATTTCCTCTTCCCCCCACCTCCTGCCTCTACATAACCCACTCCATCCTTACACTCTTTCTCTGGGCACACTGCTAATGATCTGTTCATATTCCAATCTTAAGCTGCAGATGCTGACCTTATGCAGTTGCATGCCCTCAATTCTGGCCCCCATGTGCATGTGTAACCCTGTTCTGCTTGATGCCCAATCCACACATTTGGCCCCAGCCCTACCCGCCACCTGCATATGCTATTGTCCAAGGCCTGCACACACCTGGTCACATTCCAACCCTAGTGGCACTCCATCCACCCACTCCTCCATCTTTCCTGCTATGCTCCTTCCTCATGCTGGCCTACATTACCTGCCATTTTCCGACCCCAACGCATAATCCTGGTTATATTCTGACTGCACTTACAGCACCACAGTGCTTTGCCTACACACCTGGCCTCTGTCCTATGCACGGTGGCGCAGCGGTAGAGTTGCTGCCTTACAGCGAATGCAACGCCAGAGACTCGGGTTCGATCCTGACTATGGGTGTTGCACTGTACGGAGTTTGTACGTTCTCCCTGTGACCTGCGTGGGTTTTCTCCGAGATCTTCAGTTTCCTCCCACACTCCAAAGACGTACAGGTTTGTAGGTTAATTGGCTGGGCAAATGTAAAAATTGTCCCTAGTGGGTGTAGGATAGTGTTAATGTGTGGGGATCGCTGGGCGGCGCGGACCCGGTGGGCCGAAGGGCCTGTTTCTGCGTTGTATCTCTAAATCTAAAAAATCTATATTTCCCCATGCACACACTTACCGAATTCCTGGTTATGCTTCATCTGCATACAATGCCCTCCATAATGTTTAACTTCTAGCTCCCAGTTCTAAAGAAGGACATTGACCTGCAAAGTTAACTCTGTTTCTTTCCACAAAAGCAACCTGATGAGCTGAACAATGTCAGTATTTTATATTTTGTTTTGGACATCTGGCAGTGGTGGAGCTTTGGTATTGGAGAGAGACAATGTCTTGATAAAGGTTGTGAGGCTAATTCAATCGCAATTCTGAGGTCATTTAAGGACAATGAACAAGAGATCTACTTAAGTCTGAGGAAGGGCTCCGACCCAAAATGTCACCTGTCCATTCCCTCCCCAGATGCTGCCTGACCTGCTGAGTTCCTCCAGCACTCTCCAGAAGTCTACCTGGAGAGCTTATGTTGTAAAACTAAAAAGGAAGACTGAAATAACTGGGCAGAACAGGTTTGAGAGTATTGCGCAATTAAAATTTGAAGCATAATCAAAGGTTGAAGAAGCATGAATAACAAAGATAACATAACTTTATTGCTGTCTTATGTACAAAGAAAGTCTGGGATGAATTATGTTAGGAAAGGAATGCATTGTATTCAATGCCAAGCTAAGTCATGCAGGTGGTGGATCTGCACCGTTGATAAGAACCCTGAAACAACGGCACGGTAGCGCAGCGGTAGAGTTGCTGCTTTACAGCGAATGCAGCGCCGGAGACTCAGGTTCGATCCTGACTACGGGTGCTGCACTGTAAGGAGTTTGTACGTTCTCCCCGTGACCTGCGTGGGTTTTCTCCGAGATCTTCGGTTTCCTCCCACACTCCAAAGACGTACGGGTATGTAGGTTAATTGGCTGGGTAAATGTAAAATGTAAAAATTGTCCCTAGTGGGTGTAGGATAGTGTTAATGTACGGGGATCACTGGGCGGCACGGACTTGGAGGGCCGAAAAGGCCTGTTTCCGGCTGTATATATATGATATGATATGATATGATAATGCGGAGTTCATTTAAAGTAACTGGAGGAGATGTCCGAGTTCTACAAATGACAGAACATTCAACAGAGGTTACTAATTGTTATCAAACTATTAAAAGGATCTTTTGAAATACAAAGAATGCCAAGTGGTATCTGCGAGTACCTCAGCAATTTTGTCTTCTGTTACATAATAAGGAAAAAGTTAATAAGTCAATTCGGGTTCAGACTCACACATTGTAAGAAAAATACTTAATTAATAAATTCAATATTTTATTAAACTGTCCTAGTTGAGACAATTTCAAGGATGTTTTCATGATCAATTGGAAATGAAAAATAAACCCACAAATCAACCACTTTGTACTATTAAAATAAGTGATTTATACTTCTGGAACCCTGTCAGAAAATTGGAAGTGTTGTCTATAACTATTAGAACTGGACATGTTAAGAGAAAGGTCAGAAATAGCACAAATGTAGTTGTACTTGCACCAGTTCTAAACTGACATTTCTTGCCCCTTTATTTTACTGAGGTGGGTGTTTATAGTTCACTTGGAAAGCTGTCAACTAATTATGTCATTTGCTGCAATGATAACAGGTGCTTTGCACCAGGGTTTGGGAAGCCAGTCTTCATTGACCCTGATTTTTACAATTGTAAAAGTTATAACTAGGCTGCAGAATAGGCATCAGCAACCAGGCTGAATCAGTGAGGTAACTGAGACCTTCTAGACATTAGATTACATTAGTTTGTTGTCATATACAGCACGGTGCAATGAAATTCCATGTCACGTGAAGCTCACGGAGGAAACAGTATGCATCATGTTCCTCATGGCAAGGCAAATCAAAGCATGATGACAGTACAGTAGATTTTGCTCAAATTGCAGATTACCATAAAGGGATGTTATAGACTGCACTTTGTGTGTGCACCCATATAGTGGGTGCACCCCACGACCAACAATTGAAAGTGGTGCCACTTCTCATTTCTGCTGCTTGTTTTTGGATACACGTTTGTGCTCATTTCCTGATGTGAATTGCGTTTCACTCATCTTCTAAGTGTCATTCTGCTGGATTGTCCTTATTTCAACAAAGCAGCTAATTCAAAGTCTAGTCACTCAGCAAGGGATATTTTATCAACAAGCCTAATGTTCCCTGACTGGAGTCCAAGCACAAATACACAACATGCCATGCTGTCCTGTTATCAAATCATTTTTGATGGCCATCCAGGAAATCTCAGAAATATTCCAGACTATGTTTCCACACTTCCACTGCTTCACTAGACAGAGGGATCAACCCTTGACACCACCAGCCCTACAGAAAATGAAGAATTTTCCCGATGGCATCGATCATCAGTACCATTAAGTGCTGGAACTATTACAGTAGAACTGTTGTAGAGACTATTTCATCTGAACCGCCCTTCTCTCCTTCCCAGTACATCAACATTCCTGACATCCTTTTATCACCTTAGACAGGTCTTGTGCTTAATTAATTGCAGACCTCCCAAAGATTTTGCTTTAATAGAAACTTTTCCAATCTTAGGTTGCCCAAATGCCTGACAGCCAACAATGTACAACTAAAATGTGATCATAGTGAGAACATAGTAAGAGGTATTGGAATTTCCATTCACAGAAATAGGCACACTTCAATAAACTTGCATAGGTGTTGCTCGCTGCATCTTTGGTGCAGGGTTAGAGGGTCCCCGTATTCATTCCACATGGTCACTATGACCGTGTGATCAAGCATGGAAAACTCTTGTCAGTTTTAGATTATGAATAAAAGGCCAACGTGCAGCTCACAAAATCACATTGGTTCCAGTGAAATAGAATAAAACTCAATGCAGCACTATATATTTTCAGGCACAACTACAAAACATCACACTGAGCATAATGATTTCACATCCAGAGAAATACACCAGATCTTTAAGGAATGTGAAACGCCTAATAATATAGCCATAGAAATGAGGCAAATTATTTCCAATTTTCAACTGGCATTTGAGGTAAAGCATTAGCTATAACTATTAGTCATGTGAACTAAGCCCCACTACTGACAGCATCTACATAAGGCCCTGACTCAATAAGGCAGCATCTATCATCAAGGATCCTTACCGTTCGGGCCATGCCCTTTTTCTCCTTGCTACTGTTCAAGGTTGAGGGGGGACCTTGAAACTTACCAAATAGTGCAAGGCTTGGATAGAGTGGATGTAGAGGAGGTTACCACTAGCGGGAGAGTCGAGGATGAGAGGGCACAGCCTCAGAATAAAAGGGTGATAAAAGGATGTACTTTTAGAAAGGAGATGAGGATGAATTTCTTCAAATGGTGGTGAATCTGTGGAATTCATTGCCTCAGATGGCTGTGGCGGCCAAATCATTGGGTATTTTTACAGCAGAGATTGACAGATTCTTGATTAGTAAGGGTGTCAATGGTTTTACAGAGAAGGCAGGAGAACTCACACATGCCATAAACTCTACTCTGATCTACCAATATTAGGGATAATTTTCAGTAACCAAATAACCTACCAAACTTCTATGGGATATGTGAGAAATAAAGGAGCACCTGGTAACAGTGAGACCATTAAAAACTCCACATACACTGTATTTGCCCCAGGTCTGTGTCACGACTCAATCCCAGAATCATGTTTCCAGTCATGCTCCTGCCCCAGGCTCCCAGTCATACACCTTGCCCTGTTCCGGTCATGCTCTAACTGCAAAATTGTAGAGCCTTGCAATGGTGTACACAAATCTGCACACATACCGTTCAGTTTCTCCAAAGCCTTCTATTTTTCTATGTTTGAAAGAAAATTCTTCCAAACTAAGAATTTACCTGTTGCAGAGATAATTTTGAAGTTATTTTTCTATAATACAAAAAATATTATCAATAATGATTGTTACGGAGTAAAGGGCTTGTCCCACAGGTGATTTTTTAGGCGACTACAGACGACTAGGCTGTCGCCACATGGTCAGTGTCGTCTGTATGGTGGTGAGTAATCTCCAAAGAGTTGTAGCATCTTTCTGGTCGCCATTGGATTTTCAGATGTTGAAATTTTTTTGGCGACAGTGGGTTTAACGCCAATGAGCATAGCTTGACGTATCCTGACATAGGTGCTGTCGTAGGTTGTCGCCGGTGCTGACTTCAGTGAATTCCAAGTGTGGACTTGACCTGATCACCCATCAGTGTAATGTGTCCATAAATGATGTTAGGTTTTGTATGTATTTGCACTTGTATTCTGTTTAAAGTTTGAATCTTAAAGTTTGAAGTTTATTGAAATTTATTACAATATTTTTGTATGCACTGTTGGATGTTCTTATCAACCTTTTAAATTTTTTTGTTTGTTTCAATATCAATAAAGGAAATTCTTGACATTTTGATGGAAAATTGATGTATAAAGTTATTGTATTTCAGAGTAATTTCTCATGGCATCACTTTCAAATAGTCATGATGCAGAATGATTGGAAACCCTACCGTACACCCCCTTTTATAGGGAAACTGGGTGAAACGTGAATTGTCTTCAGTTGTCTTCAGTCTTCACGGTCGTAGCTTGTCGGGGGTGGACGTAGGTTGACTTCGGTTGTCGTAGGTTGTCGCCTCTGTGGTGGTAGGTTGTCGTAGGTGTCGTAGGTGGATGTCCTACTCGTGACGATTGGGTCGCCGGTTGTCGGTCGCTTGCCGTAGCTTGACGTCGACTAGGTTGTAGGTTGTTGTAGCTTGTCGTAGACATTGTCGTAGGGGGGTCCAGTCACCGTTTTTTCGACGACCTGCTACGACGATGAAAATCGCCTAAGTGGGACAGGCCCTTAAAGCATGGTAACAGTGGCAACTGACAGAGCATTCGACCAGTAATGACGAGGACAAGGATTATTCCATGTATTCCACAGAAAGGCAGGCATAACGTTGGCATACAAGTTGAGCCAGGCTAGATCTCAAGCATTTTCTACACCCTTGATCTACCTTTCACCCTTTTTGTTTGTTTCCCCTCTACCTTCTTTCAAATGTCCTCATTAATCTATCAGCTAGATATCTTCATCAACAGTTCACCAAGGCAATCAGGGCTCCATCCTAACAACGATATTACTGTTGTTTTATCCACCCCTCCATTCATTTCACTGCAATGGAAAACAAACTTGTTTTTTTCTCTTTCCTGGTTCTGATTAAAGGTCTTTGACTGAAACATTATCTCTATTTCTCTTCTAAAAAAGAAACAAAATTGCTAGAAAATCTCAGCCGCTCATACAGCACTTTTGAATTTGCTGGGCAACGGTTTGAATTTGCTTGGCAACGGTCTGAACAGAACTTAGATTCTCTCTCTGGAATTGCTGTCTGATCTATTGACTATTTGCAGCATGTTCTGTTCAGAGAAGGACTGCAGAATATGCAGCCTAGGCAAGTGAAGAATTAGCCTCTGATTGAGGAGTGTGTACATTCAGAATTGACCAAGAGACCTGATTGGAGGAGTACACTGATCCTGGAAGATTATAAATCTGGAAGAAATTAAATAAATATTGAAGCGATGTTGGGATTTGAAAACAAAGAAGAGAAATTTAAAACAGAATTGTTGCTAAACTAGGTCAGCAAATATGAAAAAGTTATTGCTGAGGCCCAACTTCAGAGGCTTAACTGTACTAGCAACAACCAGTCTTTGTGGCTTGGAGTTTGGAACCTGTTATACATTAATCCAATCTGCAGCCAAATGGTCCCAAGTTATTGTTTGACATTGCATACCAAAAGAATCATGGAGATCAGTCCAAATAGTCCAATCAATTCATGGCAGCAACCCAAAAATGCTGAATTCTTTGGCCAAAGTAGTAAAATACATACGAAAAAAATTTGAATTGCATCGTCCTCTAATCAGTGATTCACACAAAAACATTCATGCGCTGGAAACAATCCACAAAAGAACATTGAATCACATTCTAATTTTAACCCAGACTATTATAATGACTTGCCGTCACCTATCTGACTCGAGTATCAATAACATGAGGCTATTGAGAGTATTTACTTTGCTAGATCTTTTCTGTATATGTATCTGGAAATGTAGGCCACAGGCACTGACTTCATGATGGAAAGTCCAGACACCAGAGTTTGAATGACATAATCACAACTTTTAAATCTTAACAAGACTTTTATCTTCCTTGGGCAAGGGCTTTGTAAGCTGCCTTAAGTATACTTAGTGGCTTTGAAGATGAGTGTAAAAAAAAATCTGATAAATGTAAACTTGTAAAATTACTTCACATTAAACTGCAGCGATCGAACTTTGATTCAGAAATGATAGAGAAATAATCTTTAAAAGTTCTTCAATATCTGGAAATAAGTTATGAAGAAAGTAGAGGGAATGTCAGGGACATTTATTTAATGGCTTCTATGAATTGGAGATGGGTGGTGGTGGTGCCTTTCTGAAAGAATGAGCTAAATAGTTTTAAAATATACTAACAACCTATCAAGTAACACTTAAACAGAAACATTTATTATTATTATAATACTGTTCCTAACCCAGTTGCATTTCATTTTTATTATAGGCCAACATGGATATCCCTGGACTGAATGTCAACCAACAAGATTACTATGCCTATGTCTACTTCAAGATTGACATTGACTTATTTAACTTTAAGTAAAGCTTCGGCAATAATGTGAAAAATAGAAGTTGCTTGATTTTATGTATAGAATATTTTACATATATATATATACATGAACATACATATGGAAATGGATCATGGTAATTTTTTAAGAATGTTTATCTGAACAAATAATATTAAAATACAACTGAAAAACTGGAGGAGGGTCTCGACCCGAAACATCACCCATTCCTTCTCTCCTGAGATGCTGCCTGACCTGCTGAGTTACTCCAGCATTTTGTGAATAAATACCTTCGATATTAAAATATAATGCTGGTTAAGATTATATAGAAAATATTTAATGATAAAATTTGCACAACACTTATTTGAAATTTGTGTCTGATAATCAATAAAAACTAATTGAGTAGATTACATTCATTTTATAAAACATAAGGTTTTATTTCAATTTTATGAATTTATTCAAAATGTCAGTAATTTTGGAGCATTTGTAATAGTTTTGTGGATTTGATTTTGCATAAAATATTTGCCTATGTCCACAACACTGATTTTGTCTTTTTTGATTAAGAAGTTTAAATCATGTCCTAATCTTACTTCATTTACAATAAATTGAACTCCCTCATATAGCTGATCAATGATCCCAAAAGCCATCCTTGTTGTTTTTCTTTAAATCTCTCAAATTTGTCTTGACGTCAACGTCATAATCATAAACCTATACAAAGTCTAGCTATTTCTTTACGGTTGATTTCCAGATCCAGATAACAGTAGTTATTTGTAAACTTCATTATATATATGTACAAGACTTTCACTCTTAACTATCTCATCTGAAGAGCTTCCAGAACATCCTTGATTTTTTTCCTCAGCCCAAGTAATGGATCTAGAAGTGTTGATGTTGCTATATTATTGTTGCATGTACCGAGATAGTGAAAAACTTTCTTTACATGCTATCCAGTCAAAACATGCTATACATAAGTACAATCAAGTCATGCACAAGTACAACAGGTAATGCAAAGAGAAAAATACCTGAGTGCAGAATATAATGTGGCAATGTTATAGCTACAGAAAAGGTGCAGATATAAAAATTGCAAGGTTCCCAATGAGGTAGGTTGGGAGATCAAACTAAACCTTTAATTTATGAGAGGACCTTTCAGTTGTCTGATAATAGCGGGGAAGAAGCTATTCCTGAATCTGGTGGTACATGGTTGCAAGCTTTTATATCTGCTGCCCATTGCAAGGAGAGAAGAGGGAATGACCATGGTGTAAATGGTCCTTAATTATTAATTTCCCGAAGCAACTCAAAGTGTGGATAGAGTTGATAGGAGCAGAGGCTGGACTGGGTTTGTGGAAGAATATATTAAAATCCTTTCTTAATTTGATCGGAATTGAACAAGGTAACAAAAGGGTGTGTGGATGTGGCAATTGGTATCTCTCGGTGACCTGGTGCAGAACAGGTTCATGGGAATTGACAAAATAAGATCAGACGCATTACGTTTTGTTTGGGAATGTATTGAATGGTGAATGGTGAATGTAAACATTACAAAATTAGGACAGAGATAAGGAAGCTTGTTTTCCCAGAGGGAAGTTAAAGAGTGTTGGATGCTGGATTACAATAGTAGATGGAATGTCAAGCTGGGTAGACCACCCACGCCCCCTACCGCTGCTAGTAACATAGAAATGTTGCAGTAAATGGGGGGCTTATGATTGGCTCAGAGAGGGGATGGTGGCACGGTCCACCTAAAAGGTGAGATAGAATAATGTCAAGATGCCCTTGTATTATGTTTGACTTGTACTAACCATGTTATTGAATTGGATTGACATAGATAAAAAATATGTTATGACTAATGAAATAATTGGTACCCATGTAGTAGATGGTATATTTTCGTATAGTTGTATATAACAAAAAACAAAAGTTGTTTACTGCACAGTATAACTGTCGGCTAAATCTGCTGTGAAGTCAGAGAACTGGTGAGCAGTTAACTGCTGCCATCTCTCCATGATATAATGCAATAAAGCCTCTTGAAGCAAACCTGCCAAGTCTACGCTTTTCATTTTCCTTTAATTTCCCTCTAAATTAATTTCTTCCACAGAATTTGGCGTAGTCAGCAGGAGCCCAATTGTAATGGGATTTGAACAAATACAAGTGGGAAATAAAAGGGAATGATAAAATAGTCCTAAACGAAAGGGGGACGGGAGGGTTTCCCACTGAAGGGAGAGCCCTGGGCAACCTAGCTATCTGGCTGGTGACTCACGCTGAGCCAAGAGGCCTGCGGGGTGAGACAAAATTGAGGGAAAGATACATTTTCTCACGCTGAGCCGAGAGGCCTGTGGGGTGAGGCAATGCAGAGAAGATAACTTGAAGCAGGTGCCCGAAAGCGCGCTATAGAAATTGAAAGGTGACTTCGAGGTTTGCGGATGGAGTGAAATCGGTGCATGCAATCTGTAAATAGTATATTATAAGAAATTGTCTGCGGAAACCTAACTTTTGTTTTACAGACTTAGGAAAAGATTATGGGAGACAACAGTAGTCGATCAGAGAAATCTGATCCTACTGATAGAGAGAGGCCTAAGGAAAAGAAACAGGTGGTCCAGGAGGGAAAGATGCAGATAAGAGAAAACACTGCCAAGGTGATAAAAAATACCATAAGATACCGGAAAAAGGTAGGTGATCCCATAACCCAATGGGGTCGCCAGCAGATGTTGTAATAAAAAAGAACGGAGATGACCCATGTGTGGTAAATTTTTGTAGTAATCTATATGATCGATCAAATGGAGATTGGAGAGGAAATGATGATCAACAGGCTGAGTCCCTCACTCACTGGTTGACCCACAGAGGAAAGGAGGCTATAATGGGGGAAGAGAGAAAACATAGCGACTGACATAGGGGAGGCGGTGTGATGTTTGCAACACAAAGACGAGCCGTTCCCGGATTTTATAGCCTGATTTAGGAGTAAGTGGGAGGAACATGCTGGAGTGCCACTAGCTGACAATGGGCCTCCGGCTGTTCAAACTTTAGTAAATTGTTTGATACACCGACAAGCTCAAACTTATAAATTGGTTCATCTAGAACGGCAAAATAAGCCGTGGGAAAGTGTGATCACTGCGCACATGATCATGGAAAGGGAGGGACTGTTTGCCCAGGCAAAAGAGCTGAAACCCAAAACAATGGGACAGTATTACACAGGGAGAGTGGTCTGGGTACGAGGAGGAAGGGGTTAGGTAGGGGTAGAGGAAGGGGACCATGAGAGATACAACAAGAGGTACATGCTGGAGATGTGGTAAGAAAGGGCAGTGGGCTCGAGATTGCAGATGTCCCCTGTTGTACTTCGTGGTCCGGTATCTGTTATACCGTTGTTGACTCTGGAATGACCACAAGTACACGTATTTAGGGATTTGAAGCTGAGTATAAATCAAGGCTCAGTTTATTTCATGGCCACCTGGAACCAGAGTGCCTGCCCATATTACGCCATTCCCACATATACATGTTGCTACGCGGGCAAACAAAGTAGTTCTTGTGATATAACAAAATAGTCCTTGCAATATCACAACATCCCCCACATCTACAGCAAGGGAACGCCCAACAGGGAGGGGATCCAGCCCCTGCTCCCTTCTCATTCAGTAATCCTGTTCCCCTCTCATTCAGTAATCCTAATCCCTTCTCATTCAGTAATCCTAATCCATCAGCATAGGGATGCCGCGGAGGTATGGCGGAACAGGCGGCTGTGATCAGATTATCTAACTCAACGGAAGAAGAACCCATGGCTACAGTCAAGATAGGTGATATCTGGTCGATACCAGAGCCACTATGTCATCAGAGCCCCTCTCTGTGGACATCCCCGTCAGTCAGTCAAATATTAATACTATTGGGGTTGCCCGTGTCCCCATGATAGAACCATTATCGGAACACACTCATATACAGGTAAATAGCAAGCCCCTTACTGATACTTTTATAATTTCTAGAACAGCCCCACTCCCGTTACTGGGAAGACAGGCTCTGTGCGAACTGGGAGCGGTCTTATACTGCACCGCGGACGGCAAGTTTATGGAACTACCTCAAAATCTGATCCAATTGCTAAAGAAAATTAATGAGGAAGAACAAGGGCAAAATGTGCCCATCCTATACTGTTGGCAATTGAGTAGCAATCTGTACAGTCATTTGGTCAGCCGACTTCATTGTGCCTGCAAAGAGTGCAGGATCCAAAAGGCCAGTATTTACAGTATCTTGTCAAAACCAGCCAAGACCATAAGCAAACGCATTGCATGACATTATATACACACCTCCATAATCCCGGGTAGCAGGAAAAAGTCTCCCTCTGGTTGAATAAACTCAAACAATTAACCCCAAAGGACCCGTTATTTGTTCTTTGGGGTCTCGGGATTAGGAATAATGGTCCACCTCTCTCAAAACCAAAGGGATCGATTTGAGATGGAAGATGCCTTGTCGAAGCCACTGCCACTCCCCAGCTGGACTTAGTCATCCAATTGATAATCCTGACCTGGTTCTATTTACTGTCTTCACACCGACCTAGCGATGACAGATTATTAGCAAGATATGCGGTGGTTATGCCACACCAAGCGTTGGAGGCATATGCTTTACCATCCGGAACGTCTGCTCAGGCAGCAGAGCTGTATGCCCTGACTCGTGCCTGCATATTGGCAAAAGATAATAGTGCTAATATCTACACAGATTCTCGCTATGCGTTTGGGGTTGTACATGACTTTGGGCAGTTATGGAAAAATAGAGGATTCATCACATCACCAGTAAAGCAATTAAGCATGATACACTTGTCTTAAATTTACAGGATGCCTCAGCAAATCGCAGTTATTAAATGCGAGGCCCATACATTATCGGATGATGATGTGTCAAAGGGAAACAGATTAGCTGATTATGTAGCCAAGCAGGTTGCCCTCCGGCAAACCCCGCAAATTCAAGCGGCTAAAATTGAGTCTGCAGCACAAAGAAAGCTCCCGGTTAGCATTGATGTAACCCAGCTACGGTATTCCCAGAGCCTAACATCACTCCAGGAAAAGAATTCCTGGAGCAAAGCAGGGTGTTATCAAGACCCCATTGTTTGGGTCCACCCTGGTGGTCAGGTAGTTTGTCCCAGGGGCCTATTTTTGTCCCTGTCTTGCCTAGCCCATGGACAGGCTCACATAGGAAAAGGGGGGATGGCACACGCATTGTTCCAGCAATGGTATGCACTTGGGATAATAGTCATAATTGATAAAGTTTCAAGAACATGTCTCGTGTGTCAAAAAAATAATAAAGGGAAGATGCCTGCAAAATTTGATCACCTACCACAACCTGAAATGCCTTTTGAGAATTTGTAAATTGATTTTGTACATATGCCCGCAGCGAAGTACATTCTGGTCATATGTTCTCCTGATGGGTGGAAGCACACCCCACTAGGAGGGATGATGCAAGGACAGTAGTAAATATTTTAATGAAAGAAATAATACGTAGATTCGGGATACCCATGGGAATAAACAGTGATGGAGGAACTCATTTTACCAGTAAATTAGTTCAGGACCCGTCGAAGGCTCTTGGGTTCCAGTGGAAATTACACCTATCACATCAACCACAGTTCTCAGGGATGGTAAGAAGAGTAAATGGGGAAATAAAAGCTATTTTGGCCAAAGTATGCCAGCAAAATAGGTTGTTGTAGCCAAACGCCATGCCCATAGTGATGTATGCCCTGAGAAATCAGATAAATAGAAACACAGGCCTCACACCTCACATAATATTGATGGGGCGACCTATGACAACAGGAACCCGGCACCTAATGACTCCTGAAAAGGTAGCCCTGATATGGAACGATGAAAAATCCTTAAGACATGCCCAAGCCATGTGTGAAACAGTTGGTAAAATCTATGTGAAAGTAAAACAGGTACAGGTCCCAACAACAAAAGGAAATATGCACCCGTTTAAACCAGATCAGCTTTATGTGCGAGCAATAAACAAAGATTATTTCTCTCCTAGATGGAAAGGGCCATATTTGATGCTGCTAACAACATGGACAACAGTAAAAGTAAAACCCGATTTGATACACACCACCAGATATGAACTGCATCACTCAGACGGAACCCTCGGGGAGAAGAAACACAAGCACCATAAAATTTTGTAGTGATAAAAAAAGTGTCAAAATGTAGTCATATTCCTAATTAACTATCTTTGTGGTATTAAATACTTGTGGATCTACCAACATTATATGGGAACTTAGAGGACATGAGGGTGAAGTGAGGCATCTAGATAGTTACAAGAAACAGGATGAAGGTAGAAATTGGAGTATGAAAATCAACTAACATCTTTCACATAGAACACACTGAGAGAAACAAGCTTCCTTATCTGAGTGGGATGATTAGGATGTTGGGTTTGTGCCCATATCCCTACGCATGCCGAAGGAGGTATCCCTTTGCGAGCTCAAGGACTGGTTCCAACTAGATTATAATCGGACACGTATGTCTCCATTTTAGTGCCTATTTAATGAAACATATAAGTGTTGATCATAAAGATCAACAAGGAGAGAACTGTGGAAGAAAATATTTAAATCCTTTCTTACTTAATTTGATCGGAATTGAACAAGGTAACGAAAGGGAGTGCAGATGTGGCAATTGGCATCTCTCGTTGACCAGGTGCAGATGAGGTTCGTGGGAATCGGCAAAATAAGATCAGACGCATTACCTCTTGTCTGGGAATGTGTTGAATGGTGAATGTAAACATTACAAAATTAGGACAGAGATAAGAAAGCAGACAATACCTGACAGGAAGAATATGGCGATTAGAAGTTTTAGGTCAGTTTAAAGTCTTACAATTATTTCAGGAGATTCTGTTGGGAAATAAGCAGTCATTTTAAAAACTGGCAAATGTTTGACCTGGATGTGACTGAAGCATTGACCAGTGCTCTATTTTTAAGCCTTCCATCCCACATCCCAAAGCCTTAAGGAGACATCCAATTTATCAGTTTAAGTATGGATGTCCGACAGCATAATGGAATATCAGGAACTGTGAAATTCCACCATTGATTGCAAAAGCAGTTCACATGCTGGTCAGAAGTTGTATTCCAGCAAGTATTTTGGATTTATAAGATCCATAATTCTAATTTTTCAATGAGTAGCTCAAAAATATATGTTATCAAAAATATTTTAATTTTGTAACTGAAGTACAAATATTTCCAAAGAGTAGAGAAAATGAGAAACATTTCTTGTGTACACAGTGGATAGCAATTTTGGATTTGAACAAGCTGACAAAGAATTTCTACTCTACTGAGATGTGCTTAACACACTACAAGTTCTGTAAAAAAATAAGCAGGTTGAAGAATTTGAACCGATAGATACTAAGTTGTGTACAAATATGATTGTTGAAAAACCTGCTAGGTGATAAATATTGCTTAATTAAATAAAGGAAATATATTCCAAGCTCTAAAAGCACTTAAGGCTATGAAAGTACCTAAGCAATACAGCATTAATTTCCTCTGGAAATTCCAAGGACACCTTGAAGGAGTTAGGTGTTGACTCACAACTCTTCATTTTCTAACTCTTGAATTGTTGGGCCACTTAGGATAATAGGATCTTCTTTAAGAAACTTAAAAACAGAAATATGCATATATTAATTTCAAATATTTGAGTATAATGTATTAAAATAGAAAATGGTACTCTGGATACCAAGTTTTAACCACAATGGCTGTTTCATCTATCTCCAGCAGTAAGTTCAAGAGTAATTTTACCAATCTCTCACCAAAATTATGGTGGAAGATGTTTTGTTAGTGTGTTTCCTTTCTGTAACCTGCTACAGTACAGCTACACAACTAATTAACAGAGGCTTTGCACTCGAGTCTTGGGTTCAGCCATTTTAATTCAGGATCACTTTGGCTACCGCCCCATGGGTAATATATCCCCGGTACTGCACCACCGGATGCGCTATTCCCATAACATCCCCCTTTATTTACAAAACAGATATGTACAGGAACTTTACATGTATAGCCATAAATTAAATTCTTCCATGGCATCTTATTTCACTGAGTCCAACATGTCTCCAACAGTCCACTTTCCAACATGCCTTTGACAATCCATTTCCTTAGTAGCTTCCAAATTTTCCTCCCTTGGATCTGCGACAGTTCAGTGCTCGGAATTATCTAAACTTTGAACAACACATGTCTGGTTCCTCATTCCCTTTCCAACCTGCAACAGTACAGCTACACAACTAATTAACAGAGGCTTTACACTCGAGTGTTGGGTTCAGCCATTTTAATTCAGGATCACTTTGGCTACCGCCCCATGGGTAATATAACCCCGGTACTGCACCACCGGGTGCACTATTCCCATAACAGAAGATATTACTCTTGTGAGCTTTAAATAAACAATGTGTAGGTACGAGAACAAGCTTATAATATGGAACAATTTGATTAAATTTGTAAGAGTGAATTTGGAAAAGCAAGAGGGTACTTAATCAATAAAATGCAAGATCCTAATGTACTAGGTAGGATATTGGATATAGGTAGGTAGGATCCTTGATGTAGGTAGGATATTTCCCCTAGAACTAGGGGTCACTGGGTCATAAGGGTCACCCATTTAAAACAGTTGTAATTAGTACCAAGTAAATAGTATATTGATATCAATCTGTAAAATGCAAGTACCGGTTTCTAATGTTATTCGGCATTGTCAAGAACCTTGCAAGTATTTGTCCTCCGAGTATATCAATTTATACAGTTTTCTTTATAAATGTAATAAATGCCTATTTTTGAATAGATTGCATTGATTGTATTAAAATATAATTAAAATGAACTGCAGATACTAGTTTGTACCAATGATAGACACAAAATGCTGGAGCAACTCAGCAGGTCAGGCATCGCTGGAGAAAATAGATAGGTGATGTTTCGGGTCAGGACCCTTGTATTTTGGGGAATATAACCAAGTTATGTAATTTATAATCACTTAAAAAAATTAATTATTTGTAATTTTTAAGTACAGTAATTTATCTTCTCATCAAGGGTTAATTAAGTGCAAGACACTTACTTCTTCTTTGCTATCCCAACGTTTCACAGTTTTGACTTTAGGAAAATTAACGCTCAATGGTATTCTGGCTACATGTCCCATAGATAGTTTTCTATGATTAGCAATAATTAAAAAAACAAAAAGTTACTTCAGTAAATTGCCGAGGAAACCTTCAACACAATGAGATTTACATCTTTATTTCATCATTGAAGTATGTGAATACTTCACAACAATTTTACTGTTAAATCTTAAATATTTAAGGTAAAGGTCCTTGGCTGAACTCATTCTTGGATTTAACAAACTCTTTCAATTACATTTATTTTCTCCAAGTCAGAGGCGTAGCTATAGGACCTTGTATGGGCCCCAAGCCATGCCTGACTTTTCATTTAATTCATGGAACAGTTCTTGATCCAGCTCTATTCAGAATCCTTCATTACACAGATGACTACATTGGTGTTACAGTACTTCTTACACATCTGTAGAACGCACAAATTTCATTATCTTTAGCTACCAATTTCCACCCTGCTCTCACTGTCACATTGTCCATTGCTGACCGTTCCCTTCTATGTTATTGTTTTTTCCATATCAGAGGATTTATTAGGTACCAATACATTATAAACCCATGGACTCCCACAGCTATCTTGACTACACATCATCCTACCCTAATTCCTAAAAAGATTCCATTCTAATTTTCCAGTTCATCAAAAAGAAATGTGGGAACTCAGGAGACAGCATCTGTGGAGGGAATAAACAGACAATGCTTTGGGTTGGGACCCTTCTTCAGACCTGCTGGAGTCTTAAGAAGGGTCCAAACCCTATACACTATCTGTCCATTCTCCACACAGTTGTTGCCTTACATACCGAGTTCCTCCAGCACTTTGATTTTTGCTCAAGATTCCAGCATCTGCAGTCATGTATTTTCAGTTTATCTCTGTCCACTGACAGGACTCTCCCCCTTTTAGTTCCTATTATTTTCCTTAATCTGTGGCTTTGATTCCAATAGAATTGACAGGGCCCTCAACCCACCGCCTCTATTTCTCACAACTGTTTTCAACCCCCATGTCCTTTCAGCCAATAAGTTCCACGGCAGCAATCTTCATATTCAGCAGATCGTCCTCCATATATTATTACTTCCAACAGGATTCCATCACCAGACACATCTTCCTCTCTCCTTCCAAAGCATTCCAAAGTGATTGTTTCTTCAGTGACTCCTTCGTCTGCTCTTTGATCCCTACCAATCACTCCCTTCCTTACAACACTTTTCCAAGCAATCAATGGAATTGCAACATTTGTCCTTCTACCGCTACCCTTTTCACGACCCAGTGATGCTACTTGTTGCAATCTAATGCTTGGACTAAAGGTGTCAGGGTTAAACCAATAAAAAAAACAAGGGTAATGTAATTTATTTGCATTTAACTCAGTAAGTATTTCAAGCAAGGGTTCAGGTGGCTCTGTCTTTCCTTCACAATTTTACTGGTAATATGCACACAACTGAAAATATAAGCAGACTTGCTGTCAGCCATTTAAGGGCAGTAGATAGGGCTACACTGGACTAAATATCAACAACCCTCTGTTATAAAAATGTATTTATTTTGATATTTATCTCTATGGTCACTGATTCACTTTCTCATTCCAGTCATCTCAATAAACACATTCAAAGAAGGCACTCAAACTGTGATTAAAACAATTCAAAAAGTTACTTGATAGTTTTAGTTTATGCTTATATTATTACCTAAAGAATTCAGTTATTATGCATTCACTAAATGACCCCTTCAAGAGCATATATTTTTTCCTTCTTGCATCAATAGATATTATGTTAGGATATGCAAGGCCACGAATACCCAATGCACATTCTAACTTTGGCTGAGCCCCGGTTTCTGTCCACAGCCAGCTAAAATGAGAACAATAACATTGTCACATTAGAGATACATGGCAAAAATATATTGTTTTATCTTCATAAATAGTCACATGAACTGAGCTTCAAATTTAATTGAAAAATGTAAAAGTGTTAAAACACAAAAACTTAAGAATGTAAACAAATACAAGTTTAGACCATTTTGCCCTTCAAGTCTGCTCTGCAATTCAATTAAAATGGGGAAGTAGATTATTTGGATTTTCATGCTTATTTCACCATTCAAGATCATGGCTGATCTTTTACCTCACTGCCATTTTCCGGCACTCTCCCCACATTTCTTGATTTCCTTAATATCCATTTCCCTGATCTACATAACCCTATTGTTTTCCCTATCAATTTAATCCATGAATATACTTATTATCTGATCTTCTGGGTCACTATTAATAAAAGCTTGATCATAAATTAGGTAATGATGGTGCAGGACGTTTGCTAGATCAAAGAACTGCCAATTGTACAATGCCGTGCAACAATACATATTTACCTGTTTTTGCGATGTTAGAAATGATCCTAAAATATGGAGGTAGCTCATGTTTCACAAATAGTCAAAAAAATAGATCATAACTTTGAAATAAGACCAGTAGATTGATTGGTGATAGAGGAGTGTGGTTAGAATGGATCGTATAAATATTTACAGGAAATTATCTGCTGTACACAGATGACATGTATATTCTATTACTGAAACAAACTGCAAGAAAATAATAGGGAGACGGATCTATATATGGTAAATGTTGTTTAATTGAGTTAACTGTGGTGTTATGCATGCTAGATTTAGAAATGAAGGTTTTGAGCAGAAAAGAATACTGAAGCTAAAATACTAACTAAAAGTAATTTTTTTCCGGGATTGTGATGCACAAATAATCTATATGCTTTAGAACCAGAGCAGACTGCAAACATAACTCATCCTACATTACAATGAGTTCACTCATAATTATGCACAAACCATGCTTGTGCTTTTTTAAGTGTTTTATCCAGGGGTGAATCTCTCAATAGATAAACTTGGACTGCTGATTTAGCCCAACTTGCACCACATAAGAGACACGTTATGGCCGGAACTAGTGCAGATCTTTGAGGTTTGCGGGAAGCCATTGCTAAACACAGGCAAGATATAAATCTCCGAGATTTTTCAGCAGTATAAAAGCACTACAAGCTGGAACAGAAGAGAAGTCCTCCACTCTCGGAAAGCAAGGAAGTTCTCGTAACAAACAATAAAGTGGCATGGATAGTTGTCAGCAATTAAGGACAATGCAAGAACATGGATGCAGTGAATCAAAAAATTAATCAATCTCACATGCATAGTCACTGTTGGTGATATTTTCAAATTGAACTACTAGTTTCATAAAGTGCTCAATGCACAATATCCCCATCACTCAACTATCAATAATATCTAAGATTTAAATCACCATGAATTTTTGATAACCATCGTTAAGGTCTACGATACCACTGACTTCAATGTCATCGACAATCTTACTAGTCATACCTTATACATCTTCATCCAAATCATTGATATAAACCGTAAGCACCAATGGACCCAGCACTGATTGCTGAGCAGACCTCCCAACATTTGATTTTACAAATTCAGAATTTTGATGTCCAAAATTCAGAATTTTACATCAAAATTCGTAACATGGCTCGTAATGCAACTTTTCAGCAAAAAAAGTATGCACGCCAAATGTGCATACGCGTTGCGCTACATTCATGTGTGAAAAATGACTATTATTTCCAACAGTCTGTATTTCTTGGACTACATGTACAATGTCAGGCCTATGAGTATCTCTGCTATTTATAGAAAGGTTATTGAACAGAAATACTTTTTACAACACAAAGAAAAAATTGTTTTGTTTTGTTTTCTCTATTTTGCTTTTTCCTAACACAGAATGTATGACTAAATTATGCAGAAAGAGTTTCATTTAAAAATGCACATACCTAAATTTTCACTGAAGACATACTTGCTCCAGTGGTCTTCAACAGCAAATCACAACAGTCCACAACAGTCCTTTCCCCCCGACTCCTGCCCTCCCACCCACTCCCGACCCCCCCACTCCCGACCCCCCCCACTCCTGCCTACCCCCCTCTCTCCCCCACCCTCCACTCCCCACCTTTTCCCCCTACCTCCACTCCCCCTCCCCCCACTCCCATCATACCCCCACTACCCCCTCCCTTCTTCCACAGGGGCCAACGGCAAGGCGGGGCCAGCGGCAAGGCGAGGCCGGGCGAGGCCAGCGGCGGGGCGGGGCGAGAGGCAGGGTGAGCTGCGAGGTATGTGTTTTGCGGAAAAATGAGAGGTGAAATCGGAATGGCGGAAATGAAATAAGAAAGCGGAAACTTTCCGCCAAATTCGGACGGGTTGGGAGGTCTGGCTGAGGCACACCACTAGTCACAGGCCTCCAGTCTGAAAAACACCCTTCCACCATCCCACTTTGCTTCCTTCCACAAAATCAACCTGTATCCATTTAGCTAGCATTATGATCCAATGTGAATTAAATTGTTGATTAACAAAATAAAAAATCACTTACCCCCATTTTTTCTTCTTGTACTTGTGTGCTATTTTTATCAGTAAGTTCAGATAATCACTTCTGCCACTGGTTCCTGGTAAGAGAGAGTTCATTTAAAAAAAGACAATTATAAACAGATATAGGAAATCTTCAAAACGCAATTGTGTATCATTCAATAGAATAAGATACCTGTGTCAGAAATGTGTGGCACTACAGCAATAATACATAATACCTGGTGACCACAGACTGATTTTAAGATCTCTTCACTGACCATTTGCTGGAACAAATTAAAAATATAAAGCATTGTTAGGTTATGATGTTATGACATCATTTTCAGAAGTCTGACAACAAAGCGTATTACACTGCAAGTAAAATATCAGGGAGTGATTATGGTTGTGCAGTTTTTCATAGTATTTCATTACATGTGACAATAATAAACCAATTCCTATACAATCTAAATCTGAATTAATGCTGATGTGATTCATCAATCCTGCCTACCAGAGGCCTCCTAATCAGATGATGCTGTTAAAACAAAAGTCAGGCAAATATCAATAGTTTGGAACTTTGCTTTTCTTGCTATTGCAAATAAATAACTGCACTAAACTCTACATATAAATGGATTTACAAGAAAATGACAAACCTTTATTTTTGTTAGACCCCAATAGCCCCCAAATTTTGATTTATTTGGCTTACATACAGTAAGAATTGATGAAACTAGAAAATAGCTCAAGAGCATCCTAAATTCAAACATATGAATTAGGAGTATGATTGACACTGCTCTGCTATTTTATAAGGTCTTGGCTAATCTGATTGCAACATTAATGCTGCCTCTCCATCTACCTACAGTAACCCTTCATCTCCTTACCTATCTGGTGTCCATTTATCTATACCTTAAAGAGTACTCAAGACGCTGCTTCCACCACCCTTTGAAGATAGCATTAAAGACACTATGTTCCTCGGAATATAATTTGTCTCTACATCCAAAATATTTTTAAACAGCCCCCAGTTTTAATGCTGTCACAAAAATAAATAGCCTTTCCACTTCCACCCTTCTCACTCTTCAAAATTCCACATAAGAAATCGCATCTATTTGAAGTATTATGGAACCTTACCCGAACTATTTCTAATATATTAACACCCCTGCTAAAATGACAATGGAGAACAAAATTGATTAACAATAATATCAACAGGCATAGAGAATTGCAAAAGAGATTACTTTCAGCTCTGCAGATTTTACAAACAATTCGGAGATGAACAAAAGCACTAACGAAAGGCTCAAATCACTTTCTCCAAAACACTGATCATTATAGCATTATTTAATCGACTGACTTTGTGTCCAAAAGGCTAATTTGAGTTATTTTTGTGTTGAATCACTTGTTAGACATTAAACAGATTTGAAAGAATAGCTTGGTGTGCAAAACGCAATACATAAATTTAGAATCATCATCTAAATAAGCCTTTTATGGAGCTATACAAATCACTCGAATTGGAATTACATTTTTGTTGGCAAAAATACCGTCTGGGAAAGAAAGTGGTATTTTAAATTAATTCAAATTATAATGAACCTGACAAATATATTTATTAATTAAATTTATGGAATTGCAAAAGCCTATCGTTGTTTTGTGAAGCATATACATAATATCAATACATAAAGGAAAAATAATAAAAAGGTTAAGAAAAATTACAATAGAGAAAATAAAGTACAGCTGATATGGAAAAGTTGGTCTCTAATAATGAAAGGAATCCTGACACATCAGTATAGAAAACATTGTTTCACAGTACAACTTAAGCATTCCGTTATAAGTCACCTGTGTCTACATTGCTGCTGCCATAATTTGCATATTTACCCCAATCTTTTGACATCCATATAGCTCTTTCCAAGCCCAGTTCTTACCTCAAATGGCTTATATAGTGGCATCTTAGAATACAGCTCAAGTCCTGTGGCAATAATGCTAGGTGCAGATATGTCACCATTATAGTCAATGACTTCTTTGTTTGTTTGAAATATCTTAATCATTGGAACTTGTTGAATCTAGGAAGTAACAACAATTCCTGATTAAATAATATGTTCTTCGTCACTAAAATTACCAAAGATAAACACCAAAAACATGGTAAAGACGAGGATTAAAACAGTGACATCTCACTGTTCATCAAATGAATTAACCCAAAACAAGTACAGCAAAATTCTTATAATTAGACTGAATGTTCCAAGTTAAGTAATTACAAAAGGTCAACTGAGAGCAAGGGAAGATAATAATAATAAATGGATTATCGCCTTAAGTGGAATGAGTGGATACATTTTAATTAAAAGTTTTCACATCAGCTATCTGCACACATTTTCTCTTCAGTTTGCATAACTTGGCTCTTACAAATATAACGTTCATGCTTGAATTGACTGTATGTTATATTGAGAGGATTTAAATACACTGATGAAAGGCAAATCAAGCAACACAAGATTATGGAATGCAAATTATAGAAACATATAAAATTGTTAAAGGATTGGACAGGCTAGATGTAGGAAAAACATGTTCCTGATGTTGGGGGAGTACAGAATCAGGGGTCACAGTTTAAGAATAAGGGGTAGGCCATTTAGGACTGAGATGAGGAAAAACCTCTTTACCCAGAGAGTTGCGAATCTGCAAAATTCTCTGCCACAGAAGGCAGTGGAGGCCAATTCACTGGATGTTTTCAAGAGAGTTAGATTTAGCTCTTAGGGCTAAAGGAATCAAGGGATATGGGGAAAAAGCAGGAACGGGGTACTGATTTTAGATGATCAGCCATGACCATATTGAATGATGGTGCTGGCTCGAAGGGCCGAATGGCCCACTCCTGCACCTATTTTTCTACATTTCTAAAGATAACGGAATGAACTGAGGTACAAAAAATGTATCTAGATAGTTAGAAAGCTGGGGCAGAGTTATAGAATGCTGCACTACACAGGAAAATTACCATAGGCATGTAATTAGAGGAAGGGGATAGAGAAGTACAATGCTAAACATGGATTATGTAGCAAACCTCTTGAGAGTTGAAGTGTTCTGAAAGAGATCCACAGATTGTCAATAAAGATGAGAAAGATTAAGAAAAATGAAATCTAAAATAAATGTTGTCAAGGAATTTGAAGTGCAATAATATTTTGAGTGGCATGTCTACTTCCTGGTTTGTTAGACTTCAATGAGTATGGTTGCATAGTTTTAGATTCAAGTAATATTACCCATTTTGAGTTGTAAACAATAAATGAATAAATAAACAGACTAATAATAAATACACACACTCACTTCAAATCGAGTGGCTAACATCACATTTATTGTAGAATCCACAGCTGCAAGATGGATCTTTCCCTTGGTCCGTCTTGCAAGTTCAACTACTGCATTAATCCATTCAGGTTCTTGACTAAAAAATAATTGTATTCTTAAAATATTAAATTATAAAATTATAGGAACAAAAATCATACATCACTAGAATCTTCATTCAAAAGTAATAACTTTATTACATTATAAACATGTTAACTTTTTGTTTTTCTGTCATTTTAACATGCATTTTTTAATATCTACTTTCAGTATTTATCCTTTCATTATAGTGCACAAAAACATTTAAAAGATTGAAACACCAAAAAATGCAGATGCTGGAAACCTGAAATAAAAACAGAAAATATCGAAGCATTCAGCGGATCAAGCAGCATTTGTCAAGTACCCCTCATCAGAAACTGGGAGAGAAAACAAGTTAGTTTAAAGTTGACGGGAGGATGGAGGAGTGGTTGGAAGGACAAAGTGCATATTTCTGATAGGACTGACTAGGATAATTGTGGTAGATCAATTAATGGAACCATTAGAGAAAAAACAAACAAAAGGCAGCACAGAGCTGTTGGCACTCCCCAGCAGATCAGGTAGCATCGAGGGAGAAAAAAAGAATAAATATTACAGAGATAACCAGCAGCAGAACTAGCCGCAACTGATAGAGCAAGCAGGATACCCAAAATCGCTGAATTCAAAATCTGTGCATGTGCATTTGCATCACTGATGTAGAGGAGGCCACATCAGGAGCACTAAATGTATGATGAGGTTGTGACAGTCACAGTCCCAGAGGCTGATGTCAGATGTCTTCAAGCGTCTGGACCTGATGGTATACCCGGTCGACTTCTCAAAACCTGTGCAGACTAACTGGCTGGAGACATTTTCAACATCTCATTACTGAGGTCTGAGGTTCCCACCTGCTTTAAGAGGGCATCAATAATACTGGTGCTCAAGAAGAGTAAGGCGACTTGCCTCAATGACCATCGACCAGTGGCACTAATGTCCATGGTGCTTTGAGAGGTTGGTTATGGCACATACCAACTTCTACCTCAACAAGAACCTCGACCCATTATAGTTTGCCTACCGCCATAACCAGTCAACGGAGGATGCGATTTCACTGGCTCTCCACTCTGCACTGGACCACTTGGACAATAAAAACACATACGTCAGGCTGTTGTTTATAGACTACAGCTCGGCGTTCAATACCATCATCCTCTCCAAGCTGGCTGCCCGCGCGGTGTTGGAGAGGGATTACGTGCTGTCCACGGGCACCCTGGAGGACTTCCGGGACCGCTGGGCACCGTGGGGGATTGGATGTATCCTGGATGGGGATTGTAATATAATTGTATAATAGTTTATTTTGGTATATATGTTTGTATTGTATTCTGGTGGTGGGTTCTGTTTTGTTTTATTGAAAAAAAGGCTGGTTATCCACGCCAGGGTGGTGTTAAAGAGGGACTACTTGCTGTCCACGGGCGTTCTGGGGGATTTCCGGGGCCGCTAGGCACCGCGGGGGGGTTGAATGCATCTTTGACAAGGAGTGTAAGATAGTTGTATAATAGTTTATTGTTTGTCTTGTATTATGGTGGTGGGTTCTGTTTTGGTTTTATTGTATTGTATCTATCTATATACTAAAACTCTCGTTTGTTTGTTCCTGAACTACAGCCAAAATGGTACATGATAGCGTGACAATTTTAGGCCCACCTAACTCACCATCGTCCCTTTGGTGCTAATGGAAGAAGTTTCATTGAAATTGGTGTTCTATTTTTAAAGTTATTCACATTTTAAAGTTTAAATCTATCTCCGAGGGAGGGGGGAGGGAGGATAAGGGGGGTTGAGGGGGATGGAGTGGGGGGGGGGGGGGAGGGGAAAGGGGGGGAGGGCGAGGAGAGGGGGGGAGAGGGGGGAAAGGGGGGAGGAGGGCGAGGGTGCTGCACCATTGCATGAGAGGTTTGGGCCCAACGGGTCCACTTGGTCTAGTATATATTATTTTAATATTTGAATAAATATTTTTGATTAATAAAAAAAAAAGCTGGTTACCAAGCTCACAGAACTAGGTCTCTGCAAATCTCAGAATCATAGAGTGATATAGTGTGGATACAGGCCCAACTTGCCCATACCAGCCAACAATGTCCCAGCTACATTAGTCCCACTTGCCTGCACGGTGCATATCCCTCCAAACCTGTCCTGTCCATGTACCTATCTAACTTTTTCTTAAACGATGGGATAGTCCCAGCCTCAACTACCTCCTCTGGCAGTTCATTCCTTACACCCACCACCCTTTGTGTGAAAAAGTTACCCCTCGGATTCCTATCAAATCTTTTCCCCTTCACCTTGTACCTTTGTCCTCCGGTCCTCGATTCCCCTACTCTGGACAAGAGACTGTGCATCTACCCGATCTATTCCTCTCATAATTTTGTACACCTCTATAAGATCACCCCTCATCTTCCTGCGCTCCAAGGAATAGAGACCCAGCATAGTCAACCTCTCCCTATAACTCACACCTTCTAGTCCTGGCAAAATCCGCGTAAAACTTTTCTGAACTCTTTCAAGCTTGACAATATCTTTCCTGTAACATGGTGCCCAGAACTGAACACAATATTCTAAATGCGATCTCATCAACATCTTATACAACTGCAACTTGATCTCCCAACTTCTATACTCAATACTCTGACTGATGAAGGCCAATGTGCCAAAAGCAACTCAACCTTCAAGGAACCATGCACCTGCACTCCTAGATCCCTCTGCTCTACAACACTCCCCAGAGGCCTACCATTTACTGTGTAGGTCCTGGGACTGTCGTATGTTGAAAGGCTGGAGCGATTGGGCTTGTATACACTGGAATTTAGAAGGATGAGGGGGGATCTTATTGAAACATATAAGATAATTAGGGGATTGGACACATTAGAGGCAGGAAACATGTTCCCAATGTTGGGGGAGTCCAGAACAAGGGGCCAGTTTAAGAATAAGGGGTAGGCCATTTAGAACAGAGATGAGGAAGAACTTTTTCAGTCAGAGAGTGGTGAAGGTGTGGAATTCTCTGCCTCAGAAGGCAGTGGAGGCCAGTTCGTTGGATGCTTTCAAGAGAGAGCTGGATAGAGCTCTTAAGGATAGCGGAGTGAGGGGGTATGGGGAGAAGGCAGGAACGGGGTACTGATTGAGAGTGATCAGCCATGATCGCATTGAATGGCGGTGCTGGCTCGAAGGGCTGAATGGCCTACTCCTGCACCTATTGTCTATTGCCCTTGTTAGATGTCCCAAAATGCACCACCTCACACTTCTCTGTATTAAATTCCATCAACCATTTCTCAGTCCACCTGGCTAATCGATCCAGATTCTGGTGCAATCTTTCACAACCATCTTCACTATCTGCAAAACCACTCACTTTTATATCAGCAAGCTTGCTAATCTTGCCCTGTATGTTTTCATCCAAATCATCGATGCAGATGACAGTGATGGGCCCACCACCAAACCCTGACGCACACCACGAATCACAGGCCTCCAGTCTGAGAAGCAACCTTCCACCATCACCCTCTGCTTCCTTCCATGGAGCCAATTTGCTATCCATTCAGCTATCTCTCCTTGGATCCCATGCGATCTAACCTTCCACAGCAGTCTACCATGCGAAACCTTGTCATAACTGGACTCTCTGTAACTGGATCCTCAACTTCCTCATCGACAGACCAGTCTGTTCAAATTGGCAAAAACACTTCTTCCTCAATGACAATCAGTACGGGTGCACCTCAAGGCTGTGTGCTCAGCCCCCTGCTCTACTCACTCAATATTCATGACTGTGTAGCTTGACAGTCCAAACTACATCCTCAAGTTCGCCGACAACACCACCGTTGTTGGACGAATTACAGATGGTGATGAGTCAGAGTATAGAAATGAGATCGATAGACTGACCAAATGGTGCCAGCACAACAACCTGGCTCTCAATGTCAGTAAGACCAAGGAACTAATTGTGGACTTTGGAAGAGGAAGGATGAGGACCCATAAACCTGTTTATATCGACGGGACGAAGGTGGAGAGTCAAAAGCTTCAAATTCCTGTGCAGCATATTTCTGAAGATCTTTCCTGGACCCAGCACACTGATGCAATTATAAAGAAGGCACACCAACGCCTCTACTTCCTGAGATGACGGAGATTCGTTATGTCAGAGAGGATTCTCTTGAACTTCTACAAGTATAGAGAGCAAATTAACTGGTTGCATCAGGACCTGGTCCGACAATTTGGATACCCAGGAGCGAAGAAGACTGCAAAAGGTTGTGAACACTGTCCAGACCAACACAGGTTCTAACCTCCCCACCATCGAAGGGATTTACCTGAATTGCTGCCTCAAAAAGGCAGCCAGCATCATCAGAGACCTACACCACCCTGGCTACTACTAATTTCACCCCTGCCATTGGGAAGAAGGTACAGGAGCCTAAAAACTGTAACGTCCAGGTTCAGGAACAGCTTCTTCTCTACAGCCATTAAGCTATTAAACACTGCAAACTCAAATATGCTCTGAACTACATTGACTATTATTGCACTATTATTGCTTGTTTGATTTTTATGTGTATGTATGCATGTGTATACACACACTGTAGATTTTTCTTTTCTCATTTATTATATTGTTTACAGTGTACTATGTTTACATATTCTGTTGTGTTGCTGCAAGCAAGAATTTCATTGTTCTATCTGGGACATATGGCAAAAAACACTCTTGACCCTTGACTTGACTCTTCAAGGGTTGCTGGACTCCCTGGCTGGAAGAGAGAAGTACAGGGACAGATGATACATCACCTATTGTTGCAGGGAAAAGCCCTGGAGAGGGGGGTTATTAAGTGGGAAAGGCTGAGTGAATCAAGGAATTGTGGCGAAAGTGGTCCCTATGAAAAGTGCGAAAGGGTGGGAATGGGAAGATGCGACGTGGTGGAATCGTGTGGAAAATGGAGAAATGTCAGAAAATTATGCGCTGGATTGGAGGATGGCAGAGTAAAAGGCGATGATCTGGGGAACTCTATCCTTGTTTGGTCTGCAGAGAGGGGGAATGAGGGCAGAACTGTGGGAGTCGGTGGAGAAATGGGTGAGGGCTCCATCCACAACAACTGGGTAAAACCATGTTTACTGAAGAAAGGGGACATCTCATGTCCTGGAGTGAAAAGCTTCATCTTGGGAGCAGATACCGAACAGACAGAGAAATTAAGGGATGGCGTCTTTGCAACAGGCAGGATGGGAGGAAGGGGTGTAGTCAAAGTAGCTGTGGGAATTGGTGGGCCTGCAGTTGATTCCAGTCAATAATCTGTTCCTTGTGATGAATTCAGAGTGATTGAGAGGGATGCTACTATTAATGTTGATGAAATCAACATATTGTGCATGGGTGCAGAAAGCAGTCACGTTGCAGTCATTGAAGCAGCGGAGAAAGCGTTGGGGAATGATTCTGAGATACATCTGGAACAAAGAGTGATTAATATAATAAGCAAAAAAACACGACTATACCCTTGCTTTAAGTAAAACATTGCATCATGAATGGAGCTTCTAATCTAGCTCAAAAGCAAATCGGCATGAAAAATTGCAAAGAATTTTATAACCCACCTTAAACAGTGTTCACACCAAGGTGCATAAAACTCCACGATCCATATTTCACCATCTCCAGCCACTTGGTTATCAAAATTGCTGTCGGTCAGTTCAAAAGCATTTTTATTTGTTATTCGGCCACGCTATATCAAAGAAAAGAAAAATGCTGCTGATATATTTTTGGAAAAAATTACATGTCTAAATTAATGATTGTCTGACACTCAAAATTTGGTTCATTTATATTTAGCATTGAATTATTCAGAACTTATAGCATAAACATAAAACACGGTTAAATTCTCTTGGGCTTTTTAAATGAATTACATGCAGTCCTCGTTATCTGCTAATTTGCTATCAGTGGATCCCCATACTGGCAGTCATCCCTAAGCCTTGTTTCAATTTTTTTCTAATGTATCTGTAGGAGCCATACTAGCTGTTTTAGCATATTATATTATTTTGTATCCTGCTGTGAAGTGGTGGCAAGCGGAGAGGACTTTTATTGTAAGAACTGAAGTTGCCACTACAGTATCTATATACGTGTACACACATGTAATCCATATCTGTATAAATAATATTATTTGACTAATAATATTAAGTGGATCCCTGCTGTGCACCATTTTAATAGAGTGGCTCTTGTTTATACAACTATACCCTGTGATTTCAAAACAAATCACTTCTTGCTCGTTTCAGTAGTAGTTTGTTGATTGGTAACATTTCAATTTTGATATTTAACATTTTTAATGTGCTTATTAATGTGTGTTAATGCTTTGAGAACATTATCGGGATATTTATATTTAATGGAAGGTGTAATGGACACATACAAAAGGAGCATTGATGATATGTAGTTTTTGTTTTCTGCAGAAAGTTATCGCTTGCAGTGTAGAAAATGATTCTATTGATGGTGTATATATTCAAAATATATTATTTACCTGTTCTTCAGATCCACATATGTTGCTTTTTTCAACCAGTCTCTCCCTTACAATGAACCGAATGGAATTGAGGACTCCATTAGTTATTGCCACACTTGACCTTCCACCTGAAACATTTGTTTTTAAGGTATTTTAAATCAAATGCCTCTATTTAAAAATCATTGTGAACATTATGAAGAGGTTAACTGCATACCATAATACTTCTCAGGCTTGTTCTTATTAACTCCAAAGAACTTGATGGTGGGAAATTCTTCAATTTCATATTGATGTCCTATAGACGCATATTTAGCCACATCTATTGCACCAACTTTAACAATACCCTGTTCACAAAAATAAAGGAAGCCTCCATCATAAAATCAAAGAAGTATGGAAGTGAAATGACTAAATTATATACTTTAAATGATATATATTTAAATTACCTTCAGAGCACTAGCTACCTGAATCCATTCTGGAACAAACTTTTCACAATGTTCACACCTGCAATATACATTAAACATATCACCAGGTCTACATCACAAATAAAGTACAAAATTAACTAAAAAAAGCATTTCACTTACCAATGGACATAAAATTCTACCAGCCACAGCTTGTCACACAGAATAACTTGAGAGTTGAAGTTAAGTGAAGTTAACTTTATCACATCAGTTGACGAGTAGAATGCATTCACAGTCACAATGCATGTGAATACTAAAATATCTGAAATAGAAAAAACATTTTTCCAATAATTACAATCTGTTCTTCTCTTGTAGTCATCTTGTCGCTGAAAACTGTAGTTTTAATATTGAGCAAGAGATAGATATGAAGAGTCTATTCAAATCATTAAATCAAAGAAGAATGAATAGGGCAGCATGGTGGCGCCGCGACAGAGCTGCTGCCTTACAGCGCCGGAGATCCAGGTTCGATCTCGGCTACGAGTGCTGTCTGTACTGTGTTTGTATGTTCTCCCCATGACCACGTGGGTTTTCTCCGAGATTTTCAGTTTCCTCCCCCACTCCAAAGACTTACAGGTTTGTAGGTTAATTGGCTTGGTATGGCTTGGTATAAGTGTAAATTGTCCCTAGCGTGTGTAGGAAAGTGTTAATGTGTGGGGTTCACTGGTCGGTGCAGACTCGGTGGGCCGCTAGACCTGTTTCTGCGCTTTATCTATAAACTAAACAAGAGAATTATTTGCTAAACGTGTAGCTAACAATTAAATTGTAGAGCAATGACCACCCACATGAAGTGGCTATGATACCAAGAATAACCTTTATATTTTCTTATTCTTATTTATTCAATCGTCAATAGATCTGCTCAGTTTGTCTTTTGTTTTCTCACGAGTGGCACAAGGACCCAATCTAAAGAATGTTGTTTTTTGAAAATAAAGTAACACTGATGTGATGAAATCATACAATTTATTTCCTGTACATAGCCAAACATTCTGTGATGAACCTCCTCTTTCTGTTTTTCTGTAAGTAGATTCCCTCTAGTGAATGATGCTCCAATGAGATAACCACCTTTTCAATGACCAACCAACTGCATACAATTGGTGCATAATGCAAGGGTAACAAACATTAGCTTAAGCTTGAAGCACTTTCTTGATGAAACTATATCAGAAAAGCTTCGAGCCACTTATTTTAAAAACAATTCTGAGATGTTGTGGGTACGATGCAAGTCAGCGTGCAGATTACCCTGTGGCAAATCTGCTACACCTGTTCACAGAGAGCAGTGGGATATGGATAATGTGCAGCAGATACAAGTTGGTCTTGGCATCATGTGTGGCACAGATATTGTCGGCCGAAGGCTCTGTTCCTGTGCTCTAGTGTTCTCTGATTATTACCTCACAAAACTCATGCTAACATTTTCCCAAGACTCCCAATATGTGTTTCGATACATCAGTGGTCCACACTTCAGTCCTGCAATTTGGGTTCACTTTATCTACATGTCACCCCCAGAAATTTGGTCAAAGCCTTTGGTGGATTTAAATCTATTTTTGAAGTTCTCCTAAACTGTTCAGAATGTGGCCATTACATTAAACTGCCTGAATTTTAATCAGATTTTCACGTTCTGCCACTCTTTGCCCATTTGATCGAGTTTATGATTGTTTTTATTGCTATTGGTTTATTATTGTCACATGATGTTGGAAACTAGGCACCAGCTCTCTTTCTAAGTTAGTGAATTATGTCGAGGGAAATAGAAGAATTACATTGCAAAAATTCAAAGACCAGAAGTATTTCATAGTTATTTTATTCTTAGATTTCTTATTGTAGATAATTTGGAAATTTGAAGTCAATCATGGCAAGCTTTAAAACTTGCACCCTGGATTACTATGCAATATATAAAGACAATATTTCTAGCTCGTCTTCTTAGGCATTCCTTTGGGGGCGAGGATGACTTACTTTCATTACAGTTTAGTGGACTTGCAGGCTTTACTGTGGGGGATGGCAGGGAGGGCAGAGGTGTTGGACTTCTTCCACTGTTTTTGCTGGGTTCCACATGCTCAAAGAATGATTGAGATGCTCCTTCTCCATTTTTAGTGATCTCAGAGCAGAGATTCGCAGGAGTCAATGGGGATATTACATTTTGCAAGGAAACTTGAAGGACATCCTTAATATCTTCTTCTGTCCACCTGGTAATTTTTTGCTGCGACACAACTTGGGATAGCGTTTTAGGAATCTGGTTGTAAACTATGTGGCCTGTCATAGAATCAAACAGCATGGAAATAAGGCATTTTAGCTTACTTTATCCAGGATGCCTATCAACATTAATCCCATTTGCCTGCATTAGGCCCGTATCCTTCTATACCTTTCCTAACTAATTACCTGCCCAAATGACTTTTAAATATTGTGATTGCATGTGCCTATACCATTTCCTCTCGCAGATCAGTAGTCAACCATCACCCTCTTTGTGAAAAAGTTACATCTCAAATCTCTTAAATGAACTCCAACCCATTTTAAACCCATGCCCAATAATTTGCCAGTTCAAGAGCCAGTTCTGTGTATTTGATGCTGGGAATGTTAGCCTGGGAAAGGATGCTGACATTAATTCACTTGACATTCATCCACATGTCCTTCAGGTGAATCAAAATATTTTTTGTCATAGAGTCATATAGCATGGAAATCTAAGCTCGTCCCATTTTCTTGTATTAGGGACATATCTCTCAAGACCTTTCCTATCCATGTAGGAAGTTATAGGCAGAGAACAAATGAAATGCACAATTAAAGTGACAAGGAACTGGAAACTGGCAGTTTCCTCTGCAGACTAAGCAAAGGTGCTCCACAAAACAGTCACCCAATCTGCATTTGGTTTGTTCAACATAGAGAAGACCACATTGTGGACGCAGAATGCAGCTCACTACATTTCCAAAAGTGCAAGTGAATGCTGCTTTAACCGCAAAGACGTGTGTTCTTGCGTGGTAAGAGTTGATAAACAGGTGTTGCTCCTGATGTTCTTACATGGCCATGAAAGTGCCATGAATGGAGATTGGGAATTAGACCAGAGTTATCGAGTCAACTCGCCCGTGCCGATCTAGATGTCAGTCTACAATGGTCAGATTTGCCAGCATCTGACCTTTGTCTCTCCAAATCTTTACAGAGGGAACAGGAGGAGAAGATGAGTTTGGAGTTGGCATCTTAGTGAAGGTAGAGGAAGTTGCTCCTCCACTCCCAGGGCAGATGTTTGCCAGGGTTATCATTAAAGGCAGATCTCCCTATGGCCAGGCCAGGGCCCTTGGGCCAGACAAGAGAGAGGCTGATCCTGAGTTTAGTTTAGATACAACAGGCCTTTGGGCCCACCGAGTCCGCGCCGACGAGCGATCCCCGCACACTTACACTATCCTACACATTCGGGACAATTTACACTTATACCAACCCATTTAACCTACAAACCTGTTGTAGGAAAGAACTGCAGATGCTGGTTTAGATCGAAGGTAGACACAAAACGCTGGGGTAACTCAGCGGGCCAGGCAGCATCTCTGGGGAGAGAAGGAAGAGAAGGGTCTCGACCCTAAACGTCACCCAATCCTTCTCTCCAGAGATGCTGCCTGTCCCGCTGAGTTACTCCAGCATTTTGTGTCCACCTTTAACCTACATTCTACAAGTCTTTGGAGTGTGGGAAAACCCACGCAGGTCATCATGGGGAGAACGTACAAACTCCGTACAGACAGCACCCGTGGTGATGATTGAACCCGGGTCTGTGACTGTGTGGCTGTGTGTCAGCAACCCTACCGCTGCGCCACCGGAGGTCAGCCCTTGACTCCTCACCCAGCGCCGTTAACACGACGAGCCCATTCCCCGAGGACCACTCACCCGCGCTTATGCCTTGACCGGTGACACTCATGCCCGGCCAACGGAGCTCATGTCCGGCCATCGGAGCTCATGCCCAGCCAACGACACTCATGCCCGGCCAGCGAAGGGGAGCTCATACCCGGCCAGCTGATCTCATGCCCGGCCAAAGACACTCATGCCCGGCTGGCGACATTCATGCCCGGCCAACGACACTCATGCCCGGCCAGCGGAGGGGAGCTCATGCCGGCCAACGACACTCATGCCCGACCAGCGGATCTCATGCCCGTCTTGGGACACTCACCCGCAGCCCCGATCCTCATGCCCGCCGGGGAGAGGCGCCTCTGCCTCTGCTCTGCTCTGCCCCCGCTGTGCCCCCCCAGCCCAGCCCTGGCCGCGACCCGCTCGAGGAGGTGATCAGCACCAACGGATCTCATTAGCATAAACGGTTTTTGGGGACCGGTAAAAAGGCGGGAACGACGAGGCGTGCGCGCGGGCCGGCCGGCGGACTGACGCATGCGCCGTCCGCAAACAACGTTTTTATCATCCCGTTGCAGTTCATGGTTTGCCATATGTGGAAGTCTGGTCACAACATACTTGCCATAAGTGGAAGTCTGGTCACAACATACTTGTCATATGTGGAAGTCTGGTCACAACATACTTGCCATATGTGGAAGTCTGGTTACAACACACTTGCCATATGTGGAAGTCTGGTTACAACATACTTGCCATATATGGAAGTCTGGTTGCAACATACATACAGAATAAGGATCACCCATCATTGTTTACAAGGTAACTGAACTTCTTCTGCATCTGTGAGGATAAATGCCAAAGTCACAGAGAGGAAGCAAACGGAAAAGAGGGGGGTGTTTGAAATGAGCAAGGAGTATGGGAAAGAAGGGGAAGGCCAGGTGGCAGTGGTTGAGAAGAATTGAGTGATCAAGAGCCTGATTTCAATCAGAGCAGCTCAGACTCACTCTGGGAGACCGAGAGCTGTGCAATTACTCTCTCCCATCTACTCCCACCGACTCTCTGTCTTCACTTTCCCTCTCCTTGCCTCTGTCTTCCGTCTCCTCCTCCTCCCTTTCTCATCTCTCCCTTTCTCCTCCATTCTTTCCCCCATCCGCCCAGAACATAAGAAATGTAAAGAGGTTGGTCATTTGTCCCTTTTTTGCTTACTCAATCATTCACTAATATCATGGCTGATCTTTTACCTCAAGGTTACTTCCTACATTAATTTCTAAAAGATCTACCAATAGACTCACTACCTGAGCATTTGCAACTCTCTTGGTCCGAGAATTCAGTTTCTAGACTGTCCGTTGTAAAATTGCACACAGAAAATTAGAAGAAATATCAGCAACCAAAACATAATTAGCAAGCTTTCAAACTCAAAATTAAGAGTGCCACAACCAGAATTTGGACCTCTGCTTGTCTAATACCATTCCAATGTCTAATATGCTTGTTCATATATGTCGTCATATCAAACAAATAGCCACTGGGCAATCAGACAATAAGGAGGGGAACAAGTTAGCTGAATATTAATCTTCCTAATTTCAAACAATTTTTAAAAACTCAACTGTGACATAGAAATCTTAGTGCTCGGATCCACTTGGGCATCAGGGTGATTGAACAGGTTCATATAGAGATAGACTATCTAAATATCACTAAACTGCCTTCACTTTTACGTCAGCAAGTCCAGAGCCAACATAGCAAAATGGGAATACTCAATGGGTGTGAGAAGATGAAATATAGCAAAAGACAGACCCCATAAATACTTTCTGGTTTGCTTCCTGATTAAAAATGGTACCTGTATGATGAAAGATCTTGCCATTGCCAATTTTTGAGTATTGAACTTGCTCATGATAGGAAAGAAATATGACCACCTCCTTATCTCTCTCTCTCTTTCCTTTAAGATAATTCGTTAAACTTACCCCTGACCAACTCTATGCTAATCTGTTCTGATCTCTGTTGCTCAGTACTCTCCATCTATGGCTAAATGTTGTATTTTGTCTCTTTTTTTTGTTTGGTAGTACTCGTGTAAGTGTTTTGGGACATTTCATTATATTCAAGATAATAGACAAATGAACAATACAATACAATACAGTACAAACTTTATTGTCATTGTGCAGTGTACAAGTACAGAGACAATGTAATGCAGTTAGCATCTTAACCAGAGTGCATGCGATGGAATAGTAAAACATATAATATATACAGTAATTCAGTAGCGGTAGTGGAAATTCCGGTGAGCGAGATCAGTCACTGATGGGAGGAGTGCCCGAGGGGAGGTGGGGGGGGGGGGGATGGCAGCAATCACCGAAGCGCAGAATTAAGTAAGGTAACGACCGCAGAAAAGAAGCTGTTCCTGAACCTGCAGGTCCGGGAACAGAGAGACCTGTAGCGCCTCCCAGATGGGAGGAGGGTAAACAATCTGTGGTTGGGGTGAGAGCTGTCCTTGACGATGCAGCGCGCCCCTCGCAGACATCGCCTACTCTGGATAAACTCAATGGAGGGGAGTGAGGAACCGGTGATGCGTTGGGCAGTTTTCACCACCCTCTGCAGTACTTTCCGGTCGGAGACAGAGCAGTTGCCATACCATACTGTGATACAGTTAGTAAGGATGCTCTCGATAGTGCAGCGGTAGAAGTTCACCAGAATCTGAGGAGACAGATGGACCTTCTTTAGTCTCCTCAGGAAGAAGAGATGCTGGTGAGCCTTCCTGATCAGTGTTGAGGTATTGTGGGTCCAAGAGAGGTCATCAGAAATGTTGACACCCAAGAACCTGAAACTGGAAACACGCTCCACCTCCGTCCCGTTAATATGGATGGGGGTGTGCATACCACCCCTAGTCCTTCTGTAGTCCACAATGAGCTCCTTGGTCTTCTTGGTGTTAAGGACCAGGTTGTTGTCAGCGCACCACGTTGCAAGCAGCTGGACCTCCTCCCTATAGGCCGACTCATCGTTGTCGCTGATGAGGCCAATCACCGTTGTATCATCTGCAAACTTAATAATGGTGTTAGAACCATGTACAGGTGTGCAGTTGTAGGTGAAAAGGGAGTAGAGGAGAGGGCTCAGCACACAGCCCTGTGGAACGCCGGTGTTCAGGGTGATGGTTGAGGAGGTGTCGTTGTCTAATCTAACAGACTGGGGTCTGTTGGTTAGAAAGTCCAATATCCAATTGCAGAGGGAGGGGTTGATGCTCAGGTCGTTGAGTTTGGCAATCAGTTTGGAAGGGATGATGGTGTTGAATGCTGAGCTGAAATCGATAAACAGCATTCTCACGTAGGTGTCTCTGTTGTCAAGGTGGGAGAGGGCGGAGTGAAGTGCCGTGGAGATGGCATCCTCCGTACTCCTGTTCTGGCGGTAAGCGAACTGATAGGGGTCCAGTGTGGGAGGTAGGCAGCCTTTGAGGTGTGCCAAGACCAGCCTCTTGAAGCACTTAGTGATGATGGGAGTAAGTGCAACTGGGTGGAAGTCGTTGAGGCTCGCTGCAGTGGAGTGTTTTGGCAATAATTGATATTATTGAAAATTCCAGCTCATAGATTAAACAACAATTATGAACTGTAACTATGTTGTAACCAGACTTCCACATATGACAATCCATGAACTTTAATTGGATTGACACCATGGTGGCATAAACATTGTGTATTATTCTGTATTTTATAAAAAGGTAGAATAAGACCGATTAGTATATCAAGCCTATGCTATAGCCTAACCTATGCCTATGTAATCTCACCAATCACATTCCTCCATTGATTTTACAGTCACCTCACACATGGCCATTAACTCTCCTCTGATTCACCAGCCAACAGCCTACACTAAGGACAATTTACAATAGCCAATCAACCTACCCATAACATCTCTCTGGGATGCACAAGAGGGAAATCCACACAGCCACAGCGAGAACGTGCAATCTCCACAAAACAGGACCAAGGTCATGGTTGAATCTAAATTGTTGGAGCTGTCAGACAGCAGCATCAACTGCCATTCCACTGTGCAGACATGACCATGGGCGACAGTAGTTTTGTAATCACAGTTCAAGTTATATGATTTACTTATATCTTTATTTTATTAGCTTGCATTAAATTTTTAGTTCCATTAGAAAGTCAGGATTACACATCAGAAACAAGAATAAAAATAATGGAGCAACTTCAGTTTTCATTCATTTTTGGCCAAGCATTCAAGCAGTGCTGTTAAAGGAGTCATTTACAACAATATTAAGTTGTTTTTGCCAGTACCGTAATAGTTCACATACAGTATTTACTACCAAACTGGGTTGGAATGATTCTAATTACTGCTCTTGCTTGAAGCAATACTATAGTATTATTTTGTAATCATAGTCCAAATTATATGATGTAAATATATCTTTATTTGATTAGGTCACATTAAACTTCCAGTTCTATTGGAAAGCCAGGATTACACATTATAAACAAGAAGAAAAATAATCTCTCTATTCCTTATTCAAAGTTTAGGCAGCCAACCTAAGATGTATAAGCAGTTCAATAAATTGTTTCCAACTCATTGGGGAATATCTTTTGCATAAATACTTCCAGTATCATGAGATTATGGCGTCATATAGCACAGAAACCCCATGCCTGTCGCGTTCACGCTAACCTTGTTTTACCCACTACACTAATCTCTATTGCTAATATTAGTACTATATCCTTCTATGTCTACCTTATTTAAGCATCTGTCTAAATGGACAAACACTGTAATTGCACCAACTTTCCTAGTTGGGATTTCCAGATATCAACCACCCTCTGTTTAAGAAACTTACTTCTCTTATCCCTTTTAAAATTCTTTCCACTCATCTTCAACTTGCGCCCTCTTGTTTTTGATACTCCTTCCATGGGAAAATAATTCATACTATCTCCGCTTTCTTTGCCTCTCATAATCTCATATATTTCTATCAGGTCACCCCTTAGTCTTCTATGCTTCAGAGAAAACAAGCCCAGCCTATCAAGTCTGGTCCCATGCTTAAGACCTCCAATCCAGGCAACATCATGGTGAATCTCTTCTTTCTCTCCAGTTCAAGTTTCCATCTGATCTGCTGTGTCCTTCTGTGAATTCAACAACCTTCCACACAGTCCATAACATAATAAAAATTTCTGTCATCCGCAAACATACTAATCATGCCCCTACATGCTCACAAATAACAAAGATCAGAGCACTATACCCGGATCTCTGGCAATGTAAGGCAGCAACTCTACTGCCTCTACGAAAATAATGAAGATCAATAAATAAAGGACTCTTCCTTTAAGTTATTGACCTAACGTTGTAGTGAACTGATATCTGATTAAATAAAGTTGTATTTAATGTTCAAAAGTGAGAAATTTATTGTTGCCTTTAATGTCACAATATTAATTCAGCAATATTTAATCTTTACCATGTAATTTAGATAACATGAATGTTATTATCAAAAACAATGTGCAGAAATGCAAGCTGAATAAGCTGAATAAAATCAGTCTGAAGAAGTGTCTCGACCCAAAACGTTACCCATTCCTTCTCTCCTGAGATGCTGCCTGACCTGCTGAGTTACTCCAGCATTTTGTGAATAAATACCTTCGATTTGTACCAGCATCTGCAGTTATTTTCTTACACTAAGCTGAATAGCCAATTTGTTCCGAACTTTGAAATGTTTTTCAAAGTGCTCACCCATGCATTTGAAATTGGTTTGAGATCAGTATCTGCAGAGTTTATTTGAACTAGCAAAGTTTTAACACACACAGCAGTCTTTTATGGTGGAGTTCAGGACAGCAAGAAATTCAGTGCATGTGCATAAATCTGCTCTTTTGGTTCCCCTTTGTTGCTTCCCGGAGGGAGAAGTTAGCAGTGCTTGTTCTCTGTATTTGTTTTAATAATATAAAGTACAAGAAAAATCTGGTTGCCTTTTTAACTACACTTGGCTAATGCAAACCTAAAAAGTGAAAGTGTTTGAAGAAGGATCCCGAACCGAAACATCACCTATCCATGTTCTCCAAGGATGTTGCCTGACCCACGGAGTTACCCTAGCATTTGCGTCCTTTTTTGTAAATCAGCATCTGTAGTTCCTTGTTGATGGGGTGGTCGGTTGGCTCCTAACGGCAGAATATACAATGAAAGTAAAATCATTAATGAAGCTGCTAGTTCATCTAAGATCAATGCCCTGAAAAACCGCAACAACAAATGCCCGAGGTTCCAATATCTCTAACAATCAAGACGATTAATCTGTGCAATAGGAGACGTGGAGAAACTAAGAGAAACATAAGAAATCAGACAGAAGAATGGAAGTCCAAATAAATTATGAAAACATTAAAAGTAATAATGGGGAGAGGTGACATGCTATGGAGAGTGTATTGGGCATACTGTAAAATTGGAAAGCAAAGGGGACAGGATAAAGAAAAAAATGTTGGAGAAATAATTTCAGGAATGTTTACCATAATTTTATTTTCCTTTCTACCAACATTATTCATTTGCCCACCCAAAGACTTTACATATTTTAAAATTAGGATATTCACAATTGACAATTATAATATTATTAAACTGATGCCAGGAGGCCAATTTGTTTCTAAAGATTAAGTTGTGGATTTGAAGAGGTTAGGACTGCAGCAAAACTGCAGCCTTTCTGTTTATTACTTTGGTTGAAAATGCATATGTGATTGTCGATTAGAAAATATTGATGTCTGAGCGATCTGGGTGTTGTACACAAGTTAGTGAAAACAAACACGCAGATGAGTGTTAAGAAATATGAAGTAGTTAGGAAGGCAAATGATAGTTAACATCAATGTTTTTTAAACATTGCAAGTCAAGTCAAGTCAATTTTATTTGTATAGCACATTTAAACGCAACCCACGTTGACCAAAGTGCTGTACATCAGTGCAGGTACTAAAAAAGAACATACTGTAGGGACATAGGGATTGGCCAGGTAATAGAACCCTCGGATTGGATTACGGTCATGGGTTAAGGAAGCGCGGGGTATTTAAATGCTTGGCGCCAAACCAGATTAGAGATTAGATTATTAAGTAAAGTAGTGTTTGTCCAGGAAGAAGTCAGTCGCGTTTGTTACGGGTTTTGATACTAATAAAGGATTCCAATAAAACCACTCGTCTGGACTCACTACATTGGTGACCCCGAACATAGGAAGAAAGCAGCAGCATGTCGCAGGCGGGAGCGAGCGCGGGCGAAATCCATCTACCGCCATTCTGGGCCCATCAGCCGCACCTGTGGTTTGTGCAGGCAGAGTCACAGTTCCATCTCAAGAAGGTGGAGGAAGACCAGGAGAAGTACCATCATGTGGTGAGCTGTCTGCAGGCGGAGGTGGCTGCGCGGGTCAGCCGATACCTGACCAGTCCACCCCAAACGGAGCAGTACGTGGGGCTTAAGAAGCTCCTGCTGCGGTCCTTCGGCTGGGCCCAGAGCCAGCGGGCTCTGAAGCTCCTCCATTTGCCAGACCTGGGGCAGCGGCTGCCGTCGGAGCTGATGTCCGAGATGCTGGCGTTGGCGGGCGACCATCAGCCATGTATGATGTTTGAGGCGGCCTTCCGGGAGAAGCTACCTGGGGACGTCAGGTTGGTGTTGGCGGACGTCCCTTTTGCAGAGCCGGTAGCGTTCGCCGAGAAGGCAGACACGCTGGTGAGGGAACGCAACGCCCGAGACGGCTCCGTTAACCGGGTCTCGAGGCCCAGCGGCAGTCGGGAGTGCGGCCGGGAGAGCGATGCATCTGCCGCTATTGCGCAGCCGGCCCGCCAAGAGAGGGCGGCGGCGCCTGTTCATTGGCAGCGGGCTCGACCAACAGAGCCGGATAGGCGTCGCTGGTGCTCTTTCCATCGGCGGTGGGGCAGCGACGCCCGAAGCTGTAGGTCCCCGTGTTCGTTTCCGGGAAACGCCGGGGCCGATCGACTGTAGAGGCAGTCTCGGTTGGCCGTAACCACCGCCTCTACGCTACGGATCAGACTACCGGGATCGTGTTCCTGGTGGATACGGGAGCGGTTGTAAGTATTGTGCCCCCCTATGACTGTGAAGTTCGAGTGGGGGAAAAGGGCCCGCCCCTAATTGCAGTGAATGGTAGCACCATCCGTACGTACGGTAAAAGGACCATGTCCTTGTCCTTCGAGTCCAGGACTTACCGTTGGGAATTCATCGTTGCGGATGTGGGCCAGGCCATATTGGGGGCAGATTTCCTATGGGCGTTTTCCTTGGTCGCAGACGTCCGAGGGAGGGGCCTACAACCCTTGGCTGATGTACGGCCTCGGGATACTGGGCCAGAGGCTTCTACAAGCGCCGCCCCACCCAGCCTAGTCATCCAGTCCATCACCACGGCTCCCGGTCAGTTCGATGCGGTCCTGGCCGACTTCCCGCAGCTCCTCGTCCAGCGTTTTGATTCACCTTCGGAGAAGCACGGGGTCGTCCATTTCATTCCAACCGAAGGGCCGCCGGTTTTTGCCCGGGCACGGCGCCTTCCACCCGACAAGCTGGCCAGGGCGCGAGAGGAGTTCCTAAACTTGGAGAGGTTGGGAATCATTCGGCCTTCAAGTAGTCCGTGGGCATCCCCTTTGCACATGGTTTCCAAAGCATCTGGGGGGTGGAGACCATGTGGTGACTTCCGTCGACTCAACGCGGCAACACGGCCGGACCGCTACCCGATTCCACACATTCAGGACTTTTCAGCTAGCCTGGAGGGGGCTACAATATTTTCAAAAATTGATTTGGTGCGGGGATACCATCAGATCCCGGTCCACCCGCCGGATATTCCGAAAACAGCGACCATCACCCCGTTCGGACTGTTTGAGTGGTTGCGAATGCCTTTCGGCCTTAAAAATGCAGCTCAGGCATTCCAGCGTCTGATGGAGGTTTGCGTCTGGTGGGTCGAGGGTTGCCGTTCGTCTTTATTTATTTAGACGATATATTGATTGCCAGCCGTTCGGTCCAGGAGCACTTGGTCCACCTCCGCACCGTGTTCCAGAGGCTGCAAGACCATGGCCTGATTCTCCATCCGGACAAGTGCCAATTCGGCCTGTCCGCGGTGGATTTTTTGGGTCATCGGGTTACTCCGGCCGGTGCCACTCCCTTACCAGCTAAGGTGGACGCGGTCCGCTCTTTCCCCCGCCCGACTACCATCAAGGGCTTGCAGGAATTTGTGGGCATGGTCAATTTTTATCATCGGTTCGTGCCTGCAGCAGCTCGGGTTATGCGTCCCCTTTTTCAGTGTCTCGCAGGTAACCCCGCGGAGTTGGTATGGTCCGTAGCTGCGGAGACGGCTTTTGTTGCGGTCAAACAGGCCCTCGCCAATGCCACCATGCTGGTGCACCCGCGCTCCTCCGCCCCCACAGCCCTGACGGTGGACGCCTCAGACGTGGCAGTGGGTGGGGTTTTGGAGCAGCAGGTTGACGGTGAGTGGCAGCCTCTTGCGTTTTTCAGCAGGCAGCTCTCTCGGGCGGAGCTCAAGTACAGTGCGTTCGATAGGGAGCTCCTGGCCCTGTATTTAGCAGTCCGGCACTTCCGCTACTTTTTAGAAGGCCGTTCTTTCGTGGCCTACACGGATCACAAACCTTTGACATTCGCTTTTGCTAAGGTTTCTGATCCGTGGTCGGCTCGCCAGCAGCGGCACCTAACCCTCATTTCGGAGTTCACGACCGATGTCCGTCATATTGCGGGTAGGTTGAATGCCGTTGCTGATGGCCGGAGGCGCTCCCGTTGTCGGACACCTCGGCGGCCTCCTGTGCACGGGCCCTGGCGTTGCATTGGGTGGCTCGTTTCGGGGTCCCGGCTATTATTACCACAGATCGGGGAGCCCAGTTCACCTCGTGTCTCTGGGCCGCGCTGGCGCAGCTGTATGGTGCTCGATTACAGCAGACCACCGCCTATCATCCCCAAGCCAACGGGATGGTTGAGCGTTTCCATCGGCAGCTGAAGGCGTCCCTCTGTGCTCGCCTGACTGGCTACGATTGGGCTGACCAGCTGCCTTGGGTCCTCCTCGGCATCCGTACGGCCCCGCGGGCGGAACTGGGCACATCTTCGGCCGAGCTCGTCTACGGTTCGCCCCTGCGGGTGCCGGGCGATATTCTCCCTTCCATTCCCGCCTTGCCGCCATCCGTCACGTCAGTCTTGGGCTCCCTCCGGGAACGGGTGGGTTCTCTGGCTCCAGTCCCCACCTCTAGTCACGGAAGCACAGCAGTTCACGTTCCTTCGGAATTGCGGAGCTGTGATTTCGTGTTTCTTCGGAAAGATTGCCACCGTCCCCCTCTGCAGCCGGTTTACCAGGGCCCGTTCCAGGTGCTCAAAAGAGGGACTGTAACCTTCACCTTGCAGGTAGGAAATCGTCAGGAGCTGGTTTCAGTGTCCCGTCTCAAGCCGGCCCATTTAGACCAGGACCTCCCCGTGTCGGTGGCTCAGCCGCCGCGCCGGGGCCGGCCTGTGGCTGCTCGACTGGTCCCGTCAGCGGCGCCCAGTTTACCACCTTTTGGGCCTCCGCCGCCTATGGTTGGTCCCGGGCTGCCGTTGTTTATCAAGTGCCCCACGTCACCTGCACCCGCCGCTCCGGTGAACCTCCCATCGCCTCCAGCGGCGGCGTCCCCCCCGCCTCCTGTCACACTGGGGGTATCGGTTTCCCCTATCCGTACACGTTCTGGGCGGGAGGTTCGGCCGCCCGTGAGGTATGGTTTCGAGGGTTCTGGGGGGGGTCATGTAGGGACATAGGGATTGGCCAGGTAATAGAACCCTCGGATTGGATTACGGTCATGGGTTAAGGAAGCGCGGGGTATTTAAATGCTTGGCGCCAAACCAGATTAGAGATTAGATTATTAAGTAAAGTAGTGTTTGTCCAGGAAGAAGTCAGTCGCGTTTGTTACGGGTTTTGATACTAATAAAGGATTCCAATAAAACCACTCGTCTGGACTCACTACAATACAACAGGACACAAACCTAACAACACATACATAAACAGTTTACAGCGCCCCCTCAGAGGGCCTCAAACGCTAGGGTTTTGAGTCTGGACTTAAAGGAGTCGATAGAGGGGGCAGTTCTGATGGGGAGTGGGATGCTGTTCCACAGTCTAAGTCACAGTCAAAGTAAAAAGTAAACTACTGGAGAAACTCAGCAGGTCAGGCTGTATTTGTCGTGGAGCCGATGAGCATTAGTCTTCATTTCGAGAAAATGCATAGCTATGGAGAGTACAAGAGCAAGGATATTTTGCTACAACTGTTGGGGGACTTTGGTGAAACATTACCTTGAGTATCGTATGCAGTTTGTAAATGGCAAAATAAGTCTGAAGGACCAAATGGCCTTCTCGTGCTCTTATACTTTGTTTCTGAGTGTACTGTGGTTATTTTACTTCTTTAAATTGCTTCTGCTGTTCGTGCCTCTTCATCGATGCTAATTTAAATCTGACCTACACGGTCAATTACCATACGATTTTCCGCTACTTTGAGGAAGCCAACAAAAGGTTCCGGTCTCCCTACCAATAGGAAAATGCTTTACAGTTGCACATGGCCATGCACCAAATTCACAAAAGCAGGATTTTGCGTTTCAAACGAAAGATTGAAATAAACAGAACTAAAGGCGATTAACTAGCTTGTACATTACACTCGGCAATCGAAGAAAAATAATCAATAAATGTTATTGCATTGGTTCACCAAAGCGTAAGTGCGTTTTCCGTAGCTATGCATTTTATTGTCGTGTTATAAAGTTTAGTAAATCTCTATGGTTCCCATGTGTTTGTTTTGTGAAACATTTAAAAGCTTGCTCAATTTCCCTTGACTAGTCTCAGAGGCGATGTAGCTGTTTCACCAACAGAGTGCGCGGCTGCCTGCGAGCTGCCTGCAAACGTGCTCGATGTGAAGAATTTAAGTACGCGTCCAAGAGACAGATTATGTTGCCTTTGATCCGAACTGTTGACATTCTCTGGGGCTATGGGTTGCAGTGATAAAATGTGCCTTACTCGCCGTGTAACAGTGCACAGACCCAGCCGACAAGTTATCACCCTGTCTGCTTATCAAACTGCCTACAGGAGAAACAGTCTTTGTCAAACTTCACGTTTGCGTGGTACAGTTTTGTTCTGGTTTTCATGAGATTAGCGACCTGTGAGAAAGCTTCGCGTTTGGTTAATTTAAATATATCCCATTAATCGACTGTCAGACGCTGACGTGCGACTGTATTTGGATGGTTCTCCAGGGGGAGGTTTATAAGTAGGCGATTCCAACTTTCAGCGCGACAGATTTGGTGGATTCTCGCTGTATCCCACACGAAGAAGCATTTCCCTCCAACTGCAATCCCGAGGGTTATTGCAATGATTTGTTTGACATGTTCTGTCTATATATTTTACGATATAGCGACGTAGTCGGTGCAAGTTGTTGAATCCGGACATTAACAAAAAGAGCGAGGAGCGTTGAACTTGTGTGGGAATCAGGTATTGGAGCCATGGGGACGGAGCCCAGAAGCCCAGATTCGAGTGAATCAGATGCTTCGGACGACCAGGAGCTGGTGGTGAACATCGGCGGGGTCCGCCACGTACTGTATGGGTATGCGGTGAACCGTTACCCGGAAAGCCGGTTGGCAGAACTGATGGACTGCACTGACAACGAAGCCATCTCCTCTCTCTGCGACGACTACGACAAAAGTAAGAGAGAGTTCTACTTCGACCGAGACCCAGACTCCTTCAAATGTGTGATGGAACTGTACTATTTCGGGGAAATCCACATTAAAAAAGGGATTTGCCCCATCTGTTTCAAAAACGAGCTGGACTTCTGGAAGATCGACGTGGACTTTCTGGACGAGTGTTGCAAATGTCTCCTGGGCGAGAAGAACGACGAGCTGGAGGAAATCGCCCAACAGGTGAAGCTGATTCTGGCCGACAGGGGGGAATCGGCTGATACCTGCTGGGGCAAAACGGAGAAATTCCTCTGGAAACTGATGGAGAAGCCGGACTCGTCTTGTCCGGCCAGAGTGATTGCCGTCTTGTCCTTCCTGTTTATCTTGATCTCCTCCGTGGTGATGTGCATGAGCACCATCCCCGAGCTCCAGGTGATGGACGAGGAAGGGGACCTGGTGGAGCACCCAGCCCTGGACTCCATCGAGACGGCGTGCATCGGTTGGTTCACGGCCGAGTACATCCTCCGGCTGCTGTCGGCGCCCCACAAGCTGAAGTTTGCGCTAGCTTTCATGAACATCATCGACGTGCTGGCCATTCTGCCTTTCTACGTCAGCCTGATCCTCACCACGGTCGGGGCGACCCTGATGGAGTTGACCCTGATGCAGCAAGCCATCCAGGCTCTCCGGATCATGCGGATAGCACGGATCTTTAAACTGGCGAGACACTCCAGCGGTCTCCAGACCCTCACCTACGCGCTGAAAAGGAGCTTTAAGGAACTGGGCTTGTTGCTCATGTACTTGGCAATTGGCATTTTCGTGTTCTCGGCTTTAGGTTACACGATGGAACAAAGCCACCCCGAAACGCTCTTTAAAAGTATACCGCAGTCCTTCTGGTGGGCTATCATCACCATGACCACCGTTGGATATGGGGATATCTACCCAAAGACAACTCTGGGGAAGATCAATGCGGCCGTCAGCTTTCTCTGTGGCATCATCGCCATCGCCTTGCCTATCCACCCTATTATTAATAACTTCGTCAGGTATTATAACAAACAGAAAGTATTGGAAACAGCTGCAAAACATGAACTTGAATTAATGGAATTGAATGCTAAAGCCAGAGAGGCCGAAGATTCCAGGCGTCAACATGTAGATATTGTGATCACCAAAACCAGTAACCTCTCGCTCAATAAGAGTATTCTTAACACTTACAGCGACGCTTTTACTCCACTTTTAGCAGAGGAAAAATTGCATCGAAATAGGCTTCAGAGCTGCAAATGAACTGATAGTTTACTATCGGTACAGACTGGGAAATGTGCAATTTTATTAGGTGTATCGGAATGCCAATCCTATCTCTTATCTCTCGCCAAACACTGAAAAGCAGATATTTATGACTATGCATGCATGATACAAAAATATAAGATACTGTCCTTGTTATTTTCAGTTACAATAAACCACACTTACATAATGTTCATTTGGCATAGATCCATTTCCATTTTTTACATTTCAGAAAAGAGTTGGTCAGTACAAAAGAGAGTTGGGTATATTTTATGGTGTATTTGTAACTTGAATTGTTACATAGTGCCGGGCAAAGTAATATTTCCTAGTTGAAGCTAAAGGACAAAACTATTAGAAGTGGTTTAACACTGTGACTTACATTTACAGGTTTTCATAATAAATGATACACATACTGTGCCATAACCTTTTGTGTTAATGTCACATGTATTATTTCTCATAAGGTGCAACATGAGTGAATTACGTCAATAGTTGATCATAAGCATTGCATGAGTAATTTGTAAATTCATAATAACATGTCCTTAACACTGTTCCAAATAGGACACAAGCTGCTACAAGAATGAAGTAAGAATCAAAATAATGGAAACTAAATTAGACCAGAAGAAAACAGAACATATACAATAAATTAATCAAGATTTGAAAAGAGAAAAGAAGTGTTATTGATATTTTCTGTCTGTGGCAATGGATCAGAAGTAAAGGTTACCTCATTTTAGAAGAAGGATAACATCGGCATACACATTTTAGGTTAGACATTTTTAATATTATTTAAATACCCATAATTACAAAATAAATGCAAAATATTTCATATTCATGAAATGGACTTACTGAGACATATACCAAAATAATCTATTTTTATTTGAGTCCATTTTAATACTAGTCAGTAAATAACTGTCAAATGGGATGACTCAATTTAGCTAGGATAGGAAGCACAATACCGAGTGGCAACAAGAGAACACTCATTTCAGTATTACTATATTAATCGTACTGTAAAAATGTGTGTCCATCATTCTCAGTGGTACAGTTATAGTTTTATATGAATGCAATGTTACCATTTTTAGTAATTTTAAGAGCAGTTTAAAATTTATTACTCATCTAGTAACGGAAATAATGTCCCAAAGCCCGACATTATTATTTTCCAAACTACTATTTCCCATGCTAACTAAATTTGATTGATTAGATCTGCTGTACAGTGATTATATTATTTGTATTTGAACTACTTTTGTAACAGTGCAGTTATTATTGACTATATCTGTGTTAATACTTCCTGTTTGATTTTGTTAATTGTACAACTTCTGGATTTTCAATTATTCAAAAGTATCAAAAATATAATTGCTTCAAAATCATGCTTGATATTTATAATGCTGGAGAATATAACAAATGTATCCCACATGCTGGTTGCATTTATCTATACTGTATTGCAAAAAATCTTTAAGCTATGCATAATCACACTTATAAAATAAATGTCTTATGTGATCTGTAACACTGTACTGCCATCACAGGGATTTGAAAGGGGAATTAAAATATGGAACATTTACATAGACTGTGTCCTATATAAATATAAACATAAGAATATATAATGATAACGTGAATATGGACAGAAAGTTTAATTATAAAGGAGGACTGATTTACATTTGTGTGCCCTTGTCCAGTTATATGCTATCCTTCAATCCAGTTTTACCTGTAGCCCATAATTTGTTGTAACTGTGTGCAATACCATGATAAATCAACTGGTTGATGTTACAGAAAAAGTAATTGTGAAACTAATAAGAAATGCAAGCAACTTTTAAAAAACATTGCACAATTGTATTATTTGCCAAATTTAACCTTCCAGTTCATTGCAGTAATGTGCAATTTAATAAATAGTGGCATATATATTTGTTGTAAAGCATTATTCATTATTCATGGTGGTGCTTACATGTGTGATTTTACCACAATTTGGTACGTAATTTTGCCATTAATAAACGTTACGACGCTAACATATTTTGTCAATGGAATGAATATCAGAGGCATAGTAGAATGCGCTAATGCAACTAAATACCTTGTTTCATGCTACTGACTAGAAATTCCGGTGGGGGCAATATTGAAACAGCTTATGGCAAAGTTTATATTTCCTTGAAATTAAATTGCATAAATCAATGCAAAGTAGAACTAAGCATGATGCATGCCCCATAGAAGTTTGTATTATTGTTTCCTATTTTTGGTGACTCAGATAATTGAGTTGAATTTGAGGTATTTTTTCATATGTATGTATCATGGGCTCATCTGGCTCCTTGTTCACTGGAGTATTACTTCAGACATCTACATAAGAAAACCATTTTCATTGCAGTTATCATAAGACAAACAATAAATGCTATTCCTACTGTGCTTATTTTTAGATTTAGATTTTGGAATTAAGAATGATGAGAGGAGATCTTATCGAAACGTATAAGATTATTAAGGGGTTGGACACGTTAGAGGCAGGAAACATGTTCCCAATGTTGGGGGAGTCCAGAACAAGGGGCCATAGTTTAAGAATAAGGGATAGGCCATTTAGAACTGAGATGAGGAAAAACTTTTTCAGTCAGAGAGTTGTGAATCTGTGGAATTCTCTGCCTCAGAAGGCAGTGGAGGCTAATTCTCTGAATGCATTCAAGAAAGAGCTAGATAGAGCTCTTAATGATAGCGGAGTCAGGGGGTATGGGGAGAAGGCAGGAACGGGGTACTGATTGAGAATGATCAGCCATGATCACATTGAATGGCGGTGCTGGCTTGAAGGACCGAATGGCCTCCTCCTGCACCTATTGTCTATTGATCTTCAAACTCTTTTCCTGAAATGGTCCAAGTTTGTGTTCGTGCACTGAAGGCAATGAGGAGTTTCATCATTGACTGCCTTCATTGAGTGGTGGCACTCATGACTTGAGGGCAGCACAGTGTGGCAGCTGGTAGAGCTACTGCCTCACAGTGTCAGAGATCCGGGTCTGATCAGGTGCAGTCCGTGTGGAGTATGCATGCTTTCCCAGTGACCGGCTAGGTTTCTACCAGGTGCTCCTGTTTTCTCCCACATCCCAAAGATATGCGGGTTTGTAGGTTAATTGACCTCTTAAAATTGCCCCTGGAATGTTGGGAGTAGATGAGAAAGTGGGATAACAGAGAATTAATGTGAACGGGTGATCAATGGTCAGTGTGGACTCGGTGGGCCAAAGGGTCTGTTTCCATGCTGTATCTTTAATTACTCAAACATGGGAAACATTTTCTAGGGTCTCCGTTGGTCCTGTGGTCAGAGGCAGTGTTGTTAATTGGAGATAGATAAGCAGATAACTTGGCTTTGTGGATGTGGAGTGTGAGGTTCATTAGCTCATGATTTAGTGAAGGAGTTGATGATGACTTGCCTTTGGGAGGCAGTCTATGGTATTGCAACAGGAAAGAAAACACGGCCCTGCTCAATAGCTGTCAGCATTGAGATTGAGTATGCTGAGTGTGCATATCATAACAAAACAGTTGTAAGATGGAGACATGTTCCTGTGGGCAGCCAAATTTGAGAATGATACTTTATTGCTCCTCTTGGTATATGGAATCAGAGGCTTTTTTGAGTAAAAATTGCCACATGCAATGAGATATAGTGAAGATCATGTTCAAAGAAATATTGCACAGGCAATTACCACCCCACGTGAAGTTTGGGATCAGGAACCACAGGGCCTTCATGGACTGTTCTATCAGAGAAAGACCTAACCATCCGCTGTCCCATCTTGGGAATCAAAAGCTTTGACAGCAACATCTCCATCCTGAAGGAGGCACACATGGCAGATGTCCATCTTAATGACAATGCAGTGATAAACATCCTCTGGAAGGACAAATCAGGAGGTGAGCTTTCCCATCAAGAATGGGTTAATCTGGTGACGCAATGACCCTTTCTGTGAGATAAATGACCATTTCATTGCCAAAGATTTAGAAGGAAGCAGCTTTAGAGACAGTTGACCACTAGTTTCAAAACTCATTGAATCCTAGAAAGGTACCAGCCAATTAGAAAACTATGATTGTGATTCTATTGTTCAAGAAGAAAGGAAGACAAAATAAATCAGTAACTTTAGGCCTGTTAGTTTAACATCTGTTAATGGCAAGATTGCTGGAGTCTACAATTAAGGAAGAAATAGCTAGCCATTGAGATAAGCTTAATGTAACCAAGCAATTCAATAGAGTGTTTTGAAAGATTAATCATGTTTTACAAATTTGCTAGTCTGAGGATGTAATAAGCAGAATTGATAGAGTGGTACGTAGATATAGTGTATTTGGATTGTCAGAAGATAGTTAACAAGGCGCTAGACTAAAGGCTGATGCACAAGATAAGAGATCAAGAAATGGGGAGAAGCATGGTAACATTGATTGATGATTTGTTATTGCGTAGAAGACTGCTCAGAAGGAATGGATCTTTTTCAGGCTGGAAGGATTAACTAGTGGAGTACCACAATGATCAGTCACTGACTTTCAATTAGTTACTATTTATATTAATAACAAGCAGAGGGTAAGGTATCCAAATTTTACTGATGACATGAACATAGATGGGGGACATGAGGATATTAAATCTATGCGTCTGGATGTAGATAGGTTGAGTGAATGGCGAAAACTTGGGCAAATGGAGATTAATGTGGGGAAAAAATGCAGTCTTGTATTTGGTTGAGAATCCAAATGCAGATTATGATTTAAATGGAGAAATATTTTAGCTGAGGGAAATGCAGAGAGACCCAGTTCTTGTGTCATGTGCTGGCTTTGAGTTCTTGATCTTCAAATGCACTTTCTTTGAACTGCCAACAGTTGTGTTAGTTCATTTAAGATATTGGTGAATTATGTGGTCAATGTTTGCCTTCATTGAGTGCTGCCTCTAAGAACTGTGAAGCCTGGAAGCTATAGATGTGGCCAAAGAAGAGTTGTATGACCTTGAAAAAATTCCTGGCCCTCATCCTAGAGGGAGAAAACAATTCCATTGGGCAGCTCAATGCCAGAGTCAGAAGAGACAGAATCCTCTGACAGGGTACAATTGGCAAGGAGGGAATAGGGAAGGCTAACTCTAACAGAGCTCTCCTGACAAAATGTGTAAGGAGGAAATGGAAAATACTAGTTTCAACCGAAGATAGACACAAAAGGTTGGAGTAACTCAGCGGGACAGGCAGCATCATCTCTGGAGAGAAGGAATGGGTGACGTTTCGGGTCGAGACTCTTCTTCAGACCCAAAGGGTCTCAACCCGAAACGTTACCCATTTCTTCTCTCCAGAGATGCTGCCTGTCCCGCTGAGTGACTCCAGTTTTTTGTGTCTATCTCCTGACAAAATGCTTGGAGAAGTCTTGTCACAACCAACATCCTGTTTACTCAGAGAGACAGCCACAAGACCTCATGACAACATGCCCAATTCATGCACTGGCATCGGTTAGATTATGAGCGAGAGATTGGATGGATGACTGTTTTGCCTAAACAGTCATTGATAACTGTTGGACCAATCACCACTTAATCGGCTCCATCCGCCTGGACCACAAAATAACACAGGAAGAGTAAACATTTTGCAAAACAAATCACTGGTTTCTCCAGAAACTCCCAGACAGTACATGATCACCATACTGTCAACAGAAGCATCCACATATTTTTCTGCTGGGGATAACCTTCCCACTGGAAATTAGTTCATGATCTCATTGAATCAAAAACAGCTGTCATTGGTTTGCACAATTAATCAATCCCAATGGTAAAATGATTTGCAGGTATTAGATTGACAAACTTGATTCTATTGTGAGGAACTGCAGATAGTGGTTTACAAAACCCACTTCCCACTCCATCCTTTCTGTCCTGGGCCTCCTCCATTGCGAGAAAGAGGCCAAATGCAAACTGGAGAAACAGCACCTCATGTTTCACTTGGGTAGCTAACAACCCAATGGTATGAACACTGAATTCTCCAATTTTAGGTAAACCTCCCCCCTTTCCCCTCGACCATGGCACGCACCCATTTCTTTCTCCTTCCCTCTCCCCCCCCCCCCCCATCTCCTTCCACCTTTATCCCTCCCTATGGTTTTACATTTCACTCCACTTCCTCTCCCCCCCCCCTCCCACTCCGCAATCAATCTAAAGTCAGGTTCCAACCTGAACCATTACCCATCCATGTTCTCAGGGAGATGTTGCTTAATCTGCTGGTTTACTCCAGCATTTATTTTATGTGTTCCTGCTGAGCCTGCCCACCCTCATCTTGCAACCAAACTAAAGTGCGTGAAATACCACACCCACATTTAACTCTGTGCTTTGTATTTGAAAGCAGAATTAGGAAGTAGAATGTAGGATGCAAAGTCTTCCAAGCAAATTCAAACCTTATTGCAAATGGATATCAATGATCAGAATGGTTTTCAAGCAACTGACAGTTATTGTTTTTGTCTTTAAATAAATCCCAGTACATTTTATTCAGTGGATTCAGCCAAGTGCAGGACGTCAATCTTATGTTAGACCTGACCTGATTCCCCACTGGGTCTTGATGAGATGGATGTCTCAGTTGCCTAAGTAAATTCCTGAGTTAAGTGGCTGAGTGGATGCTGGAAGAAAACAAGTGCAAAAAGAGAAAATAAATCCTCAGACACAGAGCAACATACTAAAATAGGTGCAGGAGTAGGCCTTTCGAGCCAGCACCGCCATTCAATATGATCATGGCTGATCATCCAAAATCAGTACCCCATTCCTGCTTTCTCCCCATATCACTTGATTCCGTTAGCCTAAAGAGCTGCAGGTATATCTAACTATCCCTTGAATACATCCAGTGAATTGGCCTCTACTGCTTTCTGTGGCAGAGAATTCCACAAAATCACAACTCACTGGGTGAAAAAGGTTTTCCTCATCTCAGCCCTAAATGGCCTACCCCTTATTCTTAAACTGTGATCTGGACTCTACCAACATCGGTAATATTTTTTCTGCATCTAGGCTGCCCAATCCCTCAAGAATTTTATATGTTTCTCTCAGATCCCCTCTCATCTTTCTAAATTCCAGTGAACATAAACCCAGTCGATCCATTGTTTCATCATATGTCAGTCCCGCCATCCCAGGAATTAACCTGGTGAACCTGCGATGCACTCCCTCAATAGCAAGAAAGACAAAAACTGCACACAATACTCCAGGTGCAGTCTCACCAGGGCCTATACAACTGCAGTAGGACATCCTTGCTCCTATACTCAAACCCTCTCGCTATCAAGGCCAAATGTCATTTGCTTTCTTCACTGCCTGCTGTATCTGCATGCTTACTTTCAGTGACTGATATACAAGGACACCCAGGTCTCGTTGCACCTCCCCTTTTCCTAATCTGACATCATTCAGATAATAATCTGCCTTCTTGTTCTTGCCACCAAAGTGGATAAACTCACATTTATCCACATTATACTGCATCTGCCACGCATCTGCCCAACTCACCCAACCTATCCAAGTCACCCTGCAGCCTCATAGCATCCTCCTTGCAGCTCACACTGCCTCCCAGCTTTCTGTCATCCGCAAACTTGGAGATTTTACATTTAATCCCTTTGTCTAAATCGTTAATATATATTGTAAATAGCTGGGGTCCCAGCACTGAGCCTTGCGGTACCCCACTAGCCACTGCCTGCCATTCTGAAAAGGACCCATTAATTCCTACTCTTTGCTTCCTGTCTGCCAATCAGTTCTCTATCCATGTCAATACCACGTGCTCTAATTTTGCATACTAATCTCTTGTGTGGGACCTTGTCAAAGGCTTTTTGAAAGTCCAGACACACCACATCCACTGGCTTTCCCTTATCCGTTCTACTTGTTACATCCCCCAAAAATTCTAGAAAATTAGTCAAGATGATTTCGCCTTCATAAATCCATGCAGACTTTGACCGATCCTGTCACTGCTTTCCAAATGCGCTGCTATTACATCTTTTATCTTTGGAGATACAATCTAAACTCCATTAAATCTAATTTTTTTAAGTAATTGAATGGAATTAAAATTACCTCTTGGGACTACCTTGCAAAAACAAAGAAATGAAGATGTCACGCATGGATGGAATAATTTAAAAGATTTTGCTGGTAAAATGGAAATTTAATAGTTTCTTAAAAATAGACAGTCAAAATAAATGTTTTTACATAGCATTGTTGAAACATGGAATGTCTAACAGAAAAAGCAGTGAGAACAGAAACCAAAAAATGAAAAGGTGTTGAATGGAGAAAATTTAATTTATTTTTCAAGCTTTGTCAAAAACCATCCAAAAGCGGCTGCAAAATTCTATCATACAGGGGGAATCAGAAGTGGCAGTTGAGTCAAATCTGAACTTCAGTTTTTAACAGATAAGGTTTCTTCTACTAATCTGGCACAGAAGTAGCCAGAAGCAGCTAATCTGGCATCTGACTAATGATCTCAAAATACCTCTTTTTAAGGATCTTGTTAATTATTGTGTATCTGATTGTCTGCCAATGCACCACTTTTATTTTCAATTCTACAGTGTCATAATTTTCTGGTACCATAGAAGCTTGTTTATGTTACTTTTTCCCCTTCTGCTGGTACTCATTTAATTTTGGGACACCATTCCTTGGAAATATGTAGATTTTCAATACTACCCCATCCTGCATATGTGCCCCAGACTTTTGGCAAGACATTCACCACATCATTGTCATAACCAAAATTGTTTCTGGTCCCAACTGTACACACCGTTCTGATTAGCAGAAATACAAGTGGTTTCATGTACCCTTCCAATGCCTAATGGCCAAAGTTCAATTTAATGTTTCATAATTATTATCCTCTTTAACATGAACAGATCTACATGACCCAGGAGTTTAATTTGGAATATTTCTAGATTATGTGTTAGCATCACAACAGATGTTATATGTAGTTATTAGAGGCACCAGAGGGAGAGGCTCTTAGTGCTTGTAATTTAGTTTAAAAAACTTGACTGAAATGATTACCTTCCAGAAGTAGATATTCTACAATGCAAGTTTAACATTTAAAACATGTCTCAATTTGTAGGAAAAGCAGAAGGTGGAAGAATCATAATTTTATTTGTCCAAACTAACAGATTTAATAGGAACCTGAGGAACCTTTTCAACACAGAGGGTGCTGGGTATGTGGAACGAACTGCCAGAAGAAATAGTAGAGACAGGTTCAATAACAACATTTATAAGATATTTGGACAGGTACATGGATCGGAAAGGTTTAGAGTTACATGGGGAAAATGGGGATAAATGAGGCATCTTGGGGGTCATGGCCGAGTTGGGCAAAAGGGCCAGTGCCTGTGCTGTATGACCGATTCTATAACAGTACTTTATTTGAGAGCAGTCATAAAAAATGACATATAACGCAGTTCTATTCAAATTGGAGTAACCAACTAAATATCAATGCTGAAATTATGCTATGTGTGTTATCATGCCTGCTAATAGTTGGACAGGAAACTGAAAAGAAAACATATGGTAATACAATAGTTGGCTTAAAAAGGTCATTGTATTTAATTCCCTGCTTTTTAGTTTAGTTTAGTTTACTTTAGTTTAGAGACACAGCGCGGAAAAAGGCCCTTCGGCCCACCAAGTCTGCACCGCCTAGCGATCCCCCCACATTAACACCATCCTATACACACTAGGGACAATAAACACTTATACCAAGCCAATTAACCTACAAACTTGTACATTTTTGAAATGTGGGAGGAAACTGAAGATCTCAAGAGAAAACTAATGCAGTCAGGGGGAGAACATACAAATTCTGCACAGACAGCACCCGTAGTCAGGATCGAACCCGGAGTGCTGCAAGTGCTGTAAGGCAACAACTCTACTGTTGCGCCCCCATTCTGCCCTTTCTGCCATAATAATTTAAATACAACAACATTTCTGCAAATAGTGGGTAGATGAGAATATCTCACTAAGAAACTAAATATCAATAATTAAAGGTTTATGCAGATTTTTTGCTTTGAATTATTTGCAAGCCACAATAACTGTATATATTAAGCAACTATGAATTAAAAAAATCATTATATTATAGATCAATTATATATATTTTTTATTGGCCCAAGCCTGTTTAGCTAGTAATATACCTCATAAAATCAAGCAGTGATATAACAATGAAATAGTAATTGCATTTAAATTAGATCCTCGACTTCTTACAGTGACTCATAATGAAGCTGGCAGAAGCGCTGATTTGAAATGCAGTATTAAGGAGGCATTGCACATTGAACCTATTAGAAACAACTATTAGAAACAAAAACCAGTGAAAAATTGCACTTTGTGATTTAAATCATTCATTAATTCATCTGCATATTTTCAAATATGATGCATTAGATTCAGAATCTGCTCTATGAAATGTGATAACATAATATCCTGCAACTCACTACAGCACCATCAGGTAAGTTAGATCATTAGTTTGTTGGTGTTTGCTGAGGAGTTGAGACATTTGGTCTTAATCTCACATCATGCAAATATTTCAAAAAACAAATCTTTAATTAATCAGAACATTGTAATATTATTTTGATGTGATGGATAAATTATTAATTTCATCAGAAGATAGAGATCCTATAATTTTGTGATATGGTAATAAGGTTGGGAATATTTAGCAGGGGGTAATGCAGTATATTCATATTTCTAATATTCTGGGCAATTATGAAAATATGAGAAACATAATTTAACTCCAGTGTATAAATGGTGGCTGGAGTGCAGGTAAGTATTGGAAGTTGTGATGGCAGCGGAGCCTGGAATGGGCCAAAGAAGCAGTGTGGGCCGGAGGTGGCGGCAGTAAGTTTGGCCTTTGAGCAGCCGGGGTGACGGTGCAGGCCGGCAGCAGGCAGCCTGGCCTGGAAGCGGTCGGCGTGGCGGTGTGATCCGGGGGTAGGGTCGGCAGCATGGCCTGGAAGCGGCCGGAGACTCGGTGCGGGCCAGGCATGGCATTGGTAGCCTGGCCTGGCGGTGAAGGTCGGCAGGTCCATCTGCAATTACCAAAATCCGTTATAAAGATGTATGTAAAAACGAAGATTTACTGTATTATATGTCTTGATTTTCTCATTAGAAACAATATAATCTACTGGCATTAGTTTTCAAAGTTTGCTATTAACAATAGCCATTTCACCGAGGTATATGAGGGGAATGGGCGCTCGTTGAACTATACCCACTTCTTCTTCTTGCGTATGGCGTGCACAGTCTAAAGTTGTAGGTCAAGGGTAGTCATCCAAGCCAGGACAGCATCAGTTGCTGGGTGGATGGCCTTGATGCGACCAGGGAAAAGCCTCAGAGAGCAGTCATTCACGATGTGTGGGATGGTCTAGTCTGGATGTCCATGGTCGCAAGCAGGGCTGTCTGTCTGCCATCCCCCACTTGTGCAGGTGATGGGCTGTTCTTGCATGGAGGGTGCGGATCCTGTTCAGGGTTAGCCAATGCTTGCGATGGAGGTCAAATCCCGGTGGTTTCACTGTGGGGTCTGTGATGACCTCTCTGTTGTTGGTGTTGGCATCTTTCCAGGCTCTGCGCCACTCAGTCTTGGGGTCAGTCTTCCAGGGATTTGGCCGAAGACCAGAAGGGTTTGCAGGACTTCAGGCACATGTTGGACAGATTGTTCAAGTCAGCATGGATGGGAAGGTCAGGGTAGGCCTCGATGGTGCACCAATCTTTCAACATCCTCTCCCTTCTACGTTTGCTGGGAGGGGCGATGTGAGAGAGGACAGGGAGCCACTGCAAAGGTGTTGACTTAAGCATCCCTGTGATGACCCGCATTGCAGAGTTAAGGACAGTGTCAACTCGTTTGGTGTGGCAGCTATTAGCCCAAGCTGTTGAGCAAAAGTCGGCTGTTGAGTAGACTAGGGCTAAGCTTGCGGTACAGAGGGTGTGTGCATTGGATCTCCAGTTGTTGCCTGCAAGTTTCCTGATGATGTTGACCCTTGCTTTCAGTTTATCAGCCACCCTCTTCAGGCATTCACGATAGGTGAGGGTGTGGTCCACGGTGACTCCGAGGTACTTGGGAAATTCCTCATTCTTCATCGGCTTACTACAAAGGTTGGAGTTGGCATGCCACACACATGGATGTTGAAGAGTAGGGGAGCTAGGACAGAGCCCTGGGGGAGGCCATCATTCAGGGTCCTGACAGAGCTGGTCTGGTCCTCAAGCGAGACCCTAAATTTACAGTTGCTGAGGATGGATGAGAGGGCACACATGGTGATTTGGCACTTCAAGATTCTGGAAGTTTTCAGCAGCAGACCATGTCTGCACACGGTGTCATAAGCTGATGACAGATCGATGAGAGCAACAGCAGTTTTCAGGGCACGTTGGAAGCCAGCCTCTATATTGATAGTGAGGGCAAGGACTTGATCTGCGCAGCTTCTACCAGGTCTAAAGCCAGCTTGCTCTCTGGGCAGAACAGGTTCTACCAGGTTCTACCAGATTGCCACCTTCACGTGGTCCACCCTCTTTCGACTAATGCAATCAACCCGACGTGCACAATCTAACCAAACCCACTGAAGTTAGATTACACTGTTATCGTAAATACCCAATCACCTGATGCACTTATTACTGGAGAGATGCCAACCCCTTTACATTACAAACTAAGAGCCCCGTCATCTTGTGCACTGCGGCCTCAGGAAAAAATCCATTAAAAAAGAAAAATAATTAATGAAAGTAAACCTTTAGTTGTTTAGGATTTGTCAGCCTGAATATGGTTTGAGAGATGGGAAGTACAGCGAGGTGGTGGAGAATTGTCAAGCACTGTCGGCTCCTTGATAAACGCCTGCTGAATTGGCACTGTCACTCTCATCCTACTGTAGCACCTCAATCAGTGCTGATCAATAACATATCCTCCTTATTTATCTTCAACGCAGGTGCATCTCAAGTCTGCAAGTGATCATTGACATCAGAAAGGAGAAGTTGGGAGATCATGCACCTATTTTTATTGGTCGGTCAGTGCTGGAGAGAATGAGCAGCTTTACATTCCTGAGTGTTAACATCTGGCATGACCTGCTCTGGGCATACATAGAAACATAGAAAATAGGTGCAGGAGTAGGCCATTCGGCCCTTCGAGCCTGCACCGCCATTCAATATGATCATGGCTGATCATCCAACTCAGTATCCTGTTCCTGCCTTCTCTCCATACCCCCTGATCCCTTTAGCCACAAGGGCCACATCTAACTCCCTCTTTAATATAGCCAATGAACTGGCCTCAACTACCTTCTGTGGCAGAGAATTCCACAGATTCACCACTCTCTGTGTGAAAAAAAACTTTCTCATCTCGATCCTAAAAGACTTCCCCCTTATCCTTAAACTGTGACCCCTTGTTCTGGACTTCCCCAACATCGGGAACAATCTTCCTGCATCCAGCCTGTCCAACCCCTTAAGAATTTTGTAAGTTTCTATAAGATCCCCCCTCAATCTTCTAATTCCAATACCCATGTGAAACACTCACTGACAGAGAGACTTCACAAATCCAATTTTACCATCAACTATCCCACTTCACTCCACTGATTCTCCTGCTATCTCTTACACCTGGGGCAATTCACAGTAGCTAATTAACTTATCAACAAGTATGTCTTGTTGACATATGGGAGAAACCAGAGCACCATACAGAGAAAATGCAAGCTCCATATAGACATCAGGATGCTAAATGCAAGCTCCATATAGAGGTCAGGATGCTAATCATTGAAGCACTAGTTTGGCTAGATAGCTTTCAAATTTTGGGCATGTTGGCCGTAAATGGGGAGATTGAAGGCCTCCGCTAAACTGAAGGCTCCTATCATTTCATAATCCATTCTAGTCTCAATACACACAGATACATATATACTCACTCAATTTTACTAATTGATCTACTCAACCAGAAGGGCTACTAATTTTACAAATTCTAATGTGCACACGATTGAGCAATTGTAATCTATATTTTGTATCTATATGCACAGCTGGAATAGCTACAGCATAAATACTTCAACATTTCACAGTACAGCAACCAGCTGAGACATATCCAACAGCTTTTGTAGGGTGATACCAACAACAGTTCCCAAGAGAACTTACCAGTGAGTAGGAACAAATGGTGAAGATAATAAATGTGAAAAGAAATGTCCCATTAGTAAATACTGGCTTGCGTGTAACTGGGACTGAATACTGACTCACCACTCGAGACAAGATCATCCTAATATTCACAGCCTCAATATCAGATTCATGAAAGACATTCTCTTTGAAGTTCCTTCAGAGCAAAAGTTGGTCAGACAAAAGAAATAAGTGGTCATGAGGTTGTGAATCCCCTGGCTAATAACCAATGTAAATGGAGAAGGGGCATTTGGGATGACATTTCAAACCTAAAGGCAGAAGCATATGGAAGCCTTGCATAAACAAAATTAGGCTTATAACAAGTTTCCTGCCGACCTGCCCTCTCAGGTACCTGCTACTTCACCATTGGCAGTGCCCAGTGTGCCCAACTTGACCTTATCAGTCACCTCAGAATCCTTTGGGCATCTACGAAGACCTTGCCATCTGGAAATTAAAAGCAACTTCAGTTTTAACATTTACGAGCAGTGCTGGGTGTCTGTTCAAAGCATTGTAAAAGGTATTGCCACTAAATATACTGTTTTGGATGGAAACTGAGCTGAACATTTTTCTGTATGTTTGTGAGACTTGGAAAGTCAATGATCCTGCTTCCACCACATGCTCTGGTGGTGCAGTCCAGGTACTTAGTACTCTCCAGTTAATAAAGATCCCCCTCATGTCCCCTCTACATCATTTACCTATTACTCTAAACTACGTCCTCCAGTTTTATTCAACACTGATAAGAGGAAAGGTTTCTGACAGTCAACCCTATCTATACCACTCATAATTTTACATAGTTCATGCATTTCCCCTTTAACCTCTTCTCCTGGGAAAGCAAACCTAGCCTTTTCAAGCTCTCCTCACAACTAAAACCTGAATCCCTTGATCGCAGGCTATATCTTAGCCGGAATCTTCTCTGCACTTTTGCCAGCATTATCACATTTTTCCTATCATGCGGTGACCAGAAATGCATGCAACACTCCAGCTGAGGTCTGACCAATTTTTTGTAAAGTTGAAGCATAACCTCCATGCCCTTATATTCATTGCCCCAACTGACAAGGACTAGTATCCTATATGCCTTCTTAACCTTGTTATCTACCTGCGCTGCCACCTTCAAGGGTCTTTGGATTTGCACACCAAGGTCCCTCTGTACTTCAGTACTCCATCAGACGTTATCGGAGTATCTCTCTAATGTATGTGGAGAAGTAGAGTCTGTGATTGATAGTTCGCTCTCCTTGACTTGAGGTTCCTGTAGAAACATAGAATCGTTGCAGCACAGTTGGAGGCCATTGAGCCCATCAAACCTGCACAATTTTTGCAGAAGCAATCTGGTTAGTCCCAACTTATTATTGTCCAGTTTTGGTCAAAGCATGGTTTTTAGACCCATAGAAAGTCTCTGCATTATAAACTGGGTGGAGAATGACGAATTTCAGCAATTCACTCCACAATATTCTGATGCGAAACATGGAAAATCTGGGTTATTATATTTGCAAATCATATTCAATATAATATGCAAAGGGACAATTTATTCTCACAGAGTCATAATGTGCAATGTGTATCCCTGTTATTTCCTGATAGTAGATTTAGAGATAGAGTAATAGAACATTTCATTAGTAAGCTCCTTGTCCACCCACGTGCATAAATTTAACCTCCATATGCAGGATTATAATAACATCCTAAATAATTGCTGTCACTAGACAACAGTAATGTACAATGTATTATACTTGACAGGTCTAATGCCTGCACTAAAGACACCGAATTTTCATGGAAATACTAGGTAGAGATAAAGGTATATTATGACATAGGTAGATCATATTTTCATTTTATCTGCACCCAAAGCTTAAAGAACTATGGAATAAATTGTTTTGAACTTTTAAACTTCACCCACACAACTAGTTTTGAACTTATTTATTCACAAAATGCTGGAGTAACTCAGCAGGTCAGGCAGCATCTCGGGAGAGAAGGAATGGGTGACGAAGGAATGGGAAACGTCACCCATTCCTTCTCTCCCGAGATGCTGCCTGACCTGCTGAGTTACTCCAGCATTTTGTGAATAAATACCTTCGATTTGTACCAGCATCTGCAGTTATCTTCTTATACACATTATAGTTTTGAACTTAATCGTGCTGATTCAAGTAATAGTGAGAACATGCAACTAGTGGTTTCTCATTGCTTACCTGTGGGTTTACTCAGTGATGCTATTCAATTACATAGCTCTCTATGCTTTCGGCAACATACAATTAGGAGAGGTTTAACAGAGTATCATTATTTTCTGATTGGAAAGTTGATTATTTTTACTTCTTTATTTTGTTCATTTAGAGGTTCAGGATATTACTTCCCTGTGCAATATTTATTGAACATCACTCCTACCCTTGAGAAGATTGTGTGTGATTAACCAACTTCTTGAGCTCCTGGTCCTCCCGGTGAAGACCCTCCTGCGATGCTGTTGGTTTGCTGCATGCTGCAGTCGAAAACTCAATGTTTAAAGAGGCTAATGCGGAAATGCAAGTATTTATGCAGTGTTTTATAGTGTTCATAAAGTACAAAGTACATCTGGATACAATGCTCTTCCCCTTTAGTTACTGCTGGGACTTCAGGAGGAGATAGCTGCAATCTCCTCCCCCCACTCCCCCCAATAAGCCATGGCCTTGCATGCTTTGCACAGAACTCTTTAATGATTGAGCAAAGTCAAGAACAATTAGTCCATTTGAATCCCATTGGGTACAAATTGAACCTATTTTTTTAATCAAATATACAGTTTGACTTTATATTTCACATATAAAATTGCATGCCATGATCACTTAAAGAACGTTAAAAAAATAGAGATTAGCAAAAGCCAGCATGGGTCTGTTAGACAGAGAGATGGAAATTATGATGGGGAGAAAGGAAATGGCTGAGGTACTGAATGTTTTTTTAATGATCAGAAGACCAAAGAACAGTTCAGGACCAGTGGATCCAAGGATTGAATGAGATAAAGGAATTTCTGAAGCCAGAAAGTGGTGAAACTGTGGAATTCAGTGCCACAGACAACTGTGGTGGCCTAGACATTGGGTATTCTTAAGGAAAAGATTGATAGGTTCTTGATTAGGAAGGGCATCAAAGGTTGAAATAAGAAGGTAGGAGAATAGGGTTGAGAAGGAGAAATAGATCAGCCATAATTGTATGTAATTGTACTGAATGCCCAATTCTCACCTATGTCTTATGATCTTATGGTTTAACAACAATGAAAATCACTGTTAATTGTGAGGAAATTGCCCATGGAGGGGACCATCTCAGCAGAACCAAACCTAGCACTCAAATGTGTCAATGATGATCATGTCCACATTCATGATGAATTCTCTCTCGAACACGATGACAAAAAGCTATGATTGGCCATCCAAAGCATTGTTGATATTTGCCGTTTCTTCTCAGTAGAGTGCTTAGAGTGACATGGTACCTGCTACAGAAGAGAGATCCTGGCCAAGGGATATTCAGAGGGAGATGTTACTCCTTTTCCCTTTATTCCACCATGACACTCGTCAACTCCATCAGCCAGGGCAGCACAGTGGTAGAATTGCTGCCTTACAGAGCTGGAGACCGGGTTTGATCCTGATGACGGGTGCTGTCTGTATGGAGTTTGTACCTTCTACCTATGACCGCGTGGGTTTTCTCTGGGTGCTCCAGTTTCCTACTACACTCCAAAGACGTTCAGGTTTGTAGGTTAATTGGCATTTGTAGAATTGTATATTGTCCCTAGTGTGTAGGAAAGAAGTAATGGACGAGGTGATCGTTGGTCGGTGCGGACTTAGTGGGCCGAAGGGCCTGTTTGCACATTGTACATCTAAAGTCTAAAGTCAAGCCAGTATCTGATATGCTTTCTTGTCTCCCAACGGAAGAAGGGTCTCGACCCGAATCGTCACCCATTCCTTCTCTCCAAAGATGCTGCCTGACCTGCTGAGTTACTCCAGCATTTTGTGTCTACCTTCACATTGGATAGCAGCCTTTGATTGGGGACTTTAAAAATAGATCATAGAAAATTACAGCACAGGAACAGGCCATTCAAAATGTCTGTGCCGAACATGATACCAAACTAAGCTAATCTCATCTACCTGCACATCCCCTCCGTCCCCTGCATAGCCCTGCACAGGCAGCCTCAGGCTTGCCCTGACGGCTCAGTCTTGGCCTCAAAGGAGGCGCTGGATGTCTTGTGCTTGTTCTGGCGTCTCAAGTTTTGCTTTCCATGTGGGGCACAGTCCTTCCTTGTCTCTGGGCATGTGAAGAGGTTATAGCGGTCCCAGGCTTGTCCTAGTGGCTCAGTCTTCCTCCAAGCTTGCAAAAAGGAAGACCAGCTAATAGGGAGGCACCTCACTCTCTCTCCCTTTCTATCTCTTATTCCTTTCTTCCTCCCTCCATCCCTTCCTTCCCCTCCCTTCCTCCCACCCCTTATTTTTTCCTCTACAAGCTCTGGCTGGAATTGCCTTGGTTTGTAAGGAGGAGGGTGACGAGGTGCAGGTGAGCCAATCCAATATGTACAGCTAAATGTACACAGTTGTTGCTCCTCTGGCTGTGGCCTCAGCTCAGTCTAGAACTCTGTCCAGACTGCTGGTGTTTTCCGGCAGCCAAGCCCTGTTTGTGATGCTAATTGTTGGCTTCTCCTGGCCTGTCTGCATGTGACGGGGATCAGAGTGGCACACACAAGGTAGGTTGCATTGTCACACACCCTATCTACTTATCTACTTATGTTGCCAATTTCAGGGAGGTTTGGAAATGCACCCCAAGATCCCACTGTACATTATTTCAGTTCAGTGTCTTGCCATTAACTGTATACTTTTCCCTTACATTCAACCTCCCAAAGTGCAACAACTCACACTTGCTCAGTTTAAACTTGGATTGAACTCCATGTGCCATTTCTCTGCTAATTTCTATAGCTCTTTTATATCCTGCGGTATATTTTGGCAGCCTTCCTCGCAGTACGCAATGCTAGCAATCTTGGTGTCATCAGCAAACTTATTAACCAGCCCATCTACATTTACAATCTGCAATACAATCTACAATTACAATCTACATTTCCTGCTTGCATACAACAAGATCCAGATATTATTGACTGTGGCTGCTAAATGCCAGCAAATATTTGAACCACAAACCTGACAGGCAATGGTCACCTCTAACAAGTGAGACCCTATACACTTTCTTCCTCCTGTTCCTCTTATTTCAGTTGCAATTCGTGGCTAACAGGTCACCTTGTTGGCTCGTCTCCAGCTAATAGGGAGGCACCCCACTTTCTCTCCTTTTCTCTCTCTTCTTTCTACCTTTCTCTCCTGCTTCCACCTTTTCTTCTGCTTAGAGTTGCAAGGTTATGCATGATGCAGCAGAGGATAGACTTTCCACATCATTTGGCTTGTACTTCAAAGCAACCCTAGAGTGATATAGCAAATCTCTGGTTGTTTCCACTTCTATTATTATTTGGTGGCTCTCATTGTATCAGAACTCAGTTGGTATAGTTGGAGAGCTCATACTCAATTATAAATTTCAGAGATATTCTGAATGCACGAGTGCTTTTGTATGTTAGAATGAGTTTTGTAAATATTATCGAAACTGTGAGCGACAAGGAGCTTATCGGGAAGTCGTTGTCCTCCGTGATCCACCTCTCTAGCTAATGGTGACCACTGAATATGTCTGGCAGTGGAGACACCTGCTGCAACCGCTTATGATGATCCTGTGGTGAGTAAGTTTAGATTTGAAATGAGCTTGAGCTCCATGGGGAGAGCTGACCAGAGCTGAGAGTGCGGCAGGTGGACCTCTTGCACCATTCCAAGGAAACCTAAGCACGTGAATGCATTGCCCGTCAGAGAGCTTCAGGCATGATGTGGTGTCTTTGATGACAAGAGACGGTTGTTCACTGATTGTTCACCTGTAATTGTTTGTTCACTGCTTGTTCCCCTGTAATTCCTGCCATAACATTGCTAACCCATCCTGACTGGCCAACCATGGTCACAGCGATACATGCAGCAATACTGCCACAGTCCCACTCCTGAGGCACAAATGCGCGAGTATATCAGCAGCTAAGTGCTGGAGCAAATATTCATCATTCCTGAAGCACATTCCGTGGACTTTGGAAGGTATTTGTTTTGCCTGTGCTCAGTTCTGATAGTGCCTGGTCAGGTGGTCTGTTAGTGTATCTCAACAGATGCTGAGAAAAGCAACCAGTACAATAATGACTGGTTGTAAGTTGTACCTTTGACCTCCATTTTTAATTAGGAAGGACAGTAATGACGAACTCATTCAGTATGCGACATGAACAAGAAAAACCTAAGACCGGCTAGGTTGTTTTGGAGGTACTCAATCCCATTTACCAATGAGCACCATTTCACCTGCAGTTCCAGATGAAACGTGTTTTTTTCTTGACTCGTGCCTAAAAAAGAGCACAAATTGAACCATCATTTTCGTTGTAGTTTTATTTCGCTTTTGCACTCTTCCAGCAGACATCAGATGCTTATTTATCACAATACCTTTGCTCCAAATCTAATAACATCATCAAATTCTTTATGTGTGGGGAGGAACAAATTCCTTATGTTTAGCTAAATGTTTCTCATGTATATCCTGTAAAATGCAGTGCTCTCCAAAGTGATCTCTGAAACATTTGATGGGATGTTATGTCCTATGCCTGTAGATTCCAGTAATAAATAGAATTACCGTACCATGTGACCATCACCGACTCCTTTTCACTGAGAGAGACGCTGAACAACACAATGTTGTCAAGTAGCTAGAATTAACTGGCTTAAAATAGAAAAGAAAATCAATCTAAATAAAAACATTTATTCGTGATTATTCCTTCAGTTACAGTTCAATAGCATTTTCAAAAGGTATGAATAGTATAAGAGTGCTTTGGTATAATTGAGTGCCTTTGTGAGTACCTATCAACATTGTGGCTCATTTATTTGATGTTAATTTAAGTATTTGCAATAACAATACCCAGAATGTTCATTTAAAAGGTGGCAACGAAAGTTAAGTGGTTTTCAAATATCATACGTCATTTCTCACATGATATTATCAGGTTATAACCATCCTATCCAATAATTACAGGTTGTTTTAGTCAAATAATCAGTAATTGTATGCTCGCTCCCCATGAAATGTCAGACCAAGAAACATTAATATGCAAATTCTATTCTAAGTGTGACATTAAAAATATTCCTCAGGCACTGCTCATGCTAGTTTCAGTAAACTAATGATGTGTCAATAGAATAGGGAAGATTTAGCGTGGTGTTGAAAGAATGATTCGTTATTTGAGGGTAAACCAATAAAAGCCAGGAATCATCAAATTTCCTGTTGTGGATTCCAGCTTAATTTTTTGTACTTTTGAATGAGCTAAATGAAATTGAAGCTTCAGTAGTAACGCAACAGCAGCGTAGGAAATGCATATTAAAGAGATTTTCTCATTTTGATTTTGTGGTGTAACAGCTCGTGATGGTTTATCACAATGGATTTGGAGCCATGAGGACACATATGATCGATGATCCACGACAGATTGTGCTTCAACAAATTTTGTGCCCATCGAAGATGTAGTTGACTTTTCCACACTCCAACTCGCTCTATGATGATACTAAAATGTTGGCTAATGTAGCTGATCAATATGGTAGCTAGGAAATCAAATGCGTGTAAGCTTAAATTTACAGTATACACTCAACACAAAGGTGTAGAATTACTTTCTTTGTTTGTGCATATTCAGAGATAGAAATGCACCACAGTTTCCTGAACATGCATTCTGGAGAAATGTGCTTCATTGACAAGGCCAGAAGTTATCTTCATCTGCAGTAACACTTCGAGGTTTTATATATTATCATAATTGTTCACACACAAATCTTCTCAGGACAAGTAGATCATTGCTTTACTACGAGCAGGTATCTTCACAAAATGGATTTTTAAATCCATGAAAAAGCCCTTTTGTGAAGAAGGATAGTTGACCTATCACAGCTGTGCTACCTCTTTGGTAAAGCTTTCAATCAGGTCTCTGTGGAATGCTAGAGCTGAACCTGCTTCAAGAATCCTTTAAAACATTCAACATATGTCATGCAAAAAAGCTGCAATAAATTGGTGCTGTGTGGTTCCCAACCCTTGCGTTAAATGAAAAAAAATCTCCTTGGTTTGGTTTGGGTGCAGTGTGTTTAGAATTTTTTTTTTTTTTTTAAGATTGAAGCTGATTTAATTCAATCAGAAACACTGAGAAAGTTTGACAGAATCTGTGTAAAGAGAAACAGATAATATTTTAGATCCAAGGACTAGAAAAAAATCATGAGAATAACTTTCATGTAGCAGAGAACGTCGCGGATGGGAACTTGTGGACAAAGAATTATCTCTTAAAGGTTAAGACCAGATGACCTTACTTTATGTATTAGATTTAGCAATACCTGCTTTGACAATATCCTTACAAAATCAACAATGATCTTCTATGTGAAAGTGACAAAGGAAATTTTCCTCTCTGCCAGCAACTGAAATTGTTTAGACTTAACTATTCTTGACCAATCTCCCTCAACACAGCCTCAGTAAAACTGAGGTCATTCAAAACTACTGTCTGAGTCAAAACTTGTACCAGTCCCTGTAGACTCAGCTGACCTATGCTGGCTCCCGGTTAAATGGTGCCACACTTTCAAAGCTGTTACCATTATTTTCAATTCTATCCATGGCTTCACCTTTCCTCATCTGTTTTTCCAACTTCCCTCTCGGCTTTAACCTTCCAATTCTGGCCTTTTGATCAATACTAGTTTATCCCACTTTTGGTGATGATGTTTTTAGCTGATTTAGCACTGGGATTCCCGCTCCACCTCTCTCACCTCCTTTAAGTTGCTCTTGAAAACATATTCTTTTGACCAAACTGGATGGATGAGCAAGACTTTTCCTTGCTGCAGTTTGCAGTGACTCTTTTGTACACAATTTTCCCCTGCAGGGCTGAGTGGATCACAGACAGGAAATCTTACATCCCACATCTCTGGCCACAATCAACATCGCATGTGGGCCATGCAGAACGATTAATTGGCATCCTGGAGGACACATAGTGCTGGAGTAACAAAGTGGGTCAGGCAGCATCTCAGGAGAACATGAATAGGCGATGTTTTGGGATAGAGACCCTTCTTCAGACTGATTGTGTGTGTGTGTGTGTGTGGGGGGGGGGGGGGGGGGGAGGGAGGGGGGGGGCTGGAAAAGGGGGGAGGCAGGACAAAGTGTGGTAAGTAATAGTTTGACACAGGCAAGAGGGATTTTTTGATAGGTAGATGGTTGGACCATAGGCCAGAGATAAAAACAATAGGTGTGAGACAGGTTTAAAGAATTGCAGATTGTGAAGCCAGGGGGAAGAAAGTTGGGGGGGGGAGGGGATTGGGGGGGAGAAAAAGGTGGGAGTCCAGGAGGAGCCCCAGGAGGGGGGGGAGAAGGGGGAAAGGGAGGGAGGAGGGGGGGGGGGGAAGAGGGGGGAGGGGGGGAAGTGGAATTGTTAATGGTTACCTAAAATTGGAGAATTCAACATTCATACGTTATAAGTTACTCAAACGGAATATGAGATGCTGTTCCTCCAGTTTGAAAGCAACCAAGCAGAATTGACATCCGGTTGAGATATGAGGGAAGGGAGTTATTAAAGAAACCTTGGGCCCAATATTTATGCCTCCACTTTTCTCATTGCAAAATTACAGGACGTGTCTAAGACTTCCCCCAGGTTTTCCTCCCACACAGCCAACCCGATTTCATGTTTGGGCTTTGGCCACTAGGAGTGTGGTAACAAGGGGCAGATAAACAAAAGGAGGGTTTAGTTGGTACCTTGTTGGGCCGGGAGGGGGACAGGAATGGTCGACATTCAAGGTTGAAATCCTGCAACAAGACTCAGAATGGGTGGGCAAAGTTGGAAACAGCAGCTGGAAGGTGAAGTCGGGAGGTCTGAATCAGACTGTCTTTGTTTCTTACTTTTATTGTTCTAATCTCCAATTCAATTCCAAAGCATCTGCTCTTGCACTTTTACACTAAACCTTGGCTATCGTACTTTTTCCTATACTAGACTGTCGATGACAACTATTCCGCCAGACATGTTTTAAAAAATCTTTACCAGGAAACATACAGTGTAAGAAGGAACTGCAGATGCTGGTTTACACTGAAGATAGACACAAATTGCTGGAGTAACACAGCGGGTCAGACAGCATCTCTGGTCAAAAGGAATAGGTGATGTTTGGAGTTGTGGTCTAGATCTGAAACATCACCTATTCCTTTTCTCCAGAAATGCTGTCTGACCCGCTGAGTTACTCCAGCATTTTGTGTCTATCCAGGAAACATATAGTTTGGTGGCAAGAACGGGAAGGCAGATTATTATCTGAATTGTGTCGGGTTAGGAAAAGGGGAAGTACAACGAGACCTGGGTGTCCTTGTACATCAGTCACTGAAAGGAAACATGCTCGTACAACAGGCAGTGAAGAAAGCTCATGGCATGTTGGCCTTCATAACGAGAGGAGTTGAGTATAGGAGCAAAGAGGTCCTTCTGCAGTTGTACGGGGCCCTGGTGAGACCACACCTGGAGTACTGTGTGCAGTTTTGGTCTCCTAATTTGAGGAAGGACATTCTTCCAGTGTAGGTTCACGAGGTTAATTCCCGGGATAGACGATTGAGTGACTGGGCTTGTATTCACTGGAATTTAGATGAGAAGGGATCTTACAGAAACATAAAATTATTAAGGGATTGGACACGCTAGATGCAGGAAACATATTCCCGATGTTGGGGGTGTCCAGAACCAGAGACCACAGTTTAAGAATAAGGGGTAGGCCATTTAGAACTGAGATGAGGAAAAACTTTTTCACACAGAGTTGTGAATTTGTGGAATTCTCTGCCTCAGAAGGCAGTGGAGGCCGATTCACTGGATGCATTTAAAAGAAAGTTAGATAGAGCTCTTAGGGCTAGTGGTATGGGGAGAAGGCAGGAACGGGGTACTGATTGTGGATAATTAGCCATGAATTGGAGTTCCTGTTACCCACATGATTGTGCAAAAAAAGTTATAAATGTCCAATTAAAACTTTGAGGGTTAATCAATACGGCAACTTCCTGTAGTGGTCCAACAGGAAGCCCAAATGCAGCACTAAAGAGCTATATCATCATCACTGGGGACTTGCACTTAACTCATCAACTTGAATAGGAGCTTTGACATGCAAATTTATTGTACCTTAATTTCTATTGTAATAAACAACAAGACTGTTGAGGGATTATTGTGGCTTCAAAGCCTCAAAGCTTAATTGAAATGAATCTGAAGCACTCCTGGGAACTTAATCTGCTGCCAAAAATTAGTTTAAAAAAAAAAGGAACTTATGGATTTATTGTTTCAAGGACCTCACATTACACAAGAGTCAATATTTTATCTTGGATATGGATTTTCAATTTTAATTCTTGGCAGGAGAGCACAGAGCAACATCTGATGGGGAGGATCATGCAGAGCTAATATAATCCTTCAATTGATTTAAATGGATAGAAAGTCAAAGCCATTTTGTTCATGATGTGTAAAGATCTCTGCAAGAGTTTCCTTCTTGCATTCCATCCAGGATGATTTTTATTAGTAAACACAAACCCCCAATTCTTTTCTAACACATGAGATTCATTCTTCTGCAACAATATCATATCATCATATCATATATATACAGCGCGGAAACAGGCCTTTTCGGCCCACCAAGTCCGCGCCGCCCAGCGATCCCCGCACATTAACACTATCCTACACCCACTAGGGACAATTTTTTACATTTACCCAGTCAATTAACCTACATACCTGTACGTCTTTGGAGTGTGGGAGGAAACCGAAGATCTCGGAGAAAACCCACGCAGGTCACGGGGAGGACGTACAAACTCCTTACAGTGCAGCACCCGTAGTCAGGATCGAACCTGAGTCTCCGGCGCCAGAACGAACAAAAGTGCCGGCCATATCAGATTTAAGGAAAGAATAAGAAGCCGCTTTTAGTTAACAGCCTCGTGTTCTATGCATATTTATCTTACACAGTTCATAAGTTGATCACATTCAGAGTGGCGCGTGATTGCAACATGAAGTAGCAACTAAGATTTAAGATTTAAGTTTAGGCTGACGTCAAAGCGTTAATCAAAGGTTGCGGTAAAATGGTAGTGTAGGAAAATGACTGCAGATGCTGGTACAAATCAATGGTATTTATTCACAAAATGCTGGAGTAACTCAGCAGGTCAGGCAGCAACTCAAGAGAGAAGGAATGGGTCACAAAATGCTGGAATAAAATGGTAAAATGGTACATCTGTTAGTGGATAAAATGACAGATAATTATTTATTTATTTGCCTCTGTACACAATTTGAGATTTGTAATAGAAAAAAATCACATGTGGTTAAAGTGCACATTGTCAGATTTTAATAAAGGCCATTTTTATACATTTTGGTTTCACCATGTAGAAATTACAGTAGTGTTTATACATAGTCCCCCCATTTCAGGGCACCATAATGTTTGGGACACAGCAATGTCATGTAAATGAAAGTAGTCATGTTTAGTATTTTGTTGCATATCCTTTGCATGCAATGACTGCTTGAAGTCTGTGATTCATGGACATCATCAGTTGCTGGGTGTCTTCTCTGGTGATGCTCTGCCAGGCCTGTATTGCAGCCATCTTTAACTTATGCTTGTTTTGGGGGCTGGTCCTCTTCAGTTTTCTCTTCAGCATATCAAAAGCACGCTCAATTGGGTTCAGATCGGGTGATTGACTTGGCCACTCAAGAACTGACCATTTTTTAGCTTTGAAAAATTCCTTTGTTGCTTTAGCAGTATTTTGGGGATAATTGTCTTGCTGGAGAATGAACCACCGGCCAATAAGTTTTGAGGCATTTGTTTTGAACTTGAGCAGATAGGATGTGTCTATACACTTCAGAATTCATTATGCTACGACCATCAGTAGTTGTGTCATCAATGAAGATAAGTGAGCCAGTACCTTCAGCAGCCATACATGCCCAGGCCATAATACCCCCACCACTGTGTTTCACAGATGAGGTGGACTTGCCATCACTCTGATATAAGTTAATCTTCATCTCATCTGTCCACAAGACCTTTTTCTAGAACTGTGGTTGCTCTTTTAAGTACTTCTTGGCAAACTGTAACCCGGCCATCCTATTTTCGCAGCTAACCAGTGGTTTGCATCTTGCAGTGTAGCCTCTGTATTTCTGTTCATGAAGTCTTCTGTGGACAGTGGTCATTGACAAATCCACACCTGACTCCTGAAGAGTGTTTCTGATCTGTTGGACAGGTGTTTGGGGTTTTTTCTTTATTATAGTGAGAGATCTTCTGTCATCAGCTGTTGAGGTCTTCCTTGGCCTGCCAGTCCCTTTGCAATTAGTAAGCTCACCAGTACTCTCTTTCTTCTTAATGATGTTTCAAACAGTTGATTTTGGTAAGCCTAAGGTTTGGCTGATGTCTCTAACAGTTGTATTCTTGTTTCTTAGTCTCATAATGGCTTCTTTGACTTTCATTGGCACAACTTTGGTCCTCATGTTGATAACAGCAATAAAAGTTTCCAAAGGTAATGGAAAGACTCGAGGAAAGACTAGGTGCTGAGAGCTCTCTTATACCTGCATTAAGGAGGCAATTAAACACACCTGAGCAATTACAAATGCCTGCGAAGCCATGTGTCCCAAACATTATGGTGCCCTGAAATGGGGGGGGGGGGGGGGGGGGGGGAGGTATAACCCCAACTGTAATTTCTACATGGTGAAACCAAAATGTATAAAAATACCCTTTAATAAAATCTGACAATGTGTACTTTAATCACATGTGAATTTTTTGTATTACAAATTTCAAATTGTGGAGTGCACAGGCAAATAATTAAATGATGGGTTTTTGTCCCAAACATTATAGAGGGCACTATATCTTGTCAGTTACAGTTGCTCCTATTGCAAATATGTAATTCAATGGAACCATTTGTCGAATGCAAAATATTGAAGTAAACAACATCATTGCAGCTATTAAAATTGTATTGAATCATCCGCTCTTAGCTTTGTTCTTTATGTACTTTGAGGGGAAGACTCTGCTGAGAGGGTCTCCAAGAGAATGTCTTCATCTTCTTGAATGCTTTCATGTCCTTGATGAATGCTTTCATGTCCTTGATGGAGAAAGACCTTTTATACCTTCCAGCTTCAGTATTTCCGGAGACTCAATTAACAGTCACAACAGAATACTAATTCATTATCCAACTGTACAGAAATCCTAATAGTTTAGCAACTAGCTCACCATGTTCCCTACCAACACACCAGGGCCTCGGAACCCATGCTCTCATCTGGCTCTCCAGGGCTCTGGTTCCCACGCTCCCTTGCGACTCGCTGTGGCCCCAGATCCTGTGCTCTCTTCCTATTCACCAGAGCCCTGATTCTCAAGCTCCCTTCCAACCTGCAGAGACCCTGGTGCCCCTGCTCCCATTCAACTCAACAGGGTCCAGGATGGCATGCTCCATCTCAACCTATCAAGATTCTCTGTCCCACATTCCCTTTACTCTTGAGATAGACACAAAATGCTGGAGTAACTCAGTGGGTCAGATCGCATCTCTGGAGAGAAGGAATAGGTGTCGAGACCCTTCCTCAGACTGAGAGTCAGGGGAAAGGGAAACAAGAGATATAGACAGTGATATAGAGAGATATAGAACAAATTAATGAAAGATATGCATAAAAGTAATGAAGATAAAGGAAACAGGTTAAAGGAAAAGGATAAAGGAAACAACTGTGAGCTAGGTGAAAACGAGTTACAGGCAATGAGACTCAACAAGACGACTTTGAAGCTAGTACGACTTGGGTGGGGGAGGCACGGAGAGAGGGAGGATGCAAGGGTCGCTTGTAGTTAGAGAAATCAATAGCTATGAGATAAGTAATGGCTTGAACTACTCACTGTTTCAATCGTTTGAACGTAAACTTAAAGGATTCCACTCGCAAATGGAAAGGCTAAAAATAATGTTTAATGCTAATTTGCATTTCTATCCCCAAACCTATACCAAATCCGACCAAATTTGTGCAATAATAGCTAAGGAAAACTACAATGTGCTCTGCAATGATAGGAAATATTGTCTTGCTTTGCTGCATGTAAGAAAAGTATGATTCTTTTGATAAGAACCTTCAGTTTCTGCCCAAATTCATTGCAGTAGAACTGGGTTTCTAAACCCGAAAAGCTAACAGTTATTCAAGGTCGACTATCAGCAAGCCTATTGACTATATACTGCATCCTTTAATTGTAATTGTAATTAATTTATTGTAATTGTAGTTAATTTATTAGCCAAGTATGTAAAATATACAAGGAATTTGAAAGTCATACCTTTAGAGAGCAAAAAACAATTAAACATCCATGGTCAGATTAACAAGAGTATTTATAGTGACATCAACGTGACTGTTTGCAACCCTCCAACTCCAGGTGCTTCCAGTGGCCACGTTTAAGGGTTGAAGTTTTCAATTCAGCAATGAAGTTCATTAACTGCTTTGTTCTGACCTTTTCTTTGCATTCATTATATTGGAATGCCCTCCAGAAACCCTCACAGTTATTCCTTCCATTAGAGTGCCACTTAAGAGTTGACATAAAGGAAATTTAACATCAGTGCATAAAAGATAAGGAAAAGAACACATTAAATACGCAGAGGTACATGCATTCAGTGCTAAAACTCCCCAAGGCACTGGGTAATGTAGGATTAATCAGTCATGTGTGGGAGAATGCACCGTTTCATGTGATGACTTGTGACAGTAAAATCCTTTCATACACATGGCCCAAGGATACATCTGCATACTTAGTGCGTATATATTGCTATCTCCCACCAGCTCTGCAGCAGTGAGCTTAATGGATGAAGTGCTGATTTGCTGATGCCTCTATTAGTGAGTTTATTCACCCCTCAGCAGCAATGCTGCAGCATGTAACTAGCAAGATATTGTGATTATTGTGCAAACTCAACCTGGATCATGTCACAGGGGTCTGATCACTGGAAATTTAGTTTCAGCAAATTCAAAATGTCACTTGCAAATAGGCACTATTCTCTACTAAAGTGTAATCAGCTCCAGTTGGAGTATAACTCATGTCTCCTAGCCAGGGATCCATTAATTACTTCAGTGGATGCATTGGGAGCACTGAATATAAAACAAGCGTTAACTTCCATAATTAACTGCTAATGCTCAAATACCAGCTGCTCAGAAAGCTGCAGCTTTTTTCTTTTGATTTGCATTGGATATAATTTGTAGAGTCTTGCACTACATCCCCCAAAATGTCGTCGCCCTTTTCTGTTGGTATTGCTTACATGAGATGGTACCAGCAACAGATGGCAGAGAGGCTGTTCAGCTGCTGGGAACAATGCCTCTTACTTCATTATTTCATGGCACTTTAGTTATGAAAAGCATAAACATACTCTCTCCACTTTACATTCTCCAAAAATGGATGATGCTCATTTTACATAATGAGGCACATCCTGAACAGAATTAATCTTAATTTGTTGCCAGTAATAATGACAATAAAACTAACGATTGCCTGTTGCAAAAAGTATACATTCACAGAACTTCCCAAAGACTGCATACAGGTATTGTTAATTATCCAAGAATGTGTTCAAATAAAGACGTATAACTCAAAGGCGACTTCATCACTTACATGGAACATTGGTCTCAGCTGTGTTCCCAAAGCCAGACACTTACTGCAGTTAGGCTTTTAGTTCTTGCTTCATTATCTGAAAAGCCTATTTTCTCTCTTCATATAATGTGCCCAGCAATCCTCAAGCGGAAGCATGCTCAGGATATTATGTGAACAGCTTATGCATTGAATTTTCTTTATTTTAAGTATTTCTGCACCGATACATTTGATTAGAATTTTCCAGTTGCAATTTAGTTAATGAGAAAAGATTCTTAATCCCTGAGCTATGGAAATACCTTGCTACTGAACTTGGTGTATAGCTAATCGATTTGAACAAGAAATTTAAGTTATGCATCCCATTTTTAATTAAAATGCTGAGTGATTATTTTGCATTTATTTTTATTAGGGATGGATGTGAAAGACAATTCAGCACATATTTACCTACTCACATAAAGGTCCCCTTAAATTCCTCCAACTGTAGCATTTCATTTTTTTCCAGGGTTTATATCTCTGCAATACCTGGAAATACAGTTCATGCACTGATCATTCTTTGCAGAAGAATTTTCCAAAGTGGTTTGGTCTGGGGATGCTTCATCAGTTTAAATCAAAGTTCTACTTCTGCAAATTAAAGTGATACTGTATTCCAGATACGCCATTAGCTGTCATGAGGCCCTGAAGTTTTAATGCATCTGAAAAGATTTGACAAATGAGTGCAGAAACAGGGTGCCAACAATTAGTCTGAATGATGGATCACGCACTCGACTGCAAACTTCTGCGCTCACTGAGGCCCAACACCTTAGGCATAATTGACCAGCCTTTGCACATTTCAATCTGCTATTCAGTTGTCCACTCGTGCTGTGTTTGTAAAGGCTAATGCCAGTGCTTTAGTGTGACGGAACATGTCGATAAAAAGCTGAACATTATTATTTTGTTTTCCAGCCAAGTAACATATATATTTATTATCATACATACAGCCACCTTTTTGTCTACAAAATAGCACTGGCTTGTAGTCGTAAGTCTGATTGTGCTTGTACTCTGGCTGGAAGGGCAAGGGGACTACCATAGTCCTGCACAGGATTGCCAGATGGAAGCAAAGGGGAGAGGATGCTCCCAGAATGACGGATGGTTGGGTGTGGTGAGGGGATGTCAGATCAGGGCGGCAAATATAGATGTGACGTAGAGTGGCGGGAGATTGGAGGAAACAGGGTCAGTACACTGGAGGAGAGAGGGCTGAAGCATAAACAGCTAGGTGATTGACCTACCCAACAAATGACACAGAAGAGAGACACAAAATGCTGGAGTAACTCAGTGGCAGCGTCTCTGGAGAGAAGAAATGGGTGACGTTTTGGGTCACGACTCTTCTTCAGACTGACAAGGCCTAGTGCTACACTGGGAAAACTAGGTTATGTCGAGGATATTTATTCACAAAATGCTGGAGTAACTCAGCAGGTCAGGCAGCATCTCGGGAGAGAAGGAATGGGTGACATTTCGGGTCGAGACCCTTCTTCAGACTGATGTCAGGGGGGCGGGACAAAGGAAGGATATAGGTGGAGACAGGAAGATAGAGGGAGATCTGGGAAGGAGGAGGGGAAGAGAGGGACAGAGGAGCTATCTAAAGTTGGAGAAGTCGACGTTCATACCACCGGGCTGCAAACTGCCCAGGCGAAATATGAGGTGCTGCTCCTCCAATTTCAGGCGGGCCTCACTATGGCACTGGAGGAGGCCCATGACAGAAAGGTCAGACTGGGAATGGGAGGGGGAGTTAAAGTGCTCGGCCACCGGGAGATCAGCTTTGTTAATGCGGACAGAGCGCAGGTGTTCAGCGAAGCGATCGCCGAGCCTGCGCTTGATTTCGCCGATGTAAATAAGTTGACATCTAGAGCAGCGGATGCAATAGATGAGGTTGGAGGAGGTGCAGGTGAACCTTTGTCTCACCTGGAAAGACTTCGGGTCCTTGGATGGAGTTGAGGGGGGAGGTAAAGGGACAGGTGTTGCATCTCGTGCGGTTGCAGGGGAAAGTGCCCGGGGTTGGGGTGGTTTGGGTAGGAAGGGACGAGTGGACCAGGGAGTTACGGAGGGAACGGTCTCTGCGGAACGCAGAGAGGGGAGGGGATGGGACGATATGGCCAGTGGTGGGGTCCCGTTGTAGGTGACGGAAATGTTGGTGGATGATATATTGGATCCGCTGGCTGGTGGGGTGGAAGGTGAGAACGAGGGGGATCCTGTCCTTGTTGAGAGTGGGGGGGGGGGGGGGGGAGCAAGAGCGGAGCTGCGGGATGTAGAAGAGACCCTAGTGAGAGCCTCATCTATAATGGAGGAGGGGAAGCCCCGTTTTCTGAAGAACGAGGACATCTCGGAAGCCCTAGTGTGAAACACCTCATCCCGGGCGCAGATGCGGTGTAGACGGAGGAATTGGGAGTAGGGGATAGGATACCTGACATCGGTTGCTTTCATGACAATATGGTCCAGGTTCCCCTGTGTTGCTCATAAAGGCATGCTGTATGCAGGGGAATTATTGCATTTTGTGTTCCCTTTACATTAAGTATTCTTGCAATATTACATTTGTTTGGAATTTTCTTATTACCTTCAAGAGAGAGCTAGATAGAGCTCTTAAGGATAGCGGAGTCAGGGGGTATGGGGAAAAGGCAGGAACGGGGTACTGATTGAGAATGATCAGCCATGATCACATTGAATGGCAGTGCTGGCTCGAAGGGCCAAATGACCTCCTCCTGCACCTATTGTATATTGCCTATTGTCTACCATCTAGCTGCAAAGATATCCTACTGTCTGAGCCATGTGGAAGCCACATGGACATAAAAACAAGGTTGCTACTATCCTTAATACATAGCTGGTACACAAAGAAAGTGCCAAAAGCAGAAGGGTGACTTACATTCAAAGATTCCTGGTCAAATGTATTATTATTATTATTATTAAATGTGCTGATGAATGCGATTGATGTTCAACATGGATACATTGGCCAACGGGCCTGCTTCTGTGCGGTATGACTCCACGATTCCATGAAATCTCTGGAATGTCAGTAAACGATCAGACAAGATCACAATCACATTAGCACTGAATTTACGAGTATCTGGTAGCAGGTAGCCTTGTTTATAAGTTTTAAAGTATTACCAACTTCATTTTTTTTATTGATGGCCAGAACCTCAAGTTTACTTTTCTATTTTCTTATGTTGCCTGTTTTGCTTAGCAATACAGGAATAGGAATAGATCAGTTAGATGCATAGGGTCTCTTGCCCAGAGTAGGGAAATCGAGGCTCCGAGTACATAGTTTCAAGGTGAAGGGAAAAAGAATTAATAGGAATCTGAGGGGTAACCTTTTTACACAAAGGTTGGTGGGTGTATGGAACAAGCTGCCAGAGGAGCTAGTTGAGGTGAGGACTATCCCATCGTTTAAGAAACAGTTAGACAGGTACTTGGATAGGACAGGTTTGGAGGGATATGAACCAAGCACAGGCAGGTGGGACAAGTGTAGCTGGGACAATATTGGCCGGCGTGGGCAAGTTGGGCCTGTTTCCACACTGTATCCCTCTATGACTCTCTCTAAGGCCCGCCTTAGGCTCGGGCCGCTGCGGACCGTCCGGCGCGGCCTGCAACCACAACAACCTGGGAGAAGACGGCAGGAGAAGGGAAAGACATTATGGCCTTCCATCACAGTGAGGAGAGGACTGGAGGAGACTCACTGTGATGGATGTTTCTTTGATGGATGTTTCTTTTTTTGTGTGTTTTTGGGGTTGTGTGATTTTAATGCCTATTTAATGCTTTTATTGTTGGACTGTGGGTGACTGAATTTCGTCCAATATTGGATGACAAATAAAGCTATCTTGAATCTTGAATCTCTTGATCTTGAATGACTCTATGACTAGCAATCCCCAGCAGAGACATTAATCCTGGTTCTGTCTGGATGTAAACCATCCCACTTATGGAGATCCCACCTTCCTGAAGATAGACACAAAAAGCTGGAGTAATTCAGCGGGTCAGGCAGCATCTCTGAAGAAAAGGAATAGGTGACGTTTCGGATCCTTCTGAAGGACCCTTCCTGAAGGTGGGATCTCCAGGTCTGAAAAAGGGTCTTAACCTGAAATGTCACCAATTCCTTTTCTCCAGAGATGCTGCTGGATCTGCGGAGTTACTCCAGCTTTTTGTGCCCACCTTCCCCAAAACTGGTTCTAGTGCCCCAAGAATCCAAATCCCTCCCTCCTGCACCATGTCTGCAGACCCACCCTTTTCATTTGGTCTATTCTCCTGTTCCTACTCTCACTGTCATGTGGTAGTTCTGAGAGCATTACTTTTGAAGTCCCTGCTTTTTAATTTATTTCTTAATTTCTTGTATTCATTTTGCAGGACCTTATACTTTTTTTAAAATCTACTTTTGGTGAAATTGATAATATGCTACCAATGTTGGTTGCATACACTCCCCTTTCAAAGAGTTATAAAGTTATACAGCCGAGAAACAGACTCCTCGGCCTACCCTGTCCATTCCGCTTTCATCTATACACATTGCACCTACCAGCACCTCTAAAACTTGGCAATTCAAGTGCTCTTCTAGATACATAAAGTATTTGCCTCCACCAACCTCTCTGCCAATGCATTCCAAATTCCAATCATCCTGTGGGTGAAAATAATTCTTCCTTTTCATATTCATATTCATTCATATTCATATTCATATATATACAGCGCGGAAACAGGCCTTTTCGGCCCACCAAGTCCGCGCCGCCCAGTGATCCCCGCACATTAACACTATCCTACACCCACTAAGGACAATTTTTACATTTACCCAGTCAATTAACCTACATACCTTATATCTCCTCTTATATTTACCCAGTCAATTAACCTACATACCTTATATCTCCTCTAACCTTTTACTCCTTACCTTAAACATGGTTGTAGATACCTCTGTTATGTGGAATAATTTACCACAGACTATCTATGCCCCTCATAATTTTCTACACCTCTATGAGTTCTCTTTTCAGCCTTTTCTGCTGCAAGAAAATCAAACCTAGCCTTTCTAGTCTCTCTTTATAAATGAGACACTCCATCCCAACAACATCCTGGTGAATGTCCTCTGCGCACTCTCCTGAGCAATTACATTGACTCCATTCCATGGTGACCAAAACTGAAAGCAAGATTTTAGATGTGGCCTCAAAATGCTTTATAAAGCTGTTGTGGCGCGTCGGAAGAGGCCCGAAATAAAGGCGAGAAGCCGGGTATTTCGGGACGTTCTGTTTTATTATTCCACGGTTATCAGACGGGTCGAGTCTGCCGGAATGGCTTCGCGCCCAAAACCTTGTCCTTATATACGAAGTACCGGACCGCCCCCCTGGACTGGTCCATTCCCATGCCGAGGGGTCGGTAGTAGTTTGGCCCGACCCTTGGGAGCCGCCACAGGACCCCCCCCCAGACCTGGAGGCACGAAGCGCACTGGTGGTCGCACAACCCGACCGGACCGCGTACGGTAATCGGTCGACAGAGGGGCCGGCGGAGGCACAGTTGGAGGGACAGGTGGTGGGACCCGCAAAGGTGGGCGACCTCGTGGCCGAGGCTGGGTCAATGTCTAAGTGGGCCGGCTTCATGCAGTCAATTGACACAGCCTCCGGCCGGCCCCCCATGTCCAAAACAAAGGTTGTCTGTCCGTGCTCCAGCACCCGGTACGGGCCCTCATACGGCCTCTGGAGTGGCGTCCGGTGGGCGTCACGGCGCAGGAACACAAAGGCGCAGTCCCGGAGGGCCGATGGCACGTAAGGGCGGAATGTCCCATGGCGGGACGTCGGCACGGGTGCAAATTTGCCAACTCGCTCTCGGAGGCGCTGCAGGGTGAATGAGGGCGGTTCCTCTCGCCCCGGCAACGAGGGCACGAACTCCCCGGGCACCGTGAGCGGGGACCCGTATACGAGCTCCGCTGATGATGAAGCCAGGTCCTCCTTGGGCGCAGTCCGGATGCCCAGCAAGACCCATGGTAGCTCGTCCATCCAGTCGGGGCCGGAGAGTCGCGCCTTCAGCGCTGTCTTCAGCTGCTGGTGGAACCTCTCCACCAGGCCGTTTGCCTGCGGGTGATAGGCCGTGGTGTGGTGCAGCCGCACGCCCAACAGGTGGGCCACGGCCGACCACAGCCCGGTCCGATGAGATGACCACCGGCAACCCAAAGCGAGCGATCCAGTGCGCGGCCAACGCACGAGCGCATGTAGCTGTGGCTGTGTCGGCCAGCGGTATGGCCTCCGGCCACCGCGTGAAGCGGTCCACCACCGTGAGGAGGTGTGTGATGCCCCGGGACGGCGGGAGAGGGCCCACAATGTCCACTTGCAGGTGGTCGAAACGCCGGCAGGGTAGACCGATCTCCTGGAGTGGCGCCCGGACGTGGCGTTGGATCTTCGCCGTCTGGCACGGAATGCAGGTGCGGGCCCAATGGCCAACCTGCTTGCGCAGACCATGCCACATGAACTGCGCAGCTACCAGTGCGGTCGTCGCCCGGATGGATGGGTGCCAGCCCGTGGACCAGGTCGAACACCCTCCGGCGCCACATGGCCGGAACGATGGGGCGCGGCTGACCTGCCGACACATCGCACAGTATCGTCGCTCCTCCGGGGCCGAGGGGGACATCCTCATAGAGCCGTCACACTGTACCATATCTTACCTACTCTTGTATTCTCTGCCCCAGACAATGAAGGTTACCATCCCAATGCTTTCTATACCACTCTACCTCCCTGGGCTGCCACCTTCAGAGGCCTTTCAGGATGCTCTGCAGCCTTTCTGCGACACCCTTCACCCCAGCACCAGACCATCCTGGAGTCACCTGCGCAGCTCCTCTCTGAGCCAATGAGGCCAATAAACCTCTGACAAAATGCTATTGACCTGAATGATTAACACTGTGGGTGGCTTGATTGTAATTCCGCTGACTGGATAGCAAGCAACAACAAAAAAAAGCTTTTCACTGTGCCTCGGTCTACATGACTATAAACTAAACTAAACCAACTCTTTTCATAGTTGCTGCCTGACTTGCTGAGTATTTCCAATATTTAAGCTTTCTCTTCATAACCCCTGTTGAAGTGTCGTCCAAATCTTGCTTTAGTAAAAAAAAATAACGGAAAATCATTTGTTTTAAATATAGACAAGGAAAAAGCTTGAAGGATCAGGGAATGAATTATTTATTGTACACCTGCATGGAAGATGTCACATATCAAATAGTCAGTAAATCTGAAATGTCATTTTTGGTTAACTACTTTGATATCAAGAAATCTTGAGAGATGGCTGAAATGAACCTGCGTGCTTCTTTAACCTTCACCTTGCCAAGAGGAAGGGAAGTAATGTTACATTTGCAGGACTGAAATACTGAACAATTGAACTGTTTTTTAAAGCACATTCATATTATGTACTGGAAACAAGTCATTAGGCAAAGAATAGACATAATTTTAAATGGATTAGTTCACAATTCCACCTAAAATTGCAAATTTCTGTCACAATTGTGTTGGAATTGTACCACTCTAATCTTTTAAATAGTGTGTTTGAACCTCCAAAACAGTTGGTATTGGTTTATTATTGTCACCTGTATTGAGATATAATGAGAAGCGTTGTTTGCGTGCTGTTCAGTCAAATCATACTATTAATGAGTACAATCAAGCTACATACAAATACACCAGTTAGTGCAAAGAAAAAAATACTGGAGTGCAGAATGTCATGTTATAGTGTTTCACCATTACAGTTACAGGGGACAGCATGTAAAAGGTTAACAGCTTTGAGGTATTTCCCAAAGAAAGGATTTCTTTATGCAAAGTACATGGCTAAATTATTCATTTCCAATCATTTCCTTCCTACTTAAAAAAACAGAAGCACCATTCTGACCCCTTGGGAAAGAGATCTCTTCTGGTTTACTTGTCAAGAACATATTTTATTATTATTATTTAAAGGTGGAATTATTATAGTAGGAATGGTGGTGTAAAACAATCTTACAACACAACATATCTTCAGAATAGCCAGTCATTTAAACAGGCACAAACCTGTATCTAAGATGGATAATTTATCTGCTTTTCAATCTTCGAACATTACAACATTATTAATCCATGCAATTCAGCACTGGAGGAAGAATACACGAATGGAGGAAGAGGCTCCTGTTTTAAGACGTGCTAATTTGCCTCAATTGTTCTCAGTGGTCTGTGAGAGTATTGATCACCAGAAAGCCAAAGGCCAACCTGTCGCTCAGGGTCACTGCCACTAATCTTTCGTCCATTTCTTCTCTGCTCATTAATTTTGTTCCAAGCTAATCCATTTAGCCCTCAATTTGTCCACCTTACCTGTTAAACCTCTAGCATTGAAATAAATACAGATCAAACCATTGTTTTATCCTCTCTCTTTAATGCGCTCTGGCTTCTCCTGTTTGCTAATCGTCCTCTCTTTGTCTACAGTACTTGCTCCCAGCCTCTCCTCTGCCTCTTTTCTGTTCTGGGACCCTCTCCCCTGCCAATCTAGTTTAAAGACTCATGTGTAGCACCAGCAAATCTCCCTCCCAGGATATTGATTCCCCCTCCAGTTCAGGTACAAAACACACCCATTTGCACAGGTCATCATTGCCCCAGAAGAGACACCAATGATCCAAAAAAACTTTATCCCCAATTCCAGTCCCTCAGCTACTTAGTCAACTAGCATATCCTTCTACTCCTGGCCTCCACAGCGTGTGACACTGGGGGTAATCCAGAGATTACTACCTTGAGGACTTGCTTTTTAACTTTTGCCCTTCACTCCCTTCACTCACTCCACAAGACCCCACCCCCTTTCCTAGCTATGTTGTGGTATTGATGTGCACAATCACCTTTGGCTGGTCCCCCTTCCCCTTGAGAATATTCTACAGTTGCTCCAAGCCACCCTGCTCCACGGCACCAGGGAGGCAACACACCATCCTGGAGTCCCATTTGCGGTAACAGAATCTCCTATCTGTCCCCCTAACTGTAGAATCTCCTGTCACTATAGCCCAGTCTACCTTCACTCTACCCCCAACCCCCACTTCCCCCCGCTCCTGCCACGGTGCTGCTGCTTTCTCCTGCACTGTCACCCCACCCCCCCCTTCTCGCCCGCAATGCCCACAGCAGTATCCAAAAGGGTATATTTGTCTTCAAGAGGAATGGCCCCAGGAGATTACTGCATTCGCTGTCCACTCTCTTTATTGTTCCTGGTGGTCATCCATCTACTTACTGCCTGCACCTTAAGTGTGACCACGTCACGAAAACTCATATCCATGAAGTTTGCATTCTCATGGACAATCCTGAAGTGATCCAGCTGCAGCTCCAGTTTCCTCACATGGTCAGTCGGGAGCTGCAGTTGACGTACTTCCCACAGGTGTAGACCCCGGGGACACTGGAAGTCTCCCTGACCTTCCACATCCTGCAGAAGCAGCACATCACAGCCCTAACTGCAGCGAATTGTGGATACAGCCCAGGCCAGCACACTAACTAACCTTCTTTCCATTGACTCCATGTATACCTCACGCTGCCTCGGCAATGCCAGCAGCATAATCAAGGTCCAGACCTCTCCCATTGGTCAAAAGGAATAGAAGTTTGAAAACACATACCTCCAGATTCAGGGTCAGTTTCTTCCCAGCTGCAATCAGGCAACTGAGCCATCCTACCACAACCAGAGAGCAGTCCTGAACTACTATCTACCACATCGGCGACCCTCAGACTATCTTTGATCGGACCTTACTGGCTTTACCTTGCACTAAGCGTTATTCCCTTATCATATCTCTGTATACTGTGATTGTAACCATGTATTGCTTTTCCACTGGCTGGTTATCAAGCCACAAAACCTATTCACTGTACCTCGATACACGTGACAATAAGCTAAACTGAACTGAACTAATCACCATCTTGCCTGCACTTAGAATTTAAAAAGTCACAAAAACAAGACCGTACTTTATCTTACTATCATTTTCTGCTCACCCTCCTTGCTGAAGCCTCTCAACCAAAGCCTCAGCACTTACTCTCAAAACATAACATTTGCGCCTCAACACAGCCTCTCCCAAAATGCCCACTTCTTCAGACTGAAGGGTCTTGACCCGAAACGTTACCCATTCCTTCTCTCCAGAGATGCTGCCTGTCCCGCTGAGTTACTCCAGCATTTTATGTCTACCTTCAATTTAAACCAGCATCTACAGTTCTTTCCTACGCAGCGCAGTTTTAAACCTTGCCTCTGCTGCTCTGCTCCACCTCCTGGCCTGAAACTCCCTGGCCCAGTGATAAAGCCCCTGCTCAAGCCACTGCTTTTCTTCAAGTAGAGTCAGGTTCAAGGCAAGCAGTCCAGCTTTAAATGGTGATACCCACCCATGGTACTGATCCTTGCTGCTGCATCTAGTCAGAGGGCTGTGCAGGTCGTGCTGGCTGAATGCAGCAATCATTATCAGTCAGCTCAAAGTTGATGTACGGCTGCCTTTCACTCGGCTGAATAGTGCACCGTGATCCCTGAACCCATTTCTGGGAACTGTTTAATTTAGACCCCATATTTCTGAACAGCCTCGCAAAGAATATTAAATGCAATGAAACCTGTCAATCACCAGGCAACTCCAGATGGAAATTAAAGGACCCAAGGTGATCGCTATTTTTCAGATGCTGAGCAGAGGAGGGTCTCTCTGCTTGAGAGGAGGAGACCCGCACCCATGATGTAGGAGCCCCCACTGGTTCAGGATAACAAAATGCAGGTTGAATGGGCTGACCAAAACGACCAAAATATCATTGTTCATAAGTTCATAAGTTCTAGGCGCAGAATTAGGTCTACTCCGGCCCCTCAAGTCTACTCCGCCATTCAATCACGGCCGAGTTGTCTTATCGGACTCGCCACACGGAGGTAATTCACAGACGTTTGTTCCACAGCATTTTCCACATTCAGCCAGAGCCATCTACTTACTTTGTCCATGCTAAGCCCTAACATTGTTTAAAGTTGTGACATTGACTACAAAACTTGTTCTAGTTTGGAAAGGTACACAAGTTCCAAATTACAATAGCCAATATTAAAAGAACCTTGAATTTCTGAAAAGAGCTCCACGATAAACATCAAATCTATCTAATTCATCAATTAAATCTATAATCAGGATTATCATCAATTCCCAACCTCAATGTCTTGCCTCCCTCCATTTATTGGTCCAGTTTCACTAAAAGCACTTTTGTCCAGTATCATCTCCATACTGGACTTTTCCACTGAATTCTCACAGGACTCCAACTCAGTCAAATCTGCAGCATCCCACTGCCTGAACAAAGTCCCTGCTGCAGCTCCTCGACAAGCTTTCCATCACTCAGTGTTACAATTTGAAATTCTCAATTCTGGCCTATATCTGCACCTTGCTCCTCCCTAGTTCAGGAATTTCCCCTTTCCAGTATTCCTATTCCTCTGATTTCCTCTACATCTCCGATTTTGATTTCCCTTCTTCTGCCCCACTATCAATGGCAGTTTCCACCAGGGTTTCAGGACATGACCCATTCATTCTTGCCTCATTACTCCATCTTTCTGAGAGTGTAGAAGAGTAACCAAGCAACCAAGGTTCCAGGATTGACATCAGCTCCATTGAGTTATAGAGTCCTAGAGTCATAGAGTAATACAGTATGGAAACAGCCCCTTCGGCCCAACTTGCCCACACCTGCCAACATGTCCCAGCTATACAAGTCCCACCTGCCCACGTTTGGTCCATATCGCTCCAAACCTGTCCTATCCATGTATCTATCTAACTGTTTCTTAAATGTTGGGTATAGTCCCTGCCTCAACTACCTTCTCTGGCAGCTTGTTCCATACATCCACCACCCTTTGTGTGAAAAGGTTAACCCTCAGATTCCTATTAAATCTTTTCCCTTCATCTAAACCCATGTCCTCTGGTTCTCGATTCACCTACTCTGAGCAAGAGACTTTGAGCATCTACCCAATCTATTCCTCTCATGACCTTATACACCTCTATAAGATAACCCCTCATCCTCCTGTGCACCAATGAATAGAGTCCCAGCCTACTCAACCTCTGCCTATAGCTCAGACCCTCTAGTCCTGGCAACATCCTCATAAATCCTCTCTGCACACTTTCCAGCTTAACAACATCTTTCCTATAACACAGTGTCCAGAACTCAACACAATATTCTAAATGCAGCCTCACCAACGTCTTATAAAACTGCAACGTGATCTCCCAACATCTATACTCAATACTCTGGGTGGTGAAGGTCATTGTGCCAAAAGCCTTTTTGACCACCTGATCTACCTGCGACTCCACCTTCAAGGAACTATGCACCTGCACTCCTAGATCCCTCTGCTTTACAACACTCCCTTGAGGCCTACCATTCACTATGTATCCCGCCCTTGTTAGACTTCCCAAAACGCAACACCTCACACTTCTCTGTATTAAATTCCATCAACCATTCCTCAGCGCACCTGGCCAATTGATCAAGATCCTGCTGCAATTTTTCACAACCATCTTCACTATCTGCAAAACCACTCACTTTTGTATCATCAGCAAACTTGCTAATCTTGCCATGTATGTTCTCCTCCAAATCACTGATGTAGATGACAAACAGTAACTGGCCCAGCACCGAACCCTGAGGTGCACCACTAGTCACAGGCCTCCAATCCGAGAAGCAACCTTCCATCATCACCCTCTACTTCCTCCCATGAAACCAATTTTCTATCCATTCAGCTATCTCTCCTTGGATCCCATATGATCTAACCTTCCAGAGCAGCCTACCTTGCGGAACCTTGTTGAAAGCTTTGCTGGAATCCATGTATACAACATCTACAGCTCTTCCCTCATCAAACTTTTTGGTCAGGTCTCCAAAAAACTCAATCAGATTTGTGAGACACGATCTCCCACTTACAAAACCATGCTGACTATCCCTATTCAGCCCTTGTCCGTCTAAATGCCTGTATATCCTATCCCTCAGAATACTCTCTTTGGTAACTTTCCAACTGCAGAGTCAGAGAAGAGGAAACAATATTAACTGTCATGCCCATCCATCAGACCATTATCTATGATATTTGGTTAAAAAAAATGCAGGAAAGAAGCGACAAAGAAAGTTCAGTCTGAAGAAAGGTCTCAACCCGAAACATCACCTATCCATGTTCTCCAGAGATGCTGCCTGACCTGCTGAGTTACTCCAGCACTTTGTGTCCAGCATCTGCTGTTCCTTGCTTCCACGAAAAAGAAAAGGGAATGAATTTGAAGCAAGTAGTCATAAAGACAATTTAGTAATGTTACATTTGAAGCCAAAGGATTGGACAGATAGTGCAAAAAGCAGGACCACTCTGTTTGCCATATGGTTTGTTATTATTTTTGGCACTTTTGTATTTCAGATCAACTCGTGCGCGGCGGGAGTGTCCCGGGGAGCCACGTAGGCCAGTTCCACCCTGTGAACAACCGTGCCACCGACAACCAGAGCGACGACCGATGACCGGAATGCACCCCGGTAGGCCTGACTCGCCCCACAGCCCTTCCAGGGAACTGCGGGGAAGCCGGGAGGCGAGGCCTTTCTGGCCGAAGGAGCCTCAGCGGCGGCGGGGATGGGAGCCTTGGCAATGGCAACGGGGGCCTCAGCGGCGCCAGTGGAAACCTCGGTGGTGGTGGAGCATGATGGGGGAGGGGAGGGAAGACAATGGGGACCCGGCGTGGGGGGACCATGGGGTGGGAGAGTGGGAGAATAAAGGGGGACCCAGTGTGGGGGAGTGGGGGGGGGGGGGAGCTCTAGTTTAGAATCCTCTGCCCAGGGGATTAGTCTGTGTTTGTTTGTTTGTTCGTTCATTTGTTCCGGTGAGGGCGGTGTGCCCATGGTAGCCAGACAACAGTCGCTTGTCCTTTTCTTTTTTTCACTTTTAATGTCATGTTTTTGTGTACCTTGTTGTGCGTTGTGACTGCTGGTAGACCAATTTCCCTCCGGGGATGATGAAAGTTTACCGTATCGTATCGTTACACTTTCCAGTTCCTTGTGCCGCTACAATCATCTGATTGATCTCAACGACAACATTACAGACCCACACTATAATGGCCACCAGAATAAAACAGCAGGGTTTATCTTTGCTTTGGATTTCAGCTGACAGCAAAGTCTCCACCCATCAGCTGCCGTGATTTATAATAGACTAGAAAAGAGGGCCCGTTGGGCCCGTCCCCACACCCCCCATTCTCTCCTCCCCCAGCCCCACTCTTACTCTCCAAGTGTGCCCGTTGGGCCCGTCCTCCTGATCTGTGTATAGCCTTCTTTTTTTTTTTTTTTTCCTAATCAGATGTTTTCTTTTTTTTTCCTAATCAGATGTGCAGCACTTTGGTCAACGTGGGTTGTTTTTAAATGTGCTATACAAATAAAACTGACTTGACTTCACTTGACTTGACTTGCAATAACAAAAAAGACTTCTTGGAAGCTTTTCGAAACAATGTAGCCGTCACAAGCTGAAAACTAAATCCTTTTCTGGAAACTTTTGGAAACAAATGTAGCCATCACGCGCTGAAGCCCCTTCAAGAAAGTTTAAACTTTAATATCTCTCTAGCTTTAAAAAGGTAGCTTCAATTTGAACGAAAGTACTTACAATAGTTGCCCAGGTTAATGGTGAATACGGCGGTACAAAAATCGTAGCGCTTTGGTGTACCGTCTTGGAGGAGTAGGGTTTGTAAGTTAAACTTCGGAATCTTCCGTACATACACACATACACACATACATACGAACGCAGAGTTTTAGTATTATACTAGAAAAGAGGGCCCGTTGGGCCCGTCCCCACACCCCCCATTCTCTCCTCCCCCAGCCCCACTCTTACTCTCCAAGTGTGCCCGTTGGGCCCGTCCTCCTGATCTGTGTATGTCAAGTGACCACTATAGCCTTCTTTTTTTTGTTTTTTTTCCTAATCAGATGTCTTTTTTTTTTTCCTAATCAGATGTGCAGCACTTTGGTCAACGTGGGTTGTTTTTAAATGTGCTATACAAATAAAACTGACTTGACTTGACTTGACTTGACTTGCAATAACAAAAAAGACTTCTTGGAAGCTTTTCGAAACAATGTAGCCGTCACAAGCTGAAAACTAAATCCTTTTCTGGAAACTTTTGGAAACAAATGTAGCCATCACGCGCTGAAGCCCCTTCAAGAAAAGGGTTAGAAATGAAAATTTAAACTTTGATATCTCTCTAGCTTTAAAAAGGTAGGTTCAATTTGAACGAAAGTACTTACAATAGTTGCCCAGGTTAATGGTGAATACGGCGGTACAAAAATCGTAGCGCTTTGGTGTACCGTCTTGGAGGAGTAGGGTTTGTAAGTTAAACTTCGGAATCTTCCGTACATACACACATACATACATACATACGAATGCAGAGTTTTAGTATTATACTAGAAAAGAGGGCCCGTTGGGCCCGTCCCCACACCCCCCATTCTCTCCTCCCCCAGCCCCACTCTTACTCTCCAAGTGTGCCCGTTGGGGAGGGCCCGTTGGGCCCGTCCCCACACCCCCCATTCTCTCCTTCCCCAGCCCCACTCTTACTCTCCAAGTGTGCCCGTTTTTTTTTTTTTCCTAATCAGATGTTTTGTTTTTTTTTCCTAATCAGATGTGCAGTACTTTGGTCAACGTGGGTTGTTTTTAAATGTGCTATACAAAAAATTGACTTGACTTGACTTGACTTGACTTGCAATAACAAAAAAGACTTCTTGGAAGCTTTTCGAAACAATGTAGCCGTCACAAGCTGAAAACTAAATCCTTGCTGAAAACTAAATGATTTTCTGTAAACTTTTTGAAACAAATGTAGCCCCTTGAAGAAAAGGGTTAGAAATGAAAATTTAAACTTTAATATCTCTCTAGCTTTAAAAAGGCAGCTTCAATTTGAACGAAAGTACTTACAATAGTTGCCCAGGTTAATGGTGAATACGGCGGTACAAAAATCGTAGCGCTTTGGTGTACCGTCTTGGAGGAGTAGGGTTTGTAAGTTAAACTTCCGTACATACACACATACATCCCTACATACGAACGCAGAGTTTTAGTATTATACTAGAAAAGAGGGCCCGTTGGGCCCGTCCCCACACCCCCCATTCTCACTCCCCCAGCCCCACTCTTACTCTCCAAGTGTGCCCGTTGGGCCCGGAAAAGAGGGCCCGTTGGGCCCGTCCCCACACCCCCCATTCTCTCCTCCCCCAGCCCCACTCTTACTCTCCAAGTGTGCCCGTTGGGCCCGTCCTCCTGATCTGTGTATGTCAAGTGACCACTATAGCCTTCATTCTTTTTTTTTTTCCCTAATTTTTCCTATTCAGATGTGCAGTACTTTGGTCAACGTGGGTTGTTTTTAAATGTGCTATACAAATAAAACTGACTTGACTTGACTTGACTTGACTTGACTTGCAATAACAAAAAAGACTTCTTGGAAGCTTTTCGAAACAATGTAGCCGTCACAAGCTGAAAACTAAATCCTTGCTGAAAACTAAATCCTTTTCTGGAAACTTTTGGAAACAAATGTAGCCCCTTGAAGAAAAGGGTTAGAAATGAAAAATTTAAACTTTAATATCTCTCTAGCTTTAAAAAGGTAGCTTCAATTTGAACGAAAGTACTTACAATAGTTGCCCAGGTTAATGGTGAATACGGCGGTACAAAAATCGTAGCGCTTTGGTGTACCGTCTAGGAGGAGTAGGGTTTGTAAGTAATCTTCCGTACATACACATATACATACATACATACGGAATGTTGGACCGCAGAGTTTTAGTATTATACTAGAAAAGAGGGCCCGTTGGGCCCGTCCCCACACCCCCCATTCTCTCCTCCCCCAGCCCCACTCTTACTCTCCAAGTGTGCCCGTTGGGGAGGGCCCGTTGGGCCCGTCCCCACACCCCCCATTCTCACTCCCCCAGCCCCACTCTTACTCTCCAAGTGTGCCCGTTGGGCCCGGAAAAGAGGGCCCGTTGGGCCCGTCCCCACACCCCCCATTCTCTCCTCCCCCAGCCCCACTCTTACTCTCCAAGTGTGCCCGTTGGGCCCGTCCTCCTGATCTGTGTATGTCAAGTGACCACTATAGCCTTCATTCTTTTTTTTTTTCCCTAATCAGATGTTTTTTTTTTTTTTCCTATTCAGATGTGCAGTACTTTGGTCAAGTGGGTTGTTTTTAAATGTGCTATACAAATAAAACTGACTTGACTTGACTTGACTTGACTTGACTTGACTTGCAATAACAAAAAAGACTTCTTGGAAGCTTTTCGAAACAATGTAGCCGTCACAAGCTGAAAACTAAATCCTTGCTGAAAACTAAATCCTTTTCTGGAAACATTTGGAAACAAATGTAGCCCCTTGAAGAAAAGGGTTAGAAATGAAAAATTTAAACTTTAATATCTCTCTAGCTTTAAAAAGGTAGCTTCAATTTGAACGAAAGTACTTACAATAGTTGCCCAGGTTAATGGTGAATACGGCGGTACAAAAATCGTAGCGCTTTGGTGTACCGTCTAGGAGGAGTAGGGTTTGTAAGTAATCTTCCGTACATACACATATACATACATACATACGGAATGTTGGACCGCAGAGTTTTAGTATTATATAGACTAGAAAAGAGGGCCCGTTGGGCCCGTCCCCACACCCCCCATTCTCTCCTCCCCCAGCCCCACTCTTACTCTCCAAGTGTGCCCGTTGGGGAGGGCCCGTTGGGCCCGTCCCCACACCCCCCATTCTCACTCCCCCAGCCCCACTCTTACTCTCCAAGTGTGCCCGTTGGGCCCGGAAAAGAGGGCCCGTTGGGCCCGTCCCCACACCCCCCATTCTCTCCTCCCCCAGCCCCACTCTTACTCTCCAAGTGTGCCCGTTGGGCCCGTCCTCCTGATCTGTGTATGTCAAGTGACCACTATAGCCTTCATTCTTTTTTTTTTTCCCTAATCAGATGTTTGTTTTTTTTTTCCTATTCAGATGTGCAGTACTTTGGTCAACGTGGGTTGTTTTTAAATGTGCTATACAAATAAAACTGACTTGACTTGACTTGACTTGACTTGACTTGACTTGCAATAACAAAAAAGACTTCTTGGAAGCTTTTCGAAACAATGTAGCCGTCACAAGCTGAAAACTAAATCCTTGCTGAAAACTAAATCCTTTTCTGGAAACTTTTGGAAACAAATAAAGAGGGCCCGTTGGGCCCGTCCCCACACCCCCCATTCTCTCCTCCCCCAGCCCCACTCTTACTCTCCAAGTGTGCCCGTTGGGGAGGGCCCGTTGGGCCCGTCCCCACACCCCCCATTCTCTCCTCCCCCAGCCCCACTCTTACTCTCCAAGATGTTTTGGGTTTTTTTCCTAATCAGATGTGCAGTACTTTGGTCAACGTGGGTTGTTTTTAAATGTGCTATACAAATAAAAGTGACTTGACTTGACTTGACTTGACTTGCAATAACAAAAAAGACTTCTTGGAAGCTTTTCGAAACAATGTAGCCGCCGTCACAAGCTGAAAACTAAATCCTTGCTGAAAACTAAATCCTTTTCTGGAAACTTTTGGAAACAAATGTAGCCCCTTGAAGAAAAGGGTTAGAAATGAAAATTTAAACTTTAATATCTCTCTAGCTTTAAAAAGGTAGCTTCAATTTGAACGAAAGTACTTACAATAGTTGCCCAGGTTAATGGTGAATACGGCGGTACAAAAATCGTAGCGCTTTGGTGTACCGTCTAGGAGGAGTAGGGTTTGTAAGTAATCTTCCGTACATACACATATACATACATACATACGGAATGTTGGACCGCAGAGTTTTAGTATTATATAGAAGATAGATAGATAGATAGAAGATAGATAGATAGATAGATAGATAGACTAGACCGAGTGGGCCCGTTGGGCCCGTCCTCGTAGGGTTTCCATTGTAACCGGGAGGGGAGGAAAGGGGGAGGGTTGGGGGAGGGAAGGGGGAGGGAGGAGGGGAGGGAGGGGGGGAGGGGAGGGGGGGAGGGGGGAGGGAGGGGGGTAGGGGGGAGGGAGGGGGAGAGGGGGGGATGGGAGGGGGGAGGGGAGGGGGGAAGGGAGGAGGGAAGGGGGGGAGGGAGAGGGGAGGGAGGTGGGTAGGGGGGAGGGAGGGAGGGGGACCTCCCCTTTTCCCAGTACCCCTCTTTCCCCGTTGGGCCCGTCCTCGTAGGGTTTCCATTGTAACCGGGAGGAGGGGAGGGCGGGAAGGGGGAGGGAGGGAGGAGGGAGGTGTGGAGGGAGGAGGGGAGGGGAGGGAGGGGGGAGGGGAGGGAGGGGGGTAGGGGGGAGGGGGAGGGAGGGGGAGGGAGAGGGGATGGGGGAGGGGAGGGGGAAGGGGGGAGGGAGGGGGACCTCCCCTTTTCCCAGTACTCCTCTTTCCCCGTTGGGCCCGTCCTCGTAGGGTTTCCATTGTAACCGGGAGGGGGGGAGGGAGGGAGGAGGGAGGTGTGGAGGGAGGTGTGGAGGGAGGAGGGGAGGGGAGGGAGGGGGGAGGGGAGGGAGGGGGGTAGGGGGGAGGGGGAGGGAGGGGGAGGGAGGGGGAGGGAGAGGGGAGGGGAGGGGGAAGGGGGGAGGGAGGGGGGAGGGAGGGGACCTCTCCTTTTCCCAGTACCCCTCTTTCCCCGTTGGGCCCGTCCCCGTAGGGTTTCCATTGTAACCGGGAGGGGGGGAGGGAGGGTGGAAGGAGGGGGAGAGGGGTGGAAGGGTGGAGGGAGTGGGGGAGGGTCGGATGGAGGGAAGGAGGGAGGGAAGGAGGGAGGGGTGAGTTAGGGGCTGAGTGGTGATGGAGGTTGGGATTGAGGGGGGAGAGAGTGGGGATGGAGGTGGGAAGGAGGGGGGAGGAAGAGGTTGAGGGGGAAGTGGGACCTCCCCTTTTCCCAGTACCCCTCTTTCCCCCACCACCAAGCCCCCACCGCAACGACCCCTGTTGTCCCCCTACCCAGTCCCCATTCTCAGACCCCCCCCCATTCTCTTGGAATAAAAAAAAATACTTTAAAAAAAAAAGTGCTTTTTAATTGCTTGTTTTGAAACATTCGCGGTTAAGTGCTTTTTTAAAAAACATTCGCGGTTAAGTGCTGGTTTTGAAACATTCGCGGCTACTTAGTGCTTCTGTCAGTTGCTTTTCGAAACAATGTTGCAACCATCTCACACAAGCATTGGGAGGATGGGAGGGAGGGAAGGGGAGGGAGGGAGGAGGGAGGTGTGGAGGGAGGAGGGGAGGGAGGGGGGAAGGGGAGGGGGGGAAGGGGGCGGGAGAGGGGAGGGAGGGGGGATGGGATGGGGAAGGGGGGAGTGAGGGGGACCTCCCCTTTTCCCAGTACCCCTCTTTCCCCGTTGGGCCCGTCCTCGTAGGGTTTCCATTGTAACCGGGAGGAGGGGAGGGAGGGAAGGGGGAGGGAGGGAGGAGGGAGGTGTGGAGGGAGGGGAGGGGGAGGGAGGGGGGAGGGGAGGGGGAAGGGGGGGAGGGGGGGAGGGAGAGGGGGAGGGAGGGGGGGAGGGGGGTGAGGGGGGAGGGAGAGGGGTAGGGGGGGGAGGGGAGGGGGAAGGGGAGGGAGGGGGACCTCCCCTTTTCCCAGTACCCCTCTTTCCCCGTTGGGCCCGTCCTCGTAGGGTTTCCATTGTAACCGGGAGGAGGGGAGGGAGGGAAGGGGGAGGGAGGGAGGTGTGGAGGGTGGAGGGGGAGGGAGGGGGGAGGGGAGGGGGGAAGGGGGGGAGGGAGGGGGGGTGGAGGTGGGAAGGAGTGGGGAGGAAGGGGTTGAGGGGGGAAGGGGGGGGGAGGGAGGGAATAGGGGCCCCATGCTGATCTGTGTATGTTAAGTGACTTGCACAACTTTAAAAAACTGGCAGTTGCTTTTCGCAACAATGTTGCAACCATCTCACACAAGCATTGTGACGTCACAAGCTGAAGACCTTGAAAAAAAAGGTCAGAAAAAAAATTATGTAAATTTAAAGTAGTAAACACCCAATAGCAGCCGCTTGTCCATCGCGAGCTGATCTCTCATTGGTGCACGGGTGCCATTGTGACATCACGCGCTGAAGCCCCTTCAAGAAAAGGGTTAGAAATGAAAAATTTAAACTTTAATATCTCTCTAGCTTTAAAAAGGTAGCTTCAATTTGAACGAAAGTACTTACAATAGTTGCCCATGTTAATGGTGAATACGGCGGTACAAAAATCGTAGCGCTTTGGTGTACCGTCTGGGAGGAGTAGGGTTTGGCCCCTTCAAGAAAAGTGTTAGAAATGAAAATTTAAACTTTAATATCTCTCTAGCTTTAAAAAGGTAGCTTCAATTTGAACGAAAGTACTTACAATAGTTGCCCATGTTAATGGTGAATATGGCGGTACAAAAATCGTAGCGCTTTGGTGTACCGTCTGGGAGGAGCAGGGTTTGTAAGTTATGGACAGAAATTCTTCGGAATCTTCCGTATATACACACATACACACATACATACGGAATGTTGGACCGCAGAGTTTTAGTAGTATATAGATAGATAGATAGATAGAAGATAATATAGATAGATAGATAGATAGATAGATAGATAGATAGATAGATAGATAGATAGATAGATAGATAGATAGATAGATAGATATAGATTGAAATGCCTACTTGTGAAATGATCACATCTTAAAGCTGCTTTACATTATTCATTTCAGCATCTAACCATCACAACTTCAACTTCAGTGGATTCATCATTAAAATTGAAAAGCCCAAGAACCGCTGAGCATTTGTATGAAGTGACTTCACTACGAGGCACACTTTTAGCTGATAACGAGCAACACATTTCTCAAAGAAAAAATACCTAGGAAAACAATTTGCATTAGAAGAAAGATTTCTTTGAAGCTGAAATAATTTTGCACTCAAAGGATGTCTATCTGCTTGGCTATAGTTGATATCGGAATACATTGCCTTTGATGTTCATTTGTCTTAGAGCACTTGATCCATCCTTTTCTTTTTTTTGTGCAGACTTTCTCTGATTTCATTAATGGCAGACAATTTTGCCTGTCATTTAATTTTTAGATACTGGATATACAAAGGCCACTAAGCTGGCAGATAAAAAAACATTTGTGCAACATCTGTGAATCTGTGGCAACAGGTACTATATAAATCATGCCCACAGGCTTCCTTTTGGAATACCTTAACCACTATGTGACATCACATCGGAAGTCTCCATCTGTAGCAATCCTTCTGATTAAATATATTTTTGCAGTTAAAATTACATTGGGAGAAGCTGCATCTATTTTAAAACTTGACAGGATATTTCAGATGGAGTTTGGACTGTAGGTGGGGCTTACCAATTTTATGTCACAACAAGGTATTTCAGATTTACTGTTGGCAAAGCAATCTAAATAAAATTGCAGTGTGGCATGGTTCATGAACCCTTTGCATGGTTGAAAATATTAATCATGAACAATTTTGCAGGTTACATTGGCATAGCGGTAGAGCTACTGCCTTATATCGCCAGAGACCATGACTGTGGATGCTTGTCTGTACAGAGTTTGTACGTTCTCCCCGTGACCTACGTGGGTTTTCTCCAAGATCTTCGGTTTCCACCCACACTCCGAAGATGTACAGGTTTGTAGGTTAATTGGCTTGGTCTAAATGTAAAATTGTTCCTAGTGTGTGTAGGATAGTGTTAGTGTGCGGGGATCGTTGGTTGGTGTGGACTCGGTGGGCCGAAAGGCCTGTTTCCACGGTGTATCTCTAAACTAAGCAAAGGCAGCATACTAACTTGCCTGATGTACTATTCCGGCTGATTCTTAGCTGAAAATAAATTTACTGATTCATTCACAGGATTTGGGCATCACTGTAATAAAGCGGTATTTAATGTCCATCTTTAATTGCCGTTCAACTGAGTAGCTCGATCAGCTGGTTTGGAGGCAATAAAGAATCAAGCCACCGGGGGAATATGAGACGAATCTAGGCCGAAACCAGGAAAAACAAGAGTTTTCCTTCCATGAAGGACATGAGCAAATGAGAAGGATTTTTACAGCAATTGGTTTCTTGGTAACCCCTCCTGATCCTGGCTTTTTAATTTCTGAAAGTAATTAACTAACCAAATGTATATTCTTCATTATCTCTGGTGGGATTGGGACCAATGTCACTCATTCAGAGTAAAATGCTGCTTGCATATCCAGTGAGTTAACGGCAGTATCATTGTTCCCTCTGTCATAAGAAATGCCAGGATAAACATAGAGAGAGCATGATGATTATTAGATGCTGGAGACTGTACTGGTAAATATAGGGACTTCTTTCAAAGAATATTCGGCCTCACCTTCATAATGGTCCATGGTCTATCATTACATTGGATGTCTTTAAAAAATTGCATCAATGTCTTAAAAAAATTGCGGGAAAGATATGTTCTTTAACTAATGCAAACAAGCCGGTATTCTTGCCTGTGAAATGTGCTGTTCCTTCATGTTAAAGGTAACAATAGAACAGTTCTGACACAAGCAGAAAAAAACAAGTTACTCAGAATTCAATTTTGAGCGTTCAAAAGATAACACAAAAAAATAGAACCAGATTAGCACCTGCAGCAGGCAAGAAGATGGGAGAAAGTTGTCATTTTGTGGCCAAACTATTATCAACTTCCTTAACAAAGTTCTGGGCAAATCACATATTCTTTCAAAACGAGAACACAGGTCAACAGCTAAGCTTGACTTAGCTACCACTGCAGGAAAAGTCACACATTTCAAATAAAATATAATTTGTAAAATACTACTTTCAGAGAGTTGTACAGTGCAGAAAGTGGCAATGTGACCCATCTCTGAAAGACCCATTCCATTAATCCCATTCCACTGCTCGTTCCAAAACTTTACAAACTTATTTTCTTTTCAAGTATGATCAGTGTGATCAATTCCTTTGACAATTTGTTAGTGATCCTGTTATTTCAGGTAGTGCATTCGAGCTTATAACAAGTTGCGGCATAAAAATAAATCTCGCTTCCCTTCTAGAGTTCAGTGCGCAGAACCTGGTAATCTAGCAATCAATGATTTTCAAATCCGCACTAAACTTCCAGGATGTTAGCACCTGAACTTTCCTTCTATACTTGGTTCCAATGGAATGCATTCCATTGATCCATGTGCAGAACAATTGATTGACTCGCTTCTCGGTATCTTATAACTGTGTGTGAAATCATATTATCATGCACCATCCTCCTCACTAGCTTTATCTTCCTCCTGCACTGGCTGGGAGCCATTGAGCCCTGCAACACACCATGTGCAGAATCATTGACTGACTCTCCTCCTAGTTATCCACAGTCTCAGCCTCTAAGACAGCGTGTAAAATTATATGAGTGCTCCCCACCCCCACTATATTTATCCTCCTCTTGTACTGTCTGACTAGACTGCTGTCCCTGGGTATCTGGAATTAGAAAGGCTCAAGGCTCACATTGTAGAAGGGACAAGAAAGCAAGAGGTGCCTGATTATGACATCAACAGCTTGTAAATCAGAGGGAATGAGGGTCAGAGAGTTATGGAGTCGTACAGCACTGAAACAGGGCCTTCGGCCCAACTTGCTCATGCCGACCAAGATGCCGCATCCATGCTAGTTACCCCTGCATGCGTTTGGCCCATATTCCTCTAAACCTTTATGGGATATCAGATGAAGGTTTAGGTATGAAGACACAGACACCTTTGGTAGTTTCAGCCCAATCCTGTGTCCTCAATAACATTGCACCCCATTGATGGCTGGCATTGTCTCTGTAATGACATGAAGATACACCTGAAACCTCACTAATTAACTGCAATCACATCCACTTTCCCACCATCTTGTCCTGCAAAGTTTGTGTCAGTAAGGAACCTGTAAATATTTTTGTGTGGCTGTGAGTTGTGGATATATGAATTACAAGAGTGCAAGGGCAAGGAGAACGTTACCCACCATAGTTGGTGCAGATTGATGCTCGGGTCACCCAACTTTAACATTTATGACTCAACAACGATGCTCTCCAAACTTGTAAATAAAATTAAGTATTGGCAAATTAACCTTTACTTCCATCATAGCATCACAAACTAACTGTAGAAAAGGAGACCATTTGGCTCTATATTTTCTGCACCTGGAAAAGGCCAGAGATTTCTCATAACACCCAACTAGTCCGCATCCCAAATGATTTGCCTCCATAACTTGAGCCAGGAGGCTGTTTGTGGCAATAGAGAACCAAGGGGAGATTGAATAAGGGGAGGTTCGGCTCCTTGTTAAATCGTGGATGAAATGCACCTTAGCTCCTTTCACCAATTTTGATTGTGTTACCTAAAATAAAACACTTATTATTCCTGACAAAACTTCAATTGATCCAATTTCCAAAATGTTTAGCTTGAATTTTTTTATTATTTCCACTAGCCATCCTAATTTAAGCAGGCCAGACTGTGGTTTTAATGAGAGCCATGTTATTCTGCTTGCCAATTTCATGATTTTCTCCAAACCCAATCCAAATGAAATCTTTTGATCTAAGTATCAAGCAGATGATGCAATGCTGTCAATTTGGCACAGCTGTCCAAATGAATATCTGCCTTCTCCTCTCGGTCCTAACATCCTGGAGGGGAGATTTGTAATTGGGGTATGTTTAATTCGAGTTGGCAGAGTAATGGTGTTTAGTGTAGATGTGCAGATGGGGAGGAACAGTCATCTAGAGGAGAAAATGTTAGTGAGTCGAATAAGCAGGACTGTGGGGTGCAATGGTATATTTTCAAATATATATATATATATATATTTGAAAACATAATGACATTCAAAGTTAAATAAAGTTTATGATACCATAGCTTCAAGTTCAACATGCATAGGAAGGAACTGCAGATGCTGGTTTAAACCACAGATAGACACAAAAAGCTGGAGTAGCTCAGACAGCATCTCTGGAGAAAAAGAATAGGTTGCCAAACACTTTAATTCTCCTTCCCATTCCCACACTGACCTTTCTGTCCTGGGCCTCCTCCATTGTCAGAGTCAGGTGAAACGCAAACTAGAGGAACAACACCTTATGTTTTGCTTGGGCAGCTTACACCTCAGTGGTATGATTATTGATTTCTCTAAGTTCAAGTAACCCTTGCATCCCCTCTCTCTCCGCCGCTCCCCCACCCAAGTCATTGTACTAGTTTCAAAGTCGACTTGTTGAGTCTCATTGTCTGTAATTCGTTTTCACCTAGCCCACTGCTAACAATAGCTTGTTTCCTTTATCATCGTTTTTTTTGTATATGTTTCATTCATTTGTTCTATATCTCTCGATATCACCATCTATCTCGTTTCCCTTTCCCCTGACTCTCAGTCAAGAAGGGTCTCAACCTGAAACATCACCTATTACTTTTAACCAGAGATGCTTTCTGACCCACTGAGTTACTCCAGCTTTTTATGTCTATCTTCAATCTTATGTACAATAGACAATAGACAATAGACAATAGGTGCAGGAGTAGGTCATTCAGCCCTTCGAGCCAGCACCGTCATTCAATGCGATCATGGCTGATCACTCTCAATCAGTACCCCGTTCCTGCCTTCTCCCCATACCCCCTCACTCCGCTATCCTTAAGAGCTCTATCCAGCTCTCTCTTGAAAGCATCCAACGAACTGACCTCCACTGCCTTCTGAGGCAGAGAATTCCACACCTTCACCACTCTCTGACTGAAAAAGTTCTTCCTCATCTCCGTTCTAAATGGCCTACCCCTTATTCTTAAACTGTGGCCCCTTGTTCTGGACTCCCCCAACATTGGGAACATGTTTCCTGCCTCTAATGTGTCCAATCCCCTAATTATCTTATATGTTTCAATAAGATCCCCCCTCATCCTTCTAAATTCCAGTGTATACAAACCCAATCGCTCCAGCCTTTCAACATACGACAGTCCCGCCATTCCGGGAATTAACCTAGTGAACCTACGCTGCACGCCCTCCATAGCAAGAATATCCTTCCTCAAATTTGGAGACCAAAACTGCACACAGTACTCCAGGTGCGGTCTCACCAGGGCCCGGTACAACTGTAGAAGGACCTCTTTGCTCCTATACTCAACTCCTCTTGTTATGAAGGCCAACATTCCATTGGCTTTCTTCACTGCCTGCTGTACCTGCATGCTTCCTTTCAGTGACTGATGCACTAGAACACCCAGATCTCGTTGTATGTCCCCTTTCCCTAACTTGACACCATTCAGATAATAATCTGCCTTTCTATTCTTACTTCCAAAGTGAATAACCTCACACTTATCTACATTAAACTGCATCTGCCATGTATCCGCCCACTCACACAACCTGTCCAAGTCACCCTGCAGCCTTATTGCATCTTCCTCACAATTCACACTACCCCCCAGCTTAGTATCATCTGCAAATTTGCTAATGGTACTCAAATTAGTTAACATGGTGCTAACTAAAGATAATTTTTCAATTCAGAAGTTTTTTTTTAATGTGAATTTCCTTCCTGATTTGTGGTTTGGGAGAACTCTTTAATGTAACTGGATGCACAGCGAGCTTGTTGACATCAAAGTTGAATTAGGCGTGACAGCAATTGACATCAGTAAGAGAAAATCCATACTTCAAAAACCGCAAGATATTCGTGGACAGCCTTTTGAGGTCATTGATGAATGCTGTGTGATTGCTTTGGGTCTGACCACACAAAAAATAATCAGCAGTATTATTTGAGATGAATCACTAGCTTTTGTTAAGACAAAAGGACAAATAAATTTATTTGGAATTTGCAGTAAAACATCTAAATATAATAAGGTGGGAAGATGTTTCTAAATATTTCATGGTCACACTCTGAAATCACTATCCATTTACAACAAGCAACTTCTCAAACATATGTTACTGAAGTAATTTATGGTCAAATCTGTGTGTCTGTCACTTTGGCATTAAAAGCATTTGCATCTGTTTCGTTCAGCCAGCATTAGTCGAAGAGCAATCTCATAGCGCAGTAACCAAAATCCTCAGGGTAGTCAGAACTTTTCTGAAGGCAAGATGCTTATAATTGATTTCATGGCATGAATGAGGGTGGTATTAAAATTAATAGAATTATCTTATTAGCTGCTGTGTAAAGCAATTTGCCAAAGTGTCTTTCCCAATCACTGTGATTGATTGCTTTCAATATAATATATCTCTCATTTTTGGCTTTAAGAAGTTAAATTGCTGAAAAAAATAATTGGGGCCAACTTGTTTCACTAGTCAAATGTCAGTGCATAACTGAGAAAGGAAAGATATCATTTTAAAACAAAAAGATACAAAGTGCTGGAGTAACTCAGTAGGCCAGGCAGCATCTCTAGAGAACATGATAGTTAACGTTTCTGGTTGGGACCCTTCTCCATTTTGATTTGCAGCTCTCAATTCCAATAACTAAAATTACATGATATTGTCACCTGGTCCAAAGATGACATAAATAATGGCATTTCAGTGCATTTTCAATCAATAATCACATCTAAGAATTTTTTTATTTGAGCTTAGAGATACAGCATGGTAACAGGCCCTTTGGGCCACTGAATCTACATCGATTATCCATTCACACAAATTCAATGCTATCCCACTTTTTCATCCACTCCCTACGCACTGGGGGCAATTTGCAGAGGCCAATTAACCTACAAACCTGCATATCTTTGGGATGTGGGAGGAAACCAGAGCACAAAGAGGAAACCCACATGGAGTCTGCATCACCCTAAATGTTGGAAATGCATGGCCAAGGAGAGCAAGGTGCAATCAGATCTATTACAAATTTTACTGATGAAAAATTAAAACAAATCATTATTTGCAATGACCAGGACACCTTGGAAAGACTATTCGTTTTAAAGAGCACATGCAACAATTACGTTAATTCATTTGGGCTAATTTTAATCCTCTGTTGTTTGGCTGGTTAAAATGGTGACTGGCTGCTGCAGGGTGTTTTCATGATTATGATAATTGTATGGTATTTCATTGCATTGAATCTGCTTGCAAACTGCTCAGAGCCTATGAAGCTGTAGATTAAAGATCAGTGAATCAAAGCTTCTTTTACTATCCAGTTTTCTGGGCAGGTTTCCAATTTAGAAATCACTTCTTTCCCATATTTCACACTCTTATGCACAAACTGCTTTTGATGTTGATGCTATTATTGCTAAATTCTTATTGATGGAGGAAGGGACTGTAACAATCCCAGCAACAACCACCAGTAGCTCTGGTTGCTTGACAGAGATCATTCTCTACACATAAGGTTTAAATTGTCGGCTGGAGCGCACAGCTCCATTAAGCAGACCAGTCATCACCTTTAACTATCAACAAGTGATAGCTGCCTGGGAATTTGCAGCCATGGCTGATTCTCTTGATCACAGACTTCATTGGTTGCTGCTCTGTAGTTTCATTGAAAGAAAAAAAGTGAAAATAGAAAACACTATCTTTCTATTAATTGCAGCTCGGCGGCCATCATTGGGACAGTATGTTTTTACAAGAAACCCAGGCAAATGTTGCAATGTATTTGTCCTGTGGCCATTCACTATCTCTCCATATTCAACCATCTAAGAGAGTGGCAGGATGTCTGCTGTGCCTTTACTCATGCAGTCACCCCATAAGCCCACCTCACCTGAGTGGTAGAGGGACATGGCAGGATCATTACTACCTGTCAAGTCACTGTAGCAAATGGTCGGGTGTCACGAGGGACCTTAAACTGTTAACACTCTGAGAATGCTGTCCATATATTGAATGAAAATTTAATAAAACACTACACCAACCAAGGTAATTCCTCCACTTTTGGGGAACAAGGCCATCCGAGCCCCAGCAGTAGCCGGGAGATCGTGTGAATCAGGCACCGATGGAGGTCCCACAGGGGTCAGATGAGCGAGTAGATTGGATGCGGACTGCAGCAGCATGGAGCGGCGGTGGAGGACACCGACATCATCACCTGGCCAGGCCGGCCCCCACAACTCCGAATCACTGCCGCTGCCAGGCCAACAGGCCTTTAAGGCCTAGATAAGACTCTACATTTTTAAGAACTTTGAAACTTGAAGGATAGACATTGGCGCCAACAGTATTGATGCTGGTGTGCTGCCTCAGTATAATCTACTATTCTTACACCCTTGTACTTAGGTATGATCGTGCTTATGTATAGTAAGACTTTACTGAATTATATGCAAGACCAAAATCATTATGCCTGGGTTCACATGACAACAAAGTACCATGAACCATTGAACATTGATGTTCACAAGTGTAGGTCCACTCATCTGCCTTTCAGGGTAAATGTGTTTTGGGATATTCTGCCAAGAGGGTAACAGTTGAGTTTGGTCAGGAGGGCAAGAAGGAGTAAGGCTGGGAATAAGACAGAAGGTCAGTAGGGACTAGGGATGGGAGTGTGGCTGGGAGTGGTCCCATGAGAGTGAGTGGGAGGGCGTGGAGCAGAGCAGCGGGGAAAGGACGCAGGAGTGACGAAATGGGTGGAACACTGGGAATTACACAACCTCACCAACACAATGCACAGACTTGGAAATTTACCTTAATTGCCCTAATCCTATCAGATAAATTCCCTTTGTTAGACCCTCTCCCTCCTACCCTACTATTTAGACCAACCTGTCTCTTCATATCATATCATCATATCATATATATACAGCCGGAAACAGGCCTTTTCGGCCCACCAAGTCCTTGCCGCCCAGCGATCCCCGTAACATTAACACTATCCTACACCCACTAGGGACAATTTTTACATTTACCCAGCCAATTAACCTACATACCTGTACGTCTTTGGAGTGTGGGAGGAAACCGAAGATCTCGGAGAAAACCCACGCAGGTCACGGGGAGAACGTACAAACTCCTTACAGTGCAGCACCCGTAGCCAGGATCGAACCTGAGTCTCCGGCGCTGCATTCGCTGTAAAGCAGCAACTCTACCGCTGCGCTACCGTGCCGCCCTATTGTCTTCTCAGTTCTAACAGGCCGCGGATGTGAAACATTGACTGACTTTCTTTCCATAGATACTGTCTGACCTGCAGAGTTTTGCAAGCACTCTCCGTTTATTTGCCCACTGCATCGCCCTGCTGTCCTTTTTGCTGCAAAAATCACACTAGCCATGCTGACAAGTCTGAGAAATGGCAGTATTAGGTGAAATAGAATCGTAGAGCATGAAACAGGCCCTTCGGTCCAACTTGTCCACACCAACCAACATGTCCCATTCTACACTAGTCCTATCTACCTGGCCAATATCCCTCGAAACATGTCCTATCCATGTACCTGTCTAATTGTTTCTTAAATGTTACAATAGTCCCTGCCTCAACGACCTCCTCTGGCAGCTCATTCCATACACCCACCATCCTTTCCTATTAAATCTTTCTCCCCTCACCTTAAACCTATGCCCTCTGGTTCTTGATTCCCCTATGCTGGGCAAGAGGCTCTGTGCATCCACCCGATCTATTCCTCTCATGATTTTATACACCTCTATAAGCACCCCTCATCCTCCTACGCTCCAGGGAATAGAGTCCCAAACTGCTCAACCTCTCCCTATAGCTCAGACCCTCGAGTCCTGGCAGCATCCTCGTAATGTCGTGGAGTCCTCACTGGCCAAGGAATACCGCAGAAGAGAGCTGGAAGCAGAAGGGAAGGAGAGCACCTCATCTGGAGTATTTGCATCAGCTTCTGCCGCCTTCCCTTGTCTCACAGTCTTGCTGATCTATTCCACCTCCTCTGGAAACATTCAACCCATTCTGACATCTTTTATACAAATGACATTCTGACAATGCAGAATGAAAAGCTACCATTAAACCACACTGCAGACCTATGAGCCAAATGTGATAAAGGTGATTAATGGGACACACATTAAATGTACTCCATTCATTTCTCACCCGTTGTGCTTTTAGTGACAGCATGGTTGTTAACCCTACTACCGCCGTGAAGCTTTCCTCTCAAATTCTAGTTACATCTGGTAGAATCATAAATCAGTCCATAACATAGAGAGGCCATTAAAACTCCCTTTGAACAAACAATCCCATTCCCGCTCCCCATACGCTTCCATTATTTTTCCCCTTCAAGTGTTTTGCCAATTCCCTTTTGAAGGCTGCCGTTGAATCTGTATGCGGCAACCTATCAGGGAATGAATATTAAATCCAAGTCATTCATTTCAAAAAAAGAGATTCTTCTTTTTGTCAGCTCTGGTTCTTTTGCCAACCACTTTAATTCTGCAACTGCAAGGCACCAGAGTACCCTTTAGTTAATCAAGGAAAATGTCAAGTCCACAAGTCCACAAACCTACATAAAAATCACAGCAGAACCCTCCTATATGCTTCTGAGACTTGGCCTGAGACTATTGGTAGGGTACTGTAAACTTCCCAGTTCACTGGAGGGATAAGAGAGCTGGAAGCTCTCTGTTAATATGCACTGTAATACGCCTACTGCCACAACACGTCCATGACTGATTCAACTCCCTGGCCCTACACTCATCCCTGGAACATCTGGATAAGAGAGACACCTACGTCAGACTTCTATTCAAAGACGACAGTTCTGCTTTCACTACCATTGTCCCATCCAAGCTCATCTCCAAACTTGTGGAAGTTGGATTCAGCACTCACCTCTGCAACTGGATCCTCGACCTCCTGACCAACAGACCACAATCAGTGCGGATAGATGCCTAATCACTCTCTACAATAATCCTCAACACTAGTGCCCTACAGGGATGTGTTCTCAGCCCCCTTCTACACTCCTTATAAACTCACGCCTGTGCAGCCAAATACCAATCCAAGTCAGTTTACAAATTCACAGACGACCCAATCATCGTGGGCCGAATATCAAATAATAACGAGATAGAATACAGGAAGGAGATTGAGAGACTTGTAACCTAGTGCCAAGAAAATAACCTCTCTCTCAATGGCACCAAGACAAAGGAGATGGTGATCGACTTCAGTAAGCGAGGTGGCACACATACCCTAGTATACATTGATTGCGTCAAATTAGAACTTCAGTTTTTAGGAATAAATATCATCAGTGATTTGTCCTGCACAAGCCATATCGAAGCAATGGCGGAGAAAGCACACCAACGCCTCTACTTTTGTAGAAGATTTAGGAAGTTTGGCATGTCCCCAACAAGCCTTACCAAATTTCCACAGATGCACAGCAGAAAGCATTATATCAGGATGCATCATAGTGTGGTTTGGGAACAGCTTCATCCAAGACCGCAAGAAATTGCATAGAATTGTGGACGTAGTCCAGACCATCATACGAACCAACCTCCCTTCCATTGACTCCAATTACACTTCATGCTGCCTTGGCAAGACCACCAGCATAATCAAGGGCAAGTCTCACATTGATCACACCCTCTTCTTCCCTGTCCCATCAGGCAAGAGGTACAGAAGTTTGAAAATGCATACCTGCAGATTCAGAGACAGTTTCTTCCCAGCTGTTATCAGGGGACTGAAACGTTCTCTCAACAGCTAGAGCTCCCATCAACCTCATTGGAGACCTTTGAACTATCTTTAATCAGACTCTATTGGACTTTATCTTGCATTAAATGTTATACCCTTCATCCTGTATCTGTACACTCTGGACGGCTTGATTGTAATTGTGTATAGTCTTTTCGTTGACTGGATAGCGCACAACTAAAAGGTTTTTCACTGTACCTCAATACACATGAAAATAATAAAACTATAAGGTACTAATCTGTAGCCAGTCCATCTTAACCATACGCCTGTCCAGATCTTGATGGGCACATTAACCCTTTAGAATGAAGTACAAACTGGTTAATGCAATGTTTTGTGCATGATATTATTCCTGAAATTTAAAATATTGCCATAATATATAATTTGGCACCAAATTGCATTTCTGGTGAAACTACAATATCTGGCTACCCCACTTGTACTCTTTATAGAAGAGAAATAAATTGCAAACCCAGCCAGCTGAGTCTTAATAGTTTCACAGGAGTGCCATATGGGTGCCATGCTGATTTCAAAGTGGTGTCCTATGCATGTATTGGGGAAATCAGGCTGGGGAATGTATCGGCTCCACTAAGTTTTGGCTGAATACTGTCTGTTTTCATGTTTAATATCCTGAGTATCATGCGCTGATATCTTCAGAAAGCCTTTGATTAGATGCCACACGTGAGGCTGCTAAGGAAGATGAGAGCCCATGGTATCAAAGGGCAGATACTAGCATGGATAGCAGGTTGGCTGGATGGCAGAAGGCAAAGAGTGACAATAAAGGGGGCTTTTTCTGGTTGGCTGCCAGTGACTTGCGAAATTCCATAGGAGTCGGTACTAGGGCCTTCACCATTGTATATTAATGATTTGGATGAGGGGATTGATGACCAAGTTTGCAGATGATATGAAAATAGGTGGAGGGGCAGGTAGTGTGGAGAAAGCAGGGACTCTGCAGAAGGACTTGGACAGGTTGGGAGAGTGGGCAGAGAAGTGGCAGATGAAATATAGTGTAGCAGAGTGTGGAGTTTTGCATTTTGGTAGTAGGAATAAAGGCATAGATGGGGAGAAAGCAGGATAATTTCATTAGGAGGGAGAGATAGATCAGCCATGATTGAATGGCGGAGTAGACTTGATGGGCCAAATGGCCTAATTGTGCTCTTATCACATAGCCTCTTGAGGTCCACACTATCTATTGCCGACCTCAAACAATATAAAGCAAAAATAACCACACAACTGAAATGCTTGTACAATTGCAACATGGAATAACACCCATAGTAAATGGTACTACTTACAAAGACAAACGATCTGTGATAGAATCACAAATGATGGCTTCATAAATGGATACATGCTTTGCATCAAATTGAACTTGAGATCTGGTAGATTGTGTAAGTCGTGCTCCAATCACTCCTGTCAAATTATGAATGAGTGAAGAAACTATGATTTTGAATTTTTCTGCTGCTCGAAGACCTGTAAAATTAAACAGGAATGTTGAGCAAACTCTGGGAAACTATTATTCTTAAATAAAACGGAACAGCTGGTCATAATTGAACCAGCATCTAGAATATTTCCTTGTGAAATTTGTTTTTCTTCTTAGCATCTCTAACGATACTCTGAACTTCATCCAGAACATAATTAAGCTCCCTGTAGGCATTTCTTCCAGGTTCTTACATTTACAATACATATAACAGCTTAACAATACTATTCGACATGATAATCATTCCATTATTAATAAATCTTTGTCAGAAATATTTCAAATGCTCTCACTCTCTCTCTTCGAGTTGTACCCTTCATCACTGAGTATGTCTCAGCGTAGGACGATAATAAAAAGTGTGATGATTAAAGAAACACTTCAGGTCCCAGAATAATAAATGTCTACTCTAATTATCAGCCAAAAGTTAGCTACAGTGTGATGTCGTCAGTCTCAGAATGTGCTACAGGAGGAAGCAATGGTGTTTATCTAGTGGTGGCAAAATGTTATGTAACAGACTGGAGTTCTTGCCAATGTAGAATCATATGTTTGGAATAGTTGACAGAGGGTTCTGCAGGTGAGCAGGTTATTTAAGTGTTCTATTTTCTGAGTGGAAAAAAAACCACATTTAAATGTTCTGTGGTATATTAATCACTCTTCTAGCACAGTGCTGTATTCTAAATTTAATCACCTGTGTGCAATGACAACTATCTTTCATAACATACAGGACAACTTGGTTAAAAATAAACGATCTAATCTTGCAGATTAAATTTGCAGGAGGAGAATGGGGATAAAAAACAGAGTTGCAGGAACATAATTGAGTTTAATCATTGAGGAATCTTCGTCGGCAGTGCTCAGAGCTATTGGATGACCCACTTCCACTCCAGTTCTGTGGGCTCTGTGGTGACTAATGAGGTCAATGAGAGTCTAACAGATCTTCCACTGAAGGAGCAGAAAGTCCCTCACATGACAGGTGAGTGGGTAGTTTGCAAGGTGGTGCACTCTTTCGTAACTTGACTGGGTTTCTGTCTTCCCAGAGGATGGTTTCAATGCCATCCCAAATGCTCACTCTCCATTTTGATAGATCATGGGTGTGAGCTGTTCCAGAACTGATTGGAATGATACAAGGAAGCTCCATAAATCATTATCTTTGTTCTGCTGGTGTCTTGCCAATGACAGATCTCAGAACTGAATTCTATTTTGGGAGTGGAGTCACGAATGCAAGCTCCATGGTCCATCAGAGCCAAATAGGTGCAATTAGGGGACATCATTAATGCTGGGGTGTAGATCTGGGAGAAGGCATGGCATTAGTTTATTTTGCAGTGGATTTTGCAGAAAGATTATCATACTAGCTTTAAGATGCCTTAATGTAAATGGTCAAATGTGCAGAATGTCACATCCTATGAATATTATATCATATAATATCATATATATACAGCGCGGAAACAGGCCTTTTCGGCCCACCAAGTCCGCGCCGCCCAGCGATCCCCGCACATTAACACTATCCTACACCCACTAGGGACAATTTTTTACATTTACCCAGTCAATTAACCTACATACCTGTACGTCTTTGGAGTGTGGGAGGAAACCGAAGATCTCGGAGAAAACCCACGCAGGTCACGGGGAGGACGTACAAACTCCTTACAGTGCAGCACCCGTAGTCAGGATCGAACCTGAGTCTCCGGCGCTGCATTCGCTGTAAAGCAGCAACTCTACCGCTGCAGATGTTCAAGAACTCTTTTCCTCTATTGGTCAAACCTATGGATCTATAGTTGAGTTACTGTAAGTCAACTTAACATTATAATTCACATTATAATTAGGCTTTAGGATTTGGAGGTAGAGCATGGAAATGGACCCTTCGGCCCACCGAGTCGGTGCAAACCAGCAATCACCCTGTACACGAGCGCTATCCTACACACTATGGATAATTTCTTTACCAAAGCCAATTAACCTACAAACCTGGACATTTTTAGTGTGTGGGTGGAAACCGGAGAACCCAGAGAAAACTCACGTGGCCATAGGGAGAACTTACAAACTCTGTGCAGACAGCATCCATACTCATGATTGAACCCGGGTCTCTGGTGCTGTAAGGCAGCAACTCTACCCCTGTGCCACCCTTTCATTAATAACGATTGATAGTGATGTCTTGCAGAGACACCACATTACAGAACAGGAGATGTTGGCGGGCCTAAAATGTATAAAAGTAGATAAATTCCCAGAACCTAATCAAGTGTATCCTAGGACGTTGTGGGAGATAGGGAAGAAATTGCAGGGCCCCTGGCAGAGATATTTTGTATCATTCATGGCCATGGGTTAGGTGCCAGAAGACTGGGGGGTGGCTAATGTTCCTCTTTTTAAGAAAGGCTGCAAGGAAAAGACTGAGAACTATAGACCAGTGAGCCTAACACTTGTGGAGTGCAAGTTATTGAAGCAGATTCAGAGAGACAGGATCTGCATGCATTTGGAAAGGCAAGGTGAGGCGTTGCAGTTTGGTAAGACAAACCAGAGCAGGACTTACACCACAAATGGCAGGGCTCTGGGAAGTGTTGCAGAACAGGGAACCATGGGAATGCAAGTATATAGTTCCAAGAAGGTGGCAACACAGGTGGACAGGATGGTGAAGAAGCCATTTGGCACGGTTGCCATCATTACTTAGAATATTGAGTATAGAAGTTGGGACATCATTTTACAGCTGTCCAAGATACTGGTAAGGCCACATTTGGAATATTATGAATAGTTCTAGTTACCCTGCTACAGGAAGGATGTCATTCAACTAGAAATGATGCAAAAAAGATTTATAAGATCTAGCAGATCTAGAAGGTTTGAGTTAGAAGGAGAGGTCTTTTTCTCCTCGAATGAAGGAAGCTGAGGGGTCACCTTACATAGGTTCATAAAATTACAAGGGACTTCGATATAAGGTGAATAGCCAGAGACTTTTCCCTGAAGTAGGGGAGTCTAAAACAAGAGGGCAGAGGTTTAAGGTGAGTGGGGAATTATTTAAAAGGGAACTGAGAGTCAATCTTTGTGATGGGTATATAGAATGGAATGACAGAGGAAGTGATAAAGGCAGTGATAAAGACAATTACAACTTTTAAAAGAATTTGGACAAGTGCATAGCAAGGGAATGTTTGAAGGATTATGAGCTAGGGACCAGCTCGATTAGGCAAATTGGTTAGGGTGGATGGGTTGGGCCGAAAGGCCTGTTTCCATGCTGTATAGCTTGTTCCAGGTGAGGTGCAACATGGCTGCAAGCAAAAATTGAAAACTGCGGTGCTTGTCCCCAGTCTGTTGTAGCTTCATTGGTTAAAATTGTGGCTTCCATACTATTACAAAGCAGATGCAAGATGGAGACAAACTTCTGCGGACAGCCACATTTGAGAAGGACGCTTTACATTCTCACTGATTGATGGAGTCAAGTGCTTTTGTGAGGCCACAAAAAGGGGCTGCATATCGTGTCCTGGTATTTACTGTATCCTGCGTTTCTCCTGGATTTGTTGCAAGGGAAGGTCGTGCCCACCAAGCCGCTGCATGCACAGAATGCACTCGGCTATTCGGGGATGAGACAGTTGACCCTGGTGATGACCTTACCCGGAGAATAGAGGGACTAATGACTGCGACTTGTTTTGTCCTCAACATGCCAACACGATCAACTTTAATTGTTGACCTTGTTTGACAAGATTCTTCTGATCTAAATTTATGTTACACTGGTTTGAACCTCTCCCCCCCCCCCCCCCCCCCCACAATGCTACTCTTCTGTCACACATTACATGTCATCTTCTATACTAACCCCACGCAATAATTATACAGACCCACTTCAGACTCAAAACCTTCCATTTACCCAGCATCATTAACTTAGCAAAACGTATCCCAGGTGCTCTGATAGAGTATTATCAAACAAAATTTGACACAGCCACGTAAGAATGTATGTGGATGACCAAAGTTTGATCTAATAGAGAAGTATTAAGGAGAAACATGAGTGGAACCCCAACTCCATATTCCGACAATAACGGTCCCTGACGAGAACTAGAATAATGAGGATCTTGTTCCATTTCTAGGTGGCAATCTGTGTCTCTGTAAAGGAAGGAAAACACTGACGATGAAATTCAGCATTGTCTTCAGTGTGTCAGCACAAGCTCAGGAGTCTCTGTAGATCAAGGCCTCGAACACAGCGCTATGTTTGTGGGCTAGTACCAAGCCACTGTGACCTCTGCCATCCCGTTATGGCTCCTAGCCACTCACTATCTAAAGCAGGCATCTCAAACCACAGAAGACCTGGGTTCAATCCTATCTACGGCTGCTTGTCTGTACGGAGTTTATACATTCCCACCATGGCCTGCGGGTGCTCCGGTTTCCTCCCACACTCCAAAGAAGTTTGTAGGTTAATTGGCTTAGTATAATTGTAAATTGTCCATAGTGTGTGTAGGATAGTGTTAGTGCGCGGGGAACGCTGGTTGACACGGACTCGGTGGGTCGAAGGGCCTGTTTCCGTGCTATATCTCTAAACTAAACCAAGTGGTTTGTGCAGAGTTCTGTGAGTTGGTGGACCAGGCCACTGACAAGATAGATGTGGGAACTATCTTCATTGAGTTCCAGTCTGGCCCTGCACCATGACAACCTCTGAGCTCAGGATAATCACTCAGCAGCCAAGCAGAGTTGCCTGACCACAGTGCCACAGAATAAACAATGACATAGATCATGATAAATGAACCCTGAGTCATCGATAGTTTGCAGTGTAATAACAAATCAAGGATGAATGAAATGTCAACGGCGATTGTAATAAACGCTATTTTGGTACTTTAGCAGAAGTAGAAATCTGAATAGAGGAACTAAATTGTGGAGCTCCTGGATAACACAAATTTGAGATATTAAATATGAAATATTTAGTGTTGATATTAGGAGAGAGGAGAGGCAGTAGTTTATAAAAATAGCGTTCATGGATGAGCATGGAATGGGGATAAAGTATTTTAAAGAAAAACATAGTTATTGGTATACAGGGAGAGATGTTCAGAACAGAGGCGGAGGGTTAGAGCTGTTGCTTCACAACATCAGAGACACCAGGCAGGTTCAATCCTGACTATGGATGTTGTCTGCGCAAAGTTTGTACGTGATCCCTGTGACCGCGTAGATTTTCTCCGGGTACTCCGGTTTACTCCCACATCCCAAAGATATGCAGATTTGTAGGGTAATTGGCTTCTGTAAATTGCCCCTAGTGTGTGGGACATAGAACTAGTGTAAGGGTGAACAATGGTCAGTGTGCACTCGGTGGGCCAAAGGACTCATTTCCATGGTGTATGTCTAAACAAAACACAGTGGGCAGGCAATGAGTTACAGCTAAACATGATGGGAATTACAAAGCGCACAATGTCCACAAGAGATAGCTCAGAAAAACACAGGGAAAAAGGGAAGGGACACCAATGTTCATGGTTTATGCCTGGATCAACGACACATAAAGTGATTTGTCTGTTCAACTATTTAATTCAACTATTATCCCCAATATCATAAAAATTCCAATTAACTCCAAATTCCAGGTCATATCACGTTTTGTGAAAAAACTCCCAGAATTTAACCCTTGGAGCCTGCCAACATTAGGTTCCCTTCTAGGCCAATACAAAATTCTGATGAACATAATAAATGAGAAGAGATATCAGCTAATATCATGATCACTAGTACTGACGCCAGCTTTTCTTTCTGTATTTACCTGGATATTTTCATATAAATGACTCAGCTACAAGCCCAGTAATGGAACCAGGAAGCAACTATATGATAGTCAAACAACCTTCTTCGGTCTGAAGAAGGGTCCCAACTTGAAACATCACCTATCCATGTCCTCTCGAGATGCGGCCTGACCAGCTGAGTTTCTCCAGTACTGGGTTCCATGCAACAATTCAGCATCTGTAGTTCCTTGTGTCCATGTCAAACAACCCAACATTTCTTGAACCTTTTTGATGATTTTCTGCCTAATTGAAAGCATAAAGTAATAATATCTGTGATTTATTTGCCCATGATGATTCAATAATCAATATCCTCGGGTCACCTCACCTCCCTCATCCCAACCCCTAACCAAGTTCCTTTGGTCCTTCAACCGTTTCAACCCTTTCACCTTTTGGAAAATATTCCTCTCTGCCCTTTTAAGGTCTAAAATCCCAGTTTTAACTATTCACTTAGAATCGGCAATATTATTAAATTGCTTGAACCTTTTTGATGATTTTCTGCCTAATTGAAAGCATAAAGTAATAATATCTGTGATTTATTTGCCCATGATGATTCAATAATCAATATCCTCGGGTCACCTCACCTCCCTCATCCCAACCCCTAACCAAGTTCCTTTGGTCCTTCAACCGTTTCAACCCTTTCACCTTTTGGAAAATATTCCTCTCTGCCCTTTTAAGGTCCAAAATCCCAGTTTTAACTATTCACTTAGAATCGGCAATATTATTAAATTGTACTTCGTATTACACAGCTAAAATTGTATCTTTGTGTCATCTACAAAGCTGGAGATGTGGGCTTCCTTCCAGTTGCCAATGAGAACCATTAAAAGTCAAGGACTGAATATAATTCCCTGTGGCACATCACTTGCCATGTCCCATGATGTAGATGGCTTATCCATCATCCCTGTTTTCTGTTTTTGCTGCACAACTAATATCCTTGCCAATTCAAATATTTGCCTTCAGTTGTACGAATGTTATCTTTCATTAACAGCCTCATACGAAGAACTTTATCAGTTGCTTATAAGTAATATCCACATTGATTCTGCTATCTATGGCCAAAGGCGCCTCTCCAAAGAAAATTCAATTGCATTCATCATCCATGAACAATCTTTACAAACCCATGCTGGAGCAGTCTGGATCAACAAAAAACAAACAAAAAAGCATTAAAAGAATGGTTGCTTTTCCAAGCTTTGGATTGTAAATCAGGCCAGTGGTATTTGTATCTGGAGTGGGAGTACGAAAAGTTTAAATGAATGCATTCTACTGTCTTGTCTGGTGTATATCTGTTGCTTTTAATAAATCTGTTCCATAGTTAACAGCCTAAACCACTATCTGAAGGCATGTTTAATCTTCTGCTATCTGAGGACTAGAAGGTCACAAGAGAGCTTGTGTCAAATCTCATAAAGTAAGTAGTGTAACAAGCATTTTTAGCTATCCCCCTGAGCTGCAGCATGCGAGACACTGTGCATCTAAGGTCACACTTCATTTCATGGGGAGCAGGGCTTGCACATGGGAATGATCCTTATTGCTGTGCATGAGGGAAATAATCTGGTTAAGTTCAACATCATAACAGCAGTTTTAAAATGTTTAGAAAGTTTGAGGAAAGATGGATCAGATAAGTAGAGCTACTGATCACAAGAATGCAGAACACGCAAAAATGGTTCAGCCTCATAAGGGAAAGTAAAATCTAAATGGGAACCTCTTAGTGAACCATAATTGGAATTTTTTTTGGAACTGATTTTCATTTCAGCAAGTAAGAATAGCAGAGAAAATAAGTTGATCATAATGCTGCTAATTATAAATAAGAATAATGGACTGACGATTTGACCTTCCAAAAGGGGAAAGTAAACACACACAGTCAAAGTCATTTCTTTTGGACCCACCATGCAGAGTAAAAAAGTATTTGTAAAAAAGTCAGGCTGAGGTGAGATTGTGAGCAAATTGAACACCGAAGAGTACTTGGTGCCTGATGATAAAATGAAATTGAACTTGAGTCATGGTCTGATGGAAAAGATAATAAAACAAATATAGCAGACTACAGAAAAGCCAGCTTCTAGGAAAAAATAAGTGGGAAATGAAACTTCGGAATGAACACCAAAAAAAGAGATTGAATTTTCTCTCCCATTTTCCAGTATTGAGTTTCTAAAATTAACTTGCACTTTTCTGTTTGGGGAGTATCCGCATTGTGCAGCTGGGGAAGCTCAATACTTGATTAAATGAAAGTACAGCATGGAAACAAGCCCTTCGGCCCACCAATCCCATGCCGAGTGTTGATTTCCCATTCAACTTGTTCTATGTTATTCCACGTTAGCGTTCACTCCCTACACACTAGGGGCAATTTACAGAGGCCAATTAACCTACAATCCCCCATGTTTCGGGGACGTGGGAGGAAAATGAAGAACCCGGAGGAATTCTACCCAGGCACAGGGAGAACGTGCACACTCCACACAGACTGCACCCGGGATCAGGATCGAACCCAAGTCGCTGGTGCTGTGAGGCTGCAAATCTACCAGCTGTGCTTTGATGCTGCCCTCATAAAGAATTACGTATTTAACCAGAGGCTGCAACTTTGGAATTTGAAGGGCAATGTTGCGGCTCACAACATTGTGGGAAGATAAATAGGGGTGAGGGTGTGTTTAGACTGGTGATTGCAGGGATTGGAGTAGGTCGAACCTTTGGATGAAATTCACATCAAATGGTGGTGCTGGAACTAGATTGTAATGTTTCCAGTGTAGACAGCTGTATCGTGCCAATGTGGAGTTTGTTGGGTGGTGGTGGGTGTTGGGAGGGGGGTCAGTGTGGGGAGAGGGGAAGGCATGTCAGGAGCATCATCTTTTAAATGCAAAGTGAACTCGAGCTGCAGCTCTATCTCTAAAACTAAATCTAAAAATAAAGAAGAGACAAATATATCTGCTTCCAATCAATAGGGAACATTCAAATGGGTTTCCACTGTCAGAATAATAAAACTAAATGCTATAAGGTCCAGAATTATCCACTACATTCTTGCTTTCAATTACATCAATTTACACAAGTTTAATTGCAGAGTAGAGTCCATGGATCCTTGGGTCATTGAAGACCAGCAGGAAAAACCTGCCAGCCAGAATGCTGGTCCCCTGCCTGTGGAGGGGCAACCCGTCCCTTTTGTACAATTCACCCTTACCCCAAAACAAATCCCAGTGGTCGAAGAATCTATATCCCTGCCCCCTGCATCAGCTCCTCAGCCACACATTCAGATCTCGTATCTCCCGGTTCCTGCCCTCACCAGCACGAGGAACTGGAAGCAAACCAGGGATAACCACCCTGGAGGTCCTGCTTTTCAGCCTTCTTCCAAGCTCTCTAAAGTCATGCTGCAGAATATCTTTCCTCTTCTTCCCGACGTCATTTGTGCCGACATGCACTATCACTTCCGGCTGGTATATAATCCTAACTGTGATTTATTTTTTTCCCAATATGTTATGAATACAACACATTTATACCAGTTTTCTTCTGTGGTTTTTATAGGTATGCTAAACTATTCAACTTTCCTTCTTGAAATAAACAGTCAAAGGAATTTGTTATGAACAAATTAAGCACTGGTATGAATAATGTATCCAACAAAACTTCCAAGACACAGTCTGTACAATATCAAAAAGATTACTGAACGTGTTGTAGATTTTCCTCTCAAGGCATTGAACTTAACCATCAATTCACAGGCAATAAAATATGTGGCAAACAAAGTGTTTTCATGGCCAATCATAAATAAACTTGGGCAAACACAGAAGGTTAATAATCAATACGTTCATAAATATTTCTTTAAGGACAAAAAAAAGCAATAGGGTTAAATGCAGCATCAATTCCTGCTACAACAACTTTCCTCAGAACATTCATTAGAGATGTGTATTCAAAATCCATTTTATCTGTTGGAAATACTTTGAATTGGTGAAAGAAAATTGGATGTGATTTGTATTCAGAAGCACCTGCCACAATTTATTATCAGAGTAAAAGCTTACAAAAATTAATTGTCTTTGTCACTCCCATGAAATAACATCTTCAGCAAAAAGCCACATCTGAACAGGGATTGTTCTATCAAATTATCATTAAACATTTTTTTTTTAATATGAATTCATTTAACAATAGTAAATGCAGAGATGTGAGGTGGTGGCAACCAGCAGCTTCTGGGGTGATGGTGGGTCATTTGCAATTCCTATTAATATACCTGATAGTTCCCACAAAAGAGGAAACATAGAAACATAGAAACATAAAAAATAGGTGCAGGAGGAGGCCATTTGGCCCTTTGAGCCAGCACCACCATTCATTGTGATCATGGCTGGTCTTCCACAATCAGTAACCCATGCCTGCTTTCTCCCTATTTCCCTTGATTCTGCTAGCCCCTAGAGCTCTATCTAACTCTCTTTTAAATTCATCCAGTGAATTGGCCTCTACTGCCTTCTGTGGCAGAGAATTCCACAAATTCATAGCTCTCTGGATGAAAAAGGTTTTTCTCATCTCAGGTTTAAATGGCCTCACCTTTATTCTTAGACTGAGGCCCCTGGTTCTGGACCCCCCAACAATGGCAACATTTTTCCTGCATCTAGCTTGTCCAAACCTTTTATAACTTTATACGTTTCTATAAGATCCCCTTTCATCCTTCTAAGTTCCAGTGAATACAAGCCCAGTCTTTCCAATCTTTCCTCACATGACAGTCCCACCATCCCGGGATTAACCTCGTGAACCTACGCTGCACTGCCTCGATAGTAAGGATGTCCTTCCTCAAATTAGGAGACCGAAACTGCACACAATACTTCAGATGTGGTCTCACCAGTGTAAGATTTGAGAAGTTTTCCCTCATTCTGCAATCAACACCAAACCAAAGAGCTGCAGTTTGGACATTTTAAACGGGAGACTGGGGCTGATAGCGGAGAAAGGCTGCAGTCAGTTTACCAAGGGATGTCACAATCCGTGGGTCCTAAGATGGCCGCGGGACCTCGTGGCCAGCCACAAAAGCAAAAACCTTACAGCCCAGTCTCTAGGTTTCTGCAAAGCCACGGCCAGAACAATGGATGGATATTGGCCATGCAGAAACCTGCGAAACTAGGTCGAAGTCCAGACACTGGGGCGCTGACATCAGCATACTCACAATGCCCCAAGCCGACCTTCACAGTTAATCTCGTTAAGGGGGCACAATAGCCCATAGAAAACTACCTGGTAGGTGATGGGAAACCAGTTAAACCCATCACCTCTCAACGAAATACCAATTAACATACCGTCTGGCCATCCCCGGTACCCCCGGACATAACGCAGGACAAAGGGAAAACTCAATACATATCTTTTAAACAAAGAGATCCCGAGATCTGGCGGGAGATAGGACGGGCCAGAATTAGTATAACTGGCCACGACCTTTGGGGTTTAAACTCATGCAAGGCAGAAGTCGAAAACTGGAAAACTGATGCAAGTCAAACGGCAAGGATCGCAAGCCAGGAGGAAGAAGAAAAGACAGGCAAGAAAGGCATGCAAGACAGAAGTCAGAGGAGGCAACAAACGGCACGGAGAATGGAGACTCACCGAGAAGAACGGAAGGAAGAAACTCACGGAACAAGCACGACCCTCACGGACAACAGCGGAGAAGCAGCACGAACAGCCAGTAACCCCAGTAATAGCCCCATGGTGAGCATGTACCCCGATCCTGCACATCCTGGACATAGTTTTAGTGTAGAGGGGAGGGTGGTTTGAATAAACGTGGGTGTGTAAATGAATATGTGTTGGTCAATTTTGCCATGTGTCGTACGTTCCCCATCTTACAGTCAAGAATATGTCTAATAGAACTGTGTCTAAGTATTCGTGTAGTTATGCATATGTCTTTTAGAACTGCGTCAAAAGTATTCGTGTAAGTGTGCATACGTCTAGTAGAACTGTGTCTAAGTATTCGTGTAGTTATGCATATGTCTAATAGAACTGTGTATAGGTATTCATGGACAATAGTCCCAAGTGCTCAATAAAAGCCTTTTCCGTTTAAACCCTGGTCTTCAAATCTGGTCTGGTTGAATTTTTCTGCACTATAAACGCTCCTGCATCTAAGTCCAGTGTCTAGAACTGTAGGGGGTGAGTGGGTCGAACCACTCATGGGGAACCAGTGTGCGCGGCCTGGTCAAGGGATCAGAGCAAGGCACGGGGACCTTAGGTCGGGCGAAAGCTCGGCGCAGAAAACCCCTTACACCAGGGCCCTGTACAACTGCAGAAGGACCTCTTTACTCCTATACTCAAATCCTCTCGTTATGAAGGCCAACATGCCATTAGCTTTCTTCACTGCCTGCTGTACCTGCTGTACCTGCTTACTTTCAGTGACTGGTGTACAAGGACACCCAGGTCTTGTTGCACTTCCCTTTTTCCTAATCTGACACCATTGAGGTAATAAACCGCCTCCTTGTTTTTGCCGCCAAAATGAATAACCTCACATTTATCTACATTATGCTGCATCTGCCATGCATCTGCCCACTCACTCAAGCTGTCCAAGTCACCGTGCAACCTCCTAGTATCCTGTTCGCAGTTCACTCTGCCACCCAGCTTTGTGTCATCTGCAAATTTGCTCATGTTATGTTTAATTCCATCATCCAAATCATTAATGTTTATTGTAAATAGTTGTGTCCCCATCACCGATCCTTGCGGTACCCCACTAGTCACTGCCTGCCATTCTGAAATTTATTCCTACTCTTTGCTTTCTGTCTGCCAACCAATTCTCTATCCATGTCAATACCCAACCCCCAATAGCATGTGGTCCAATTTTGCCCACTAATCTCTTGTATGGGACCTTATCAAAGGTCCACGATTTCTAGAGCCACCTCCTTGAGTACCCTGGGATGTAGACCATCAGGCCCTGGGCATTTATCAGCCTTCAGTCCCATCAGTCTACCCAATACTATTTCTCGCCTAATGCAAATTTCTTTCAGTTCCTCTGTCTCCCTAGATCCTCTGCCCTCTAGTACATCTGGGAGATTGTTTGTGTCTTCCTCAGTGAAGACAGAACCAAAGTACCCGGTCTGCCATTTCTTTGTTCCCCAAAATAATTACACCTGTTTCTGCCTTCAAGGGACCCACATTTGTCTTTACTAATCTTTTTCTCCTACCATACCTAAAGAAGAGGAAAACGTAAAAGCTGATGGTTTGAAAGGGGCACAAGAATCATCATTCAGCAGCCGATCCTTGGTTAGTATTCATTCAATGCTGCAACAGACGCTGATCAAAATATTGATGAAGCAGTTTTCTTCTCCACAAAAGGGAATTTGGGATGACAGCGATGGCAATATTCCTGCATGAATGTTAGACGTTAACATTCCTTGATGTTAACATTCCTGCATGAATAACGCATAACGACTACACCTGTAAGAAGTGTGTCCACCTACAGCTCTTGGCTGATGGTGTGAGGAGACTGGAGCTGCAGCTGGATTATATCAAGATCATCTGGGAGATAGCGAACGTTATTGACAGGAGTTATAGTGAGGTGGTAAGGTGCAGGCAGAAATGGATGGGTGATTACCAGGAAGGGTAATGGAGGTAGGCAGAGAGCGCAGGAATTCCCTTGTGCCCATTCCCCTTGAAAACAAGTATACCCTTTTGGATACTGTTGGGTAGGGGGTGAGGGGAGGGTGGGGAAGGTGACTCTTCAGAGGAGAGGAACAAAGGCAATCAGGTCTGTGGCATTTGGGTCTCAGGGTCACCTTTCAGCCAGAGGGTGGTAAATCTGTGGAATTCATTGCCACAGAAGGCTGTGGAGGCCAAGTTAATTAATATTTTTAAGGCAGAGATAGATGGATTCTAGATTGGTACAAGTGTCCGAGGTTATGGGGGAGAAGGCAGGAGAATGGGGTAGAGAGGGGAAGATAGATCAGCCATGATTGAATGGCAATGGACTTGATGGGCCGAATGGCCTAATTCTGCCCCTATCACATGACCTGATGACACTAAGGCACAATGGGAAAGGGTAAAGTCAGACAGGGCTATAGTGATGGGAGAACCGATAGTTAGGAGGGGGCGGATAGGCAATACTACGGCCATAATGGTGTGTTGCTTCCAGAATGGTGTGTTGCCTCCCTGGTGCCAATGTACAGGATTTCTCTGAGCGGCTGTAGGACATTCTCCAAGAGAAGGAGGAACAGTCGGAGAACGGGAGCATATTAGCACAAATTGGTAGGAAATGGGATGAAGTCCTGCAGAGAGAAAGTAGGAAGTTAAGTAAAGTGTACGAAGCCAGAAGACCTCAAGGATGATAATCTCCAGGTTATTCCTGGTGCTCCAGGGATTGAGGAGCTACTTGAGAAGAAAATCTCAGGGCGGCACAGTGGTGCAGCTGGTAGAGCTGCTGCCTCACAGCGTCAGAAACCCTGGTTCAATCCTGATCTCGGGTGCTGTCTGTGTGTGGTTTGCACATTCTCCATGTGACCATGTGGGTTTCACCCGGGTGTACTTCATCCTGATAGGTCTCGTCCTCACCTTATCCAAAGTCTGGTCACCTTTCCTAAAATATGACGCCCAGACAATGCAGCACATTAGCTGAGATTTCATTTGTAATGTTTGCTTTAGTTTCTGTCCATTTGATGCCCCCATTTACAAGTGGCCTCCTCAATTCGTCTGCCACCTTCAAAGATTTCAGATTATGCATCCAAAGGACTCTTTTCTTGCAAAACTGTTTCCTCAGAAATGTATCAATTAGCAAGAAAGACAAATTGTGAAGAACCACAATCATTAATAATGCAATAAAATATTCATTTCTATTGAAGTGATTGCTGTTATGTTTTCTGACGTTTGACTAGTTTGGGTATTAATACAAATCTTATGAATGCTAATTTAAATTAAAAAGGCATATGCCAATGCTAATGTATTTTATTGCATCTTGGCAATTTTTTGAAATGATGGATTTGCAATGGAAATATTCTTACATACTAAAACAGAATCTCTTAGTTGGCGTCTGCTGCTCCCCATCTTTATGGCATTTGTGATCTGAATTTTTTTAATTCTATCTCTGCTAAGCAGGTGTTAAATGCATTTGTTATTTTTCCAATAGTAGAAGCAAATAATATGCAAATGATTCAAATTTGTTATGAAATGGTCTTAGAATTGATAAAATCGAACACAAAAGAAATCAATGGGGAAACAGATTATCATATCATTTTTGTAACTAATGAAGTTTCAATGTTGGACAATCAGCAAAGCAAATTAAAGCAAATTAAAGTGGTACTTAATTTCCATTAAATTAACCATAACATTTTCAATGAATATGAAAACAAGTACACTCCAAGCCCAAATACCTTATTTTGATGATTTTCCACATCTTTTGTATGCAGATTTAATATCTAATGTAGAAACTTTACAAAAGGATAAACTATTGAACATTCTTGTGATCATTTCAACACAACTTTGATCTTCCAGTTAGACCAATGATATTTGTAAAAGCCTATATTGCATTAATACCAAAATTCCACAATGTCCCCATAGGGGGCTGGGATTAACTGGCATCCCGTGGAATGCAATGAATCTGAAGACCACCAAATATTTCAAAGCAAATAATTGTAACCACATCTTAAATGTTTTATGTGAATATACATGTCACGGGCAGCAAAATAGAAAGCTGGTTGCAGCATATCATTGTTTGAGTGCGGGTTTCAGCAGTTCCTTTTCAGATCGCTAGATGGAGCACCATTCAGTGACGGGGCTTTCTAAATCGATGCAATGATGAATCCCACCCTGCTTTAAAATAGTTCAGATGGGATGCCAATGAATCTTTTATCAATGAGTCATAACAATACTGTTAGACTCTTGTGAAAAACACCAAAGATGTTGTAGCAGCTAAACAAACTTTCATAAAAGAACCTCATTGTCATGGAACAAACAAACTTCCTGGATTATAGCCCGATCCATCTCCCTCATAACATTTCCTATCCATGCACCTAGCTCAATGTTTTTTTAAATGTTGTTATTATACCTACCCCAACTACTTCCTCAGGCAGCTGGTTCCATACCCGCAACCCTCTGTGTGAAAACGTTGCCCCTCAGGTTCCTATGAAATCTTTCCTCACTCACCTTAAACATATGCCTTCTTGTTCTTGATTCCCCTAAATCTCGACAAAAGTCTATGCATTCACCCTATCTGTTCCATCATAATTGTATACACCTCTGTAAGATCCCCTCTCAGGCTCCTGTGCTCCAATAAATAAAAGTCCTCGCCTGCCCAAGCTCTCCTTATAGCTCAGACACCCCAAGCCCTGGCAATATCCTTGTAAATCCTCCCGCCACTCTTTCCAGCTTAATGCTCAAAGCTCATTATTTCCCTTTGGTTGGCTACTTTGACCAAAGGCCATTGAACCAAACAGCAAAAAACATTGCTGTGCCTTACCCCAACAAAGGCATTTAGAAAGGAAGCTTAACATTGCTATGCACTGGGTCATAAAGCTTCACAGGAATAGAATCAAACAAAAATGCTGTGGGTGTAAAATGTAGTAGACATCTAGAGTAGACATGTAAGTTGACATCTAGAGCAGCGGATGCAATAGATGAGGTTGGAGGAGGTGCAGGTGAACCTTTGTCTCACCTGGAAAGACTGTTTGGGTCCTTGGATGGAGTTGAGGGGGGAGGTAAAGGGACAGGTGTTGCATCTCGTGCGGTTGCAGGGGAAAGTGCCCGGGGATGGGGTGGTTTGGGTAGGAAGGGACGAGTGGACCAGGGAGTTACGGAGGGAACGGTCTCTGCGGAACGCAGAGAGGGGAGGGGATGGGAAGATGTGGCCAGTGGTGGGGTCCCGTCGTAGGTGACGGAAATGTTGGCGGATGATTTGTTGGATCCGCTGGCTGGTGGGGTGGAAGGTGAGAACGGGGGGGATTCTGTCCTTGTTGCGAGTGGGGGGAGGGGGAGCAAGAGCGGAGCTGCGGGATGTAGAAGAGACCCTAGTGAGAGCCTCATCTATAATGGAAGAGGGGAAGCACCATTTCCTGAAGAATGAGGGCATCTCTGACGCCCTAGTGTGAAACACCTCATCCCGGGCGCAGATGCGGCGTAGACAGAGGAATTGGGAGTAGGGGATAGACTTTTTGCAGGGGACCGGGTGGGAAGAAGTGTAGTCGAGATAGCTGTGCGAGTCAGTGGGTTTACAGTAAATGTCCGTCACTAGTCTGTCTCCTGTGATGGAGATGGTGAGGTCCAGAAACGGGAGGGAGATGTCGGAGATGGTCCAGGTATATTTAAGGGCAGGATGGAAAATGGAGGTGAAGTGTATGAAGTCAGTGAGTTCTGCATGGGTACAAGAGGTAGCACCAATGCAGTCGTCGATGTAGCAGAGGTAGAGTTCGGGGATGGGGCCGGTGTACGCCCGGAACAGAGATTGTTCGACGTACCCGACAAAGAGGCAGGCGTAGCTAGGGCCCATGCGAGTGCCCATAGCTACGCCTCTGGTTTGGAGGAAGTGGGAGGAGTCAAAGGAGAAGTTGTTGAGGGAAAGAACCAGCTCTGCTAGGCGGAGGAGAGTGTTGGTAGATGGGGATTGGCTGGCTCTACGGTCGAGGAAGAAACGGAGGGCTTCGAGACCATCCTTGTGGGGGATGGAAGTGTAGAGTGACTGGACATGGGCATGGCTATATTTCAACAGTGTTCTGTTCAGCTGGACTTTGCCACACTATTCTTTGTAGATAAATTGTAGATAAATTTCTACAGAAAAGCATCTTGGCCACAAGTCCATCAGGCAGTGGTTAGCACAAAACAAACTGCAGGTACTGGGGGAGAAAGAAACAATGGATTCTTTGGGATGGTTTCTCAAGAAGACTACCAAAGTCACTTGGCTACATGCCTCTTCACCAGAATTCACCTACAAGCACCAAGACCTCTCTTGGCTGGTAGCAAGAGGGGCCATCCCCATCAGATCCTTCCTTCACAGGTGAAGGGTGGCACAACGGTACAGCGGTAGAAGAAGAGAATCTTAAGATTTCTTGCAGCGCCGGAGATCCGGTTTGATCCTGACTGTGGGTGCTGTCTGTACGGAGTTTGGACATTCTCCCTGTGACTGCGTGGGTTTTCTCCGGGTGCTCCAGTTTACTCCCACATTACAGGTTTATAGGTTAATTGGCGTTAGTTAACTGTCCCTAGTCTGTCGGGTAGAACTAGTGTCTGGGTGATCACTGGTCAGCGTGAACTGAGTGGGCCTGTTTCCATGCTGTATCTCTAAACTAAACTCTAAACTAAGGTTGGAGTCTTGCTCCTAACAAACACTGCCCTCAAGATGGAGACAGTGCAGACATTACGTTCACCTCATAACGGACTGTGTATTAGACAAGAAACTACAGAAAGGAATGCAGTGGTTGTTGTTGAGATCACACTGAGCATCTGTGCAGCAGAATACTCTGTGATCTACAGGACGTTCTCTGGGATGCATACAAGGACAACCATCAACTGCAGCATACAAGGGCAACCATCAACTGCAGCTGGGTAGATCACCAACTTGGTGAAAGATGCGCTTTTGGTCTTTTGGTCTTCCAAGGAGACGCCTGCAGCTGAATGTAGTTAACAGGGATATCCCGAAGTGAAACTAAACTAAACTAAACTATGTATAACTTAGAGATACAGGCCCTGCAGCGCACCAAGTCCACTCCGACCAGCGATCCCGGCATATTAACACTATCCTACACATCTGTAGTCACAGGGAGAACGTACAATCTCCGTACAGACAGTACCTGTAGTTGGGATCGAATCCGGGTATCCGGCGCTGCAAGCGCTGTAATGCAGCAACTCTACCGCTGCACCACCATGCCGCCCTTCAGTGTGCTGAAGCTCGGTGCAGCCATCACAAAGGGTTTCTGGGAAAGGACCACAACCCACACCCCTCCTCGGATACTGAGAGGAAGTGTCCTGTGTGACAGTCTCTCAAGGGGGCTTCACACGTGCATCGTCTTGTGGTACATTGCAAGAAAATGTTTTAAACTGTTGGCACAACGATTGTGGAGAAGTACATGCATAAATTGTATTTACTGTATATATTATGAATAATGCACATATTTGAAATTAGTGGAAGGAAACACGGTACATTAATAGCCAAATGTAGGTGTTGGCAGTACAGATCAAAGGAAATAATGAAGAATATCAAATATTTTATGCAGGAGAATAAAATGAAAGCATGCTTGTAAGTAAATGATGAGATCAGCACGGAAGGGTTGGTGGAGTGTGTGACCTAACTAAATTTGTGGTTCACAAACTCAAAGTAACATGAGCAATCTGAATGCATTGCAAGTACAAAAGCAACACGTGGGGTGGGACAGGCTGGCAATCACAAAAAAATTAAAAATTACTCTAAAATGTTTGCAAGATTATCAAGATTGATGATTAAATAAACCTTTTTAGATCAACAGGAAATATAGGGGGAAAGAGGTAGAAACGGACTGCTAATAATGTACAGACCAAGGAACTTTATTGGCCAATTTAAAAATGGAATAGGAACATTTATGTGTGTGTCCCTATAAATCAACTATGAAGTAACATAATGTACAAATTTGACAAACATGTAGCAATGGCAGGATAGTTTTAAAGTGGAAACCAACATTTCATACATTGGAATAAATAGGCAGGTAAATGTCTAAAATGTAATTTATTCCTTACATATGTTTGGTATTGACTTCTGCAATCACGTGTCCTAGATTCGACAAGGGAGCAGGTCATCTGCAATTTAGTAGTAACTTTAAGCTGGATTTAGTTAACAGTCTAAAACTATGTAAATGTTTATCTGATAATTGAGCTGATTGTTCACTGGCCACTGGATGCAGTTTATCACAAGAAAACTGGTTTCCAACACATAAGCATGGCAGCCAGCAACAGGGGGCGTTTCACGCTAGCAGCACCAATGCACTCAGAGTGCAGCTTCAACAATTAGCGAGGCATCAACCAAGATCCACAAATAGTCAAAATCACATTTTTTAAATGTTTTTTAAAAACTAAAGAAATTATGTTTTTTTTTTATTAAAAGATTTTTAAAATGCGCACACACATGCTCTCACACACACACACACACACACACACACACACACACACACACACACACACACACACACACACACACACACACACACACACACACACACACACTTATAAACAAATATTTAAACTAACTTAACAAAATGAAATCAAAAACTCAAGGTCAAGCAGCTAATTCCTCCCATTAATTTTTAGTTGTGATACCTGTTCTTGGCTCTCACTTCATCCATTACAGGCTCTGGCAGATGCCTGGGCAGGAGAACTGGGAAATGCACAGATGTCAGTGCTATGCCAGTGTGAACCCAATGATAAATCCACCAGGTAGCCTGGGACTGTTGGAAAGCTGCTCTTCAACCCACTTTTGAGAATAGCCCAGTTACTGGTTAATAAATCTCTGTTGTCCCGATACGACCCAAGTTCAGTCAGAAATGGAAAAATTAACATATTTTTCTAAGATACTAAAGTCAACATCTCAATACTAGACATCTAAACACTAAGACAGACAGTCCTTAGTAAACTGGGCAAACATGAACAGAACAGTTAGTGAGGTATAAAAAAGATTGTCAATGAGTCATACAGCATGGAAACAGGCTCTTCGGTCCAATTTGCCCACAGAGAGCCATTTGGAAAAACCATTTCATACTTTAAAGCTAAGAACTCTACAACTCTACTTGCCAAAAACTTCTCCAATACAACTGAAGAAATAAAAGATGAGATGAGACAAAGAACAAGATGATAATTGGAGTCAATCCTGGAAATGCAGCGTAGGTTTACTAGGTTAATTCTCGGAATGGCGGGACTATCATATGTTGAAAGACTGGAGCGACTAGGCTTGTATACACTGGAATTTAGAAGGATGAGAGGAGATCTTATCGAAACGTATAAGATTATTAAGGGGTTGGACACGTTAGAGCTAGGAAACATGTTCCCAATGTTGGGAGAGACCAGAACAAGGGGCCACAGTTTAAGAATAAGGGGTAGGCCATTTAGAACTGAGATGAGGAAAAACTTTTTCAGTCAGAGTTGTGAATCTGTGGAATTCTCTGCCTCAGAAGGCAGTGGAGGCCAATTCTCTGAATGCATTCAAGAGAGAGCTGGATAGAGTTCTTAAGGATAGCGGAGTCAGGGGGTATGGGGAGAAGGCAGGAACGGGGTACTGATTGAGAATGATCAGCCATGATCACATTGAATGGTGGTGCTGGCTCGAAGGGCCGAATGGCCTCCTCCTGCACCTATTGTCTATTGTCTATTGAAATGGGAGAGATACAAAGAACAAAAGGTGACAAAACAGAGTGTAAAAAGGATTATAAAATATTGAAAAGGATGCTAAAATACCCACTGTAAGATTTTTTAATTCTGTGCTGAGAGAAGCAGCGTAATTATGAATATTTTATTAGTTCTGTTTTTAGAGGTAAAATGTCAAGGTTAATTCTTACAAGCAAATCCTTAGAAGATTAAAAACATACTATTTCCTCTTCTCTTCTCCACCCTCTCATTCTTCTCTTTCCACATAGTTTAATTCTCTATTTCCCCATCATCTCTTGCTCTCAACATTACTCACACTTTTCAGAACCGGTATCTGTCATAATGCCACACAACTGTGAAATATCTAACCTTTGATTCTCTCCTTCTCCCCAGTCGCCAATGCTTCACTTCATTCTACCTTTCTGCTCCCCTACCCTCTCCCCTGATGAAATCTCACCAAGTTGTGACATGCTAATTTGTTCACATCGCAAGCCCTGCTCCATCATCGCTCTCTGGCAATGTTGCAATTAATCCTCATCTTGCTCCATTATCTCCTACTTTCCCTGAACAATTCAATTACACTTACCTACTAATTTGCATTCTGATTTTTCATGAAGTGCAAAAGCCATCATCATCCAACCAGGAAATTCTATCTACCAACCCATTTTGTTTCACTGCTCACTGAGTGAATCACCACGCCTTACTTTCTTTATTATTCTTCTTTGAAGAAAAAAATATTTTAATTCCTTCAAACGAGTTTCATTGTGTTTCACCACCACTTTCTGCCTCAGCTGGTGTGTCTGACCACAGGAACCTAAATGTGATCACTATTGTGTGGATCAGTTCTCTTCTTAACTGTGCTCTTATCATATATCATATATATACAGCCGGAAACAGGCCTTTTCGGCCCTCCAAGTCCATGCCGCCCAGCGATCCCCGCACATTAACACTATCCTACACCCACTAGGGACAATTTTTACATTTACCCAGCCAATTAACCTACATACCTGTACGTCTTTGGAGCGTGGGAGGAAACCGAAGATCTCGGAGAAAACCCACGCAGGTCACGGGGAGAACGTACAAACTCCTTACAGTGCAGCACCCGTAGTCAGGATCGAACCTGAGTCTCCGGCGCTGCATTCGCTGTAAAGCAGCAACTCTACCGCTGCGCTACCGTGCCGCCCTCTTGTTAAACATCCTACATATCCCACCATTCCCTGCTACCTCCCACACACGTGGCCACCCTTTGTAAAAAAAATTAACATTGAACAGTGCAACAAGATGAAGAAAAACTTTTTTAGTCAGAGAGTTGTGAATCTGTGGAATTCTCTGCCTCAGAGGGCAGTGGCGGCCAATTCTCTGAATACATTCAAGAGAGAGCTAGATAGAGCTCTTAAGGATAGCGGAGTCAGGGGGTATGGGGAGAAAGCAGGAACGGGGTACTGATTGAGAATGATCAGCCATGATCACATTGAATGGCGGTGCTGGCTCGAAGGGCCGAATGGCCTACTCCTGCACCTATTGTCTATTGTCTATTATCTATAATATTTCTCATGGAGCATCAGAAATCTGGATCTGCTTACCTCCCCCAATATTCAACATGTCTGCGGGCTTGCAAAGATGAAGCTTGGCATGAAGAGGTGAATGGTCTTTGACCTGAAACATTAAGTCTTTCTCTTTTACAGTTACTGTGTGAACTGCTAAGTGTTCCCAGCAATTTTTGTTTTAGTTCTTATTTCCAGCATCTAGACTTATTTGATTTCAAGTCAAGTCGAGTTTATTATCATATGCCTAGGTCCAGCAAGCTATAATGACAAGGTTGCTTGCAGCACCATCACAGGCATATTGATTGAGACAAAGCACAAAAACATAAATTGTACATAAATTACCCATAAATTCACAAAGACAGTGAAAACAAAAATGCTGTCCAAAAAAACAAGATATTAGTTCAAAGCTCAAATATTTTAAAAGTTTGGAGTAGTGCAAAAGGTGATCCGTTATGTTTTGTTGTCCGGATAGTATTATGATTGCATACGTCAGTCCAAGAACCTGATGGTTGTAGCTATTCCTGAACCTGGTGGTGTGTGACTTCAGGTTCTGTACCTCCTGCCTGACAGGAGCAGTAAGAAGAGGCCATGGCCTGAATGATGGTGATCGTTCACGATAGCTGGCACCTTCGTCTCATCCCGATGTTTTTGATGGTGGGGAGGTCTGAGCCAAATTCACCATTCTCTGCAGCCTCTTGCAGCCTCTGCACTCCCTGCAGCCTGAGCACCATCACTCTGATCCACCGCATCTGATTTCAAGCCCTGTGGCATTTTGAATTACAAAGTGTACCTCTTCAATACAGATATTTAAGTTTAACTGGACAGGTAAACAGCATGCACACTTCGATCACTGTCAAATAGAGGTGGCTTTATAATTAAAGATGACTAACCCTCTGCAGTTAGCTCAGTATTTGTCTCTGCGATCCAACCATGACTGGAAAATTGCCCTGTGAAGAACTGCTGGCACAAATATATGTTCTGCCTTCCCACAAATAGGAACTTCAGAGAAGCAGAGAACTACTACAATGTGCCATCTTGAATTGCAATATGCTGACACTTTGCGAGCCAAGTTCTTTGGTTATATGCTCTATTCAATGAGATACAAAGGTTAACATAAATCCCAATTTCAATTGCTTATGCCTTCAGTATAAATCTGACAGTAATGTAAAAATAACCCCTTTATAAAAATTACATTTATTGAATAACATATCTAAACTGCATGGATTTGGTGAAGCATTTAATATTTGCATATTTTTTATAAGACTTTATCCAGAAATGAAGCAAGAGTTAAAGACTGAGCAGAGCCAAGCTTTTATCTTGTATTCCAGTGCATTAATCCTCAATTCAGGATAAGCTCTAAAAAGGAATAACAAAAAATTGTCCCCAGGCTGTAGAATAAGTCCTACTGATTTTAAAATCAGTGTTTCTGAAGGATGGGTTTTATCCTTGTGCAGTCATTTACCAAGTGTTGTGTGCTTGCTCAAATGATCATTTTACTTGTATCATTGGATGGAAAAAAATGTCAATGTGAGGTAATGAATAAATATTAATTAGTTCATCTAAAATATTCCTGCTATCCTTTTGTTTCTCTAATGGGATTTAACAGAAACATTTGACAGAGTATCAGATCACCTCATAAAAATCAGCATCCCATTCATTACCCCTATCTTAAGGCCCTTGTACTTAACCAAAGAAATGCATAACATTTACAATTCTCCTTTAGCAAGTCCATGGTCTCCTACACTTTAAAATCCATGTTTAGCGACCAGAAACGTCACCTATCCATGTTCTCCAGGGATGCCACTTGACCTACTGAGTTACACCAGGATTTTACAGTGACATTTCGTTTTTACCTACAATTCAGTAAAATCTGACCATACATAAGCACATTTATACTGAAGTACAAGAATAGTAAATTAAACTGAGGCAGTGCACGAGTTGCCACATTTCTGCCACCATTTTGTATCCTCTAAGTTTCAATGATCTGAAAAAAATTAGAGACTTAACTTGGTCTTAAATGCCCGTTGCCTTGGTGGCGGCATTGGCTCGGAGTTGCAGGGCCTAGCCTGGCTAGGTGAGAATGTCAGTATTGTTCACTGCAGCTCCACTGCTCCATGCCACTGCAGGCTGTGTCCAATCTGTGCCCTCGTCTGGCCTCTGTGGGCCTTTAGCGGTGCCAAATCTAACCAATTGTCAGTTGCTGCAGAACCTTCAGCGGCCCACTCCACGGAAACATCGACCCAGACACGTTAACCCATGAACATGCTGCCCCTCACCTCCCGCAGCCACCATGCGCTGGGATGTCTCTCACAGCCGACGTCGGAAACCCTAGACCGCCTTGCCTCTAAGGGCTTGGGAGGCAAGATCACAACCTGCTCACCAACACCGGACCTCTCCTCCATCCACCACCGTCACCATGTTAAAAGAGGAAATAGTCTAATCACCAGCTGGAACACTTTTGGTTTGGCTTGAAGGTTTGCCATTGCTTATTTACAAATTCCTTGTACAATCTTTGTTCCTACTGAACTCGAGGTTGATGGGAAGAAGTAACACTTGAACCTGGAGGCAATGGTCTCAGATCCTGTACCTTCTTTCTGATGGTAGCAGTGAGAAGAGAGCATGGCCAGGGTGATGCAGGTCTTTGATAATATTAACTGCTTCGAACCAGTACTTCATGTATATGCCATCAATGGTGGGAGATCAGTACCCATGATGGATAGGGTTTTCCCAGCTGTTCCCAGCTGTTATCAGGCAACTGAATCATCCTACCATGACCAGAGAGTAATGCTGAACTACTATCTACCTCTTTGGTGACCTTCGGACTATCCATGATGTGTCTTTGCTGGCTTTACCTTGAACTGAATGTTATTTCCTTGTTCTGTATCTATACACTGTAAATGGCTCAATTGTAATCGTGTATTGTCTTTCTGCTGACTGGATAGCACGCAACAAAAGCTTTTCGCTGTACCTCTGTACACGTGACACCAATAAGCTAAACTAAACAATGTCCACCACTATCTGCAGTCTCCTTGAATGTTAGAATTACCGAAGCAGGCCATGATGCAACCAGCCAGCCCGCACTCCACAGCACACCATTAAGGCTTTCCCTTGCTCATTTAATTTTTTTAATTTTTGGTTGTGCAAGTTGCATGATTTATCAAAACACAGTGAGAGAAACATAACATCTAGATTCTGAGTGAGCAGAAGAATCACCAGTGTGCTTCAAAAGCAAAGTGAAACAGATTGCTGAAAACACTCAGCTGGTGAAGCAGCGTCTATGGGGGAAGGAGCCATGCAGATGTGGGATGTTATTGACTTTTGTAGGAACAAGGGGATGCAGGGTCATCAACCTAAACACTCTTAGTTTCTCTGCCTTTTGACCTGCTGCACATTTCAAATATTTTCTATTTTTTAAACTGTTTATACCATTACCAGTCAGATTGAAGAATTGCAAAATTAATTGTGAAAATACTGAGGAAGGTGAATTCAATGTCAACTTAGATGCAGAAAGAAAAGGCAAAAATGGATCAGCAAAAGGAAAGAGCAGAAAGGAAATGATTAATATTTTAATTTTATGTTTTACATTTTTGCTATCTTAAGCAGCAATTAATATGGGAAGAATAATAATAATAATAATAATATTCATTTATTGTCATTGCAACGAGTACAACGAAATTAAAAAATAGCCAATCCTGACGGTGCGTACAAACATATATGCAATAAATGCAAAAACAAATAAATACATAAATACAATTAAATACAATTATATTAAGTACAAGATTTTTTAACGGTCTGTTTGTTCGGGATTTGATCGACCTGAAACGTCGACCAGAGGGCAGATGAACAAACAGACGGTGGCCGGGGTGGGATGGATCTTTTATTATTTTGCCTGCTCTACTGAGGCAGCGTAGGCTGAACAGGTGCTCCAGGGAGGGCAGTGAGCAGCCGATGATCTTCTGGGCCGTCGTGATGACCCTCTGAAGGGCCTTCCTGTCCTTTCCTGAGCAGCTGGCATACCATGTGGTTATACAGTATGCCAGCACACTCTCGATGGAGCAGCGATAGAAGGACAACATGAGCTTCTCCTGCAGGTTGGTTTTCCTGAGGATCCTCAGGAAGTGGAGTCTCTGCTGTGCCTTCTTTACTGTGGTGATGGTGTTGGTAGACCAGGTAAGATCCTCTGCGATGTGCGTACCCAGGAACCTGAAAGCTGGTACCCTTTCCACACAGACCCCATTGATGTAGAGTGGGTCGTAATCTCCACTGGTTTTTCTAAAGTCAATTATAAGTTCCTTTGTTTTGGAGGAGTTCAGGACCAGATTGTTCACTGAACACCATGCTGCCAGCCTTTGGATTTCATCCCTATAGGCTGTCTCATCTCCTTCTGAGATGAGTCCAACCACAGTCGTGTCATCCGCGAACTTGATGATGGTGTTGGCTTTGCACATGCAATAGTTCATTCTCATTGTCAGAATGGTTATTTAGCAGTAATTAGGATGTTATCAAAGACTCCATTGACTGCACTAGACAAGACTTAATCTTCTGCGACAAATTTAGTACCTGGCTCACCAATACAATAACATACAGTTCAATGCATTTTCAGGCTGAAGCAGTCAGCATGAAGTCATTTTTGCAAACAAGGCAGTGGGAGCAACATTTCTAGCACAAACACAGTAAACAACACGTGCACGCCAATCTTCCACAATCCTCAGATGAGAGAAGTGACCAGACTGTCAGGTTTCGTGACGTTGTTTGGGTCCTCAGCGTCGGCCTGGATACTTTCAAGCTCTTTTGCAAATTGTGCCATTGAATCTTTTATGTTCACATCGACATGAACTCAAGGCTTTTAACTGATGCACTTCTTCAGTAATTCACTGAAATGTCAACCCAGATTAAGTGTTCACGTCCCGAAGTCCAGTCCCAAAAGGGATCCAGGTGCCACTTGTGAATGACAAGACCACATTAAAAGGAGATTATTTTTATCCTGTTTTATGTGTGAAACATTTTCATTGCGATCACTACACCGCATCATATTAAATTTAGCAATATCCCTAAACCATCTCCTTTTGCTTTTCAATGCTGGGTAAAACAGAACTCAACTGCAAGAGCCTGCTGTTCAATTGAGAACCAATAATGACCAAACATCTTGGATGCATGTTGCTTATTTTTTTGTGTCTCACACTGAAAATTGTTTTTCCAGTGGAAACACAATTGCCACAATTTCCATGTCAAAATGCAAGCCTCCAGAAATCTGACAAGATGCCTCCAAGCGTGATTCACCTGACACAACACTATCCCAATCACCAACTGGATAATGTCACACCAAAGGAAAGGCTCCATTTTGAGCAATGCTTGGAAATTTAAACCAAATTTTCCAAGCAGAAAGCACACTGGAGATTGTTCAGACTCACAATCTAGATGCCATGTTTCTCTCACTGTGTTTTCTCTCATTGTTGGCTAGCTGTAGGAAGTACTAGATTGGGACATCTTGAAAGCGATTCCCATTTCTCTTTAATGACTCCTTGCCCTCCCACCTCAATAGAAATACACGGCAACATCAATTACTCTTGATCTCGTGATCCCCCCAATGATACTCTGATCGATTGAGACTTACAATCCCTATTCCACCCCCATTGTTGTATTCCACAACCCCTTCCAATGTTGACCGTCTCAGCTCCTGGTCCTCAATGTTGTCCACCTGCACCCTCATCATCCAGCTACCTAATCTTACTCAATGTTGTAACAAAGAACTGCAAATGCTGGTTTATACCAAAGATAGACACAACGTGCTGGAGTAACTCAGCAGGTCAGGCAGCACCTCTGATCCATCCTTTTTCTCCAGAGACGCTGTTTGACCCGTTGAGTTACTCCAGCACTTTGTGCCTAACGATCCGTACTCAAGGCTCCTCTGCAATTTACTTTGAGCCCTCCAGCCAAGAATGGACTCCAATTTCTAGGTTCTGCATTGGAAAATAGACTGGTTTATAACAACAGCCATTTGCATATCAACCATTTTACATCACGCTCTCGTAGCAAGATTAATGAACAGCTTAATTCCAGTGAATATTGATTTTTGTACAAAATGTAGGCGAGACACTTAAAATTAAAATCCAGAACATAGCAGGCACTTTACACCATTATTCTGTCCGTTTTCATTTTGAGGTCTTAAAGCTTCCTCCGGGAACACCATAAGTAACCAATAGGCCTCTAATTCAGTTTTCAAGCAGCATTGGTTAGAAAGCCCACCCAGATAAAATATTCTGGCTAATTAACACTGCTTAAAGGAATATCATGAATGTTCCCTAGAAATGAACCAATGGTTTTCGCCGGGTTGGAAAGGCCAGACCTTGATCCACTGCTGAGGTTTCCTACCCGTTTTCCGAGCTCATGAAGCTGCGCTATGGTTAAAACACCCTATTTTCTGTTCTGCTCCTCAGTCATTAGGCTCATTCAATCGCACTGCACCGCTAACATAAAGCAAGGAGTGGTGGCTGTCAACACAGCTCGATCTTTGGACTGCATCAGCAACAGGATTTACTCCTCTTGGCCTGGGTCCAATGAAAGCGCTCACATTATACAGCCGTCCTGTATGAATACATAGCCACAGTCGCGTGGGGGTGAGACGGCTGTGCAACGGAGAACTCTGTGATATATGGGATGTTCCAAGGCAACCATTAGCTGGAAGATCATGAACTCAGTGAACGATGCACGACGGTCGGCCTGAAACTCATTGGCCTTTCAACGTAAAGAGATGTCCGTAAGCAAATGCTGCCAACTTTCCAAGGAGGAAGAATACATGCTGAGGGATGAGAGATGTGCAGTGCAACCATCAAAATGTCCCTGTGAGGGAGGACCACAGTCTGGGGTCCAGCTGCCACGAGGTGCTGAGGTGCTAGATCCTGTGTCTCAAACACCTCCTGGGTGCATTAAGGAGGAAACAACAATGCTGTTGATGGATTGTAAGGGAATGTATTGAATTGCTGGTGCAATGAATGTAGATCATGATAATTTTTACAGTACATTTTACAAATAAGCACATTAAAAAAAATATCCACAGTCCACTTGACCAAAGTTCATCATTTCGTTTGAAACTTAAGAAGAAATGTTTCGATTTAAACACCAGCTTCCTCTCGAAGCATTCTTAAATTACTCTAGAATAATTTAACCCAGCACACTTAGAGGTGATAACTGATTTTTTTTTTGTCTGTTTAATAGCATTTGTACTGTTGCGAGTTCCATTCTTCTTCAGGAAACCAATAATCTTGGTAAGAGTCCCATTTCCTACAGGCTTTCGCTTGATCCAGGGAATTAATTCAAAATAAATAGCATGCACTCTAAAAATAATCACTCATAAATACCTTGAAGATGCTCTTCATACTGTCACTTGAAATCCTACTTTACTTGATCTCGCTCGAATCCATAATTGCTCACTGATGCCCTTATTATAGTGTCCCTGCAAGAGATTTGCATGTAAATTGTTACTGTGATATTTTGTGGTTTGCCGTAATAAATACTTTTAACCATTTTTAACGTGTTATTATTTTCAAATAGCGGAAAAAATAGGAATTTGAATATTGTAAAATCTAAACAAAAAAACATAATTGTTGGAATGGCTCCTGGCCCTTCCCTTCCCAATTAGATGCACTAAAATTTCCAGATCATTAACTTTATTATAAAAATGATAGCTACAGTATAAAACATACAACAGGCAGCCAATCCAGTATCACCTACTTTATTCTCACCATGACAGAAGGGTGCAATGTGCAGTATAATTCCCGTGGATAATGGTAATGATTTTCATTAGTGTTTTGGCAAAGTATTAAAATCAGCATTCAGAACGTGGCCTTGACATTATGCCATCATTCCACTCAAATGTGAAAATATGCACACCCCTTCAGTTTGGAGCAACATAAATTTGCAAATCGAAGGAAATGATCAGTCAAAAATAAAATTCAATAGATGAGATGTTACTAATCTGCTGGTTGTTAACATCAGCGTTTTAATTAGTAATCCCATTCAATTGTTAAAATAGAACTTATTACGAGGGAAGACTCACATCATGTTTGTGCTATTGGTGGCTAAGGTACAATAATCTTTGATAGTTGCAGGATTTAGCAAATTGAATCAATGCAGACCATTTTCAGATGGCCTCACGGGGCATTTAAAAAGGCGTACCGACTGAATTGACCGCACACAATTGATAGTTGTCAACAAAGAGAGCATAGGCTGCAAATTAGGCAACGTCATCAAAACACTGATTCTCCAATGCTTTAGATAGATTTCTTACTGAAATTGCCCGTACAACTTTAACATAAAATAAGCCTGTGTTATTAATTCTTAATGAGCATTCAGTAGATGAACCTGCAGTGGAAATCAAATGAAGTGGGATGTTTACTTGACTGGCTCATGTTAAATCAATCCCATTGTTAAAGGATTGATGATGCATACCCTGAAATATATGTGCGGATAGAAATTATAAGGTACTGAGGTATTTTAAACTGTTGTAAACTTCACTTGTTCAAAGCCTCATGGGTGCTGAAGGTTTTCACACCTGATGAAACATCATGAGAAGAATGGATGCACAGAGTCTCTTGCCCAGAGGAGGGGGAAACATTTAATATGGAATCGAGGTGTAATTTTTTCACACAAAGGGTGGTGAGTGTTTGGAATGAGCTGCCAGAGGAGGTAGTTGAGGCAGCGATTATTGCAATGTTTAAGAAACAATTGGACAGGTACATGGATCGGACAGGTTTAGAGGGGTATGGGCCAAACACGAGCAGAAGGGACTAGTGTAGATGGGACACTGGTCGGTGTGGGCAAGTTGGGCCGAAGGGCCTGCTTTCACACTACATGACTCCATGATTCTAACAAGATTCAGGGATGCGGAGAGTGGTGATTGTAACATACCTTCAGGGCCTGTGGTCTGGTAGGGGGAATCTCTAGGAGGACTGAAATCTTGGTCAGGGAATTGGAACCAAGTGTTAGATTGGATCAGGATGAGGGGATAGTCTGGAAGACTGGAGTCTGGGAAGGGGTCTGGGGTGGTTATTGTCAGGACGTCTAGCATCTGGTTTGTGGAAGGGGATTCCAAATGAGCCTTCAGCACATGATTCTGGACATTTAGAGTCTGGGTTGTGGGGGAATTGCCTGGTAGATTGGTGTGCAGATGACTAAGGTGGGGTGGGGATGGCATGGACAATTTAAATCTTGTCTGGTGGGGTGGAGGACGGTTGGGAGGAGAGCCAATATTCTGGAAAGCTGGAGTTTGGATAAAATTGCCTGGATGATTGGGATTTGGTTCGGGGTAATGGGAGTTTTGCAAGAAGATCATAGTCTGGGTGCAAGGATGGGGGGAGGTGGACCAGGATTTTTAAAAAAAACATAGGTCCTCGGGGAATGAGAATATTTGAGAAGATTCAGGTTAGGGATGGGATTTCATGGGTTAGAAGGATCAGAATGTTAGGGTGTGTGTTTTGGTTGGAAGTTAGGTAGAGGTTACAATATTCAAATGAGTGAGTTAATGGGATAGGGAGATGAAGTGGAGGGTATAAGTATTAAACATAAGTAAGGGAAAGATATCTCAATCCAGATTTGCATTACTAAAACATGATTTTCAAGAAATGATTAACGATAGTTATTCACAACAGTTCTCCCACCATCTCTGAAAGAGAATTGCACATGGGAACGTAGGCTGTAGAATTGATGTAATGGCAGGATAATATTTATTTTTAATCCAAGTTTTATGTCCAGTCTTCAACTAGAAATGGGTTATAGAAACATAAAAACATAGAAACATAGAAAATAGGTGCAGGAGGAGGCCATTCGGCCCTTTGAGCCAGCACCGCCATTCATCATCCCCATTCAATACCCCGTGCCTGCCTTCTCCACATATCCCTTGATTCCACTAGCCCCTCGAACTCTATCTAACTCTCTCTTAAATCCATCCAGTGATTTGGCTTCCACTGCCCTCTGTGGCAGAAAATTCCACAAATTCACAACTCTCTGGGTGAAATTTTTTTTTCTCACCTCAGTTTTAAATCTTTATTCTAAGACCGTGGCCCCTGGTTCTGGACTCGCCCAACATTGGGAACATTTTTCCTGCATCTAGCTTGTCCAGTCCTTTTATAATTTTATGTTTCTATAAGATCCCCTCTCATCCTTCTAAACTCCAGTGAATACAAGCCTAGTCTTTTCAATCTTTCCTCATATGTCAGTCCCGCCATCCCAGGGATCAATCTCGTGAACCTACACTGCACTGCCTCAATTACAAGGATGTCCTTCCTCAAATTAGGAGACCAAAACTGTACACAATACTCCAGATGTGGTCTTACCAGGGCCCTATACAACTGCAGAAGAACCTCTTTACTCCTATACTGAAATCCTCTTGTTATGAAGGCCAACATTCCATTAGCTTTCTTCACTGCCTGCTGTACCTGTACGCCAACTTTCAGTGACTGGTGTACAAGGACACCCAGGTCTCGCTGCACCTCCCCCTTACCTAACCTAATTCCATTGAGATAATAATCTGCCTCCTTGTTTCTGCAGCCAAAGTGGATAACCTCACATTTATCTATATTATACTGCATCTGCCATGCATCTGCCCACTCACTCAACCTGTCCAGGTCACCCTGCAACCTCCTAACATCCTTTTCACAGTTTACACTGCTACCCAGGTTTGTGTCATCCGCAAACTTGCTAGTGTTGCTTCTAATTCCCTCTTCCAAATCACTAATATATATGGTAAACAGTTGCGGCCCCAATACTGAGCCTTGCGGCACTCCACTCGCCACTGCCTGCCATTCTGAAAAGGATCCGTTTACTCCTACGTTATATTGTACAAGTAATAATATTCAAGATGAATGAGATTTACTTTAACCTGTAACGTTGAAGCTCCAGCCTGTGGCTGGACAAGCACCAAAGAGGTACTGAGAATTACTTCATAGTTGATTGATTGAAAGGTACAGCATGGGAATAGACCCTTTGGCCCACCGAGCCACACTGACTATCATATAAACCCGTTCACACTCGTTTTACATTATCATACTTTCGCATCCACTCGCTATAGACTAGAGGCAATTTACAGAGGCCAATTAACCTGCAAACCCACTCGTCTTTGGGATATGGGAGGAACCCGCAACACCCAGAGGAAACCCACGTAGTCACGGGGAGAACATGCGAACTCTAAAGAGACAGCACCCGAGGTGAAGATTGAACCTGGGGCTCCGGCGCTGTGAGGCTGCAGCTCAATCAGATACGTCATTGTACTGCCCTCCAATGATCCCTGCTCAAAATTCTGATCTGCAGTGCACAGTATTAACAAAATCCATTTTAGCTTTCTTGTAGATTATTTTGTACATTTTGAGATTGATCAAGACCGATGGCCTGGATTTTCTGGTGAGCTTCCAGAGTTCATAAGTCACCTGCTCCTGGAGCACACTGTTTCTTCTGACATGGTGAAGGGCATAACCTCCTGTTGGAAGGCCAGATTCCAGCTGACCAGCAATACGCCAGTGTAGCAATATCAAGGGCAGGGTTGCTCTGAACATGTACCTTGCTGCACTCCCAGGAAGGCTCTGTCTCTGGGCTCTACACCCTGTTAAAGGTGTCACTTAAATTGACCGTTTGTCAAAGTCATGGACATTCTCAATTCAATCCCTGTTAATCACATTACATCCTTACTGCTGGCCCTGAAAGGAACCGCAGAGGTAATTGAGAGTGAGACTGAGTGATATCACTGTCCAAGTGAAATCTAATACCATGTCATCAGATGACACAGAGAAGTTATTGCTGGAGATGTAATGGCGATGATTGGAAAATAAGCAGCCGACTTCAGAAATGGAGAGTGGAAAATAGAATCAGACAGTCCCAAGTTGAGCACATCCATATATTCCTCTGTAAACTAATCAGAATTTTTTTTTTAAATGGAATTTATCACCTTGTCTGATATTCAGTCCAGAATGAGGTTGCATTTTTTTCCAGTTAAACAGTCAGATGACCAAGCTGTCCTTTCACTCCTGTCTAGACCCAGCCTGTCAACACACACCAGCCTTTGTACGCTCTGATTCAACTATTCCAAAACACTCATGGCTCATCTCATATACTCCACTCCAATAGTTCAATCTCTTATCGTAGCCGAGACTAAATCCACCTCAACAACACTCACTATGCTTCCTGATTCACATTAGTTTCAAATCTGTAATACCTCCAACTTACAATAATCACAAGTATATTTAAATAATGTATTGGTCTCTCCTCCCTCTCTGTTTAATCCTTTAAGCATTTTCCACTCACTCTTAGACTTCACTATTTTGCATGCCCATTATTGACTATGATTCCGTCTTCAGGAATTTCAAAGAACTTGTAGAGGATAACAAGTGGAGGGTAGAGGGTTCTAAAAGGCATAGGCTTAAGGTGAGAGGGCTTACATTGATGGCAGTCAGAGAATCTTTTTGCTCAGAGAGTAGTCCGCATGTGGAATGAGCTGCCAGAGGAAGCTATAGAAGCAAATACAATTAAGGCTTTTATAAAAGGCATCCAGATAGCGATATGGATAGGCAAGGTTTATAGGGTTACTAGACCAGGTGGACCCGTTGGGCCCAAACCTCTCCTGCATTGGTGAAGCATCCCTCTCCTCCCCCCTCCCCCTCTCCCCTCTCCTCCCCCATCTCCTCCCCCCTTCCACTCCCCGTCCCCTCCCCTTCCCCTCAATCCCCCTCAACCCCCCTTATCCTCCCTCCTTCCCCCTCTCTCCCTCCCTCCCCCCTCCCTCCCTTGGATAGATTTAAACTTTAAAATGGGAATAACTTTAAAAATATAACACCGATCTCAATGAAAACGTCTCCCGTTAGCACCAAAGGGACGACGGTGAGTAAGGTGGGCCTAAAATTGTCGTGCTATCATGTACCATTTTGGCTGTAGTATATAGTTTTAGTATATAGATGGGCCAAATGGGATTCACTCAGTATGCCATTTTGGTCAGCATAGACAAGGTGGACCAAAGTACCTGTTTCCGTTGTATGGCTCTGTGACTCAGTGACTCAAGAACAATTTCTGAACTTCTCTAACTGCCATTCACATGAAGCTCAGATGTCTAACCCAACTTTTGGTTGTTCCACCAAATATGTTTTCTTACTGTGGGTATTTTTGATTTTGGTCCGATGAAATGTAGCTTGGACTTATTACAACTTTTAAAAACATTCTGTAAATTGAAGATGTTTCTGTTCATAATAGGAGATATTTTTACCCACTAAGGAACAAGCAATGTCACATCCAATTCATGACATAAGCCGCTCACAGTTGTTTTGGCTCAGATTTAACAGTGTTGATGAATTAAGAAAACAACCACATGTATTGCCTCAAAGTTAGGTAGAAAACAACACAATACATACACTGTGCTGCCTAGGTTGATAGGCAACATGTGTAAATAGGATAAGACCTGTCAAAAACAGACTTTGATCATTGTTATTCAGAAAGTCTAAAGCTTTTCAAATTACAATTTCAATTGTTCCAAATCAGTCTATATGATGGCACCCACAAATATCCTTTGTATAAGCATCACGAAAAAAATGATTTATTTGTATAACCTAATTTCAAAATAAAATCTGTTTTAATATACATGCTGCAAATATTTGTTATAGTCAGTCCTTTCCCCTTTGCCCCGCCCCCCTGACATCAGTCTGAAGAGGGGTCTCGACCCAAAACATCACCCATTCCTTCTCTCCCGAGATGCTGCCTGACCTGCTGAATTATTCCAGCATTTTGTGAATAAATCTTTCAAAAGTCATGTTCCGGTGCTGTACTATTCTTTGTAACAAGGGTATCTTTCCAAATCCATCTTTGCCACCGATGAAAAACTAGCTGTCAGAGACACTTAAAAACCAATGCAATCAATGACAAATTTCACAGCCAGAAATGGCTGGCTTGTCGTGGCTTTGCCAGTTGTCAAAGGTTTTGAGGGAACCTTTTTGAGCTGGGATTTTCAGTCTGTAACCTGAAATCTATTCACTGTCCGAATCACACTGTTGTACTCCAAGTTGCGCTGGGTCCGTGGGATTTGTTCTCTGCAATCAGTCCAGACAAGGTCAATTCAGGTTGGGTAACTGGGGACCACAATCTGGTTTGAGTTTGCGATATTGTCCTTCATGTGCAAGACCATCCTGTACCCGAAAGGAAAATTGTCTGAAGAAACAAGGAACTACATATTCTGGAATCTTGAGCAAAACACAAAGTGGTGAAGTAACTCAGCGGGTCAGGAAGCATCTCTGGAGGACATGGATAGGTGACGTTTTGGGCTTGGACCCTTCTTTGGACTGATTACAGTTGGGGAAGAAAGCTGTAAAAGAGGTGAGGGATGGGTCAAATCCTGGCAAATGATAAATGGATGCAGGTGAGCGGGGTTTGATTGGCATTGCGTGGATAAAGGATAGAAATCATAGCAGTGGTGCAATGAAAGAGTCTTGCAAAAACTCCCGTTGAACAGAGGAGGAGACATTCTTCAAAGTGGAATGTTCTTCAAAATCTCCGTTGAGGAGATTTTTTCAATGGAACAAAACATGGAGAAATAAGGAACTGCAGATGCTTGCATCATGGGCAAAGCACAAAGTGCTGGAGAAACTCAGCAGGTCAGGCAGCATCTCTCGAGGGCATAGATAGTTGTTTGTCCTGGGGGACATTGTTACAGGATGTCAGTATTCCCGAACAACCAATTTATACAGGTAGTTCAGCAATAACGCTTGTCTCCATACCACAAATTGGACTAATTAGTGACAAATTAGGGAACATTATCTGTGTTGTGCGCGCCAAATTGGTCATAATGTGATTCTGATTGGGATCCAGAGAATCACTTAAAAATTACTTTGGAAATTGACAAGTAGGAAAACGAGGTCTTGGATTTAAGGAACATATATAGCGGGGGGGAAAATACTTCCATGTAACTTTCCCGCAGTAATCAGACAGCACTGTCTCTTAATAACACTGCTGTTATTTTAACCACAGGAGGCCACTGAAAGTGACAAGCAATTTCTTCTGCTGACACTTGTGCAACGATACTCTATTAAACAATGCAATGTGTAACCTCTGGTATTTTTAGTTTGTTGTAACAAAAGTAAACCTAGTGCTCTTGAGAAGACCTTTATTTCTGACAATCCTATGGGAAGAATAACTTTGTCATTGTGAGTTTGTAAGTCTCTAGCCTCTTGCACCCCTCTCCCCCATTGTCACATTCATCATCTTTATAATACAACTTTCTATCACACAAGATCTCTTAAGAATGCAACTGTTGTGTTACAGCAGAATGCCCTGTACTGTGGGGCTGTGGCCAGGACTCCTAGACTAGAAAAACATACTTAAAGTAAACCAGCAGTGTAAGCATCAAACAGTCTAGCTGGAAGAGCTGCACCTGACTGGGACTAGTGCTGTGGAGGCTAGGACTGAGAACTTTGACTTCCCATGTTCCCCTTCCTTTCCCTGATGTCTGCCTATCTGTAGGACCTGGGTCCTTGGGGTGGTCTTCGGGCCCAGCTGATGTTGGACCCTGGTCCATGGAACCCACCCTCCGTCAAACCTGGATACTCAGGTCCCTCACAATGTCACCAATTGTGACAGGTCAAGGACAGGGTGACCAAAACTGAACACAATGAACACAATGAACACAATGCTCCAAGTCCATCTTCACCAGTATCTTATACAACTATAACATAATGTCCCAACATCTATACTCTATACTCAATTCCCGTGCCCAGGTGCTCCCTGTAGAGGTTGGCTCCAGAGGGTTTGTAGCCATGTCAACAACCAGACTCCTGAAGGGAATGGGAGTTCGAGGACAGGCCTTCCGGCAAGCCGTCAGGTCGCTGTCAGAGGCTGCCGAGCGAAGCAGCAACTGGCTGTGGCTGAAGAGGAAAGACTCCAACTGGGCTGCAAAATGACCAGCAACAGGGGTAAGAACGGAGGGGAGCGCACCTGGGACGCCAGGTATCGCTGTTGAGCCCTCTGGAGTTGTCGTGGGCCTATCAACGAAACACCAAGGAAGGAGTGTGCCCACCTGATTACCCCAATTAAGTCTTTACCCCTACCCCCACTCAAGAGATTAAGAAGGTGCCGATTACAGTAGGGATTGTAATATCGAGTCCTATAAACTCAACCTGACTGATGAAGGCCAACATGCAAAAAACTTTCTTCACCACCCTATCTACCTGCAACGCCATTTTCAAAGAACTATGTACTTGTATTCCCACAACTCTCTGCTCGCCAAGGCCCTACTATTTACTATGTGGGCCCTGTTCTAATTTACAACACCTTACACTTATCCGAATTAAGCTCAATTTGTTATTTGCCATTCCTCAGCCCACCTGTCCAGTTATGGTTCTTGATAACCATCTTCAAAATTTGTCTATGATACCACCTATTTTGGTGTCATTTGCAAACTTACGAATCATGCTTTGTACATTTTCACCCAAACCATTGATATAGATGCCAAACAGCAATAGGCCCTGAACCAATAACTGAGGCACACTACCAGTCACTGCCCTCCAGTCTGAAACATAACCTTCGACCATCACCCTCTGTTTCCTACATGAAGCTAATTCTGTACCCAAAAAGCTAGCTCTCCTTGGATCTCAAGGGATGTAATCGTCCAGAACCATGAGTGATCTTATCAAAGACCTTGCTGAAGTCCATATAGCCTATGTTCATGGCCTTGCCCCCATCAATCTTCTTATTATTTATTTTAAAAAACTCAAATTTAGGAGACAATCTCCCAAGGAAAAAAATCATGCTGACTGTCACTGATCAACATACGGCTTTACAAATTTATATATATATTTATATATACACGCAGTAAACACTTGTTATAACGAACCATTGAGAGGGAATGGTGCCCATAATTGAATAATGGTATATTATTGTATAAGTGATGGAAACAAAGAACTGGAGTTGCTGGTTAATACACAAAAGGACACAAAGTGTAGGAGTAACTCAGCAGGTCAGGCAGCATTACTGAAGAACATGGAGAGGTGACATTTCAGGTCGACACCCTTCTTCAGACTCTCAATCTAAAACTGTGCCGGGGATCCAGTTGTTTCCAGCCCCATCCTGCTGGCGGACTGGGGAAAGACGAGGATCGGTGGAGTCAATGGTCTTGGCCCGTGGGTGGCCAGGGTGCAGGTAAGGGTTGACGGTGTTGGTTGCGGCAGGAAGTGGCTGAGAAAGCTGAGGGCTAACGGTGGCAGCTGTAGGTCTGACCTGGAGGCGGCCAGGTGTGGCAGCCGTCAGTTGGTCCATCTGCTATAATCGAAATCCGTCATAAAAAGGTCCGTTAAAATTAGGGCTTTATATATACACTCTAGATTGGGGTATTGTGTGCAGTTTTGGTCATCCTGTTTTAGGAAAGATCCCATCAAGCTGGAAAGAATGCCAGGAAAACTTGCAAGGATGTTTCCAGGACTCGGGGTCCTGACCTATAGGGAGAAGTAGGGTAGGCAAAGACTATCCAAATCAATTGAAATCTTATCCTCAGAATGCTCTCCAGTAATTTTCTTACTAAAACTGAACAGTTGTTCATGTACAGGTTTACCAATCTGGATGCCAACCCATCAACAACAACATATGAAGCAGAATTTAATAAACCTTGTGAATTATGGGGCGAGCCCAGGAAACAATCATTAGGGCTGTCACTGTTGATTTGGCCAGGCCTATGTATGATTCAGCGACCCAGCGGGCAGCACGGTGGCGCAGCGGTAGAGTTGCTGCCTTACAACAAATGCAGCGCCGGAGACTCAGGTTCGATCCTGACTACGGGCGCCATCTGTACGGAGTTTACGTTCTCCCTTTGACCTACATGGGTTTTCTCCGAGATCTTCAGTTTCCTCCCACGCTCCAAAGACGTACAGGTATGTAGGTTAATTGGCTGGGCAAATGGAAAAATTGTCCCTAGTGGGTGTAGGATAGTGTTAGTGTGCGGGGATCGCTGGGCGGCGCGGACCCGGTGGGCCGAAGGGCCTGTTTCTGCGCTGTATCTCTAAATCAAAAAAAAATCTAAAATCAAGTATGTACTTGAACTGTGCCCCCTCAGGTTAACCAGATATGTGCACTAAACATTCAATTGGCATTCTATCACTTGATGATAATGCCCTCAGAATTCAGTTGGTAGCTTTTCTAACTTATTAACATTATAAAGCGAAAATAAGCACTTTTAAGGGGGCCAATAGTTTACATGTCTTACATTTTATGACTTTTTTAATATTAAGGTTGGGATTGTGGGAACTTGTTTGGAATGTCATGTTCAACCTACTTCCATGTGCACATGGGACTGCCCCTCAAGTGCAAGGTTGACGAGGCTTTGCCAGGGCAAAATTTAGCATTATTTTCATGCGCTCAACAGGTGCAGGATGACAACTCGGTGGCTAAAAATCTGGACTGAAGGATCCTTGTGATTCCAGCAACCGTGTTTGTTACCCTCCCTCCTCTTCTCTCAGTTAATTACCAGCAGTGGAGAGCAGATTTACATGCCTTTGGCTTGCCAGCGTGGTGCTAATCAGACTGGTGCCTCAAAATTGCCACCATCTCTGTGCTGCAAGTATAGCTGACTGGGCGATCATTAGCCATTCGCCCAAATGTCAGCCTGACCTCGATTTGTTTTTCCAACTCCATTTCAATCAATGCTATTTTTTTTCTAATATATTGTAATGTATTCTGGTTACTTTTTAAATATTCATCGTTCGAACACTGCAAGATTAGATATCCAACAGAGAGCTGTGATTCATGCCTTAAAAATGCACTCTCTTCTGGATTCAATTAATGAACCCCCAACTGTCACTTTGTATCCTTGCTTATTCGAGTATCTAACTGGGCTCTCCACCTTGTTGGAGCTCGACTTTCCCAACTGACAATCGTTTCTACCAACTGTGCAGTACATGCTGCTGATCATAGCAAGTAGTGATTGGGCATGGCAGTGAGCTGATGTGATACACTTAAACTGCACAGATGCCACTCTAGATCTGCTCTTTGGCCATGCAATTCGACATGGCTGTCAGAGTGATGATACAACTTGATGCACTGGCGTTGCAAGGCACAGAATAGGTGTTAGCAACCATCAATCCGTAACGGGTGGAAACAAGGAACTGCGGATGCAGGTTTACAAAAAAAAGGCACAAGACGCTGCTGAGTCAGGCAGCATCTCTGGAGAACATGGATAAGTTATATTTCAGGTCGGGACCCTTCTTCAGACTGATTGTAGGAGGGGGGGGGGATGAAAGCTGGAAGAGAGGGGGGGCAGGACAAAGTGCGGCAGGCAATAGGTAAACATAAGTGGGGGGGGAGGTTGATAGGCAGATGGTTGGACAAAGGCCAAAGATGAAAAACCACAAGGTGTCAAGACTTGAAGAGTTGCAAATTGTGAAAACAGAGGAGGGAATGTAGGTGGAGTGGGAAGGGAGAAATCTATAAACAGTTCAGACTTCCAGAATCACCACATTTAACGACTTCCTTACATGTCTTAATTCAATGGTCACCTTCATGGTTACTTTCAATCCCGACTCTCAAAAAAACATACAGGTATGCTTATGATATTGACCACAATTTGAAAATGGCTGTAATATCAGTCCAGTGGTCCTTATTCAGTGCAGTGTCTGAACCCTGAAGTGCCAAAAATATAATGTTGAATATTGCACGTGGCATTTTATTTGAATGGAAATTTGAGAATGTAAATCATTTTATCACAACAACTCGTGTGTCAAAGTGCAAAGTGCCATTCTGGTGAAAATATATTCTAGTCGTATAATTATAATTGAAATAATGAAGGGGGAAGAAATTTACTTTAATCCTGGTCATAACACCTGGTCATAACACCATCCATACATTATTTTTTATTTATATTCTATTACCACTGTATGTTTCTTTTTTTTTCCTAGTCAGATGTGCAGCACTTTGGTCAACGTGGGTTGTTTTTAAATGTGCTATACAAATAAATTGACTTGACTTGACTTGACCTTTAGGGTAGGTTCTGAACTATTTTTGTAGAAGAACCCAAATTGACATAAATTGTCTTAACACTGGTATAGTAGAAATTTCATTTGGCTTTAGTTTTCAAGTAATTCTGCTTGATTGAAAATTTTGGAAGTTAAAAAAAAGTCCATATTTTAATTGAATGTATTTGTGCATTAAAAAGACCAGCTTATTACTTGGATTATATCATATATCATATATATACAGCGCGGAAACAGGCCTTTTCGGCCCACCAAGTCCGCGCCGCCCAGCGATCCCCATACGTTAATACTATCCTACACCCACTAGGGACAATTTTTTTACATTTACCCAGCCAATTAACCTACATACCTGTACGTCTTTGGAGTGTGGGAGGAAACCGAAGATCTCGGAGAAAACCCACGCAGGTCACGGGGAGAACGTACAAACTCCTTACAGTACAGCACCCGTAGTCAGGATCGAACCTGAGTCTCCGGCGCTGCATTCGCTGTAAAGCAGCAACTCTACCGCTGCGCTACCGTGCCGCCCATTATGTGGGACCTGTCTTATGAATGCTACATAATCCACTTCTGACTTCACCATTGTATTTACCATGCTGGAGATCATTTCTGCATGAAATCTATATATTACTAAAACTCTCATCTTGTATATTTGTGGGTTTGTGGATAGAATTGTTCCCGAAATACAGCCAAAACGGTACACGATAGCGCAACAATTTTAGGCCCACCTTACTCACCATTGGCCTGTGGTTCAAATGGTTGTTATATTTTAAAAGGTATTTACTTTTTAAACTTTAAAAAACACTTTTTAAATTTTAATAAATCCCTTTTCCATTTGCCCTGCCCGTCAGCCGAGTTCGACGTCACAATGCAAACCCAACAGGTCTGCACCTGCGCAGTTGGGGCCCGTTGATCTAACACTTACGTAAGATGGCCTCCGGATCCGCTCGTGAACAGATCAAATGGGTCCACACCTGAGCAGTTGGGACCTTTTACCTAATACTTACGTAAGATGGCCGCCAGATTCGCGTGTGCGCAGTTGGGTGAGGGTTGCTGCTCGGAGGGGGGCGGGACCCGCCTGAGTTACGGGAGTGGCGACCAATTGGGAAGGGGGGGGTTGAGAAGAGCTCTCCTGCTGCTGGCCGCCGCGATGGCTGCACAGGGCCGGGGTGAGTGACTCCCTCTCTCCCCTCACCCGTTCCTGGCCCCGGGAGAGACTCCCCAGCCGGCAACGGGTCCACAGGTCGTCAGTTAGGGGAGGGTTGCCGGGCCCGCAGGAGAGGTTTGGACACAACGGGGGTTGCTGGGCCTGCAGGAGAGGTTTGGGCCCAACGGGTCTACGCCAGGCTAGTCATAAATAAATACCACAAGAAATGGGAACAGAGGTAGGCCTATTCAGCCTGCTGAATATGCTCTACTATTCAATAAGGTCATAGCTGATGTGACCACTCTAATCGATCACGCTCCTGCCCTTTCCCCATAACTCCTGATTCCCTTTCTGATTAGTTTAGTTTATTATTGATGAGTACCGAGGTACGGTCAAAAGCTTTTGTTTGTGTGCAATCCAGTTAAAGAAAAGTCTGTACACAAACACAATCAAGTGATCCACAGTGTACAGGTAAAGGATAAAGGATACAACATTTTGTGCAAGATATCACATTGAAGTCTGATCAAATGTCCGATTAAAGATAGATTAGAAATCTATGTCAACCTTAAATATTCATAAGGACTGTGAAAAGAATTCCAAAAACTCACAACACTCTGAGAGAAGAAATCTATTCTCATCTTTGCCCGAACTGAGTGCTCCTCCCTTATCCTAGCACCAAGCCCTATGGCTGTACATTCTCCTTGGGCAGAAAGCATCTTCTATCCATTTACCCTGCAGTGATATCTAAGATTCTTCTAAACTGTAAAAAGAGTAGATTCTCAAACTTTTTACCTTTCCTCAGGACATCAGCCTTGTGAATGTTCTCTGTACTGATTCCAATAAAATAATTTATTTCCTTAAATATGGGGACCACAATTGCTTGCACTATCCCAGATGTGGTTTCACTACTGCCTTGGACAATTGCAGTAAAACTCCCCTATTTTTATACTCCATCCTCCTCGATATAGGGCCAACATACCATTAGCTTTCCCTAATACCTGCTGCAGTTGCATGCTACCTTTTTCTGTTTTAGGCTCAAGAACTGTGAGCTGCTGCCCTCTTAGCTTCCCTCTTTTTAAATTGTACACTGTTCTGTTGTTCTTCCTTCCAAAGTGAAAAACAACATGACTGTCAGAGTAATGAAGCAACATAATGCACAGGTGCTGCAAGGTACAGAATAGGTATTAGCGAACATCAATCTGTAATGAGTGGAAACACGGAATTGCAGATTCTGGTTTACAAAACACGACACAAAGTACATTTCCCACAATATACTCCTTTGCCAACTTTTTGCCAAGTCACAAACCAATTAATACTTCTCTACAGATGGACACAAAAAGCTGGAGTAACTCAGCAGGACAAGCAGCATCACTGGAGAGAAGGAATGGGTGACGTTTCGGGTCAAGATCCTTCTACTTCTCTGTAAATGTTCGTATCACCTTCCCATCTGCAGATGCAATATAATGTGGATAAATGTGAGGTTATCCACTTTGGCAGCAAGAACAGGAAAGCAGAGTATTACCTGAATGGTGACCGATTGGGAGAAGGGGAGATGCAACGTGACCTGGGTGTCATGGTGCACCAGTCATTGAAAGCAAGCATGCAGGTGCAGCAGGCAGTGAAGAAAGCGAATGGTATGTTGGCATTCATAGCAAGAGGATTTGAGTTTAGGAGCAGGGAGGTTCTGCTGCAGTTGTACAGGGCCTTGGTGAGACCGCACCTGGCGAATTGTGTGCGGTTTTGGTCTCCTAACCTGAGGAAAGACGTTCTTGCCTTAGAGGGAGTACAGAGAAGGTTCACCAGATTAATCCCTGGGATGGCGGGACTTGCATATGAGGAAAGACTGGATAGACTGGGCTTGTACTCGCTGGAATTTAGAAGACTGAGGGGGGATCTTATAGAAACATATAAAATTCTTAAGGGGTTGGAGAGGCTAGATGCGGGAAGATTGTTCCCGATGTTGGGGGAGTCCAGAACCAGGGGTCACAGCTTAAGGATAAGGGGGAAGTCTTTTAGGACCGAGATGAGAAAACATTTCTTCACACAGAGAGTGGTGAGTCTGTGGAATTCTCTGCCACAGAAGGTAGTTGAGGCCAGTTCATTGGCTATATTTAAGAGGGAGTTAGATGTGGCCCTTTTTGCTAAAGGGATCAGGGGGTATGGAGAGAAGGCAGGTACAGGCTACTGAGCTGGATGATCAGCCATGATCATATTGAATGGCGGTGCAGGCTCGAAGGGCCGAATGGCCTACTCCTGCACCTATTTTCTATGTTTCTATCTACTGTTATGCTATCTGTAATTTTGGCTGCAATACATGTGTGGCATGGGTATGCAAGGAATGGACGGATATGGATCATGTGGAGGCAGATATGATTACTTTATCTTGGCATCATGTTTGGCACAGACATTGAGAGTCAAAGGCCTGATCTTGTGCTGTGCTTTTTTACGTTCTAACAGATTACCTGCTCTCCAGCATACAACAATATTTCAGAATGGCCACCTGTGAGAAGCCCTTGTTTCAAGTTCTTGATATTTCATGCATTGCAAATGGTCTTTGTTGGATGTATGGAATTCACCGGGAACATGGCTATGGGTAAGATGTGTAGGAAAGAACTGCAGATGCTGGTTTAAATCAAAGGTAGACACAAAATGCTGGAGTAACTCAGTGGGACAGGCAGCATCTCTGGAGAGACGAAATAGGTAACGTTTTGGGTATGGGTAAGGCAGATGTTTCCTTCAGAACCACCAGCCACAGCCAGGAAAATTCAGCTCATTAGATCATAGAGAGATACAGCACAAAAACAGCCCAACGGTCCAGCAAGTCAGTCAATTATCAACCTCCCATTTGCCCTAAACCAACATTAATCCTCATGTGTTATTCTTTCTGCATTCTCATACACTCCCCCCAGATTCTACTACTCACTAAAATGCTAGGAACAATTTACAGTGGCAAGTTAATTTATCAACCCCACATCTTTGGGATGTGGGTGGAAAATTGAGATCCCAGAGTAAATTCAACGTAGTCACAGGGAGAATATGGAAAGTCCACACAGACATAACCAGAGTTAGGATTGAAACCAGGTTGCTGGCACAGTGAGGCAGTGCCACTGTCCCAGCCTAATTAATGCACTAGAGTACCTAATGTCACACATTCTTTTCAGTTCCATTAATCGACGTTTAGACGTGAGCCAAACAATATGGATGACATTGTTCATAAAATGTCAGGACTCACAAATGGTTTCTGAAGGTCAAGTATTTTTTAGACAGATTTTTATGGAGGATTTTTAAATGAAATATTTATTGAGCCTGTCTGCAGCAGGGACAGCAGGGGGAAGGGTTACAGAATGCTAAATAGATGAATGTAAAGCCTCATCGCACATCTTTCTTTTCTCAATGACACCATTTTTACTTGCAGTTGAGACTAACCCTGTCATTAGTTAATACATTAGGAAGGGATTAGTCAGGAAAACACCACAACAAATGATATTTAATCTAATAATGCACTGCATAACTGGTATGATTATTGAAATAAATGAGCCTTATTGTTCTTCCAGTGATTTTTTGCAACATTTAACAGCAGATATTATTTTAGGATGTAGAGCAGGGGTGTCAAACTCATTTTCACCCCGGGCCACTTCAGCATTATGGTTGTAACTGCCCTCCCCTTTCCCCCACTCTCTCCTCCCCCCCCCCCCCCCACCCCCCACATTCTCTCCTCCCCCAGCCCCACTCTCACTCTCCCCCTGCCCCACACTCGCCTCCACCCCTCCTCACCCACCCCCGCCTCCCCCACTCTCTCCTCCCCTCACCCCCCTCCCACCCCTCCCCTCCCCTCCACCCACTCGCCCCACCTGCATTCTCACCGTCCCCCTCCCCCCCACCCCCACTGTCCCCTTCCCCCAATCTCTTCCCCCCACCACCACCCCCCTTCCCCCCACACTCCCTCTCTCTTCCCCACCCTCCCCCTCCTTTCACTCTCACTGTCCCCTTCCCCCTCACCCACCTTTTCCTCCCTCCCCACTCCCTCCCCCCACTCTCCCCTTTTCCCTGACCCCCACTGTCCCCCTTCCCCCCTCCACCACTCTCTCATCTCCCCTGCTGTCCCCTTCCCCCCATCCTTCCTCCTCCCCACCCGCACTCTGCCCTCCTCCCCAGTCCCACTCTCCCTCCCACCCGCACTCGCATTCTCCCCACCCCTCTTTCCCCACCACCCCCCTTTCCCCCACTCTATCCTCCCCCCACCCCCCCATTCTCTCCTCCACCCACCCTCACCCCCCCTCCTACCTCCACCCACTCGGCCCCCACGTCCACTCCCCTCCGTGGAGCCGTTGGCGGCGAAAGGCACTTACCGAGCGTGCAGGGAGGAGGAGGGAGCTCCGGACTACTCGAGTCGGGCGGCGAAGGTGGGACTACTCGAGTCGGGCAGCGGCGGGTCTGGGAGCGTCAGGAGGGGAGAGAGGGGAGAGGCGCGGCGGGAGGCGCACACAAGATGGCGGAGCGTGAGGAGGCCGCCATCTTTGTGAAGTCGCGACGGGCCGTCGGTGGCAGCGGCCCTCGTCGACGCCGCCATCGGTGGAAGCAGCCGCTGAAGGAGGAGGAGAAGAAGCTGGCCTTTGTGCGGTAACGGTGCTGGGCCTGGGCGGGAGGGGGGACTCGAGGATGGCGTGGCGTGGGTTGAAGGGACGGATGAACGGACCATCAGTCCGACCATCTCCCTCCTGCTCGGGAGACAGTGTCCCCCGGGTGTGGGAGAGTGAGGGGAGTGAGGAGAGGGGAGCCCGTGATTGCGGGCGGGCGGCTCCACTAACGACGTCCATCTTGTTTGTGCGAGTGAGGAGAGGCCGTGTTTAGAAATGAAAGTTTGAAAGTTAAAAATGTCTGTAACTTAAAAGATATTCGACATATGACAATTAAGCTCTCCCGGGCCACATAAAATGACATGGCGGGCCTTGAGTTTGACACATGTGATGTAGAGCAATTTTGAGTTTTTAAATGTTGGATATCTCTGCAAATCAAAACCATTTGACAAAGCAGTGAATCAAAAGATCAGTTTTAATTTTCCATTTGAATACTGTCTGTAAGAATTTAAGATTATCAATAACAAGGCTGATCTTGTAATCTGTTAGAATCAGTGTCATGGAGCACAGAAACAGGCCCTTCTGCCCAGCTCATCCGTGTCTTCCATGATGCCGATCTAAGCTGATGCCATTTGTCCACATTTAACCCATGTTCCCCTAAATCCTTCCTATCCAAATGAGTTTTTAATGTTGTTATTGAACCTGAACTCAATTACTTCCTCTGACCACTCATTCTAGATACATACCATATTCTGTGCAAAACCATTACTCCTCAGGTTTCTATTAAATATTTCCCCTCTCACCTTAAACTTATGTCTTCTGGTTCTTGATTCCCCTATCCTGGAGAAACAACAGTGCATTCACCCTGTCTATGTCCTTGTGATTTTGTATACCTCTATAAAATCACCTCTCAACACTCCAAAAGCATAAGGAATAAAGTGGTAGCTTGCCCAACCGCTCCCTATAGCTGAGTCACTCAGCAATATGCCCTGAAGTCTTTTCTGCACTTTTCCCAGCTTAATGGCATTGTTCCTACAACAGGGTGACTAAAATTAAACACAGTAGTCCAAGTGCAGCCTTCCTATGTTTTACACAACGTAAGTTTAGTTTAGTTTATTACTAACATGTGTACCCTTGCACAGTGAAAAGCTTTTGTTTGCATTTTATCAGTCAAAGAAAAGAGTATACCTGATTACAGTCAAGCTGTCCACAGTGTACAGATAAAGGATAAAGTGAGTAACATTTAGTGCAAGATAGTCCAGTCAAGTCTAATTAAAGACAGTTCAAAGGTCTCCAATGACATAGATGGGAAGTCAGAACTGCACTCTAGCTGATGAAAGGACTGTTCAATTGTCTGAAAAAAGCTGGGAAGAAACTGTCCCAGAATCTGGAGATATGCATTTTCAAACTTCTGTACCAATTGCCTGATGGGAGAGAGAAGAAGGAATGAGCGGGTTGAGACGGTTGGGTGAGTGGGCGGGTGCATGGCAGATGCAATATAATATGGATAAATGTGAGGTTATCTACTTTGGTGGCAAGAACAGGAAGGCAGATTATTATCTGAATGGTGTCAGTTTAGGAAAAGGGGAGGTGCAACAAGACCTGGGTGTTCTTATACATCAGTCACTGAAAGTAAGCTTGCAGGTACAGCAGGCAGTGAAGAAAGCTAACGGCATGTTGGCCTTCATTGCGAGAGAATTTGAATTTAGGAGCAAGGAGGTCCTACTGCAGTTATACAGGGCACTTGTGTGACCGCACCTGGAGTATTGTGTGCAATTTTGGTCTCCTAATTTGAGGAAGGACATTATTGCTATTGAGGTAGTGCAGCATAGGTTCACCAGGTTAATTCCTGGGATGGCGGGACTGACATATGATGAAAAAATGGGTCGACTGGGCTTGTACTCACTGGAATTTAGAAGGATGAGAGATGATCTTATAAAAAACATAATATTCTTAAAGGATTGGGTAGGCTAGATGCAGGAAAATGTTCCAGATGTTGGGGGAGTCCAGAACCAGGGGTCACAGTTAAAGAATAAGGGGGAGGCCATTTAGGACTGAGATGAGGAAAAACCTCTTCACCCAGAGAGTTGTGAATCTGTGGAATTCTCTGCCACAGAAGGCAGTGGTCAATTCACTGGATGTTTTCAGGAGAGGATTAGATTTAGCTCTTGGGGCTAAAGGAATCAAGGGATATGGAGAAAAAGCAGGAACTGGGTACTGATTTTAGATGATCAGCCATGGTAAGTCCACGGCCCCGCGGTGGGGCTCAAAGTCAGTCTCGAGCAAGGCCGCCAGCTCCATGATGTTAGGCCGCTGAGCGACCGGAGATGCGATCCGGAAAACAATTAAATATCCGGCAAGGTAAGAGATTGAAAAAAGGTTTCCCGTGACCCTCTTCCCCACTCTCCACATAAAACAAACCAGAGGACATTAACACATACTTTTAAAACACACTAAAAATAACAAAAAATATGAAAAGACAGACAGACCGTTGGTGAGGCTGCCATCGCTGACAGAGCCGCCCGGTGGACATGCTGAACTTCCTAAGCCTTCTAAGGAAGTAGAGCCGTTGGTGTGCTTTTTTGCCATAGTTACGATGTGGCTGGTCCAGGAGAAATTGCTGGTGATATTTACTCCGAGGAACCTGAAGTTTTCAACCATCTCTATTTTGAAGAAGGTGTCATTCTTATCCAATCGTTCCTGGGATGAATGTAGGGCCAGGGAGATGGCATCATCCTGTTGAGGATCAAAGCTGCTTAGTAGGCTGGATTCAATGTGTGTCATACCAGCCTCTCGAAGCACTTCATGATTGTAGGTGTCAATACGTGAGGTCTTGCTTTTCTTTGGTACCGGGATAATAGTGGTCTTCTTGAAGCAGGTTGGTATCTCAGAACGATGTAGGGAAAGATTAAAGATGTCTGTGAACACCCGATAGTTGGTCCACGCAGTTCATAAGGACGCGGCCAGGGATTCCATCCTGGCCTGCTGATTTCCATGGGTTGTCCCTCAGGAAGGCAGATCTATCTGATCTCTTGTCATCCTGGTTCCCTACTTCTGCCGTCCTTGCCATCAATCGAATTGTTAGAATTCAGAAATAAACTCTGGGCTGTCCCATAATTTTTAGCTCTATGCTCCCTGATAATAAGTTGGCACCAAGCACAACATTTAAAAGTTGGTGTTCATGATGACCACTTCAAATACTTGCAGAATAAATACATGAAACATACTCAGCAAAACCTTTAAATATGAGTCCAGGATTTTGCATGATTATTTTTGTTTAATCATGTGCTCACTAAGTCAATGGTGTTCTGATTTAAATTTCATGACAGCACCCTGATATCATAGATCTCTCTGCAGTTCCAAGATTATGTTCTGACTTTTCCTTGTGGATAATGGGACGAGAGCTTCAATATACACGATGTGTGTGAAGCAACACCCCTGGCTATTGACAAAGCTGGAATTCATATATTTTGCCACTTCATAACTTCCAGAACTGATTACTCTGAACCATTTTGTTTAGTTTTGTTTGGTTTAGTTTAGAGATACAGCACAGAAACAGACTCTTCGGCCCACCGAGTCCGCACCGACCAGCGATTCCCCCCGCATTATCACTATCCTAGACACACCAGGGACAATTTACACATTTATACCAGCCAATTAACCTACAAACCTGTACGTTTCTGGCGTCTAGTTTAGTTTGGATACAGGCCCTCCGGCCCACCAAGTCTGTGCCAACCAGCGATCCCTACACATACTAGAGACAATTTACACTTATACTAAGTATACAAACCGAAGCCAATTAACCTACAAACCTGAATGTCTTTGGAGTATGGGAGGAAACCGAAGATCTCGGAGAAAACCCATGTGGTCATGGGGAGAACGTACAAACTCCGTACGGACAGCATCCATAGTCGGGATCAAACCCGGTCTCTGGCGCTGCAAGCGCTGTAAGGCGGCAACTCTACCACTGCCCCACTGTGCCGCCCTATGGTTCAATTACAACATCATTTCTGGCAAAAGTCATTCCATTTCCCAAAAGCTTGAGATTCTCTTACACTGTTACCTGTCGCCGAGCTTCCTCTGAACTCATTCACCGTTACCCTTCTGCTCTCAGGACTGCACTGGCTCTCGCTTAAGCAAAATCACAATTTAAAATCTCTCCCCATTAATTCAAATAGTTCTATGATTTTGCCCTCCCTCTCTCTGTAATTTCTTCCAGAGTAGAAATGTGTGAAAGATATCGTCATTGTGCCTCATAAAATCACATTCCCTGGTCAGTGACCTTTCTACCAGAAAAGGTTCTGCTTTGAAGACCTTTTTCTAAAATCTTTCCAAATGCAAAGAAAATAAATGCCTGTAATACTTCAATCCGATATCAAACATCTTTTAATGATTTAACTTAAAACTGTCAGTTTACAAGATGACGAGCAACACTCCGAAAGACCTTGGGAAACCCAATAATTCATTCCTTTCATAGAGACAGAGAGGGAGAGCTAGTGACATAATTGGGGGTGAAATCTATTACTGTACTTGCATGGAAACATGTTTCAAATCATGAGCTGTCTGCACATGATCTGAAGCAAAAATAGATCCTATGCTATTAATCATCAGACAAACCATTGGGTTCGCTAACTACGACACGAAGCTTACAGTATTAAGTGCTTGAAACAGTTGTCGTGTTGCATCTAATGTGGCATTCCTTCACGTTTCTTTGTGCTGTGAAGAACCAAAGTTCAGCAGAGCGCAGGTTATCCGATGCTGTGATTTCTGAATGCATTTGTGACCCCCGCTGTGAAATAGTGAAACCAATGAAATCTGAGGTTGTCTGAAGAAGGGTCTTGACCCGAAACATCACCCATCCCTCTCTCCAGAGATGCTGCCTGTCCCACTGAGTTACTGCAGCTTTTTGTGTCTATCTTCGGTTTAAACCAGCATCTGTAGTTTCTTCCTACACAAATCTGAGGTTGTGCTTGGGTTGGTGCCAGAATGGTTTGTATGAAGACATTTAAATCTGTTACTTGATGGGTATTTCTAGTTTGTTTATAGACAATAGGTGCTGGAGTAGGCCATTCGGCCCTTCGAACCAGCACCACCATTCAATGTGATCATGGCTGATCATTCTCAATCAGTACCCCGTTCCTGCCTTCTCCCCATACCCCCTGACTCCGTTATCCTTAAGAGCTCTATCTAACTCTCTCTTGAAAGCATTCAGAGAACTGGCCTCCACTGCCTTCTGAGGCAGAGAATTCCACAGATTTACAACTCTCTGACTGAAAAGGTTTTTCCTCATCTCTAAATTGCCTACCCCTTATTCTTAAACTGTGGTCCCTGGTTCTGGACTCCCCCAACATTGGGAACATGTTTCCTGCCTCTAACGTGTCCAACCCCTAAATAATCTTATATGTTTCAATAAGATCCCCTCTCATCCTAAATTCCAGTGTATACAAGCCTCGTCTCTCCAGTCTTTCAACATACGATAGTCCCGCCATTCCGGGAATTAACCTAGTAAAGCTATGCTGCAAGAATATCCTTTCTCAAATTTGGAGACCAAAACTGCACACAGTACTCCAGGTATGGTCTCACTAGGGCCCTGTACAACTGTAGAAGGACCTCTTCGCTCCTATACTCAACTCCTCTTGTTATGAAGGCCAACATTCCATTGGCTTTCTTCACTGCCTGCTGTACCTGCATGCTTCCTTTCAGTGACATAATGCACTAGGACACCCAGATCTCTTTGTACGTCCCCTTTTCCGAACTTGACACCATTCAGATAATAATCTGCCTTCCTATTCTTACCACCAAAGTGGATAACCTCACACTTATCCACATTAAACTGCATCTGCCATGCATCCGCCCACTCACACAACCTGTCCAAGTCACCCTGCAACCTCATAGCACTTCCTCACAGCTCAAACTACCACCCAGCTTTGTATCATCTGCAAATTTGCTAATGGTACTTTTAATCCCTTCATCCAAGTCATTAATGTATATTGTAAATAGCTGCGGTCTCAGCACCGAGCCTTGCGGTACCCCACTAGTCACTGCCTGCCATTCTGAAAGGGACCCATTTATCCCCACTATTTGCTTTCTGTCTGTCAACCAATTTTCTATCCATGTCAGTACCCTACCCCCAATACCATGTGCTCTAATTTTGCCCACTAATCTCCTATGTGGGACCTTGTCGAAGGCTTTCTGAAAGTCAAGGTACACCACATCCACCAGCTCTCTCCTGTCAATTTTCCTAGTTACATCCTCAAAAAAATCCAGAAGATAAGTCAAGCATGATTTCCCCTTTGTAAATCCATGCTGACCCGGAACGATCCTGTTACTGCTATCCAAATGCTCCGCAATTTCGTCTTTTATAATTGACTCCAGCATCTTCCCCACCCCAGATGTCAGACTAACTGGTCTATAATTTCCTGTTTTCTCTCTCCCTCCTTTCTTAAAAAGTGGAATAACATTAGCTACCCTCCAATCCACAGGAACTGATCCTGAATCTATAGAACATTGGAAAATGATCACCAATGTGTCCATGATTTCTAGAGCCACCTCCTTAAGTACCCTGGGATGCAGACCATCAGTGCCCTGGGGATTTATCAGCCTTCAGTCCCATCAGTCTACCCAACACCATTTCCTGCCATGTGAATTTCCTTCAGTTCCTCCATCACCCTAGGATCTCTGGCCACTAGAACATCTGGGAGATTGTTTGTATCTTCCTTAGTGACGACAGATCCAAAGTACCGGTTCAACTCGTCTGCCAATTCGTTGTTCCCTGTAATAAATTCCCCTGCTTCTGTCTTCAAGGGACCCAAATTTGCCTTAACTATTTTTTTCCTCTTCACATACCTAAAGAAGCTTTTACTATCCTCCTTTATATTATTGGCCAGCTTACCTTTGTACCTCATCTTTTCTCCCCGTATTGCCTTTTTAGTTATCTTCTGTTGCTCTTTAAAAAGAGATCCTAATCCTCTGGCTTCCCACTCTTCTTTGCTATGTTATACTTATTCTCTTTTATTTTTATGCTGTCCTTGACTTCCCCTGTCAGCCACGGGTGCCTCTTACTCCCCTTAGAATCTTTCCTCCTCTTTGGGATTAATTAATCCTGCAACTTCTGCATTATTCCCAGGAATACCTGCCATTGCTGTTCCACCGTCTTCCCTGCTAGGGTCTCCTTCTAGTCAAATCTGGCCAGCTCCTGCCTCATGCCTCTGTAATCTCCTTTGCTATACTGTAATACTGACACTTCCAATTTTCCCTTCTCCCTCTCAATTTGTAGATTAAAACTTATCATATTGTGGTCACTGCCTCCTAATGGCTCTTTTACCTTGAGTTCCCTTATCAAATCAGGTTCATTACACAACACTAAATCCAGAATTGCCTTCTCCCTGTTAGGCTCCAGTACAAGCTGATCTAAGAATCCATCTCGAAGGCACTCCACAAACTCCCTTTCCTGGGGTTCATTACCAACCTGATTTTCCCAATCTACCTGCATGTTGAAATCTCCCATTACCACCGCAGCATTACATTTGCGACATGCCAATTTTAGCTCTTGATTCAACTTGTCGAGGCTCCTGTTTGGGGGCCTGTAGATAACTCCCATTAGGGTCTTTTTACCCTTACAATTCCTCATTTCTATCCATACTGATTCTACATCTCCTGATTCTATGTCACCCCTTGCAAGGGAGTGAATATCATTCCTTACCAACAGAGCAACCCCACCCCCTTTTCCCACCTGTCTGTCTTTTCGATAGGTCGTATATTCCTGAATATTCAGTTCCCAGCCTTGGTCCTCTTGTAGCCATGTTTCTGTAATTCCCACAACGTCATACTTGCCGTCTTCCCTGCTAGGGTCTCCTTCTAGTCTGAGCCTCAAGCTCATTCACTTTATTTTTTATACTTCGCGCATTTGGCCCTGACCTTACTCTCTTATCCCATTTAGAACTTCCTTTCCCATTTATTCGAGAGTCCTTTGCAATTTCTCCTGTATTCGCTTCCCCTTTAACTCCATCTTTATATTCCCAATTTGTCAACTCCTCCCCCCCACTACTTAGTTTAAACCCACACGTGTAACACTAGCAAACCTGCCTGCCAGAATGTTGGTCCCCCTGCTGTTAAGGTGTAACCCGTCCCTTTTGTACAAGTCACCCCTACTCCAGAAGAGATCCCAGTGGTCTAGAAATCTAAATCCCTGCTCCCTGCACCAATCCCACAGCCATAGATTCATATCCCCGATCTCTCTGTTCCTGCCCTCACCAGCACGAGGTACAGGTAGCAGTCCAGAGATAACCACCCTCGACTTAGACGAAGGGATTAAAAGTACCATTAGCAAATTTGCAGATGATACTAAGCTGGGGGGTAGTGTGAATTGTGAGGAAGATGCAATAAGGCTGCAGGGTGACTTGGGCAGGTTGTGTGAGTGGGCGGATACATGGCAGATGCAGTTTAATGTAGATAAGTGTGAGGTTATTCACTTTGGAAGTAAGAATAGAAAGGCAGATTATTATCTGAATGGTGTCAAGTTAGGAGGAGGGGGAGTTCAACGAGATCTGGGTGTCCTAGTGCATCAGTCAATGAAAGGAAGCATGCAGGTACAGCAGGCAGTGAAGAAAGCCAATGGAATGTTGGCCTTCGTAACAAGAGGAGTTGAGTATAGGAGCAAAGAGGTCCTTCTACAGTTGTACCGGGCCCTGGTGAGACCGCACCTGGAGTACTGTGTGCAGTTTTGGTCTCCAAATTTGAGGAAGGATATTCTTGCTATGGAGGGCGTGCAGCGTAGGTTCACTAGGTTAATTCCCGGAATGGCGGGACTGTCGTATGTTGAAAGGCTGGAGCGATTGGGCTTGTATACACTGGAATTTAGAAGGATGAGGGGGGATCTTATTGAAACATATAAGATAATTAGGGGATTGGACACATTAGAGGCAGGAAACATGTTCCCAATGTTGGGGGAGTCCAGAGCAAGGGGCCACAGTTTAAGAATAAGGGGTAGGCCATTTAGAACGGAGATGAGGAAGAACTTTTTCAGTCAGAGAGTGGTGAAGGTGTGGAATTCTCTGCCTCAGAAGGCAGTGGAGGCCAGTTCGTTGGATGCTTTCAAGAGAGAGCTGGATAGAGCTCTTAAGGATAGCGGAGTGAGGGGGTATGGGGAGAAGGCAGGAACGGGGTACTGATTGAGAATGATCAGCCATGATCGCATTGAATGGCGGTGCTGGCTCGAAGGGCTGAATGGCCTACTCCTGCACCTATTGTCTATTGTCTATTGTCGACGTCCTACTTCTCAGTCTTCTTCCCAACTCTCTAAACTCACGTTGCAGCACCTCCTTCCTCTTCCTCCCGACGTCGTTCGTGCCCACGTGCACAACTATTTCCGGTTGACCGCCTTCCCTCGCTAGAATGTTCTGAAGCCTGTCCGTGATGTCTTGAACCCTGGCACCAGGGAGGCAACAGACCATCCTCGAGTCCCGCCTGCGGCCACAGAGTCTACTGTCCGTACCTCGGACAACAGAGTCACTCATTACGATGGCTCTTCCCAACTTCGATCTCCCCGGTCGGGTCTCCTTGCCTGGATTAGAGCCACTGACCTGTTCGCCGCTCAGACTGGAAGTGTCTTCTGCCCCGACAGCTCCCAAGGCAGTGTACCTGTTTGCAATAGGCACAGCCACCGGGATCTCCTGTAGTCCATGTTTATTCCCCTTTGAAACGGTCTCCCACCTTCGCTCGACCTAGACCCTTGGCGTGACAGCCTCACAGTAGGTCCTGTCCAGGAAACTCTCCTATTCCCAGATGGCTCTGAGATCATCCTGCTGCTCTGAGATCATCTGCCAACTGCACTTTCAAATATTTTGTCATTATCACTCCATTCAGTATGCTTGCTATTAATTTCTCTACCTTACCTGCAATGGTCTCATCCCTTGCAGCTCATATCATAGACTCATACACATGGAAACAGGGTCTTCGGCCCAGCTTGTCCATGCCAACCAAGATGCCCCATCTAATCTAGAGTGCTGGACATTTCCTTGCCATGGCTCCATCCTTTGTCCCTGAAGTCAAAGGGCTGTAAACCTGAGCGCACCTGGTAGACAACTAGCTTGGAGCTCGTCAATATTGTGGGAGCTGATTTAAACATAATAACGAAGCGTGCACCAATGGAAAGAGAAACACTCTCATGGCTAACTAGTCAGCACTGATAAAATGACATTGAGTGCCTTCGTGGCAGGATGGGGATTGGCTTATCACTGTAAACTAGTTAACAATGCCGCTCTATCTTCCCGATGTTGAACATCTCCTGGTTTCAGTTTGTACAGTTCCCTTCACAGCTTCAAACATGACATCCACTTCATGAAAGCAATTAGCAGTGTGACTTAGTGTAGCTCCAACTCAGGGAACATCACAAAGACAGGCAACTTTGAGAAAATAGTACATAATAATTTTTATCAAGACTCTAAATAGGACAACACTCATTGAAGGATGAGTTCTTTCTGCAATGTTTTGCAATTTCTCATGAAATATAATGGCAAGCAAACCTTTTTAAAACTCACAAGAGAATAGAGTTAAATAAAAGATTGGCACAGATGTTATTTATCTACAGTTGTAGGCAGAGAGAAATCTACTTGTTGTTAAATTCATGATTAATTCTGCTGTACTGAGGTGGTTGCTAATGCTAATTTGTGACTTCTGTGATTTCTTTGATCTATTTAACACATCCTCATCAAAATTGGCTAAAAACCATATCCCAAGAATAAAAGAAAAAAGATTTATTCCTTAACTAATATTATTTTTATGATTCAAGGGCATTAATTCTACAAAGGCATCAGTTTACTAATCCATTAGGTCCTCCAGAAAATTGAGGGGCTTGCTTTCACCAGAAAACTCTACCCTCTCTCCCCATCTGACTCCACCCACTCATCCCTCCTACCCGGGATCTTCCGATGTGTGCCTGCTCTTGCCCCTTCTTGCATCTCATTATAATGGCTGACTCCAATGCACTCTTATGTTGCGGAGGAAGGGTTTTGACCAGAAACATAGACTGTCCATTTCCGTTCACAGACGCTGTCTGATCCACTGAATTCCAGCAGCCATCTGATTTTCACTGCAGTGTATCAAAGCCATCTCATTCACTGGAGTAAAGATTTTTGGGAAAAGGTTCTAATGGTACAAAATAAATGGGGTTTGAAGGAAATGGTAACAGCCCCAAATTTTAGAATATTGATGTGTAGGGAGAAACTGCAGATGCTGGTTTACACCGAAGATAGACACAAAATGCTGGAGTAACTAACAGTTATTGATGTCAGCTGTCATAATAGAAAATAATAGATGACAACATCCTTAGATTAAATCTCCTAACTGGAATTGGAATATAATTGTAACATCAGATCGCAACAGATGCTTCCTTTCTTTGAATTGTACAGAGGAATTCTGGGTCATGAGCTGAACATTTCTTCGAGGTTATGGCAACCGTTCCTGCCAAGCACAGAACTCTACCCCTGGGGAGAAAGGCTTGGCTGCACTTGCAGGAGCACCTGCAATTACCCTTCAAGGGACCATACCAGTTTGAAAACATATGGGTGACATTTCATCACTGCAGGGTCAAAAACTTAGAATTCCTCACCTTAGCAGCAAACTAGGTGTTATTTGAGGTTAAGCTGCATACTTATTTCTCCTCATGGAAAGTAGTGAATCTGTGGAATTTATTCTAATAGGTTGTGGAGGCAAGATGTTTGGAGGTATTTAAGGAGGCGATGGATACATTTTTGAAAATTCAGGAAGCTGGGGTCAATGGGAGAACTGGCATAGAAGAAGAGATGAGGACTGGGGCAGATCAGCCATTATCGTATTGAACCATGGGACTGGCTTGAAGGGCCGAGTGGCCTTCTTCTTTCCCATTTTCCTGTATTTCTGACATTCTATTTTTCTCAACTTACACTTTCTGTCTACTGGATGTCTAGGGCTATGTGTTAACTCACTGACATGCGGAGTTGTGCTTTGTGTGTGGCTGTATATATTGATCATCGAGCAGTTGTTTGGCTGTGGTGGAACGGCACCATCACACTTAAATTGGAGTATGCCCATATTACTCCATTCGCAAGAAGGAATCAAATGCCCATTTGGATGCTTTCCTTGACTCAGCTCAGGGATGCCAAGACTAAATCTCAGCCTGGCTAAGACCATAGATGACACTATGAGTTAATATTAGACCAAGAGGCAACATTTCCGGTCATTCAAGGTGCTGGTGAGCATTTCAAAAATCTATTTAAGAGTCAGATTATGGATACAAAATCTAGAACGCTCTATGTTTACAAAAACACTTCATACTCATGGAAATTGAGGAAAGGGATGTTTTATTTTATGGGATTTTTATTTTGAGTAACTACATTGCTTGAAATAACTTCTAAGATAGCAAAGGTAGACACAAAATGCTGGATAAACTCAGCGGGACAGGCAGCATCACTGGGGAGAAGGAATGGGAGACATTTTGAAAACAAGAGAAAATGGCAATTTTTAGAGATACGGCGCTGAAACAGGCCCTTCGGCCCACCGGGTCCGCGCCGACCAGCGATCCCCGCACATTAACACTATCCTACACCCGCTAGGGACAATTTTTACATTTACCAAGCCAATTAACCTACAAACCTGTACGTCTTTGGAGTGTGGGAGGAAACCGAAGATCTCGGAGAAAACTCACGCAGGTCACGGGGAGAACGTACAAACTCCGTACAGACAGCACCCGTAGTCGGGATCGAACCCGGGTCTCCAGCGCTGCATTCGCTGTAAGGCAGCAACTTTACTGCTGTGCCACCGTGACCGCCCTTGCACAGCAAGTTACATGTTTATGCAGTTAGTGAACAAATTAAGTTTCTTGATTTTAACACAAATTTGTCATTACCGTATTAATTTGTAAGCAAATGAACAGGCCATAGCAAATTTAAGATAAATCTTGTATAAGAAGTGTATGGATAATTAGCTAGAAGAATCAACGTCTTAGGAAAAATCAAACTTCACACATTGAATCCCAATGGAAGTGTCTATCCTTTGGAAAGCCGTTAAGTCCTTGAAAATTAAAGATTGGAGACCTGTATTCTGCTGCAAGCAGCTCAGGAGAAATAAATGATAAGTAGAAAATGGTACATGTACTCATTCAATTTTCATTTTGAAAATATTATTTCAACAGTTATGCATCATTGGAAAAATGGGGATAAGACTGGATAAGACATATAGATCCAGCATGTTTCTTTCATTTGCCTTAAAGAGAAAATAAATAGAACTCATCCAGCTGCTCCTAAAACAGAATTGCTGAGTGGCATCTGATGCTGCTATAATTCCTGAAGATGTTTGAAAGTCAGTTACTCATCTACTCTTATCTTTGTGTTGCAATAAATAATTCAGGCTGGTGCAAAGTTTCTGCATCTCGATTTTGCTGTTTAGTGATCTGAATGAACTGCCTGAGGAAATATAAAACAAAATGAAAAGCAATTTAATAATCTTTGTTATATATTTCATTTTATTCCATGGTGTTGAGGGAAGTATATGTAATCTGCTTTAAAATAATTTTGGGATTGGGATAGGTATAAAGAAAATGTCCGTTTTATCTACTTCACCATCTATCCTTAAGACCAAGAAATCTCCATATGAATACATAATCTTTAAATATTTTCCAGTATACGTTCTTGCAGTATATACCTCTACATCCTCAGAGGTTTGACGACATTTCAGCTTGTCGCAGAATACACTGCCGAAGTTCAAGTGTGTGGTGGAGAACATGCAGAATAGTTTCATCAGAACCTGGTTCAGTAATTTGAATAATCAGTAATGAAGGAGCTAGACTTTGCCTGGCCCATCACAGGTACTGACCTCTTCCCCAATCAAAGGGATCTACAGGGAGCAATGCCTCAAGAATATCAAAAACCCACACCTCCCAGGCCAGGCTGTCATCTCGCTGTTACCATCGGGATGAAGATAAAGGAGCCAGAGCACTGTTACAATAGACAATAGACAATAGACAATAGGTGCAGGAGTAGGCCATTCGGCCCTTCGAGCCAGCACCGCCATTCAATGTGATCATGGCTGATCATTCTCAATCAGTACCCCGTTCCTGCTTTCTCCCCATACCCCCTGACTCCGCTATCCTTAAGAGCTCTATCTAACTCTCTCTTGAAAGCATTCAGAGAACTGGCCTCCACTGCCCTCTGAGGCAGAGAATTCCACAGATTCACAACTCTCTGACTGAAAAGGTTTTTTCCTCATCTCTGTTCTAAATGGCCTACCCCTTATTCTTAAACTGTGGCCCCTGGTTCTGGACTCCCCCAACATTGGGAACATGTTTCCTGCCTCTAATGTGTCCAACCCCTTAATAATCTTATACGTTTCGATAAGATCCCGGTTACCTCCAGGTTTCAAGAAGAGCCTCTGCCCACCAACCATCAAGTTCGTGAACCACTCTGCACAACCCTACCTCAGCACCGAACCACCATGAAATTTGCACTTCTATGGTTGCTCTACGAACTTTTGGTTTTGCGTTATCACAGTCTGGTTTACTTAGAATAACTGAACAGTTATTGAATATTTGTTGTTGTTGATGTGCCAAATATGCCTGTGAAGCTGCAACAAGTGAGAATTTCATTGTTCCTGTTCATATCTCGTGCATGGGACATAAATACTATTGAACTCTTTGTTGTGGAGGATTCTAGAGAGCCAACATAATCTTGTTATGCATGACTTTACCTGACTAATTTAACTGATTTTGTTTTTGAGAAGGTCACTCTTTCAGAAGTGAACTTACAGAAAGCATTGAACAGATTTCCATATAGGAGAATGAGAGAATGAGTAGATACACAGATTGGTGGAGTTTGGCAGGTAAAGAATCCCAGGAACCTATTCTGTGGCCTCAACTTGTTCACGTATTTATTCATGACTTGGATAAAGGAATAAAAAGATTATATATTCAAGGTGATGGGGAATCAAAGTGCATAACATTGACTTACATTCTGTGGAGTATAAGTGTTAGAAGGTGTTGTGCACCTGAAGTGGGAGAAGTCAATGTTCATATCGCTGGGGTGTAAACTGCCCAAGCGAAATATGAGGTGCTGTTCCTCCAATTTGCGCTGGGCCTCACTCTGACAATGGAGGAGGCCCAGGACAGAAAGGTCAGATTGGGAATGGGAGGGGGAGTTGAAGTGCTCAGCCACCGGGAGATCAGGTTGGTTGAGTCGGACTGAGTGGAGGTGTTCAGCGAAATGATCGCCGAGCATGCGCTTGGTCTCGCCGATGTAGAGAAGTTGACATCTGGAACAGCGGATACAATAGATGAGGTTGCAGGAGGTGCAGGTGAACCTCTGCCTCACCTGGAAAGACTGTTTGGGTCCTTGGATGGAGTCGAGGGGGGAGGTAAAGGGCCGTGCGGGGCTGGGGAACCATAAGGTTGGAGGCTTTAGGGGGCAGAGAGCCGGAAGAGATGAGATCAGTAATGGTGTTGGAGATTAAGGCCTGGTGCTCGTCAGTGAGGTCATGGTCCAAGGATAAGTAGGAGGAGGTGTCTGAGAGTTGTCGTCTGGCCTCAGTCCGGTAGAGGTCAGTGCACCAGACTACCATGGCACCTCCATTCTCGGCGGTTTTGATAACGAAGTTGGGGTTGCTGCAGAGTGAGTGGAGGGCTGTACGTTCAGGAGGGGATGGGTTAGAGTAAGTCAGGGGAGTCGAAAATTTGAGGCGGTTGATGTCCCGCCTGCTGTTAGAAATGAAAAGGTCTAGTGAAGGTAGGTGGCCAGCCAGGGCAGTCCAAGAGGAGGGGTTCCACTGGAGACAGGAGAAGGGATCTAACTGAATAGCAAAGCAGGGCAAGGGACTGAATGGTGTATTTCTGTCATTACCATTATATTCTATTTTTCTTGACAGACGGGTTTGCGTGATATCGTCAATACTGAAGAAAATGTCAGCCCAAACTATGTTCCTTTAGACAAGTGACCACCTTGTACATCAAAGCCCAGATTATGAATATTCCATTAAACGGAATCCTGGTTAATCTTTCTAAATGACCCTTCTTTGATGCAATGCCGTTGTATTCCATCCTGCTCTTAAATATTTATGGTACCTTAGGGTACGTATATCTAAATTGTTTGCTGTCTATTTTCAGCTTGCACTGAGAAACATGAAATAAAAAGATTCTGAAAGAACAACCACCGATTTGTCCATCATTGCATGTTCCATTCTGCAGGGAAGTAGGACATTGCAATGTACACACTGATTCTGATTCACAGTGCAGACTGACTCATTTATATATGGAAATAATTGAATTGCAGAAAAATGAACCAATCTGCATGTATAGATGGCACAATCACTTTGCTGATTGAACATTGTTAGACTAATTGTGGAAACCAATCAAGAATAAATTTTAGAAGGAGTTTGAATGAATATATAGTTTTGTAACCTCGGCATGTCTTAAAGCAGTTCACATCTATTGACATGAAATGCTGTAGCATTATACTGGCAAAACACAGCCGTCTATTTGTTCTCAACATGGTCCCAATAACAGCAAATGGTGTAAATGATCAGATGGCTGAGGAAATTTGGCCAAGATACAAAGCATACCTTCAAACAGTCCAGCAAGATCTTTACACTCAACTCAATGGAAAGAAAAAGTAATAGTTCACTTTGATTCGGCACTCTTAGCTTACATTATATTGAAATATAGCAGGAAATCATAACCTGCTGATTCAGAAGTAATAGTGTTATCAGTTTAGCAAGACTGACACATAGTTCTCTGAAAGAGGTAACACAAAGAGATAGGACGGTAAAGCAGATGTACAGTATACTTGCTTTCATTGGTCGGTGCATTGAGAATAAAAGTTGGGAAGTTATGTTGCTGTTGTATATTACATTGTTTAGACCAAACTTGGAGTACTATGTGCAGTTTTGATTGCCACATTCATATCATATCATATATATACAGCCGGAAACAGGCCTTTTCGGCCCTCCAAGTCCGTGCCGCCCAGCGATCCCCGTACATTAACACTAACCTACACCCACTAGGGACAATTTTTACATTTACCCAGCCAATTAACCTACATTAAAGGAAGGATTTGGAGGCTTCGGAGAGGGTACAGAAGAGGTTCACCAGAGTGGTGCCTAGAAGGAGAGGTCGGACAAACTTGAATTGTTTTCTCTGGAGCATCAGAAGCAACCTGATAGAAATATATAAAATTATGAGACGCATTGATAGGGTAGCTAGTCAGAGTCTTTCTCCCAACGCAGAAATTTCAAAAGGTGTAGGTTTCAAGGTGAAAGGGGGAATGTTTAAAGGAGACACGAGAAACTGCAGATGCTGGAATCTTGAGCAAAACACAAAGTGCTGGAGTAAATCAGCAGGTGAGGCAGCATCTATGGTGGGATAGGCGATCTTTCAGGTCGGGACCCTTCTTCAGAAGTCTGAGTTTGAAGAAGGGTCCTGATCCAAAACGTCACCTATCTATTCCCTCCACAGATGCTGCCTTACCCATTGAGTTACTCCAAAATTTAAAGGAGAGTTGTGCGGCAAGTCTTTTTTTACACAGTGTGTGCTAGGTGCCTGGAACATGCTGGCAAGGGGGGGGCGAATGAAGCAGGTAAAATTACAATTGTTAAGAGGCATTTAGATGGGCACATAAACAGTCTGTAAAGGTCGGGAAGTTGGAGAGAGGACGACCATTGGCTGAAAGTAAGTACCTGTTAATAGTGGTAGAAACGGCAGTTTAAAAAGAGCGCCAATAGGGCACTGTTAATCAGTCTGTAAAGGTCGGGAAGTTGGAGAGAGGACCACCATTGGCTGTAAGTGAGTGGGAATTACAGTGTAATAAGTCAGTCAGAAGAGAATACGTGGATTGGTTGATCATTTAAGTGAGAAGTCTGGTAAATTGGACAATCAGGCAATTTAATTGGTGATATAAGCAAGACTTGCAAAAGGGTGCAGCCCAGTGAGGGAAGTGCCCTGTGAGAAAAGTGCGAGTCTTTGGCTGCGAGTCTTTGGCGAGGAGGCTGAGGTGAGGAGGTTACAATTGTTTTAAGCCAGACACAAGGTAATGGCGGAAAAGTTGGTGCAGTGTGTTTCCTGCAGGATGTGGGAAGACAGGGACGTCGCTGGAGCTTCTGGGAGATACACCTGCAAGAACTGTGTCCAGGTGCAGCTCCTGAAGGGACGTGTGGTGAAGTTGGAGAGGCAGTTGGATGACCTCAGGGCCATCTGGGAATGCGAGAGTTTCCTTGACAGGACCTATTGTGAGGCTGTCACGCCAAGGGCCCAGGTCGAGCGAAGGTGGGAGACTGTTTCAGGGGGGAGTGGACGAGGACTACAGGAGACCCCGGTGGCTGTGCCTATTGCAAATAGGTATACCCTCTTGGGAACTGTCGGGGCAGAAGACGTTTCCAGTCCGAGTGGCGGACCTGTTGGCAAGGATACTCGACAGGGGAGACCGAAGTCAGGAAGAGCCGTAGTGGTCGGTGACTCCATCGTCCGAGGGACGGACAGAAGATTCTGTGGCAGCAGGAGGGACTTGAGGATGGTCTGTTGCCTCCCTGGTGCCAGGGTTCAACACATCATGGACCGGCTTCAGAAAATCCTAGTGAGGGAAGGCGATCAACCTGAAGTCGTTGTGCATGTGGGCACGAATGACGTCGGGCGGAAGAGGAAGGAGGTGCTACAGCGGGAGTTTAGGGAGTTGGGAAAAACACTGAGAAGTAGGACGTCGAAGGTGGTTATCTCTGGACTGCTACCGGTACCTCGTGCTGGTGAGGCCAGGAACAGAGAGATAGAGGGTATGAATTTATGGCCGAGGGGCTGGTGCAGGGAGCAGGGATTTAGATTTCTGGACCACTGGGATCTCTTCTGGGCTAGGGGTGACTTGTACAAAAGGGACGGGTTACATCTTAACAGCAGGGGGACAAACATTCTGGCAGGCAGGTTTGCTAGTGTGACACCTGTGGCTTTAAACTAAGTAGTGGGGGGAGGGGTTAACAAATTGTGAATATGAAGATGAGGTAAAAAAAGGGAATACAGGAGATATTGCAAAAGACTCTCGGAAGAATGGGAACAGAAGTTCTAGAGGGGAAAAGAAATTAAGGGCAGGGCCAATTGTGACCGATGTGAGAGGGGAGGTAAATACAGAAGTTAAAGTGTTGTACTTAAATGCGCGTAGTATAAAAAATAAAGTGGATGAGCTTGAGGCTCAGTTAGTCGTGGGCAAGTATGATGTTGTAGGGATCACTGAGACATGGCTACAAGAGGACCAGGGCTGGGAACTGAATATTCAGGGGTACACAACGTATAGAAAAGACAGACAGGTGGGCAGAGGGGGTGGGGTTGCTCTGATGGTAAGGAATGATATTCATTCCCTTGCAAGGGGTGACATAGAATCAGGAGATGTTGAATCAGTATGGATAGAAATGAGAAATTGTAAGGGTAAAAAGACCCTAGTGGGAGTTATCTATAGGCCCCCAAACAGTAGCCTCGACATAGGGTGCAAGTTGAATCAGGAGATAAAATTGGCGTGTCAAAAATGTAATGCTACGGTGGTTATGGGAGATTTCAACATGCAGGTAGACTGGGAAAATCAGGTTGGAAATGGACCCCAGGAAAGAGTTTGTAGAGTGCTTTCGAGATGGATTCTTAGAACAGCTTGTACTGGAGCCTACCAGGGAGAAGGCAATTCTGGATTTAGTGTTGTGTAATGATCCTGATCTGATAAGGGGACTAGAGGTAAAAGAGCCATTAGGAGACAGTGATCACAACATGATAAGTTTTACTCTGCAAATGGAAAGGCAGAAAGGAAAATCGGAAGTGTCGGTATTACAGTATAGCAAAGGGGATTACAGAGGCATGAGGCAGGAGCTGGCCAAAATTGACTGGAAGGAGGTCCTAGCAGGGAAGACGGTAGGACAGCAATGGCAGGTATTCCTGGGAATAATGCAGAGGTTGCAGGATCAATTTATTCCAAAGAGGTGGAAAGACTCTAAGGGGAGTAAGAGATCCCTGTGGCTGACAAGGGAAGTCAGGGACAGCATAAAAATTAAGGAGAGGAAGTATAACATAGCAAAGAAGAGTGGGAAGACAGAGGATTGGGACTCTTTTAAAGAGCAACAAAAGTTAACTAAAAAGGCAATACGGGGAGAAAAGATGAGGTACGAGGGTAAATTAGCCAATAATATAAAGGAGGATAGCAAAAGTTTTTTTAGGTACGTGAAGAGGAAAAAAATAGTCAAGGCAAATGTGGGTCCCTTGAAGACAGAAGCAGGGGAATTTATTATGGGGAACAAAGAAATGGCAGATGAGTTAAACCGTTACTTTGGATCTGTCTTCACTGAGGAAGATACACACAATCTCCCAAATGTTCTAGGGGCCGGAGAACATAGGGTGATGGAGGAACTGAAGGAAATCCACATTAGGCAGGAAATGGTTTTGGGTAGACTGATGGGACTGAAGGCTGATAAATCCCCAGGGCCTGATGGTCTGCATCCCAGGGTACTTAAGGAGGTGGCTCTAGAAATAGTGGAAGCATTGGAGATCATTTTTCAATGTTCTATAGATTCAGGATCAGTTCCTGTGGATTGGAGGATAGCAAATGTTATCCCACTTTTTAAGAAAGGAGGGAGAGAGAAAATGGGTAATTATAGACCAGTTAGTCTGACATCAGTGGTGGGGAAGATGCTGGAGTCAATTATAAAAGACGAAATTGCTGAGCATTTGGATAGCAGTAACGGGATCATTCCGAGTCAGCATGGATTTACGAAGGGGAAATCATGCTTGACAAATCTACTGGAATTTTTTGAGGATGTAACTAGGAAAATTGACAGGGGAGAGTCAGTGGATGTGGTGTACCTCGACTTTCAGAAAGCCTTCGACAAGGTCCCACATAGGAGATTAGTGGGCAAAATTAGGGCACATGGTATTGGGGGTAGGGTACTGACATGGATAGAAAATTGGTTGACAGACAGAAAGCAAAGAGTGGGGATAAATGGGTCCCTTTCGGAATGGCAGGCAGTGACCAGTGGGGTACCGCAAGGTTCGGTGCTGGGACCCCAGCTATTTACGATATACATTAATGACTTAGACGAAGGGATTAAAAGTACCATTAGCAAATTTGCAGATGATACTAAGCTGGGGGGTAGTGTGAATTGTGAGGAAGATGCCATAAGGCTGCAGGGTGACTTGGACAGGTTGTGTGAGTGGGCGGATACATGGCAGATGCAGTTTAATGTAGATAAGTGTGAGGTTATTCACTTTGGAAGTAAGAATAGAAAGGCAGATTATTATCTGAATGGTGTCAAGTTAGGAGGAGGGGGAGTTCAACGAGATCTGGGTGTCCTAGTGCATCAGTCAATGAAAGGAAGCATGCAGGTATAGCAGGCAGTGAAGAAAGCCAATGGAATGTTGGCCTTCGTAACAAGAGGAGTCGAGTATAGGAGCAAAGAGGTCCTTCTACAGTTGTACCGGGCCCTGGTGAGACCGCACCTGGAGTACTGTGTGCAGTTTTGGTCTCCAAATTTGAGGAAGGATATTCTTGCTATGGAGGGCGTGCAGCGTAGGTTCACTAGGTTAATTCCCGGAATGGCGGGACTGTCGTATGTTGAAAGGCTGGAGCAATTGGGCTTGTATACACTGGAATTTAGAAGGATGAGGGGGGATCTTATTGAAACATATAAGATAATTAGGGGATTGGACACATTAGAGGCAGGAAACATGTTCCCAATGTTGGGGGAGTCCAGAACAAGGGGCCACAGTTTAAGAATAAGGGGTAGGCCATTTAGAACGGAGATGAGGAAGAACTTTTTCAGTCAGAGAGTGGTGAAGGTGTGGAATTCTCTGCCTCAGAAGGCAGTGGAGGCCAGTTCGTTGGATGCTTTCAAGAGAGAGCTGGATAGAGCTCTTAAGGATAGCGGAGTGAGGGGGTATGGGGAGAAGGCAGGAACGGGGTACTGATTGAGAGTGATCAGCCATGATCGCATTGAATGGCGGTGCTGGCTCGAAGGGCTGAATGGCCTACTCCTGCACCTATTATCTATTGTCTATTGTCTAAATACAGAAAGCAGGGACATAGATTATGTGCAGAGAGATGTGCGGTATAGTTTGTCCCCACAAAGACGTGCTGGCACAGCTGAAAAACATCACAAACCCCCTGCTGGACCCCCTGCAGTTTGCATACAGGGCCAATAGATCGGTGGACGATGCAGTCAATCTAGGCCTGCACTTCATCCTCCAGCACCTCGACCACAAGGGGACCTATGCCAGGATTCTGTTTGTGGACTTTAGCTCTGCTTTTAACACCATTGTGCCAGAGCTGCTACACTACAATCTCTCCCAGCTGACTGTGCCTGAACACCTCTGTCAGTGGATCATCAACTTCCTGACGGACAGGAAGCAGCATGTGAGGCTGGGAAAGCACATCTCAGACCCGCAGACCCTCAGCATAGGAGCTCCGCAGGGCTGCGTACTCTCCCCTCTCCTTTACTCTCTCTACACCAACGACTGCACCTCCACAGACTCCTCTGTCAAGCTCCTCAAGTTTGCGGATGACACTACTCTGATTGGACTGATCCAGGATGGGGAGGAATCTGCCTACAGAGGGGAAGTGACACAGCTGGCGTCCTGGTGCCATCGCAACAACCTGGAGCCCAATGCTCTCAAGACAGTGGAACAAATTGTAGACTTTCGAAGAGATCCCCCTCCCCTCCCCCCACTCACCATCAACAACACCATAGTCACATCTGTGGAGTCATTCAAGTTCCTTGGAAGCATCATCTCCAGGGACCTTAAATGGAGGGCCACCATCGACTCCACAGTCAAAAAGGCCCAACAGAGGATGTACTTCCTGCGGCAACTGAGGAAACACAATCTGCCACAGGCAATGATGGTCCAATTCTATACTGCTATCATTGAGTCCGTCCTCACCTTCTCCATCATGGTCTGGTTTGGCTCAGCCACCAATCACGACATCCGGAGGCTGCAACGAATCGTTCACACAGCTGAGAAGGTTGTTGGCTGCAACCTTCCCCCCATTGACGAACTGTACACTGCAAGGGCCAGGAAGTGAGCGGGCAAGATCATCTCTGACCCCTCTCACCCTGGCCACAAACTCTTCGAAGCACTTCCCTCTGGAAGGCGACTCCGGACTGTCAAAGGAGGCACAGCCAGACATAAAAACAGCTTTTTTTCCCGAGTGATAGTTCTATTCAATAACCAAAGTCTGTAGTCTCTTTTTTGCTCTGGTTTATTTTCACCCACATGTTTAGACCGTAATGGTGTATCCTTATTGTTTTGATGTGTTTATGGTTTATTCTTAATTGTTAACTGTATGTTTGTGTTGTCATTTGTGAGCAGAGAACCAAGGCACATTCCTTGTATCTGCATACTTGGCCAATAAACGTATTCATTCATTCATTCATTCATTCATTCATTCATTCATGGTCAGCATGCACAAGATGGGTTGAAGGGCCCATTCCTGAGCTGTGTACTATATATGATGCTAGGCTAGTGACAGTGATTCATTACATAATTAATTAAATTGGAGTGGAGTTCATCATTACTATCCTTCTGTAAATATAATTACAGACTGGGTAACATTATTTCAAAATATGTAGCTTTTCTAGACATTAATTGTTTTTTCTGGCATTCGTAGTATTTGAAGTTGATGTGACTTAAAATTATTTTCCAGTATGTATCACCTTTTAACATTTCAAGTGAATTGAGTGAAAGACCTATTAAACCAACTGCTATAATCAGGATGTGAAAAGTCTAAAAGTGTTGCGGATGGCACGGAGATCGCACCTTTCAAATTACAGGGAATTCATTAAACCAGCCGGGTCAATGACAACTATTTCCACATAGATTTCAGTCGCACACATCAGCTCTATTTCTCTTCATAAGGGATAATAACTACTTGCAAGTCTTGAAAGGGTTTATATTTATCCCAGTACACTCAAACCTGGCATTTATTCATCTGTAAAGGGAGTTGATATTTCCAGTAAAAGCACAGGAACTTAGAAGAATTCAAATTCCAACAAGCCTATATGCCAATAATATAGATTATTTTTAGTTTTTTTAGTTTAAAGTTACAGCGCGGAAACAGGCTCTTTGGCCCACCAACTCCACGCCGACCAGTGATCCATGTACACTCGCACTATCCTGCACAATAGAACCAATTTTTACCAAAGCCAATTAACCTACAAACCTGTACTTCTTTGGAGTGTGGGAGACAACTGGAGGACCCAAGGAAAACCCATGCAGTCATGGGGAGAACGTACAAACTCCAACATTTTCAACAGGTGAGAGTAGAGAGATTTTTTTAAATGCCTTGGGATACAAGGACATACACTGAAAATACCATTTTATATTGGTTGCTACTGACAACATCCTGAATGTTTCTGGTGATCCACGCTTTCAAAACATCTGGTGCATTCACATGGGAAAGGAAGAACAAAAACTGATTGGTGCTGTCAGGGAGTACAGATGATCTATAAAATCCAAATTAATTAATTAGCCCTTCCACTAAATACTGTCAAGAGCACATTATCTTATATCAATGGATGAAGAACATTTGTTAAATGTGTCAGCTCCATAGTACAAACCACTGTTTCCTGGCATGCCACCTCCACGGGGCCTGATTTATGATCTGGAATCATCACATGCAGTTTCCCTACCGTGCTGAGCCATCAACAGCACACTTCTGTGCTCCACTCTGGAGCAAATAAGCAAAGTGCATCTGCACAAACAAAGGCTAAATTCATCTCACCGTTAAAAAAAATTAAATCCGTACTGGGAATAATATTTTAAATAATTTGAGGAAGCAAATGCAGAGGCAACCTTGTAAGATTCATTGCAGTTGTGGATTATTCTGCCACAAGATTAAAATGTATTTTTTATACCCCGTCTTAGGAGAGATATTGCCTGCATCAAGGCAGCATTATCTGAATACCAAGCATTCTGATGAGCTCTAGTCCCTGAAGCCACAAACAATATCCATCAAAGGAACCTGGATATTGTCAGTCATATTCCTATTTAATGGTCTTCCTGTTTGGAAATAGTTGTCAAAATAAAGTAATCGACTTAATGAGATGTGGCCATTGGAATTAATTTTAATTGCTGACTGATGCCTTGGAATTGGACTGACGGTAACACTGTATTGTCTTTATAATAAAGCACTGGGATTATAGTGAGAGCTATTAATTTGTATGTTGGTACCGTGCAACTCATGCTACTAAACCCAATCTCCATAGCAACAGGAACTTCCAGTACATGCTGCGGTCTGCTCCAAATAAGCTGCACCAAAACTGCTCTGGCATTTCAGTGATGGAAGATCACAGCATTTGATGGAGCCCAAGGGACAAGCGCAGTTGAGAGGATTGCAGGGAAACGTGTGAAATGAGGAGGTTGTTGAGCAGAACATTGGATGCCAGACACCCTACAGTAACGTGGAGTATCTGAGACCTGTTGTAACTGCTGTATTTCCATGTTAGACGTGCACATACAAACACTGCAATTTACTGACTGGTTTACTTTGCTATAAGTGCCGCAGGCCTGACTCTTACTATGTATGTAATTACTTAGTCAATATTTTCCACAAAGAGAATGGAAGAAAATAACAGGTTATTCAGTTAAAGTTATATCATGCGTCATTGTACTTTTTGGAAATGTTGTGAGGTTTGCAGAAAGCTTATAAACTTCTATAAAGTGCAACTTGCTTGATGTGCACTGCGATCATGGCAGCATTTATCATATGATATAATCCCATAAGTAGCAATGAGATGAGTGACCTTAGTTTCAGCTGAGGTGTCATGTCATGTCATGACAGACATGACATGACAGGAAATGTGCCAGCCACACATTGAGTCTGGTGCCAGTCGTCCACAGGGTCTTGTGTGCATGCTTGCTCATGCTTGCTCATGTTCATGACCTGGGAAATCATTGTGCTGACCGCAAAAATGTTTCCTCCAATCTTATAACTAAATTAGGCTTGGATAAAGAGCTCAATTTACCAAGACTACCACTTTGCCATCGGTGTGTGATTTTGTGCTCCTGAAGATGTGTTGGCAAGAAACATTTCAGGCAGAGCACCTGTGTTGGCGTGACTCTATTTTACTGCAGCTCCAGAGACTCCAGAGAGTCACACACCTCAAAACATTTCCCTCAACAAATTTGCGATGGTGGATCAAATCACCCAGGAGCTGATGTCTTTAGTTCTTTGTTAATGACGTAATCTGAATCTACAGATTTGCACAGTTGTTCTGCAGCATCAGCTTGCTGCCATTCTATTTATAACCTTCCTACTTGCTAGGTCTCGTTATTCCTTTTGATGTTTTAATAGAACCACTGATGAGGAGAGAGAAAAGGATCTTGGCAATAGCACCATTATGACTAATGGTAATCTAATACATTGATTTTTATGTTGATTTATTGTCCCTGGAGTGTAAATTCAGCTTACCATGGGAGTTTGGAACAGTTTGACCACATACCATTAATTAATCAATTTAAATTTAAGGAAAATCTAAATCAAGTGGGCAGCTGGGTGCTGGGTCTATGGCAATAGCTACTTCGATAACAACCTGACACAGAAGAAGCACTTGGTTCTGAATACACTCAAGTATAACTAATCTCATGATCACTGTCTCTTTTCATTCCTTTGTATTTAAGCATCAATGCTCCCAATCGAGAGTTTACCCAAAACTGTGATGAGTGGAAACGTGACATTGTCTCTGAGATTATCTCCCTCTAGTGGGTATAGATGAACTCCTAAACACACCAAAATAAATCACTGTTCCATCTCATTCCCACTGATGTTCGTCCATGCCCAATGCAAGCAGGCTTTTCTGTTGACACACCCTCAATTCCAAGACATTGAGAAATGGCCGAGATTTTGCTGAGTGAAGCCTGTAATCTTTCTTGTCACATGAATGCTCAATGGCCCAGCCTTTATCAACAAAGACGATATTACAGATGAAATAGAAACAGGAGAAAGCCGATGGCCCTTCCCACCTGTTCCACTTTTGGGCGGCACAGTGGCACAGCGGTACAGTTGTTGGCTTGCAACACCTGAGATCCGGGTTCAATCTGACCACGGGTGATGTCTGTATGGAGTTTGTATGTCCTTCCTGTGACTGCAAGGGTTTGTTAGACGGAGCTCTAGGGTCTAGCGGAATCAAGGGATATGGGGAGAAGGCAGGCACGGCTTACTGATTGAGGATGATCAGCCATGATCACAATGAATGGTGGTACTGGCTCGAAGGGCCAAATGGTCTCCTCCTGCACCTATTTTCTATGTTTCTATGAATTAAATTGTGGCTGATGTTTTTGTCTGCACCATCTTTCACCAGCTCCATGTCTCTTCATTCCCGTCCTACCTATAAATGTATTAGAGTCATAGAGTCATACAGAGTGGAAAATGGCTCTTCGGCCCAACTTGTATTGATCTCTGCCTTGAATGTACTCAGAGATTCAACCTTCATTCTATGGATATAAAATTCCAATAATCCTCTCCCCTCTCCATGAAGAAATTCTATTTCAGCTCGGTCCTCAGTTGCTGACCCCTTCTTTTGGGCGTGTTACTGCTGGTTCTAGACACCCGGGACACTGAAAACATCAAATTAACCTCTAACCCGCCAAACCTTTTGACAGTTTTGTACATTTCAATTAGATCACAATTCATTTTTCTATAGTACAGAACCAATCCACTTAACACAACAAACCCACCAGCCCAGGCACCAATCTGGTGAACCTTTGGTGTACTTCCTCTGCTCCAGTGGATATATATTTACTGAGGGACATAGATCAGATGTAATTACCAGAATAATGATGCAATCTCACTGGAGCTCTGCACAATTGGACTAAGATGTCTCTATTCTTGTAATCAAATCTAAAATGCTAGTTGTCTTCCTAATTGCCAGCTGAAGCTGCATCTTAACTTTGAGTGCTTTGTGTAGAAGGACACACAGGTCCCACTAAACATCAATACCTTTCAATCTCTCAGCATTTAAAAAAATACTCCACTTTTCTGCCCAAGTTGTACTGACCCAGCTTAGAAAATTAGAACAAAATAATACCATCAAAAGCTACCAAAACATCTAGAAACAGTTAAAGGCATTACAATACAGCAGTAATTTAAAAGGGTCTAGGTTATATTACTCTCATCATCTTCGCATTAGAAAATCTGCACTAAAATGATGGGGTCTGTGGATCCTGTACCACTTGTGACCTGGGGCAGGATATTTCAGCAGATTCCACAATGTAAATTCTGGAGAAAGTCCACAGGACTGTGTTCCTGCCTTCAACACCACTGTCATTCTTCAGCTTGGTTTAGCTTAGTTTAGTTTAGTTCAGTTATTCATTATTGTCACGTGTACCGAGGTACAGTGAAAGGCTTTTTGTTGCGTGCTATCCAGTCATAGAAATGACTATACATGATTACACTGAAGCCATCCGCAGTGTACAGATAAAGGATACAACATTAAGTGCAAGATAATGTCCGTTAAAGTCAGATTAAAGGTAGTTCAAAGGGCTCCTATGTAGTCAGGACTACACTTTAGATGGTGAAAGGACGGTCAGTTGCCTGATAACAGTAGGGAAGAAACTGTCCCTGAATCTGGAGATATGTGCTTTCAAATTTCAGTTCCTCTGGAAGAGGGGAGAAGAGGGAGTAACCATGATGAGACTAGCCCTTGATTATGCTGGTGGCCTAACCGAGGCAGCGTGAAGTGTAGATTGAGTCAATGGAAGGGAGGTTGGTTTGCGTGATGATCTGGGTTCCGTCCTGCAATTTCTTGTGTTCTTGGATGGAGTTGTTCCCAAACTATGCTGAGATGCATCCTGATAAGATGGTTTCTACAGTGCATTTGAGGAAATTGGTGAGGGCTGTTGGGGGCATGCCGAACTTCCTAAGACTTCTAAGGAAGCAAAGGTGTTGGAGAGCTTTCTTGGCCAAAGTTTCGATGTGGCTGTTCTAGGGCAAATTGGTGGTATTTATTCCTCAGAACTTGAAGCTTTTGACCATCTCTACCTCGGCACCATTAATGTATACTGAGATGTGTATAATGCTTTGCTTCCTTTAGTCAATCAGGAATCAATTCTGTGAGCAGATTCATGACTGCTGCATTTACATAAGAACACATCAAAGTCAGAAACCTAAGGATACTTCTTATAGAGTCATCGATGACTCGATGACTCTATAAGCCTATTATATAGGCTTGGCCAAAATCATCAATGCTGACCAAGGTACCCCATCTAAGCTAGTCCCAATTGCCTGCATTTACCCATATCCCTCTAAACCTTTCCTATCCATGTACCTGTAAAAATGTCTTTTAAATGTTGTTATTGTACTCAACTACTTCCTCTGGCAGCTCATTCCTTCTAACATGGTTTAGCCCACAAGTTCGTTCAGGCAAAGTAAAGGCGTAGCTGGGTGAGAAATTAACTCCTTTACCTTGCCAGGAACTGGAAAAGTTTAAGATAAATACCATTACTCTCGCTTTCTCTGCCTGGAGTTAGGTTTTGCATTCAAATAGCACATGTTCAAATATTACAGGTCATATTTGTTAAATAATAAAATTGAATAACAATATGAAACGGAAGCAAGTGCAAAAACCCATAATTTTCCTATTCTATAACCAGTTTACAGCATGAAATATAAAGGCAAAACTCGATGTGATCAACATTATGAGCTTCACAGTGAATAGTATTGGTTTAAAAAATAATAAAATCACTTAAAATCATAAACACATATTCAGCTATTTTAAATCAGGAGCCTGCAACTAAAAACTTTAAATGCATCTGAATCTTCATGGGTTATTCAAATTAAACGACAGATACTAAAGGTTAAATATTCCAAGGGTGTGTGGTTCTTTCTTTATCCTCTAGGTTTGTTACGACTGAGGAAGATATAAAAGTTACTGACAAGATAAATCAAAAATGTCAGTCACAACCAATTTCAAACATAGATGTCCGCAACCCATATGAATGCCTTATGGCAACCAGGAATAGCATCACTGATGTAATGCTAACAGTGCCACACAGTGTCACTCAGTTTCCACATCATAAGATCAGTCATCCCCGTTATCTTGCAGAGAGCAGTGCCTCCATTTTCTAACAAATCTCATTCAAGAGGAGACAAGTTTCAATTTAACATTAAGCCATTGAGAGAAGAAAAATACTCCTTTTAAAATATAATTATATAAACTATAAATTGAAAGGAGTCAAATATTAAAGATGCTTAAGTGGAAATCAGCTAATTTTAGGGAAATAAAATGTGTGATGTAAAAGGACAGGTCAGACAACACATTTAAACATAGATGGGGTAAAGAGATTCCAAGTGCGTATGCTAAGTCAAGTCAAGTCAAGTCAATTTATTTGTATAGCACATTTAAAAACAACCCACGTTGACCAAAGTGCTGCACATCTGACTAGGAAAAAAAGAAACATACAGGGGAGTAGAGAGTACTCTTGGATACACTCCCCTTCCAGAAATCAACTAAAAAAATGTTCATTATTAAGTTCTGCAAGTGCACATGTCTGAGCCATAATGACATGCTTGCAAATGTAAACTCCTCTCAGAGAAACAAAAGTACAAGTGAGATAAAAGTGGCCGTGATCAATAGGGTGAGGAGGGATAACACAGATGAATGGAAATAGGAAAACATCCGTTCGAATCCCGCAAAGGAGTGTGAACAATTGAAAATGAAGGAAAAGCATCAGTAAAGTTCAGCAAATGTTATTGGGACATCATTGAGAGACATCATGCACTTGAGAGCGAGGGAATCTTACTGTATGTTTAGCATCAGCTTGTGCAGAGGGATTTGAAAGTGGATTTGTAGGAGTAGTTAGGATGAAGTGGAAGAACCACTACTGGAGATAAATATTCATAGTGACCATATTAAAAAGCTGGTGAGAGTGGGGTGGGGATAAGGGTGAGCAGAATTTGGGAGCATCATCCATTTGGTGAACAAGGTTGAGCTTTGGGAAGCATGAGGGTGTGACTTACATAATAATGCCCTGAAAAGCTCATATTCTACCTGGTTCCATATTCCAGTTACCAGAAGAAGCATCATCAAGTACTCTGCCTCCCAGGATTCTCTCAGAAGAGTCTCCATGCCAATCAACATTAAACTGAACTAAGGATGCTGAAGGACATTCCAGAATACATGTGCAGCATGCAGGTCGCCTGGCTGGGATAGTGGGTTGGTACAAGCAGCAGGGTATTCTAGATGTACATTACCTATGCCTATTTAATAAAAGTAATTAAATTAAATATCAACCTACCAATGAATGCTATTCTGCATCAAAGGACCACTGCCCCCATTAATGAGGCACCCAGTTCACATATTCATCACAGCTACACAGCTGATAAAAGTGACTGTGCAATGCCTCCAATTTAATTCCACCGCTCCTCCATTTCCGTTTGTAGTTAAAGTCTATTATTATACCTGACACTGATCTCACCTTCCTCCATATCATTCTCCTTTCAAATAGTATACCAATGCAAAGTACTCATTTTATCCTTTCCTACATCTTCTCATTCCAAGCATAAATTCCATTCTCTTTCTTTAAATAGTCTTCTCCTCTGCCTGGTTACCCTCTTATTTTATATATGTTCCTTTATTTGTCCCACACCGGGGAAATTTACAGTGTTACAGCAGCAAAGTGGATAGTAAGAGATCATTCATTATAAATAAAAGTAAAAGTAAAGACAAGGATAAATTGTCATCAGTTTACTGTGTATTCCTTAACTGTTACTGTTGACTGGTCTGCTGGGAGCAGTGCTGGTTGTGCAGTCTCACAGCAGCGGGAAGGAAGGACCTCCTATATCTCTCCTTCACGCACTTGGGGTGAAGGAGTCTGTCACTGAAAGAGCTACTCAGTGCAGTACAGTGTCCTGCATGGGGTGGGAGTCATTGTCCAGCAGCGATGTTATCTTTGCCATCATCCTCCTCTCTCCCACTGCCTGCACTGAGTTGAGGTTGAGCTTGACAGTTCATTCTCCGTCCTTGTCTCTGACCTTCTGCATTGTTGTAATAAGGCCCCCAAACAAGTTTGAAGACAAATGCTTAATCTTCTACCTGGGCACATTGCATCTCTCCAGACTGAATGTTAAATTCAACAAAAACTTCAGGTGACTGGCTTCCTCTGCCTCAGAATAGACCAGTCCTATGGTAGATAATATACCCATGATATTGCCTCAGTTTAGCCCATAGATTACATTGTCTTTGTCGGGAAGGAGTGTATTGTTCCAACGATTCTGGCTGACTTCGCTTTGTAGCCCATTGAGGCATACAAGCCTTGCCACAATCAACAATCGATGTGTGTGTGATTAGTCTGAGACTCTAGTTCAATCTAAAATTGTCCCTTGGCATCCCTTAGCAAAGGTTGTACCTATATTTCCTGTAGCAATCAGGCGATCAAACCATCCTACCAACAACTAGAGAGCAGTCCTGAACTGCTATCTATCTTATTGGAGACCTTCAGACTTTCCTTGATTGGACTTTACTGATTTTATCTTGCACTAAACGTTATTCAAGTTATTCCCTTTATCATGTATCTGTACACTGTGGATGGCTCGATTGGAATCATGCATTGTCTTTCTACTAATTGGTTAGCATGCAATAAAACTTTACCCTATACTTTGGTACACGTGACAATAAACTAAACTCTCTAAATCGCCTGATGCGAATGCCTAAGACTTGGAGTTCATAACAAAATAATTCCTGATCTTCCAAATCCACCTAATTGCACTTTTCCTTTATCTGAACCTTCTCTGTAGGTGTAACATTATATTTTGCACTCTGTTTACTTTCACTTTTGCTCTCCCTGTTGTACTTGTGGATGATAAGATTTGCCTGGCTAGCACATAGTATGCGTGACAACAATATACGATCACATGGACCGATACCAACACAAAGCCCCCCATCTTGCTGTCAGCGATTATCCAGAACAAGTTGTTCTGCATCTGTCTTTACACAATTAAGTGACATTTCTTTCTGTTTCAAGAGTACCTACAATCTAAATTGTAATTGATTTTGGGACACGAAGCTCACTACCATCATTTACCTTTCAACACAAAATAAATTACCTGACAATGCATATTTCCCCAAAGCATTTCATTCTCCAGAGCACACTGGCTGCTCCTTGCAGGATACCTTTGGATATCCAGAGAGCAGGGTAGTAGCCAGGTAATGGGGTGTGTTCATGATCTTCTCCTTCTCCAACAGTTTTGCCCTTATCATCAGTAGCTCTCAAATTGAGCCAGCCTTTCGTTCACTTCCTGCTCCTGTCAAGATGGAGGGTTGGCCATTCATTCCCTTGTACCTTCTCACAGAATACATATAACTCTACACAAAGACATACAGTAAAGAAATAGGCCCTTTGGCCCACCAAGACTATGGCAACCATCCAAGCACCCATTACACTAATCCTACACTAATCCCATTTTATTCTCCCCACATTCCCATCAACTATCCCAGATTCTAACATTTGCCAACACACATTTTACAATGGCTAATTAACCTCTGAACCCACACATTTCTGGGATCTGAGAGGAAATCAGAGTACCCAGAGGAACTTACATTTGTCACAGGATGAACATGCAGACCAGGACATAACCAAAGCCCAGGGTCGACCTTAGTTCACAAGAGGCAGCAGCTCTATCAGCTGCACCACTGTGCCACCCACTCCCCTCCTGGACGTGCTTTTGGAGAGACTATAAATACTGACTCAGACACCACTTCCTCTTTCTTGACCACAAGGCAAGGACATACTTCTTGTCCGGTCCAGGAAAATGGCTATTCAACCTCGCAGTCCTAGATTTCTGCTCTTCTCCATACTGATGGGTGAAAAGCTTCACATTGGATTGAAGATACTAATTTTCTATTGAACTGCTACCACGTGTGTCAGAATCTGGAGTTGGCAAACGCTGTGGGCCAAAGGGCTCATTCTGAGCTGTACTGCTCTATGTTCTACGTTCTAAAACGTGGCAATGACTAATGTTCAGTCCATTCGCAGCGACCATATCGGCGCTGCCTGGAACTCCAGCAGGAGCCTTTTATTTTTAAATGGGCCTAGAGAATGCACTGCAACACTGAATGTCTGTGGAGAAATCACCAGTGCAAGCAAGTCCAGCAGGAACCTGGTACAAGGTCGGACAATGAGCACCAATGTTTAGATACCTTCTGAAAAGAAAAGCTTGTGAGCACCAGCAAATAAGGGAATGACTACTGCACACCATCACAAGATGCAGGAATAACTAATTGTACTCTGCTACTTACAAAAACAAAAGCTTTTGTTTTATAATCTCATTGCAGTTGATAAGAAAGTCCGATAGAATTTATCCAGAATGTTATTATCCATTGCTGTAAGACACGATTTATTATTAAATAAGGGGATGGCTAATTTAGGATCTGATGGAGGGTCTCGACCCGAAACATCACATTCCTTTTCTCCAGAGATGCTGCCTGACCCGCTGAGTTACTCCAGCATTTTGTGTCTATCTTTGGCTATAATTTAGGACCATGGTCTTTGCAGCATTTTATTTCTGAATCTATCACATGGCAGCAGTTTACGTGAAAAAGGAACAACTTCAAATTATTGTGAAGGTTTCCATTCCATCAATGTGGAGATAGTCATCGAGCGGAAATCTACAATCGTGAGAATGAATAACTGTTTTCCTGGCAGGAGACCTACTTCTTTTCATTGGCTTCCCTTCTTCAATGACCTGCTCAATGCTTTGCACCTGGATCGATCGGAAAGAAATGGGAGATTAGACAAATGGCTACAAGAGGACAAAGGACTTGTTTGTGGTACCATTGGCTGCTGGGAGCAATGAATATTCAGCATATGAGAATATCCCCCAGCGTGGCACCTGTCCAAGTTACAGCTTCAGCAGTACCCCAGGACCACAAATAAAAGCTGTTTTCTTTTGCAAACATAGGGACAAAGGGATTTTTTTTTAAATGCTGTTCTGATGTGATCAAGAAACATTAAAAAAGACAGATGTTGAGAATACTAAATAAACTGGAGCCAGGTGATTAGTAAAGAGATTTGTTATTCTCGGGTGGTTTAGAAAGACAAACATAACTGTGAAAAGGGAATAAACAAGCTGTGGATGCTGCAACGCGAGATACAGAAGCTGAAATTGCTATTTTCTAAAATCGAAGAACATAAAACACATTCTGTTGTGATCTTGACCAGGCTCTGACATCCGTGATCAAACTGGGGACCCGTAACTTTAAAATGAAACATATCTTTATTCTTCTCTAAGTTTGGTAAGTGTTATTCAAGTTTAACAATAAGCCATTGATTTCGATATTGTGCTACCAGAACACATTGTGTGGGTAAATATTGGCTACTTAGATTTATTTGCAAAGAGCCAAAATGCCAGTAAGATAATGCAGAGTGATAAATCCATAATCAAAATGTTCATTGACCCATTCTGCAAAAAGTTATTTAACACCCTTTTGGAAATGCTGACAAAAATAGACAATAGATAATAGACAATAGACAATAGGTGCAGGAGTAGGCCATTCAGCCCTTCGAGCCAGCACCGCCATTCAATGCGATCATGGCTGATCACTCTCAATCAGTACCCCGTTCCTGCCTTCTCCCCATACCCCCTCACTCTGCTATCCTTAAGAGCTCTATCCAGCTCTCTCTTGAAAGCATCCAACGAACTGGCCTCTACTGCCTTCTGAGGCAGAGAATTCCACACCTTCACCACTCTCTGACTGAAAAAGTTCTTCCTCATCTCCGTTCTAAATGGCCTACCCCTTATTCTTAAACTGTGGCCCCTTGTTCTGGACTCCCCCAACATTGGGAACATGTTTCCTGCCTCTAATGTGTCCAATCCCCTAATTATCTTATATGTTTCAATAAGATCCCCCCTCATCCTTCTAAATTCCAGTGTATACAAGCCTAATTGCTCCAGCCTTTCAACATACGACAGTCCCGCCATTCCGGGAATCAACCTATTGAACCTACGCTGCACGCCCTCAATAGCAAGAATATCCTTCCTCAAATTTGGAGACCAAAACTGCACACAGTACTCCAGGTGCGGTCTCACCAGGGCCCGGTACAACTGTAGAAGGACCTCTTTGCTCCTATACTCAACTCCTCTTGTTACGAAGGCCAACATTCCATTGGCTTTCTTCACTGCCTGCTGTACCTGCATGCTTCCTTTCAGTGACTGATGCACTAGGACACCCAGATCTCGTTGAACATCCCCTCTTCCTAACTTGACACCATTCAGATAATAATCTGCCTTTCTATTCTTACTTCCAAAGTGAATAACCTCACACTTATCTACATTAAACTGCATCTGCCATGTATCCGCCCACTCACACAACCTGTCCAAGTCACCCTGCAGCCTTATTGCATCTTCCTCACAATTCACACTACCCCCCAGCTTAGTATCATCTGCAAATTTGCAAATGGTACTTTTAATCCCTTCATCTAAATCATTAATGTATATCGTAAATAGCTGGGGTCCCAGCACCGAAACTTGCGGTACCCCACTGGTCACTGCCTGCCATTCCGAAAGGGACCCATTTATCCCCACTCTTTGCTTTCTGTCTGTCAACTAATTTTCTATCCATGTCAGTACCCTACCCCCAATACCATATGCTCTAATTTTGCCCACTAATCTCCTATGTGGGACCTTGTCGAAGGCTTTCTGAAAGTCGAGGTACACCACATCCACTGACTCTCCCCTGTCAATTTTCCTAGTTACATCCTCAAAAAATTCCAGTAGATTTGTCAAGCATGATTTCCCCTTCGTAAATCCATGCTGACTCGGAATGATCCTGTTACCGCTATCCAAATGCTCAGCAATTTCGTCTTTTATAATTGACTCCAGCATCTTCCCCACCACTGATGTCAGACTAACTGGTCTATAATTACCCGTTTTCTCTCTCCCTCCTTTCTTAAAAAGTGGGATAACATTTGCTATCCTCCAATCCACAGGAACTGATCCTGAATCTATAGAACATTGAAAAATGATCTCCATTGCTTCCACTATTTCTAGAGCCACCTCCTTAAGTACCCTGGGATGCAGACCATCAGGCCCTGGGGATTTATCAGCCTTCAGTCCCATCAGTCTACCCAAAACCATTTCCTGCCTAATGTGGATTTCTTTCAGTTCCTCCATCACCCTAGGTTCTCCGGCCCCTAGAACATTTGGGAGATTGTGTGTATCCTCCTCAGTAAACACAGATCCAAAGTAACGGTTTAACTCGTCTGCCATTTCTTTGTTCCCCATAATAAATTCCCTGCTTTGTAGTTTGTACTTTAGTGTCGAAGTGTCCCAGATACACAAAATAACCTCTCATCATAGCAGAATGGTGTGTTAAGCCAGGTCTATATGAAGTCTTTATCTTCCATGAAATTGAAAATGAGATTGTCACAGCACTTTGGTTTAATCGGTTTACCTTAGTGGCTGCCTATCTGGCTAAGTGCTATAAATATTTTAGTGAATAATGCATTTTTTATCACTCTAAAGTGTAGTGTCTGATAAAAAATAGAACTTGTGACATTACAAATTAATTACCAACTGCTGTTGTGATTTCACAATCAGGGACCAGAGCTTGCAAAAATACAAAAGATGTCTAAAATTAATCTAGACACATGACATTAAGCACCAACGTGCATTCAATTCAGATTCTTGTATGTAGAAATTGAATTGTTGATATCTAAAAATAATGCTGCATGTTTCTCTGATAAGCAAACTGACCCATATTGGAATCCCAGTCATCACACTTCTAAGGCAGCCAAAAATGCCAAAAGAAATACTGAAAATCTGGAAAAAGAAACCTAGGAAGTAGAAACGTGGCAAGGAGGTACCTGTAAACATATGATTAAACGCAAAGTTATATTGTCAAAAACAGCAAGGTTTGTTTTATTGTTTTATTTTCAACTCACACCTTGTCCAGTAACATGGTGCACGTGTTCGTTTAGTTTAGAGATACAGCGTGGAAACAGGCCCTTTGGCCCATCGAGTCCGCGCTGATCATGATCCCCATACACACTATCCTACACACTAGGAACAATTTCACAAATTTCCCAAAGCCAATGAACCTACAAACCTTCACGTCTGTGGAGTGTGGGTGGGAACCAGAGCACCCGAAGAAAACCCATGCAGGTCACTGGGAGAACGTACAAACCCCATGCAGGTCACTGGGAGAACGTACAAACCCCATGCAGGTCACTGGGAGAACGTACAAACCCCATGCAGGTCACTGGGAGAACGTACAAACCCCATGCAGGTCACTGGGAGAACGTACAAACCCCATGCAGGTCACTGGGAGAACGTACAAACCCCATGCAGGTCACTGGGAGAACGTACAAACCCCATGCAGGTCACTGGGAGAACGTACAAACCCCATGCAGGTCACTGGGAGAACGTACAAACCCCATGCAGGTCACTGGGAGAACGTACAAACCCCATGCAGGTCACTGGGAGAACGTACAAACCCCATGCAGGTCACTGGGAGAACGTACAAACCCAATGCAGGTCACTGGGAGAACGTACAAACCCCATGCAGGTCACTGGGAGAACGTACAAACCCCATGCAGGTCACTGGGAGAACGTACAAACCCCATGCAGGTCACTGGGAGAACGTACAAACCCCATGCAGGTCACTGGGAGAACGTACAAACCCCATGCAGGTCACTGGGAGAACGTACAAACCCCATGCAGGTCACTGGGAGAACGTACAAACCCCATGCAGGTCACTGGGAGAACGTACAAACCCCATGCAGGTCACTGGGAGAACGTACAAACCCCATGCAGGTCACTGGGAGAACGTACAAACCCCATGGAGACAGCACCCATAGACAGGATCGAACTCGGGCCTCTGGCGCTGTAAGGCAGCAACTCTACCGCTACGCCGCTGTGCTGCCCTAAGTCAGAGTCAATGTCAGCGTTACCTTCACTTTCAAACACCTTGTTTCAGGATCTCTGTAGCTTGTCTCCTCTGAGATATGCCATCTAAAATGCCTTTCTGCTCACTGCTAAGAGGCATTTGGCAACTTCCTACGTTAGCACCCCTTGTCCAAGGAGACTGCTTCCTGGCAGAACTGTACTTCAGAAATTGGTACAAATTTATTTGCTGCCTTAAGAAGTCCTTGTAATATTTATTTTTCACCACACTGGATGTTGGCTACATTACGTTGCGACTCTCTAAGAGTGGTGCGGCAAGCTCTTACTAATGCAAGAAATTCAACCATTAACTGCTACAGAGTACTGTTCCATGAGTGAGTTCATCTGCACTGGTTCGGAACTGGCACAAATGATTTTCTGAATTATTTTCAAAAGCTTTTTGAAAAACAGCATAAGGGAGATTGCAACAAATTGGCACAATTTCTAGTCCAAAACATTTGCAACATCCTTGAGTTATCAACTGCATCTTTCCAGCGTAAGATTAATGACCTTTGTGTTATTGTAAGATCAATAGGGGATGATCACTGATGATTGCATAAAGTTCCATTCCAGTCACAGCTACTCAGCAAATGAAGCCGTTTTTCATGCATGTAGCAAGGCATCATGCAAGTATCAGCTTATGAGGCAAATGCCGCCGCCACCACTTTCATAAAGGGCAATTACGGGAGGCAATAAATGCTGGCCTTGGCAGCGACGCCCAGGTGATGAAAAGTGAAAAGAAGATAGAAAAATCTCTTGTAGAAACAAGGAACTGCAAATGCCAGTTTACAAGAAAGGACACAAAGTGGTGGAGTAACTCAACAGGTCAGGCAATCTCTGGAGAACATGGATAGGTGAACATTTGGGTGGGGAGTCTGAAGAAGGGTCTCCAGAGATGCCGCTGAGTTACTCCTGCATTTTATGTCCGAAAAAAACCTCAATGCTGACTTTTGCTTCCAATTCCCCTGAGTTTGGCCAGTGTGGTGGCTTATGACAGATGTGGTGTACTTAACCTGAACGGCGGTTTCCATTATACAATGTGCTGCAGTGCCTCAGAGCGCCAGGCAGCATTGTGGAAGAAATTTGGGGAACTGCATTAATCCTTATTTAATCTTTATTGAACATGAAATTAATTGAAGTGTGAAAGAAAACAAATGTCAAAGACTGAATCCTGAATTATACAGTATACATACATTCAGGCTTATTATTTTTTATCTGAAGCAAAAACATGGACTTTTGGATTTTTTATAAGAAATAAATGCCATTCAGAAATCTAAACAATGTAACCTGCATTAACAGATTCAAGATTTTCCTGAAAAACCTGGATGTCAACTGAAACCTCAGTCTGTGAGGTGATCATGGCACCTACTTTTACTGAATCCTGAAGAGGTGGCTAATATAGATTCTTGAGCAGAAACTCCAATTTAGTCTGCGCTTGGCACGGCATCCTCTTGAGAAAAGGATTAAAGCCAGCGAAAGACTGCCCAGTGGCTCATTATGTAGCTGACTCACTTTATAAAAACATGCTACCACTCTTTAGAAAGGTTATACAGTTCTAATCGTAGAGCACAGAAACAGGCTTTTTAACCCACCACACTCATGCTAACCATTAAGTACCAAGTCCACTTAAAACACTCAGTCTGTAGCCTTATATGCATTGGTGATTCAAATGTTTATCTAGTTATTGCTTAAATGTATCTGCTTCCGACACCTTGCCTTTTTTCCAGATATCAACCATCCTCTGGGTGATGAAGTCTAGAGAGCTCCTATAAAACTTAAATTTTATGCCTTCTACATTTAGACACTTCTGACTTACTATCTGACCAATCTATACCTCTAATAAGGAATCACAAGAAACCGCAGAGGCTGGAATCTTAAGCAAAACACAAAGTGCTGGTGGAACTCAGCAGGTCACCAGCATTAATGGAGGGAATGGGCAGACAAAGTTTCAGGTGGGGACCTTTCTTCAGATTTTATACAGCCTTCAATCTCCTACATGCTAAGGAATACATTCCTAATCTGCCCAACTTCTTCCTATAACTCAGGCCCATGTATCCAGGCAACATACTTGTAAATCTTCTCTTCGCTCTTTCCATATTAATGACATATTTCCTATAGCAGGATAAACAAAACTTGACACAATACTCTAAGTGCATCCTCACCTAATACAATTACTATAAAGCCCAGCATGCCAAATGTCTTCTTCACCAGAACCTGTTTGCCAATTCCAGGGTACTATGTTCTTCTGCTCTTTGGTCCCTCTGTTCTACAACACTCTTCGAACTATACCTTTCATTGTGAAAGTCTACCTTGGCTTGACTTCCCAAATGCAACACCTTGCATTGATCAAAATTGAAGGCTATTTGCCATTCCACCGCCCAGTTACCTTGTTGGTAAAGATTCTGCTGTATTTTTGATAACCTTCTTCACAGTTCACGATACTGTCATTTGCCATCTTACTGAACGTGTCTTTTACTTTCTCGTCTAAATCGTTTCTATAAATGACAAAGAATAATGTGCCCAGCATACCATATGTCATGGGCCACCAATCTGAAAAACAACTTTTCACCATCACCTTCTGCTTCCTACTATTGGGCCAATTATGTATCCAATTAGTTAGCCATCCCTGGAGCCTATGTGGTCTAACCTTTCAGACTAGCCTACCATGCAGCACCTTGTCAAATGCCTTGCACATAGACAAGGTTCATAGAAACACGTTTCATTGCCTTACCCTAATCAATGCTCTTGGTTACCTCATCAAAAGACTCTTAACAGGTTTGCAAGACATGATTTCCCATGCACAAAGTCATGATAACTATTCCTAATGAGTCCTTGTCTATCCTGTCCTTCAGAATCCCCTCCAATGTTATCCATCACTAATGTCAGGTTCCCGGCCTGTAGTTCCCTGGCTTGTTCTTGCTGCTCTTCTTAAATTACAATACAATATCAGAGTCTGAAGAAGGGTCTCGATCTGAAACGTCACCCATTCCTTCTCTCCAGAGATGCTGCCTGACCCAGTGAGTTACTCCAGCATTTTGTGTCTATAATAGGTACAACATTTAGTGTAAGATAAAGTCTGATTAAAGATAGTTTAAAGGTCTCCAATGAGGTTCACAAGTTATCTCCATAATTATTTAGAAACTAATAGAATTATAGTCACTGATCCTAAAGTGCTCTTCCACCGACACTTCAGTCACTTATCCAACCTCGTTCCCCAAGAAGAGATTCAGTGTGGCATCCTCTCCAGTAGCCCTCTACATATTGATTAAGGAAGTTTTCTTGGACACATTTAACAAATTCCATGCCGTCCATGCCTTTTGCATTATGGGTGGCCCGTGAATATTAGGAAAGTTAAAATCTCCCACTAATACTACCTTATTATTTTACAGCTATCTGTGATCTTCCTACACACATCTGCACTTCTAACTTCTACTGACTATTAGGGTGATGATGGGGGGGGGCTGTAATAAAGTTCCATCAAAGCGAACATCTACTTCTTGTTTCTAAATTCTACCCAAATAGTCTCTCAGGACGATCTTCAAGGATACTCCTGAGAGAAGTGGGCTTAAGGATTCTGTGGAGGAACGGTGAGTAGATTCACCAGCATAAGTGTAACCCACTGTTGAATTCTGCCAATGCTAGTACAACTGCTAGCATTAACCAGCACGATTCATCCACTGGTTTTTATGTGTAACAACTGGGAGCGCACACTTTAAGAAGTTTAAGAATCAGGGAGGGGTTGATGGCCTTGCACGAGAGAATAGGTTATATGGAGCTGACCGAGAGAATGGGACTAGTGGCATCGCCCTGTGGGCTGCCATAGACTCAATACTTCAAATGGCCCCTTCTGATGTCATATGAAAGTATGAGAAACATGAGAACAATGAGAAATTGATAGCTAGACTTACAAGTGCGGTGGAACTCAGATTTACTTGAATGTTTCTCAGTGGCTCATCTTCAGTGGGCAGGTTTCCTACTGGTATTTATTTTATATGCCCGTAACACCAACAATAGGGCTTCATGGACTTTGATTTACCTCTCCCCACGAGTTTGAAATTGTTTGCTTTTGCAAAGAAGCACGAATGCCTATTTTTTTTTAATCATGTTTCCTGCATACCTTAACAGTCCTTTTGAAACAGAGGTATAAAATCCTGAAAATATGAAATGAACCTTTCTCTTGATATTTAACACAGAACATTTAACCTAAGAATTATAAGGGTGCTGTTGCCAAGGCAGCAAAATCAGTAGACATGAACTCAATTGGCAGTGAATTGCCATTGTAATGTTAATGAGCCTGACTAAAAGTAAAGGTGCTTAAATTTTAAAAATGTGTCTTTCTTTTGTTTTATAGCATCAGAATGGAATGTTATTCTGAAAGAAATGTGTTACATCCAGGCGGACAATAATCTCCTGGGAACATATAATTTGTCAGATGACATATATATGGATTCCTGAATAGGACTTGGAAACTTTAAAATATAATCAGACTGACACAAAAGAACACATAGCAGCAATTAGTATAAAAGCAACATTCAAATGCAAAAATATTGAAAATGCTGAACATCTACAAGGAAAGTGTGTAAACGCTAGACAATCTCAGGGGTTTCAGGCAGCACCTGTGGAGGAAGACACAGAACTAATGTTTTAACTTATGATAGACACAAAAAGCTGGAGTAACTCAGCGGGACAGGCAGCATTTCTGGAGAGAAGGAATGGGTGACGTTTCAGGTCGAGACCCTTCTTCAGACTGGTTAGGGATAAGGGAAACAAGAGATATAGACGGTGATGTGGAGAGATAAAGAACAATGAATGAAAGATGTACAAAAAAGTTACGATGATAAAGGAAACAGGCCATTGTTAGCTGTTTGTAGGGTGAAAATGAGAAGCTAGTGCGACTTGGGTGGGGGAGGGATAGAGAGAGAGGGAATGCTGGGGCTACCTGAAGTGAGAGAAATCAATATCCATCCCACTGGGCTGTAACATGCCCAAGCAAAATATGAGATGCTGTTCCTCCAATTTGCATTTAGCCTCACTCTGACAATGGAGGAGACCGAGGACAGAAAGGTCTGGGTAGGAATGTGAAGGAGAGTTAAAGTGCCCAGCAACTGGGAGATCAGGTTGGTTCACGGTAGCTGAGCGAAGGTGTTCCGCAAAACGATCGCCCAGTCTGCGTTTGGTCTCGCCGATGTATAAGAGTCCACATCTTGAACAACGGATACAGTAGATGAGGTTGGAGGAGGTGCAAGTGAACCTCTGCCTAATCTGAAAGGACTATCGGGGTCCCTGGACAGTCGAGGGAGGTATAACGACAGGTGTTGCATCTCCTGCGGTTGCAGGGGAAAGTACCTGGAGAGGGGGTGGTTTGGGTGGGAAGGGATGTGTTTACCAGGGTGTTGCAGAGAGAACAGTCTCTCTAGTAAGCAGAAAGGAGTGGATATAGGAAAATGTGGCTCGTGGTGGGATTTCGCTGGAGGTCGCGGAAATTTCGGAGGATTATATGTTGTATGCGACGGCTGATGGGGTGGAAGGTAAGGACTAGGGGGACTCTGTCTCTGTTGCGACTAGGGGGAGGGGGAGCAAGGACAGATTTGCGGGGTACCAAGGAAACATAAGTGAGGGCCTCATAGAGTCATAAAGTGATACAGTGTGGAAACAGGCCCATTGGCCCAACAACGTCCCAGCTACACTAGTCCCACTTGCCTGTGCTTGGTCCATATCCCACCAAACCTGTCCTATCCATGTACCTGTCCAATTGTTTCTTAAATGATGGGATAGTCCCAGCCTCAACTACCTCCTCTGGCAGCTTGTTCCATACGCCCACCACCCTTTGCATGAAAAAGTTACCTCTCAGATTCCTATTAAATCTTTTCCCCTTCACCTTGAACCTATATCCTCTGGTCCTCGATTCCCCTATTCTGGGCAAAAGAATGTGCATCTACCCGATCTATTCCTCGCATGATTTTGTACACCTCTATAAGATCACCCCTTATCCTCCTGCGCGCCAAGGATTAGAGACCCTGCCTTCTCAACCTCTCACTATAGCTCACACTCTCTAGTCCTGGCAACATCTTCGTAAATCTTTTCTGAACCCTTTCAAGCTTGACAATATCTTTCCGATAACATGGTGCCCAGAACTAAATGCGGTCTCACCAACGTCCTATGCAACTGCAACTTGACCTCCCAATTTCTATACTTAATACTCTGGCTGATGAAGGCCAAAGTGCCAAAAGCCTTTTTAACCACCTTATTTACCTGCAACCCGACCTTCAAGGAACCATGCACCTGTACTCCTGGATCCCTCTGCTCTACAACACTACCCAGAGGCCTATCATTTACTGTGTAAGTCCTGTTCTTGTTCGACATCCCAAAATGCAACACCTCACACTTTTCTGTATTAAATTCCATCAACCATTCCTCCGCCCACCTGGCCAATTGATCCAGATCCGGCTGCAAATTTTCATAACCATCTTCACTATCTGCAAAACCACTCACTTTTGTATCATCAGCAAACTTGCTAATCTTGCCCTGATGGGCCGAATTGCTTTATTCTGTTCCTATAACCCATGAACATGATGCTAAGACCACCTCTTATCTACCTGCACATAACCAATATCCCTTCATTCCCTGCGTATCCACATGGCTATCCAAAAATGCCTTAATAAACACCATCAAATCTGCCTCAACCAATGTTCCAGGCATTCACCACCTCATCTATGATGGTTCTGGTTCTGGTTCTGGTTGATGGGAGAGGGGAACCCCCGTTCCCTAAAGAATGAGGACTTCTCGGATGTTCTAGTATGGAACATCTCATCTTCGGCGCAGATTTGTAGTAGATGGAGGAATTGGGAGTAGGGGATAGAGTCTTTGCAGGATCAGGGTGGGAAGAAGTGTAGACGAGATAGTTGTGGGAGTCAGTGGGTTTGTAATAGACGTCAGTCAATCGTCTATTTCTTGTGGTGGAGACTGTGAGATCAAGAAAGGGGAGGGAGGTGTCGGAGATGGTCCAAGTAAATTTGAGTGCAGGATGAAAATTGGTTGTGAAGTTGATGAAGTCCATGAGATCTGCATGGGGGCAGGAAGTGCACCGATGCAGTCATCAATGTAACGGAGATAGAGTTCGGGGATAGGGCCAGTGTTTCAAAGGTTTCAAAGGTCATTTATTGTCACATGTACCAATTAAGGTACAGTGATATGCGAATTACCATACAGCCATACGATAAAAAAAAGTAACAATACACACAACTACATAAACGTTAACATAAACATCCACCACAGCAGATCCCCCACATTCCTCACTGTGATGGAAGCCAAAAAACTCCAATCTCCTTCCTCTTTAATCTCCCGCGGTCGGGCCAATCGAAACCCCCGCGTCGGGGCGATCGAAACACCCGGGGCTTGGAGTTCCCGAAGCCGGTCTCTGACCAGAGACCGCCGGCTCCGTGACGTTAAGTCTGCAAGCACCCACGGTTGGAGCTCCGAGGTCGAAGGGATCACAAGTTCCATGATGGTAAGTCCGCAGGCAACAGGAGTGGGGCTCTCAAAAGTTGGTCTCCAGCAAAGGCCGCCAACTCCTCGATGTTAGGCCGCAGTGCGGATGGAGATTCGATACGGAAAAAAATCGCATCTCCGTCGAGGTAAGAAATTACAAAGAAATTCCCCCAACCCCCCTCCCCCAGCCCCCACATAAAACAAGCTCAAGAACACTAAAAACATAAGTTTAACACATACAATTAAAACACATAGAAGAAAGGACAGACAGAGTGTTGGCGAGTCAGCCATTGCTGGCTGGTGGCCACTGAACGCCTGGAACTGGGAAGAGGCAGGCATAGCTGGGACCCATACGGGTACCCATAGCTATGCCTTGGACTTTGAGGAGGTGGGAGGAGTCAAAGGAAAAGTTGTAGATGGTGAGGACCAGCTCCATTAGGTGGAATAGAGTGTTAGTAGAGGGAAATTGGATGGTTCTGCGGTCGAGGAAGAAACGGAAAGCTTTAAGCCTTCCTGTTGGGAGATGGAGGTGAAGAGTGACTGAACGTCCATAATAAAGATGAGGGAATGGGGGCTCAGAAAGTGAAAGTCATTAAAGAGACGAAGGGCACATGAGGTATCTTGGACATAGGTCGGGAGGGATTGGACCAGGGGGATAGGATGAAGTCGAGGTACGTGGAAATAATTTCCATGGACAGTTTGTAGATTTTGGGGAGAAGGTAAAAACGGGCTGTGCGGGGCTGGAAAAAATGTTTCAACTTGCCGACCTTTCATCCACACAAGAAAAGGTTAGAGATATAAGTAAGATGGTGGATATGGTCAGCTATCCAGTGATCTGGACTATTGATAGAGACAAAATATTGGAGTAACTCAGCGAGTCAGGTAGCATCTCTGGAGAAAAGGAGTAGATGACATTTCAGGTTGGAACCCTTCTTCAGACTGAAAGTAGAGGTGGGGGAGTGGGAGTGGGAGTGGGGAGATGAGGAAATAAACTGAAGGCGCGAAAAGGCAACAGTAAATCAGGGCCGGCAACAGATGACCTCAGGAATAATGGCCCATTATTGGCTGGGGAAGGTGTGATAACGAGAGGGATACAAGGGTGCAAATAGTGACGGTCGTGAAGACTGGGGTGATGGAAGGGGGGAGCAAGAGAATGCACGAGTTACTTGAAATGAGATAAATCAACGTTCATACCACTCACTGGGCGACCCAGTCTGGGGAAGGGTTCTACCCCGAAACGTCACCTATTCCTTTTCTCCGGAGATGTTGCCTGACCTGCTGAGTTACTCCAGCATTTTGTGTCTATCTTTGGTCTAAACCAGCAACTGCAGTTCTTTCCTACAGCTGGACTATTGATCAGGAGAGATGATCTTGAACACCACAATGGCAACTGAAGAGATTTAAATTCAGTCAATTAAGTCAATCTGGAATCTTTAACAAAAGGCTAACAGCAATAATGGTAACCATGAAACCGTTTGATTGTTGTGAAAATGCTTTGAGTTCTCTATTGCCTTCAGATAAGGAAATACACTCTCCGTAATTGCCTCTCCTGAACAATGTGATTTGCACTTAACTGTTCTCTAAATTACCCCTGTAATATCACTCAGCTCATGGGCAATTAGGGGTGACTAACTTCAAATCATGATCCTTGAACGAATGCCTAACATTTAAAAAGAAGAATTTTAGTAAGTTTTAAACAAAAATAGTACATCACGAACCTTTTCCATTTCTGGAGAAGAAAGACCAGCGATATGTATTGTTAGCTGATTTCTCTCACCAGGGTATGCTGGATATTTCCAGCATTCTGCACCTGGAATACAGTCTGCTTTATGTTTAAAGAAATTTCACTTCATTCTCCACTGTAAATGAATCTTGTAACAAAATGTTACTCTTGGTGATTTTACAAATAAACAGACACAGTACAATGTGAATATATCACTTTGTTGAATGTTAAAGTCAAAACTGTTGAAATAAATGGAAACTGAAGTATTCTCCCGGAATCTGGAAATAATATCAAAATTTCTCACATTTCTTACCAATCCTTACCAATTTAATCCTTTCCCAGTTTAATTCCAACAGGGTGCCTTAACAGCTCAGAAAACATTTTATGTATTAATGAAAAAAGTAGTTTAAACTTACCAGGGAGATGGTGGTAGATTTCCGCAGGCACAGCCAGGCCCCCCCGACACCGGTGATCATTCAGGGAATGAACATCGAGAGGGTGGATTCTTATAAGTACCTGGGTGCCCACCTCAATAATAAATTGGACTGGACCAAAAACACCGATGCGCTATACAGAAAGGGCCAGAGCAGACTTTATCTGCTGAGGAGACTCAGGTCCTTTGGAGTGCAGGGGGCACTCCTAAGGACCTTCTACAACACGGTGGTTGCATCAGCCATTTTTTATGGAGTGGTCTGCTGGAACAGCAGCATCTCAGCAGCGGAAGGGAAGAGACTCGACAAGCTGGTCAGGAAGGCCAGCTCTGTCCTGGGTTGCCCCCTCGACTCAGTGCAGGTGGTGGGAGAGAGGAGGATGATGGCAAAGTTAACATCACTGCTGGACAACATCACTGCTGGACTCCCACCCCATGCAGGACACTGTCACTGCACTGAGTAGCTCCTTCAGTGACAGACTCCTTCACCCCAAGTGCGTGAAGGAGAGATATAGCAGGTCCTTCCTTCTTGCTGCTGTGAGACTGCACAACTAGCACTGCTCCCCAGCAGACGAGTCAATAGTAACAGTTAAGAACACACAGAAAACTGATGACAATTTATTCTTGTCTTTACTTTTATTTATAATGAATGATCTCTTACTATTCACTTTGCTGCTGTAACACTGTAAATTTCCCCGGTGTGGGACAAATAAAGGAATATATTATATTATTATTATTATTAAACCTATTATTAAACCTAAAATATACCATGAAACAAAGCCTCACTGTTTTATATTCTGATCACGGATGCAATATGACATATCTTAATTGGACAAAAGGTGCATATTTTCTCGGAAATTACATTTAATCTGTTTCAATCAGCAAGAGTTGTCACTCAAGAAGATTTTGGCTTCTTGCAGGAAACACACAATCGACCATGAAAAAGAAAAGGGCACAAGTGTCAAATATTCTTCCAAATAAAATCATATAAGTAATATGAATAGAAAGTGGAAATATTGCGTGAATTTTCAGACAATTGCGTTTTCTTCGGACTTGGCTATTCCAATACATTCTTGGTCAAACCCTTGACATCCCCAAACGATAAACTTAAGTTCAACCAAAACTCTGCTGTCCCTATCCTTACTCACACCTATACCAGTTCAACCAAAATCCCAGTGCTTGCTGACCTCCTCTCGCCACCCGCTGAACAAGTCCACCAGCCAGCAATTATCAGCCTTCAATTCCTTAAGTGACCTTGACCCTCCCTACCAAGGCAACCACTCCCAACCCTACAGTGCGATGAGGTCCCACATGCCTTCAACTCTCCCACATCCTCATTTTTAATTATTCCACTATTTGTAGCTAAACCTCTTTTACTGTTTCCTCTTTTCAAATAGTCTTTTAAAATGCCATTTTCACTTAACTTTTCATAAACTCTGTCCTATAAACTTTCCATGTGACTCCTCTGCAATTCTTTGACCCTTTTCCCTGTATGAAAGGGTACTTGTGTGGTTGATATTAATTTGATTACTGATAATAACTACAAATCTAGCCACCCGATTAAAACCCGTGAACTACCTCGTTAATCTGAAACAACACATAAATATTTAGTCTTTAATTAAGATTTGGAAGTGTAAGGGGAATGTTTGCCTCCCATATTTGAGTTTTTACCCAAACTTTGCAAACTTAAAAGCCTAGATATCGACCCATTTGTACAGGCATTATCTGCACAAATCACACATAAAAGCCATAATATTGGATCAGATCATTTCCAGGTCAAATACTGTCCCATAGGGAAATATGATCAGGCACCTCCATGCGCAATTCACCTTAACACAGATTACTTTGGTCCAGTAGCAGTCACGTGCTTCCTCCACTGCCAGCAAAAACTAGGGCCTTTGAGGATACATACGACCTTTCATGAGCAATCACAAGATGAAACAGGACTCCCTTAGTTAGGGTACAGAATGAGACAGAAATGAAAAACTCTGCACTGTGGCATTGATATCGTACTCACAGCATCTCACAGAGTCGGTGTTCAATGCTGGCATTATGAAAACCTAAACAGTGTTGCTTCTTTCACTGATTGCACCTTTTATTGAACTGATGCTGAGCTGCATTCTGACTGATTATGTTGATCAGCTTACATCTCATTGTGGCATGAGCAGATGATGCAACAATGCGTTGGGGAATATAGTGAGATGGGCCATTTTCTAGGAATGCAACGAGAGTTGCAATTTCTAGGGTTGAGAGGGAAAGATAGATCAGCCATGATTGAATGGTTGGGTTGACTCGAGGGGCCAAATGGCCTAATTCTGCTCCTATGACCTATGAACTTATGAAAGTGGTATTAAGAAACAGGTGACAGCACTGGATACAAGGATAGGCTGCAGGACCAGGCAACATCCTGGTGGTAGCATTGGAGATCTGCACTCCAGAATGACCTTCACCTTTACTAAGCTGTTCCAGTACAGTGACAACACTTGTGTCTACCCAACAATGTGAGAAATTCCTCAGGCACATTCCATTTGTAAAGAACAGGACAAATCTAGTCCAGGTGATTACTAGCTGATCAACATAATCATTAGAAAAGTGATGGAAAGTGTAGTTTTCAGTGATATCAATGAGCACTTATTTACTGATAATCTGCCTGTTAATATCTGGTTTGCAATTTGCCAGGTCCACTCCACTCCATTGCACCCTTGGTCAAACATGGATCAAAGACCTAAATTCTGGAGGTGAATTGAGAATGGCCTTCATTGACACCGAGACAACATTTTACCGAGGCTGAATCAGGAAGCTCTGGAAGAAAACTTCAATGAGTAGCAAGAGGAGAAACTCCAAGGGTTTGAGTCATCCTTTGTACAAAGGACAGGAGTTCCTCAGGCCAGTTTCCTAGGTTTGACCAGTGTCATCTACTTCACCAGTGCCCTTTCTGCCATCATAAGGTCACTAGGGCAGCACAGTGGCGCAGCAGTAGAGTTGCTGTCTTGCAAAAATAAAGAGCTTAATCACTTACATAACAATCATCAAGAACCCAACTATCATTAGCCTGGGCTCTCCTTGGACCAGTCACATATATGCTACGAATATAACTGCAGATCAGAGGCAATGAGTGACCCACATCTAACACACCCCAAAGTCCTTGCATCATCTATATGGCACAAGTCATTTAACTGACTGAATGCAGTTTCAACAGGAGCTGATACTATCCAGGAATAAGCAGCCCACTTTATTGATACCTCATGCAGCCACCTCAACCATTCGTTCTTTCCGAAGATCGACATAATATGCTGGAGTAACTCAGTGGGACAGGCAGCATCTCTGGAGAGAAGGGATGGGTGACGTTTCGGGTCGAGACTTTTCTTCATTCTTTCCAGCACTGACAGTGCAAAATGCAATTTAAAATGCAATTCAAAAGTTAATTGCCCAAGTCACTGATTCCATATCACAAACTCTTCCACCAAGAAGGAAAAGAAAAGCATGGGAATACTGTCTAGGATTCCTTCCGGCCCTTACTCGATCCTGGTTTGGAAATATATTGAACTTTTAAAAAAAGTAAATGGGTTTGTCACAAAACTAAAATTTAAAACTAAAGTTAAAACTTGAGTTTAGGGTTGGATGTACAACTATACTCATTAACTCCCAGATCTATCCCCATAATCTTTATGTTTGTAATTCTCTTTTTTCTTTGCTTTCTCTCTATTAGTTTATAGTCTTTTTTTTTCAGTCTCTTTTCATCTTTATTTTTTCTTTAAAAATTTAAAAATTGAAGCTATGTAAGAACTCTATAACCAGTTTGTCGTTTATTATTATTTGTACAACTGCTTTAAAAAATATATATATATATTTTTTTTTAAAGGAAATATATTGCCATTCCTTCATCACCACTGGGTTTTAATCTTGGAACTCCCTCCACAAGTATGCAGTGGGAGTAACTAAGCGGGAGGACTACAGCAGCAGATGAGGAAGATATCTCACCAACACCTTCCCAAGGACAGTTTTTGAGGGATAAGGAATGCTGTTCCTCCTGTCGACACTCTGTTCATGAAAAATGAATAAGTAAAATAAATCAATACTGTGTTTTTATTTCAATAACATATTCAGTAAATAAGAAGCTAATAAAATTTGCCACTGTGAAAAAAAACCCCACACATGCACACAAACCTATACAGGGGGGGAAAAATCAATTTCAGACAATTATTTTGTGAAAGGTTTATTTGCTTCTTAGTCCAATCTCTTCAAGAGATCTCCAGGTTTTAAAGGTGACCTTTCATAGCTAATATCTGTAGCTGAGAAATAGCTATGTCATGATCATAGATTTTATTTCTAAATGCAGAACGATAACAATCGCTAAGACTGATTCTGAACAAGTCTGTGCTACAAGGTCACTTTCACAAACATACCATGAGATACCATGGCCAGCTGTTGAGACTACTTTCTAAATGTCTTGCTGCATATTTGAACTGGGCTACAAACTGGTTATTAATCCTTTGTGTAATGCAATCGTCATGCTGAACTTCAGAAGGGAGTCTATTACTGGACATATTCAAATGGCTTTTGAGGAGTGGGGGGGCACTGCAGTGTTTCCATTTGTTCTAATATTGCCGGGAGCTATTCAACATAATCAGCTCCACCAGATAATCCAACAGGATGGGAAATTCTTAACATCTACAGTAGAAAACTTCATTCAATTGTTGGCAGGTATAAAGCTAAAAACATGAAAATTGACAGTAAAATGCTAGTGCAATTCATTACATACTTTGTAGCAGAATCTCAAAGGGCAGCTGTTCTTTTGGAGATTGCATTGCAATATACAGGATGGCACACAGACTTCCAGAGAACAGATTATCTTGTACCTTTCCTCTAATAGTAAAGTATTAACACTATCACTTGTAAACGGACACAGACGGCAGTGCTAGGCAGCTGTCTTATTTTTAGAGATACAGCACAGATAAAGGCCCTTCGGCCCACTGAGTCCATGCCACACACTAGTTCTATGTTATCCCACTTTTGCATCCACTCCCTGCACGCTAGAGGAAATTTACAGAGGCCAATTAACCTACAACCTGCATGTCAGTGGGATACAACTTGCGTGTCATTGGTTTGTGGAAACCGGAGCACCCGGAGGAAACCCACACGTGTCAGGAGAACGTGCAAACTCCACACACACAGCACCCAAGGTCAGGATTGAACTCGGGTCTATAACGCTGTGAGGCACTAGCTCTATCAGCCGTGCCACTGTGCCGCCCTTTATACATTTAGCAATGTTGCTGTCATCCACAATTTGATCTTTCACTTCACCAGCAGCTTTTTGTTGAAATTCCAGGCTGAGAAATTTGAAATTGCATTCTAGACCCTTGTGGAAACCTTTTCATGTGTTTTCCCCATTAATATATTTCATTTTAAGTTTGACACTGTACTTAAGTACAAAAGCCCAGATTTTACTGCAGTAATGATCATGAAGCCCATAGTACTTGTTTTCATTACCCCATGAAATCTGGGATTAGACACAAAATGCTGGAGTAACTCAATGGGTCAGGCAGCATCTCTGGAGAAAAGGAATAGGTGACAGTCTGATGAAGTGGTCTTGACCTGAAAAGTCACCTATTGCTTTTCTCCAGAGATCCTGCCTGACCTGCAGAGTTACTCCAGCATTTTGTGTCGAAATGCTAATCTGGGATTTCTGTACATACCTGTTTGAACAGTGAAATCCAGTGGCTCCTAATTCTGCACCTGTGCTCTACCTTGAATCCAACGTGGTGAGCAAGAACCTGGGTAAATTACATAACTTCATGGAAAAACTTACTCAAATAGTTTATGTTTTGTCTGAGAAGATGAACAAATTGCTTTCCCTTAACTTTTATCAGAAGAAAACAGCTGTGAGAACATTCAGGGAATATTTTATTAATTTAAACAGATTTCCCCATGGCTTATTAATCTATTATTTCTTAAATTATTTCCAAGACAGCTTAACAATCATTTCAATGGCTTGTTAATTTAGATTTATTTAACTATAATTGGGCAGCACGGTGGCGCAGCGGTAGAGTTGCTGCCTTACAGCGAATGCAGCGCCGGAGACTCAGGTTCGATCCTGGCTACGGGCGCCGTCTGTACGGAGTTTGTATGTTCTCCCCGTGACCTGCGTGGGTTTTCTCCGAGATCTTCGGTTTCCTCCCACAATCCAAAGACGTACAGGTATGTAGGTTAATTGACTGGGTAAATGTGAAAATTGTCCCTAGTGTAGGATAGTGTTAATGTGCGGGGATCGCTGGGCGGTGCCGCCTCGGTGGGCCGAAGGGCCTGTTTCCGCGCTGTATCTCTAAAAAAAAAATTTTTTAACTAAATATAAACGAGTTCAAAAGCGTTTTCCAAGATTATTATTTTTTTGTTTTGTTCTTAAAAGTTCATATGCTCATCAGTCATAGTAGGAGAATTAGGCCATTCGGCCCATCCGGTCTACTCTGCCATTCAACCATGGTTGATTTATCTTTCCCCCTCAACCCTATTCTCCTGCCTTTTCTCTGTAACCTGACACCCTTACGAATCAAGAACCTGTCAATCTCGGTTTTAAAAATACACAATGACTTGGCCTCCACAGCCATCTGTGGCAACAAATTCCACAAATTCACCACCCTCTGGCTAAAGAATCCTGAGGTTTTTATTGGCATGATAAGTTTTTAGTTTTTTGAAGTTTAAAAGTCTCAGCAAATCCAACTAAGTTTGGGGTGGAACTTAACTCACTGCAAAATGTTCCCCGTTTTAATGGATGTGTTAAATTAAGCAGCACCTGACATCTCTTTGACGCCTGTCTAACACAGGATGCTGAGAGCATTCCCAGTGTTTGTCCTGATTCATGCTGGGTAGAAATGTATAGGAAGGAACTGCAGGTTTAAACCGAAGGTAGACACAAAATGCTGGAGTAACTTAGCGGGACAGGCAGCATCACTGGAGAGAAGGAATGGATGATGTTTCCATCCCTTCTCTCCAGAGATGCTGCCTGTCCCGCTGATTTACTCCAGCTTTTTGTGCTCACCTTATATTACACCCAGACAAATCATTTTACAAAATAATGCTGAACTAGTATTTTGAAAGGGTATCTATTGGTCTGAAGAAGGGTCTTGATCCGGAATGTCACCCATTCTTTCTTTCCAGAGATGCTGCCTGTCCCGCTGTGTTACTCCAGCATTTTGTGTCTATCTTCATGCTGGGAAGTTCACGGTTGACTACAAAATCCAGGCCATTGTACTTTGTCCTTCTAAATATTCATCTCCCAGGGTACTGTCAAAACATCCATCAGTCAACGTTCCTTTGAAGTGCCTTGCAATGTTTAAAGCCAAGTCACTGTCAATGCAGAAATAATATTTTTACAACATAGGCTATAGCTGCTTTAAACAAAATAAATACTAAAACATGTAATAAAAAATAGGAACTGCCCAAAAAAAGCAAAGCAAAAACGTCAGTGCTTTAGAACTACAGATTCATCAAAAGAATGACCCCACAAGAACCACCATTTCGTGTCTTTCTTTTAGAATGCCCTGCAGTATATTTCAAACGTACAATTTTTGTGGCCCTTTTCTTAAAGTAACATTAATATGAAGTACTTATCCTTAGTGTAGACATTTTTTTCCACATAAATATCAGTTTATTGTGAAAATTTGAAAGTCACTTCAGTAAAGCTAAAGCAGTCTTTTCAACAATAATGGAAGTAAGTAAACAGATGGTCCTGTCAATACACCGAGTAAGGAATGATACTGTATCTATTTGCATCGGCAAAGGGGGTAGAGGTGGCCTGCATCTGATAGATTGGGAACATTTTCTCTTAAAATCCATTTCCTGCATTATTTTCCCGAACTCAAGGTTAGCCAATTTTTTTGTTTTGTTTTTGATAATTTATTTAGGATCAATTAATGGGAGAATTATCTTTTAGTGAAGTTCCACTATAAACTTTTCTACCCGGACAATATTTGGATTTAGGATGGGTGAAAATGTGTTATATTTTGTTTGGCATTGCTTAAGGATAACTCCAACCAACTTAGCAGAAGAATCACTGTTACCAGCCAGAGTATTGGATCTGTGCTGCAAGGCAGCTGGTGAGAAATGGCTCAAATAATGAACTTCTCATTTATTATTTGGTCTGATCTTTGCTTGGCCCACGGCTGCGAATAATTTAACGTAGCAGTTTAATTTAGCGAAGTAAGCTGACTGAATAACAGACTACCAAGTCTGAAAAATTACAAGCAAAACTCATTAATAGTACAGTAGCATTGTCAGTCCAATGTGTCTTTTGGCAGTATGTATCAGTATGGATGATATTGTTAACAAACCGCAACAAATAACCTAAAATTATGTCAATAAAACATCATTAACTGGCTGAAGTTATTAGATTGCAGTTGCAATCTATGAACACATATCGCACTGCGACATATTGCTTTTCAAGAGAGTTAGATTTTGCTCTTAGAGCTAACGGAATCAAGGGACATGGGGAAAAAGCAGGAACGGGGTACTGATTTTGGATGATCAGCCATGATCATATTGAATGGCGGCGCCGACTCGAAGGGCCGAATGGCTTACTGCACCTATTTTCTATGTTTCTATGTTTATTTCCTAAACCTTGGCCCAGAATTAACAGCCATCTAACCATGCAGTAACAGATCATAATTGCATTGTGCAGGATTCCTGCCAGAATGTATGGAGGGGCCAACGATTGTGACATTTGCTTAGTGACAAGGCCTCCTGTGGCATAAATGTCATAGTGTTGAGGTAAAAGGTAGGCAGTTACAGAGCGAGGCTTGCGTAAGAAATATTTTACAGCTGGTTAAGCTATGCTCTCTGGCTGGGCCAGTTGTCAACTATTGAAATCAAAAAACAATGTGCTGTTGGAACTCTGTGAGTCAAGCAGCATCTGTTGTGGGAAAGGAATTGTCAGCAATTCAGGTTGAGACCCTACAGGACTAATACAGGGTTTTGAAATGGTAACAATCCGTTTCCCCCCACAGATGTTGTTCAACCCACTGGTATCTCCAGTAGTTTATTTTTTTGCTCCAGACTCCAGCATCTGCAGTTTTCGGTATCTCTGTGTAAAATGCAATTTATTTCTGAATATTTTTATCCAAACTATTAAAATGTCTCAAACATTTCTAAACTTTCAAAAATATTCCAATGCATAGGAACAAGAGAGGCTGCAGAGCCTGGTGGGCTCAACCCGGTCCATCACACGCACTGTCCTCCTTCTATCAACAGCATCTCTATGAGGTGCTGCCTGAAGAATGTGACATCCATCATCAGGTATCCCCACCATCTGGCCATCCCCGCTTCTCACTGCCACGATCAGGCAGGAGGAATGAAAGTCTGAAGTTACAGGTTCAAGAACAGCTACTTTTCTACAACTGTCAGGCTTTTGAACCAACTCACACAAGCCTAATCCCACCTGATAACATTGGGGAAGAAGCTATTACTGAGTCTAGTGGTGTGCGCTTTCAAGCTTCTATATCTTCTGCCCTTCGGGAGTGGGGAGAAGAAGGAATGACTGGAGTTTGTAAGAGTCGTTAGAGATATGCCATATTTCCTCAGTCTCCACAGGAAGGTAGAGACATTGATGTGCTTTTTGGTCTATTGCGTCAATATGATTGGTTTACGACAGATCGTTGGTAATATTAACTCCAAGGAACCTGAAGCTCTCAGCCATTTCCACTTCGGAACCATTGATGCTGATTGGGGCATATGTCTCACCATGCTTCCTGAAGTCGATAACTAGCTCTTTTGCCTTGCTGACATTGAGGAAAAGGTTGTTGTCCTGAACCATGTAACTAAGTCCTCTATAACCTTACTGATCTCAATTTTGTCACTCTTTGTTATCCAGCCCAGCGCAGTGGTGTCATCTGCAAACTTGTAGATGGAGTTAGTGCGGAATTTGGCTGTATAGGGAGTATAGTGGGGGACTGGGAATGCATCCTTATGGGGGCCCCAGTGTTGAGAATTATTGTGGAGGATGTGTTGTCTCCTATCCTCATTGATTGTGGTTTGTGGGTCAGAAAGTTGAGGATCCAGTGGCAGAGGAGGGTGCTGCCTCCTAAATCCAGGAGTTTGGAGTTGAGTTTGGATGGGATTATGGTGCTGTAGTCAATAAATAGGAGTCTGACAGAGGTGTTCTCAAGGTGTAGGCACTTAACGGGTACATACACCTCAGGCAAAAGTGCTGGGGGATCTCAGAGGGTAATCCACCTCATTTCCACTCCATCAACATTGACTGGGTGCTGGGCCCTGCCAGCTCTTACCTTGATCCATATTTTCAAAAGAAGTTCCATTCCGCACATTTTTGATTCTGAATGTAAGGCCATAAGGTCATAAGTAATAGGACCAGAATTAGGCCATTCGGCCCATCAAGTCTACTCTGCCATTCAATCATGGCTGATTTATCGCCACCTCTCCCTGCTAACCCCATTCTCCTGCATCCCCCCCTTTAACCACTGACACCATATGAGTAATAGACTGGCCTCTTGCATGTGAGCCAAGTGAAATTTTCAGCAGAAGGTTAATGATGGAAATGGTCATTGGTGCCCCCCTTTGCAACCGACTCCACAGTCCTTATAGTGTCCAATAACTTTTAGTCATTAAATTTTTTTAATACAAAATTTCCATTCCTCGGTCTTGAACACACTTCACTGATAAATAGCATTTTGTGCCATTTCAGATCACAATTATTTCAACCTACCCATTTCATCTTTTAAAGATGATTTTATTTTATTGCAGTAATATAATCCTTAATAGCTTTTCTGCTAAATCGGTCCCAATATCTAGGCAGCATTAACTGTTAGATTTTGAATGCATGAAATTGAACTTAAACTGGCAGATTGTTGGAAGAGATATTTCTAACATCAATGAAGGAAATTGAGAAAAATCCATCGAAATAATGGATTATCTGAAATAGGGCTGAAATGAAATGAACCATTATGACTAGTGACAGCAGTGCTCAATTACAAACAGGAGTTGATTTCAGGATTCATATTTGCTTTTTGCAGTTTAATGTACTTTCAGTCAGCAGAGAGCCAGTGAAACCCTACAGCTCAGTTGATCAGAATTGAACATTCAGAACAGATGGATGTAGATTCTTATTATGAGTCATATAATTTTCACTTCTACTGGAATTTCACAGAACAAATTAGCTACCGGTTTCAAAGAATATTCAATTTGATATTCAGTTAGTTATGAAGTTCCTTTCATATCGTCAATTTAACTTTTCCTCCAATATTTGCAGGAACTAATATGTAGCTAGAAATGCATGGCACAAATACGCTGAAATACGCTCTGATTTGCGCTCAGAAAATAATTGGGAAATAAGTTCATAAGTCATTGGAGCGGAATTAGGCCACTTGGCCCTTCAAGTTTACTCCATCATTCAATCATGGCTGATCTATCTTTCCTTCTCAACCCTATTCTCCTACCTTCTCCCCATAACGTTTGACACCCTTACTAATCAAGATCCTGTCAATCTCCACTTTCCAAAGATTTAGCCTCCACAGCCGCCTGTGGTAATGAATTCCACAGATTTACCACCCTCTGGTTAAAGAAATTCCTCCTCATCTCCTTTCTAAAGGTATGTCCTTTTGTGAATTGCAAGGCTCAGGCCCTCTGGTCCTAGACTCTCCCTCTATTGGAAACATCCACTCTACATCCACTCTATCCAGGCCTTTCAATATTCAGTAAGTTTCAAAGGGGTCTCCCCTTTTAAACTCCCTTCTAAACTCCAGTGAGTACAGGCCCAGAACCAAAAAATGTTCATCATGCGTGAGCCCACTCATCCCCAGGAACTCGTAAACCTTCTCTGGACCATCACCAACACCAGCACATCTCTCCTCAGATATGGGGCTCAAAGCTGCTCACAATGCTTCAAACGTAGTCTGACCAGTGCCTTATAAAATATCAACATTATATCCCTGCTTTTATATTCTAGTCCTCTCACAATGAATACTAACATTGCATTTGCCTTCCTTACTAACAGTCCGGCTTGCAAATTAATATTTTGGGAATCCTGCACCAGCACCCACAAGTCCCTTTGCATCATCGATTCCTGAATCCTCTCCCCATTTAGAGAACACTCTACACCTTTAGCAACATGACTGCACATTTTGCTATGGTGTATTGCATTTGTCACTTCTTTGCCAAATCTTCCAACCTGTCCAAGTACTTCTACAGACTCCCTACTTCATGCGCACTATCTGCTCCTCCACCTATCGCTGTATCATCCATTAACTTGGCCAGAAAGCCATTAATTCCACCATCCAAATCACTAATATGCAAAGTGAAAAGTAGCAGACCCAACATCGACCCTTGCAGAATACCACTAATCTCTGACAGCCAACCAGAGAAAGCCGCCTTTATTCCCATTCTTTGCCTTCTGCCATTCAGCCAGCCTGTTATCCATGCTAATATCTTCCCTCCAATACCCTGGGCTGAGTTCTTGTTTAGCAGCCTCACATATGGCACTTTGTCGAAGCCCTTCTGAAAATCCAAGTAAACAAAATCCACTGACTCTCCTTTGTCTATCCTGCTATTTATTTCCTCAAAGAATTCCAACAGATTCATCAGGCAAGATTTCCCCATTCAGAAACCATGCTGACTTTAGCTTATTTTATCATATGCTTCTAAGTACTCGGAAACCTCATCCATGATAATTGATTCTAAAACCTTACCAACCACTGAATTTCAGGCTAACCAGCTTATAGTTTCCCCACTTTTGCCTCATCCTTTTCTTGAATAGTGGAGTAACATTTGCAATTTTCCAGTCCTTTGGGTTCATTACTGACTCTAGTGATTCTTGAAAGATCACTACTCATGCCCCCACAATCTATAAAGCTACCTCGTTCAAAACCCTGCAGTGTAGTCCATCTGGTCCAGGTGACTTATCCATCTTCAGACCATTTAGCTTCCAAAGCCCCTTCTCCTTAGTAATAGCAACTCCACTAACTTCTACCCCCTAACTCTCTTGAATTTCTGGCATATTACATGTGTCTTCCGCTGTGAAGACTGACGTAAAAAACTAGTGCAATTCAACCAACATTTCTTTATTCCGCATTACTACTTCTCCAGCACAATTTTCCAGTGGTCCAATGTACACTATTGCCTCTCTTTTAATCTTTATATTATTGGCTACCTTTATATTTGATCTTTTCTCACATTAGCTTTTTTGTTCCCTCCTGTTGGATTTTAAAAGCTTCCCAATTGTCTAGCTTCCCACTAACTATCGCAATATTATACGCCTTCTCTTTTTCTTTTATGCTGTCTTTGACTCCCTTTGTCAACCACGGCCGCCTCATTCTCTCCTTAGAATCTTTCTCCCTCTTTGGGATGAAACAACCGTGCGTCTTCCGAATTATTCCCAGAAACTCCTGCAATTGCTGTTCCACCGTCATTCCTGCTAGGGTCCCTTTCTAATCAACTTTAGCGAGTTCCTTCCACATGCCTCTGCAGTTACCTTTATCCAACAGTAATATCAAAACATCTAATTTCATCTTCACCCTCTCAAACAGTAGGTTGTATTTTATCATATTATAGTCACTACCTGCTGAGGGTTCCTTTACCTTCACCCCCCCCCATAATCAAATCTGGGTTGTTACACAGCACCAAATTCAACAGGCTCGACCACAAGCTGCTCTAAGAAGCTATCTCGTAAGCACTCTAATCTTTCGGTTACTGAAATCTTTCAGTAAGAGAAGTAGGCTGGATCTGTCAATTTCAGTAGAAAAATTAAAACGATTGATTTTCTCAACTCCTCCTGCCTGAATCCCACCAGTTTTATTTCTCCACTGATGCTGAAAATTCGCAGTTTTGACTTGCACATGTGCCAGAATGTGGCCAATGCACCAAGGGAGATTAGAGCCATGACGATCCTTTCTACACTGCCTTTTACTTCAGGAGAAAATAAAATATACAGTAATATAGAGGGCCATAAACCAAGTATAGATGAGGGTAACACAATACAAATGTATAGTTTGAGTTAAAAAGGCTGAGGATTGGACATACATCCAGTCAGTCCCTAACAGCAACTGGGGGAGAGTGGCAGGGAATTATAAATATGGCAAGCAAAAGTAGTGTATTTGTACATGCATGACCAGATAAATTTCACAGTTGCCGCACAGCATGAGTAGTCTGCGACAATGATCCATGATAGACGGAATATCTGTCAATTCCAAACTGTAGTTGACTTAAGTCAATTTGAGGCTACAGTATGTTACAGGCTGGTAATTCAGAGTCTTAAATTAATGATCTGGCGATATGAGTTCAATACGACCTTGGCAACGGATGAATTTCAAAACAAATTCCCATTTTCAGATCGGGTAGACTCATAACAGATCCAGCTGCTCCAAATTTACGATCAATGATTACATTCAACTTGATTAAACACAACATTTACTTGATGCAGCAATCGGCTCAGTTATAAGTCCAATATGTGTTTGAATTTGGTACACCAGTGCACGAGGAAAACTTTCAGCCAAATATCAACAGCACTATATTATTTCTATTCCACCTCAAACTTGTTCATGCTTTTAAAGATAAGGCAATCGCCTTTATGAACCATTTTGTTGGTCTGTGGAGGTGAGCTGCAACCCCATTGAAAGTAGTGTCTATTGGCAAAGGCTTGAACAGTTTGTACTTTGACCCAAAACAACTGGTTAGAGGTAACTTGTTGCTATTGGCGACATTGATGCTATTTCAGCTCAAGTGTTAGATCTGCTGAAAATCTTGCAACATAATTCTGAGCAACATAACTTGGTTTTTGTGGAGAATGCTAAATGCTTTCTCTCTTGATATCGTCTACCATTTTTGGACCAATGTGTCTTTGGAAAGAACCGTTTTGATGTGAATTTCTTGAAATAAATTGTAAATTTGTACAATTACCTTAATTATAAATATTTCTAAATTTACATTTTAAAGATCTTCAAATTAAGAGGTAGTGTAGGAAAATAACTGCAGATGCTGGTACAAATCGAAGGTATTTATTCACAAAATGCTGGAGTAACTCAGCAGGTCAGGCAGCATCTCAGGAGAGAAGGAATGGGTGACGTTTCGGGTCGAGACCCGTCTTCAAATTAAGAGGTACAATTCTTATGAATTTTACACTCTTGGATGATGTTTATTTGCAATCTACATGACGAAGGAAGGTTGTGCTGGGAAATATAAGAAAAAGTGCCATTATTTCCCTGTATCATTTTGTGTCAATATCAGATACCCCTAAAAGTAGACACAAAATGCTGGAGTAACTCGGCAGGACAGGCAGCATCTCTGGAGAGAAGGGATGGGTGATGTTTCGGTCAAGATCCTTCTTCAGATACCCCTAGTTGATACCCCTAGTTGGCTAGATGCAGATTTAAAAAAAATATATTATATTTTTTTAGAGATGAGGACCATTTTCTCAATTTTCACTGTCCCTTGACTCTAGGTAAGATCAAGACCATTGTCTGTTCCTGTTTCTGAATATACTGCCTGATTTTTCTCTTTGTTTACAGTTTTTCTGCTTTTACTTTTTCTGAATGAAATCATTTTCAATTTCTGTCAGCTATGCTTTCCCAGGTGGTAACTAATTTGCACGGAGAAAGGTGATGATGACCACACGCAGGATTACCACCGGAATAACAAGGAAGCATGTGGAAAAACTAACAAGGTTGCCCTGAGATCTGGTCATGTAAGGAGCTGGATACAAGGATCTGCAAATGCTGGTTTACAATAAGGAATAACACAGCGGGTCAGGCATGGATATGCAATTTCTTGGGTCGGGACCTATTTAAGGCACACCCTCTCCTTTTGTGCCCATCTCTTCCCTGTGCTCCACATGGGCGCGCATCAATTTCTTCCTTATCCCTTCCCCCTGTCCCCATTCACCTATATTACTTCCCTTGGCTTCACATTTCACAACTGTTCTATCATTATCTCCTTGTCTCACACTTTTTGTCTTTTCATGTCTGACCTTTGTCTAACCATCCGTCAATTAACCCCCCCCCCCACCCTCCACATCTGTATCCAGCTATCAATTGTCAAGATTTTTCTCACCCCCTCCCCTCTTTAAGCTTTCTTCTCCCCCTACTACAATCAATCTGAAGAAGGGTTCCGGCCCAAAGTATTGCCAATCCGTGTACACCAGAGATGCTGCCAGACCCAATGTAAGGCGCTAGCCTGCTATATTGATGAAATATGGCAACCATCACTGAGAAAGAATGTAAATGGAAGGACAGAGATAACAACCCACATATAATACTCTACATAACCATGTTATTGTGTAGGAAGGAACTGCAGATGCTGGTTTAAACTGAAGATAGACACAAAATGCTGGAATAACTCAGCGGGACAGGCAGCATCTCTGGAGAGAAGGAAGGGTTTCAACCCGAAACGTCACCCAATCTTTCTCTCCAGAGATGTTGCCTGACCCGCTGAGTTACTCCAGCACTTTGTGTCTAACTGTGTTACTGACAGTTTACACATAGCTCTCTGTCTTTTTTACTGTCCTAATAATAAAGGCCATGTTTAATTATTTCTTTAGCAGCCAAAGCAATGATGGATTTCTGTTTCCGTTTGGTATTGTTGCTGCTCAAAAAAGACACAACCTACAGACACTCTAATATACATTGAGTGACACACTCTGTGCACGTTCCGATCCATGTAACGTTTTGACTGCAGAGAAAATATGACTCGGTTTCTCTCAACATTTTCAACTGATTTCCATGCAAAACAAGTCCTCATCAATGGATTTGTTAAACTGTCAGTAACTCCAGTTTTTCAACTGTCTCCAATTTTCCCATTCAATGGTTTCTGAAGGATCATTCAGCACTTTTTATATATGTACCCTAGATCATCCAGCAGGATTAAATCATGTGTGTCATTATTCATTTTCCCTTCCCCTTCAATAATTGACCAATGGACATTGATAAATGACTGAGTTCCAAATTTAAGAAACAAGATAGGAGTTGTTGCACAATGACACCACGGGACTTGGTGAAAGTGGCTCACTGCCCACAACACTGCCGTCATCGACAAATTGACAAATCTTGTTGGAGAATGAATTTTTTCTCTGGCAAGCTGCCAATGTTGAGTTGAGTGGAGATTATTGCCCCTGTCGATGCAATCAAAGTTGGAACTTTGACTGCAGAACCTCCAACTTTAGAATTCACAAACCTGCTAACCGATGCCGGTCAACAAACCTATCTGATCTCTCCGTTACTGGACTATGCTCGATGTGGAGGGGGGTGGGGAGGGTGTATGTAGAAGTTACCTAACATCTAGTTAATTTTCTACATACACTCCCCTCCCCCCTTCTCTCCACCAAAATTCACTTAACCAGTTCCACAATTCACATTGATGTATTCCTCTTTGGATCACACCTTTCCGAACCAACAATTGGCCTATCAGGAAACCACCCTGCCTAAGATCATCTGCTGTTCGCCCTGATTTGTCCTGGTTACCATTTTCCACCCCTCCCCCCACCACCCCCACCCCATAATCAGTTTGAAGAAGGGTCACAACTTGTCGCCTATCTATTTTCTCCAGACATGCTGCATGACCCACAAAGTTACTCTAGTATTTTGTGTCTTTCTTTGGTATATGCCTGCATCTGCAGTTCCTTTTTTATTACACATTATTAAATACACCAGTCATTCAGGTTTGCAATTTGCACTTAACCTTCCTGGTCTTGTTTCAGACATCTTGAGGGTAAATAACATGGAAACTCATGGGAAAAAATTGTTAGACAGCAAAATGATCCTAATGCACTAAAAGATCCATCACATTTCTACCAATGCTTCAAGAAATGAGAGTTGAAAAAAATATATATATACAAAATTTGTTGTTATTGCATTTTGTCTTTATTTATTTTCCCCACATATATTATAGAATAGCAAATGCTGTAGGGGTAAAATTCTGTAACTGAAACAGCCATATCACGGGGATTGCTTGTAAGGGTTCTATTTTAATTATATGAGTTTGCTGCAATAATTATAATGTGAGTTAATTATTTTTGAGTGATTCTAACTTTTCATTTATTTCATTTTAAATAATTTCAATGCTTCTGAACATCAGAGACTTAGCTAGCATTCAGAAAGTCTGAAGCTTTGAGTAATGTCAGTAGTAGTGCCTGGGTCATGTCTTTGCTGTTTGAGGATTTTGAGGCTGAGCCTACTCTGTCTTTTCACATGACCTTATTCTCGTGAGGCCCTGTCAACACATCAATCAACTACAGGATGTTTCTGGCCAATAAGTTTAGTTGCAGGATCTGATCCAGATCAGTACAGGGCTATAGGAGATCTAAGGGGCAAGCATAGGTGGCAGGGTATGCTCAGCAGAATCCAGCCCACAAATCTGGCTTAGAAACTTCAAGAGTCTCCTGAGTTTCTTCAAATATTGGATTGGAATCATTTACATCCATCTGCAAGATTTTTAAAAGTTGTTTAGAGACACAGCACGGAAACAGGCACTTGGGCCCACTGAGTCCGCCTGACCAGAGATCCCCACAAATTAACATTATCCCACACACACTAGATACAATTTACATTTATACCAAGCCAATTAACCTCCAAACCCTACAGACAAGCACCCGTAGTCAGGATCGAACCAGGATCTCTCACGCTGTAAGTAAGCAACTCTATCGGTAAGCAACTTGGGCGGCACGGTAGCGCAGCGGTAGAGTTGCTGCTTTACAGCGAATGCAGCGCCGGAGACTCAGGTTCGATCCTGACTACGGGTGCTGCACTGTATGGAGTTTGTACGTTCTCCCCGTGACCTGCGTGGGTTTTCTCCGAGATCTTCGGTTTCCTCCCACACTCCAAAGACGTACAGGTATGTAGGTCAATTGGCTGGGTAAATGTAAAAATTGTCCCTAGTGGGTGTATGATAGTGTTAATGTACGGGGATCACTGGGTGGCACGGACTTGGTGGGCCGAGAAGGCCTGTTTCCGGCTGTATATATATGATATGATATGATATCGCTGTGCCACCGTGTCACCCAAGATCATGTAAGAACTCTTCCGAGATTACATCACTAAAGGGTGGAGCCACCCAGTTAGGCAGAGGAATTATAACTCATGAGAGTTTCTTAAATCTCTGTTGCAAGGCACGAACCAACAACGATGTGACTCAAAGACTGGAATGCCAGCAGTGAGCCTAGCAAAGGAACTTCAACGTAAACCAGATGATCGATTATTGTCCAATTTGCCGCATCCTTAGAGGGACAAAATTTACACAGCACTTTCTAAGATGTACTGATCTAATCAGTAGATAATCAAGTCTTTTGAAATATGGTCATTGTTGCAGAGCACAGTGGCCAATTAACACATAGGCACACACAATCAGCCTGAAGAAGCCTGAATTGTCACCTGTCCATGTTCTCCAGGAATCCTGGTGGGTGGCACGGTGGCACAGCAGTAGCGTTGCTGCCTTACAGCGCTTGCAACGCCAGAGACCCGGGTCTGATCTCGACTATGGGTGCTGTCTGTCCAGCGTCTGTACATTTTCCCCGTGACCGCGTGGGATTTCCCAGAGCTCTTTGGTTTCCTCCCACACTCCTAAGACATACAGGTTTGCAGGTTAATTCTCTTGTGTTTGTATACTTGGTATAAGTGTAAATTGTCCCCAGTGTTTGTAGGCTTGTGTTAATGTGCGGGGATCGCTAGTCGGTGCGGACTCGGTGGGCCGATGGGCCATCTCTAAACTAAACTAAATACAGGCAGTTCTTTGATGTAGGCAAAATATAGCAATTTAATTATGTTGGTTTTAAACACAACAATGAGGTAATATTTTCTGTTCAAACCAGTAGGTAGAGCAACTAGGTATAATTGTAACATTATCCCTAATGTGTGCAGGATAGTGGTAGTGTGCCAGAGTCCAGCACGGACTCAGTGGGCCGAAGGGCCTGTTTCCTCTCTGTATTTCTAAATAGGTAACTTGCAAATTTATTTTTCTTCCTCCTTCATTTATTTGATATAATTTCACATAATTTGCACATTTTCTGCTGCATCTGGGATCTTCAGTTATACAGGGAAGCTTATTGCAGCCAGGCTTACATAAATCCTTTGTTATTGGAATAGATGTTGGCAGGTTTACTCTGATGACAACCACAATGAGCAAAAGAAATCGCCCCACTAACACACTCACTAATGCAGTAGCTAGATGAAATCTTCTGGCAGTGATATAGTGAAGAAAGGGATCTCACATGCAGATTATGCTGTAAGCATCCAAGCAGATTTACAGAACGGCAAATTAATAAATCAACATGATTTTCATTCAGTAATGGGCGTCAGGGGTGCAAAGATCAAAGCATGCAGTGAGTGGTCTGGACAGCTGGATTATGAGTCTCAGTTGAATAGATCTCCCAGGCCCTATGTAAATACCAGGGAACTGGCTCCTATCCAGAGCCAGGGAGAATAACGCAAATGGAAATTTGCAGGAAATCAGAGTGCCACTTGTGACCCACAGAAATGGCCATGGGCAAGCACATAGAATGTATGCACTTGGGGGGATGTGTCCAATTCTGGGACAGGAGAAGCCTAGATTTTTATGCATTTAGTTTAGAGATACAATGTGGAAACGGGCCCTTCGCCCCACTAAGTTCACGCCAACTAACGATCGCCCGTACACCAGTTCTATCCTAAACACTAGGGACAATCTACAGAAGCCAATTAACCTACAGAGCTGCATGTTTTTGGAATGTGGGAGGAAACAGGAGCTCACAGAGAAAACCCACACATTCACAGGGAGGTCATATCCTGAAACTCCATACAGACAGCACCTGTAGTCAGGATCGAACCTGGATCTCTGGCGCTGTAAGGCAGCAACTCCACCGCTACACCACCTTGCCGTTCCGTCCTGAAGTTATTTGCAGGCAGTGACATTAGCATTAACAATGATTGCTGTGGGAATCTGCTCCTCCGTGCCCACAATAATTCTGCCTAAAAAATAGTTCCTAACATGCCTTGGAAGCTTCTGACTCTTATATTCAATGGAGGGCAACATAAACCAATCAGTCGGTAGTAAGTAGGGTAAGCTGTACAAGAAAGGTGTTGAGGTGATGAAGATAGAACCCTCAGTAGAGATGTGGTCCACATTATTTTTATTCAACAGTTGTCTTTCTTTGGGTCAGTTCTATTCCATTATCCATAAAAATTGTTTAAACCTGCTCCAGAGTTTGAATCTAGGTCTGCAGTTGGAGGCTTGTTTACATCATATTACACAAATGTTGGTGCCAAAAAGTGTCCATTGCATGAAACATGCGGGTGCTTTGAAATGCGGCCGGAGGCAGGATCCTTTCAAAAAGATTGATTCCTGGGATGGCAGGACTTTCATATGAAGAAAGATTGGATAGACTAGGCTTATACTCGCTGGAATTTAGAAGACTGAGGGGGGATCTTATAGAAACATATAAAATTCTTAAGGGGTTGGAGAGGCTAGATGCGGGAAGATTGTTCCCGATGTTGGGGAAGTCCAGAACCAGGGGTCACAGCTTAAGGATAAGGGGGAAGTCTTTTAGGACCGAGATGAGAAAACATTTCTTCACCCAGAGAGTGGTGAGTCTGTGGAATTCTCTGCCACAGAAGGTAGTTGAAGCCAGTTCATTGGCTATATTTAAGAGGGAGTTAGATGTGGCCCTTGTGGCTAAAGGGATCAGGGGGTATGGAGAGAAGGCAGGTACAGGTTACTGAGCTGGATGATCAGCCATGATCATATTGAATGGCGGTGCAGGCTCGAAGGGCCGAATGGCCTACTCCTGCACCTATTTTCTATGTTTTTATGTTTCTAAAATGGAGCTGCATGGTAAGGCTATGGCGGCTGATAGTCAAAATCAACCTCCAAAAACAAAAACAATTTTATACTTGCCCATAAAATATTATGCAATTTGCACAAATGCAGACACAATTTACTCAGCATCAGCAGAAAGTCACCAGAGAAGGATCAATCATTTTCTTTGAGTACCCATAATCACGGATTGTACAACGGAACCCTAGTAAGTCCTGAGAGAGAGAGCCTTGGGAATGGAGGTGAGGGTTGGCTTTTCTAAAGGGATAGTGATGAAAAGGTCTGGGTCTGCTTCTTCTGTGGGCAAGTAAGGAGAGCTGACAATATCGAGCTTGTCCCGGAAGCTCACTCTTGCCCCGAGAGGAGGCACTGGTGGTCTCAGGCTTGATCTGGCAGCTCAGTCTTGACCTCAAAGAGACACTGGCTGGCTTGAGCATGTTCCGGCAGTTTAGTCTTTACCTCAGTGGAGGAGGCGCGAAGATGTCAGGCTTGTCTCTGCAGCTTCAAAGGTTGTTTACGGCTTGTTCTAGGTTGTTTACGTCTTGGCCTCAAATAGGAGGCACTGGCATTCTCGGGCCTGCCCTGGCAGCTCAATCTTGGCCTTGAACAGGATGCGTTGGCAGTTATGGGCTTGTCTCAGCAGCTAAGTTCTTGCCTTGAAGATGAGGTACTGGCAGTCTCATGCTTCTCCTGGCGGCTCAGTCTTTGCATTCCATGTACCATGGCCTCAAAGGAGGTATTGGCTATCTAGGGCTTGTCCTGGCTGCTCTATCTTGACCTCAAAAGCGGCATTGGCAGTCCTGGCTAGACCAGACGGCTCTGTGCTCCTCCAAGCCTGCTAACGGGAAACATGGTTAATAGGGAGGTACCCACTTTGTCTCCTTTCTCACTTCTCCTGCTCCTTGCCTCTTCCTCTCCTGCTTCCTTCCTCTTCCTCTACTGCTTCCTGCCTCTTCCCCTCTGACTTCCTTCCTCTTCCTCTCCTGCTTCCTTCCCTCTTCCTCTCCTGCTTCCTTCCTCTTCCTCTCCTGCTTCCTTCCTCTTCCTCTACTGCTTCCTGCCTCTTCCCCTTCGATTTCCCTGCTCTTCCTCTCCTGCTTCCTTCCCTCTTCCTCTCCTGCTTCTTTCCCTCTTCCTCTCCTGCTTCCTTCCTCTTCCTCTCCTGCTTCCTTCCTCTCAATCTTTTCTCACATTCTTTCTCTTCTCCTCCCTCTTCCACTCCTCCCTCTCCCACTCCTCCTTCCCCTCTCTCTCCTTCTCTCCCCTGGCTGCAAATGCCTTGGTTTTTAAGGAGGAGGGTGACGAGATACAGGTCGGCCAATCCTACAACAATTAATTGGACATTGCGGCTGCTCCTTTGGCTTGGACTCAGCCCAGTCCAGACCTCTGTCCAAGATGCCAGGTGTTCTCTGGGAGGCAGGTGCTGTTCACTGGTCTTCAGCTCCTCCTGGCCTGTCTGCTGTTAACAGGGATCAGAGCGGCACACAATGAACAAGGCACCATCACAATGGTTATTCTCTTTTGCAAGTAGGTTGCAATCCAGCACTTGTAATTTTCAAGTATTATCTGCCGCTAGTCACTAGAGCCAGTTATGTTGTACAGGTCTAGCTTTAACTGTCAAGGTTGCTCATATTAAACTCCATCTTGATTACCACATTTGCCACAATGATAATTTGTATTCTGATGCTGTCAAAGTTATAATCCATATAGGGATATTTCTAGTGGAACAGACCTGACACAGATTTCATTCTGTGCTAAACTTTATGGTGCGAAACCTTTTGGTGCAACTTTATCAAATCCAAAGTCCAAGGTGCACAAAAACAGAAGACTTCGTGAGGGCATGGATCTAAAGTCAATGTATTGCAGTGTAAACATTCAGGAGTGATTCAAACCAGTAAATTACTCCACTCTATAAACCAGAGAGCTCAACCTGTTGCAATGTCAGTGTAATATATTTGAATAACTGGGAAAACAGACAGCAAAGCTAATATAAAAATAATTTAAGAACTGGAAAATAAGATATGCCATGAATATAAGACTATAAAGAATGGTGGCATATGAACAAATATAATGAGCAGTCTCCACAGTCTATCCCATCATTTGCAAAACTCGTGGGGAAAATACATGAAATCCACATCTCACTCCGGAGATTTGTCTTTGACAGAGATATAATTTGAAATGATTATGTTTGTAACTTTTCCTATTTGCATTTAATCCATAATTATTTAAATTATTTTTTACCTTTCATGCAAAATTAACTTTTCATATATGTTTATTTGCATATTGTTCACTGTCTCTAAAAATAGATTTTACACTTGAAGATGATAAAAAAAACTGCATTTTAGGTTGCCATACTGACAGTAACATTAACTAATTTAATTTCAACAAAATAGCTATTAAGTTGCAAGGAAATGCAAGATGTTTTCTGTTCATTAGAATCTATGAGCTGTTAATCCTTTGGCTATTTTCCTGTTACATAAGAGATATCATTCTAATTAAATTTGTATTTCATTTAATGCTTACCTTCCTAGACAAATATATTTTATGTTAGACAATAGGGCTATTTTGAGAAGAAAATGAACTCAATCAGTAAATTGGATTATATTGTCAGAAAACCTGCCCGCCCATCCTGGATAATTTATTAGACAAGGAAGCTTCAACTCTCCATAGAATAGAAAGATGCAACTTTCCTGTCATTTACATCAGATGTTTTCCTTTCATATAAACTTAAGCTATCAGTTCAGAGCCGAGTATTCTTTTCCCATAAATATCTCGTTAGAAATATTTTATTATTTCACCATTCGTAACACCCTAAATACTACCCAATAAACAAAGCACATTTTCAAATGATATTTAGCCTTTTCAGGCCAAATGGAGCGCTGTCTTAAAAGCGAGTCTTTTCGAGCACACTTCCTGTTAATCGGCACAGAATGTCAAAGTCAAGACTTCTCTCTTCAGTGGATGCTGAGAGGTTCAGCTCCTGCTAGTCCTGCTAGTCTCTAAAACGGAATATTTAATTCTGTGCATTCCAAGCATTTGCATGTGGGATAAAATGTCTTAAGTGCCCAAGATAGATCTGAATTTGGGTGGATAGAAATCTGATCTTCAGTGGCATGCTCCTTCCAGGGACTTCTATGTTCATTTGAATGCCCCTTGGAAATATTTTGGCCCTCTGTGCAAGCTAAATGTACACCACCGGTCTAAAATTTGCTGAGAATTGATGAAAAGGAATGAGCACTCCCTCTTACTTATGAGTAACTACGACAATATCAAGAAAAGACAAAAGGATGATTAAATACAGAAATTAACTTTTTGCTGTTGGCAAGACATTGTTCGTGCCTGTTTATAAATATCTAGGTCTTTAATGAAATATACTAAGCAGTGTGAGATATTTGTATATCCACAAAACACAAAGTAAACACTCTCCCAAGTTCTTTTGATAAATTATTTCAAGTGCCTTTACAAAGAAGTAATAAGTGTTATTTACTGCCATTGAAGTTCTAACCCTTCTGGTAAAGAATATTAATTACAAATCTCGTAGCATTTATTCATAATTTAATGGAGGCCGTGGTTTTAAGTTGTGCATGAACTGGGGGAATGTGATCATTGTCACAGTGAGTCTCCTAAGCATCACCCGATAATTTGGCAGGTCACAGTTCGCCAGAAGTGGACAATCTGCTCCTTTCAACATTATTACTATCAGCGATAGACACAAAATGCTGGAGTAACTCAGCGGGACAGGCAGCATCTCTGGAGAGAAGGATGGGTGACGTTTCGGGTCGAGACCCTTCTTCAAACTGAGATGGAGACACAGATAAGGAAGGGCAAGGTGTGAAAACAAGATATCAAAAGAGATGCAGTTCAAGAAAAATGTAGAATAGATCATTGTTAGCTAGGAGAAGGTGACAAACCAAATAGAGATAAAATGTAATCCGGGACAGTCAGACTGGTTGGACAATTGGGAAGGGGGAGGGATGGCAAGAGAGGGAAAGCAAGGGTTACTTGAAGTTAGAGAAGTCAATGTTCATACCATTGGGGTGTAAGCTGTCCAAGCAAAATATGAGGTGCTGTTCCTCCAATTTGCGCTGGGCCTCACTCTGACAATGGAAGAGTCCCAGGGCAGAAAGGTCAGTGTGGGAATGGGAGGGGACTTAAATCAGGCTGTTGGTTACAAATTTTAACCAGCATTCAACTGCTTGGTTAGATTTGATGCCCAGCGCGGGGAGATGGGATTGATAGAATTAATCCATCAGCCAGCAGAGACTTGCTGGATCGAAAGACCTCTACTTATGTCATAAAAATATGAAATATGATAAATACGAAATGATAACACTGAAAACGCACTAAATTGCATTATTTTTTAACACCTACTTTAAAAACAACTAATTGACAGCTCCTTGCAATAAAAAAATAGAAATCCAATCGGGAAGGACAAAGCTAAGTCTGAGAAGGTGTTATTCTTAAACCAGTTGTCACAAATTATGCACCATTGTGTTTGATGGACACGGAAATCCTTAAACTTGATTAATTATCTTTCCCATGGATTATACACAGCCCTTGAATCTTTTGCCTAGTTCAGAGCTGTTTGTTAATCCTTATTAGCTTTCAGAAACATCAGTTATATTCGGTTATCAAAAAAAACTAGTTAAGTTTCCATCAATGGAATGGAGAATTAAATCAAAACCACTAACAACAATAATTAACAAACTCAGATTTCACTCTAATTATTGGGTCACTTCATTTTTTTTCATGTGATTGTACATTCTTTACTCTGTTTCAACCTGTGCTTTTTTTAAACGTTTTTTTTCCATTTGGTCAGCACTGAGATACCACTGTCCAGCACAACAGAAAAAGACATGGAAGATAGACATAAAATGCTGTAGTAACTTAGCGGGTCAGACAGCATCTCTGGAGAAAAAAGAATAGATGGCGTTTTGGGTCGAAACCCTTCTTCAGACCGAGTCAGGGGAGAGAGAAACAAGAGGTATGAAAAGGTACACAGAACAAAGGAATGAAAGGTATGAAAAGAACAAAGAACTGCTTCAAAGTAGCCATATCCTGAGATGTTGTCACAGTGGAGCAGACAAAATGAGCAGGAAGGAGCTTCAGATACTGGTTTACACCGAAGATAGACACAAAATGCTGGAGTAACTCAGCAGGTCAGGCAGCATCGCGGGAGAAAAAGAATAGGTGGCGTTTTGGGTCAAAACCCTTCATTAGACTGAGAGTCATGGGAGAGGGAAACTAGAGGTACGAAAACATGGAATTGGTTAACAGTCTTATAGATACTCTTATAATTTTGAAAGTCATAAGCAGAATTCTTGAGTAAAATGAATGAAATGTAAGTGTTGTAAGGTTGAAATTTATCGTAAATGCTGGTGAGGGTGATTTTCCAGAAAGGCCCTCTGGATTATTTTCTTTCATAGAAACATAGACATAGAAAATAGGTGCAGGAGTAGGCCATTCGGCCCTTCGAGCCTGCACCGCCATTCAATATGATCATGGCTGATCATCCAGCTCAGTAACCTGTACCTGCCTTCTCTCCATACCCCCTGATCCCTTTAGCCACAAGGGCCACAGCTAACTCCCTCTTAAATATAGCCAGTTTTTAGTCAGTCCATACCCGTTAATGCAGCCCAGCCGGTTTGAACTGGAAAGGACTGACTGCTCAACATCATCAGTACAACAAAGCTCAACATAATCAGCAGCACATTGTTTATACTTCATGCTAAGCTATGTCTGCTACCCTTAAAAAAGACTCGCACCATTCTATCAGGATTATATTACAGTAAAAGTAGAAAATAGATCTGTCACTTTGTATGAAAATTAATTTGGTTATCATCTAGAGAGACGGCTTACAGGGAATGAAACAGCACCCAAGATGGGCAGGCACAGCTGAACAACATTTTCTCTATTTGAGGCAAACAAAATCACACCAAAATTGTTAAACCAAGCACGGAAAGCTCTTTGAGTTCTGTGTCTCTGATTTGAATTTACATGCTATTACATTTGCTAATAGCACCAGATTTGGAAATGAAAACATGACACATAATGTAAGAGCTAACTGAAGGGGAGAAGAGAAGAATATTACTTGGAATGCACTGCCTGAAAAGTTGTTGGAAGCAGATTTAGTAGTAATTTTCAAATCGGAATGAATAAATAACTAGAAACGAAAAAAAATGGAGGCATTGGTGAAAAACTGGGCTTTTGAGACAAATCGGAATGCTCTTTCAAAATGCTGTTATACTGTAGATATGATAGGCTGAATGGGCTTCTATGCAGTACAATAATCATCCAAAATAACATTAAAATAAGATGTTAAAAATTATATATTTTTGATTACTTTTAAAATAAGGCTGGATTAAATATTATTCTATGATTAGAAAGTGAACTAGAGTTTTAAAAAATGGTCATTATAAGGAAGTGGGTTCAAATTTAAGATTGGCAAATTGGTCAGTATAATCAAACATTCCCTAACTGCAAGTGAAAACAATTTGAATTTAGATTTTGATTTTGGGATAGGTAAACATCCCAATGAGCCTAGCAGAAGTGCAATCGGTTAAAAATTCAGACTGAACCAAGAATATTAGTGGGTGCACAAAACTCACCTTAATCTTCTTTCCAATAAAATCAGATTATTCTTAATTAATATTCTCAGCATAACACGATGAACTAAAGTCTCTGCTGCCTTTCCTTAAATCTTTCTGCGATTGTCTTTCACCTAGTATCTATAGTTAGGTTCAGTGATTCAGGCAGAGTCTCTTCAGTGCTTTAAATAGTGCCGCTCCTCATTTCTTGGATTCTTTTAATATAGAACTATTTACTTATAATATCCCATTTGCTTCAGCAGCCACAGTTATGAAGTAGTATGGAGAATCTGTGGAATTTATTGCCGCAGACGGCTGTGGCGGCCAAACCAATGGATATTTTTAAGGCGGAGGTACTTGATTAGCAAGGGTGTCAGGGGTTTTGGGGCGAAGGCAGGCATTGAGAGGGAAAGATAGATCAGCCATGATTGAATGGTTGTGCAGACTTAATGGGCTGAATGACCTAGAACTTATGAACATAAATTTCTGCAAGATTTTTCCTTGTTCTTCCATTGTAATTTTAGCAGGAGATCCTCAAACCAACCCCCACCCCCCCCAAAAAAAACATGCAAAGTTAATGCCATTTTTCTAAGATTTCTAAGACAATTCTGTTTAAATTATAGCAGGCAGGAAGTGTAATAAGTTCATAAGTTCAAATCACCTAATGATAAATGATAGGAGCAGTATTAGGCCATTTAGCCCATTAAGTCGACTCTGCCATTCAATCTTGGCAGATCTATCTTTCTATTTTAACCCTATTTTCCTGCCATATCCCCATAACCCCTGACACCCATACTAATCAAGAATATATCTATCTCTGCCTTAAAAATATCCATTGACTTGGCATCCACAGCCGTCTGATCTGTTATGATCTCTGATGTTTACAATACTTGACCAAATATAAGTGAGCAATCTGGAGCCCAGTGTGATAGTTCAACTGAATGGCACGGGGACATTGATACTGGATTAATCCCAATCCATTGCAGGCAGCATGCCAACTAAATGTTGCGTGCTAATTAACACAATGACAGCCTGCAGTGTGCTAAGTGGAGTCTGGGCTAACTGCACTGTTTTGTGTAGCTGGATACCGAAGCAGAGAGCTAATGTCATGATTATCGACCATTGTTTAAAATCATCCTGCACCTCTTAAAGGGGAAGTACATGGTGGCTGCCACATAGCTCATGTTTCAGTGAGGGAGTCCAGGCCTCCCCACTGAACATCCTGGAGAGAAATGGAAATATCCTTAGTTATGATTTCTCCTCTTTATTCTCCTCTCTTTCCCATCATCCTGTCCATTTGGCAAGGCTCTGCTGACTCTCTGAGTCACATTTATTCCTAGGAGATTTGCTACCTTCTCACCCGTGTCTCGGAGGAACCAATGTATGCAGAGGTCTTGAACTTTTTCACCAGGTGGACCTCTTCCTAGACTTTGATACCGTACAGAACTCAGAAAGCACCAAGCATTTGTACGATCATTGCAACAGTCAACAAAAATAAACTGGTCAACTAAACTAAAACAATTGTGACTCACAGTTTCTGCCCTGGATTTAACCTGATGCAGAATCTGAAATCTCAAGGATGGACCATGCTGTGAAGGGACCCTTCATCCTTGCTTTCAAGTTCACATCTTCATTGGCAAAGTCCACGAGAATAATAGCTGGGAAGTTGCCTGCAGAGAGAGACAATTTCAGGACTGCATTCCAGGAAATCCTGAGCTTGGTGACATCAGTACAGAGACATATTGGCCGATCAGCCTGCTAGCTCTGTTTTTCTCAGCACTGTTGCTTGTTGACCTGCTAAATATTTATAGCATTCTCTGTTCTTGCTTTGGTGCTTCACCTCGAATACAACAGAAACCAATTTGGTTTTCAGTGTTTTATCAACATGGTGGGCACCAAGCAGTCCTTAGAGAACAAATAAAAGACACAAAATGCTGGAGTAACTAAGTGGGTCAGCCAGCATGTCAGGAGAAAATGGATAGGTGATGTTTCGGGTCAGGAACCTTCTTCAGACTGAAGAAGGGTCCCGGTCCAAAAAGTCACCTATCAGTCTGAAGAAGGGTTCCCAACCCGAAACATCTCCTATCTATTTTCTCTGAGACGCTGCCTGGTCCACTGAGTTACTACAGCATTTTGTGTCTGTCTTAGGTATAAACAAGCATCTGCAGTTCAATTTTTGTTACTTAAGGAAGACGGATTGTTCATCAGTAAGCAGGTTATAGGTGAATAAGCGTCACTTGATACCACTGCATTTGATACCCTCCACCTCTTTCCTGAGCTTGAAATTAGGTTGATAAAGTTGCAACTGGCCACTTTACATTTGTTCTCCTCTGGTCCAGGCAGAATGCAAATATATAATTTTCCACAACTTCAATAATTCCCAGTGCCACAGCAATGTTGGGCTGGAGGTGCAACAAATCCTGGAGCATATAATCCTTGAGTCCCACAATCTTTAAGTTCTCAGTATTTCTCTGAATCAAATTCTGGGAAACGATGCGGCGAATTTGAGGAAGGGGGCTAAGAAACCCAAATTTCAGCCATTACAATTGCCCTTAGGATTCATTTGTGTACAATCCTGTATCCATCATAGCTGCATTATTTAAAGAAAATCACATTTGAGCTCTGTCAACAGTAACAGCAAGCTATAGAGGGAATCTTCAACTTTTCTCACAAGATACAGATTGTGATTTGATTTCCAACAGGTTAACGTTGGATAGAATACCCCAAGCTTTGCTCTGGTTCCCTGTCTATGTCACTAACCTCTGCTATCTTTGTGTAACATTCATTAATTGATTGTGCTTTAAAAAATTAAACACATCAATATTCACTGATCCATAAGCAGAGTCAGCAGATTTATTGCAGATACCAGAAGAACAATTCACCATAAAGTGACATCATTTATTTTCTTTTACAAGTTCATGAAAGGGGTGCAGAAGTTGTTCACAAAATTAATTTCCAGTAACCCAACTAAATTCAAAGTATGAAGGCAAAAAACTTCAGATGCTAGTTTAAATCAAAGGTAGACACAAAATACTGGAGTAACTCAACGGATCAGGCAGTATCTCGGGAGAGAAGGAACGGGTGATGTTTCGGGTCTGAAGAAGTGTCTCGACCCGAAACATCACCCATTCCTTCTCTCCCGAGATGCTGCCTGACCCGCTGAGTTACTCCAGCATTTTGTGTCTAGCTTAAATTCAAAGTACATACTTTTTAGAAAACTACTGATTCTAAGGCAAAATAATCCAGATTTATAAGATTACCTATATGTACCAATTATATATATTTTCCTAAGTTGCTTGGGCAGCACTGGGAACGATACATAACAATTTATGCAGGAGCAGATCCTGGATAGATGTTATCCCTTTTCTTCACAGAGAATAGCAGACCTTTGGAAATGGTTGCTGGATTGTATGGTGAATATTGATTTGCTGTATTCTCTCTCAAGTGAGATATGTTGCTGGCCGGGGCAGAGATCATCTTATATAAAAGGAAACCATCTGTTTCAAAATCAGAACCAATGCAATCTCCTGGACTGACTCCAAATGCTTAAAAGGATCAATGTGGAAAAATCTATTAGTTTTTTTTGCACCTGATGGGACTTTTTCTTGATTAAAAACTCTCTTTTTGTCCAAAATGTGAAAATACACCAGGTGGGTGGGAGTCTATGCATTTTGATCAAACCTTTATAGGATAGGTTGACTGAATCTTTGTCTCACTCTCATTCTCAGCTACTTTGGGTTAGATTGCCAATTTAACATTAAGACATACTGGAAACCATTCAGCCCAACTGGTCCATGCTGACCAGGTTGTCTAACTGAGCTAGTACCACTAGAGGTGTATAAAATCACGGGAGGAATAGATAGGGTGAATGCACTGAGTTTTATTTTCCCTAGGATTGGGGAATCAAGAACTAGAAGTCTTCCAAAATGAACATAGGGAGTTAGGCAAAATGTTAAAAGGCAGGATCTCCAGGGTGGTTCTCCTGGTGTCATGTACTAGTGAGGGAAGGGACAGGAATACAGGACCGATGAATTGGGCAGAGGCGACTTGTACAAGAGGGATGGTTTGCACCTGAACTGGAGGGGAATCAATATCCTTGCAGGCAGGTTTGTTAGTGATACACAGATGGGTTTAAACTAGATTGGATCCCACTCCCTCTGCCAATGCAGGACTGAAGCAGGTGAGAGGCTGGAAGTCGGTATGAAAGGCGAAGAAGAAAGTTTAGGCAACAGAATAGGCAGGAGCACGGCAGGGTGTAAGGAAGGACTATTGGGTGGAATTGCGTTTATTTTAATGAATGAGGTAAGGCAGATGAATACAGGGCATGGATAGGTACGTGTAACTGGGATTTTGTAGCCGTTACAGAAACCTGCCTATGAGAGGTACCGGACTGGCTGCTAAATGTTCCAGGGTACAGGTGCCACAGGAGTGATAGAGGTGGGGGTAAAAAAGGAGGGGATGTTGCTTATTGATTAAGGAGAATGTCACCGCAGCAGTTTGAGACAACATTATAAACTGGGACTGTCATAGTGCCAAGAGCTTAGACGGGGTGGAATTTGTCAAATGTGTTCAGGAAAGTTTCCTCAGGCAATAGGCCGAGGGCCCTACAAGGGAAAGGGAAAAGCTTGATCTACTCTTAGGAAATTGGGACGGGCAAATGACTGAAGTGTCTATGAGCACACCTTTTGGGACCTGCAACCACTGTTCCACTAGCTTTAAAATAGTTGTGGATAAAGACAGGGTAGAGACACAAGTTAAAATTCTGAACTCTGGCAAGGCCAGCTTTGATGGTATTTGAGAGGAACTTGCTAAAGTTGATTGGAGTAGGTTGTTTGTGGGCAAAGGAATGTCCGGAAAGTGTGATGACAAAAGTTCAGGGCATGCATGTTCCTGTCAGAAAAGGGCAAGGCAGGTGGAAATAAGGAAGCTTGGATGAAGAGAGAAATTAAGACTCCAATCAGGATAAAGGAGGAGGCATGGTACAGGTACAGGTATAGGTAGCTACAGTCAAGCATATCCCTGGAGGAGTTTTGGGAACGCAGGAGCATAATTAAGAAGGAAATCAGGAGGGCAAAAACAGGGGCAGAACATAGCTCTGGCAGATAATAGTAAGGAAAATACAAATACATTTTTTATGTACATGAAGGGAAAGGGTAATTAGAGTGTAAATGGGGCCACTCAGAAACCAAAGCTGCCATCTCTGTGTGGAGCCACAAGAGATGGACAAAGTCCTCAATTAATATTTCTCCTCTGTTTTTACCATGGAGAAATACACAAAGACTGGAGAACTTGGGACAACTAATGGAGATGTTTTGAGGACAGTCCATCGAGGAGATGGCGGACATCCTAAGGCATATGAAAGTAGAGAAATCTCCTGGGCCTGATCAGATATATCCAAAGACACTGTGGGAAGCTAAAGAAGAAATTGCAGGAGCCCTTGCTGAATTATATTAGACACTAGACGCTGGAAGATGCTGGAAGACTGGAGGGTGGCTAATACTGTACCTCTATTTAAAAAGGGTTGCAAGGAAAAGCCTTGGAACTATAGACCAGTGAGCCTAACATCTGTCGTAGGCAAGTTACTGGAAAGGAATCTGACGGAGAAGATATATGCATCTTGATAGACAGAGACTGATTAGGGATAATCAGCATAGTTTTGTGTGTGGGAGATCGTGTTTTATGAATCTGTGAGATTTTTTGAATGATGTCAGTAATTTTCAGATGGAAAGACAAAACAAAATGGGGGTTATTGATTATACATCGCTCCCAATTCTCATTTCCAAGGTTTCATTATTTACATTTTTAAAATCTAATTTTGAATCTGGATGACTGTGATCTGTTTATTTTAATCAAAATATAAATTGGAGAAATGCACACAAAGAAGGTATGTCACATATTACTCTAAATCAATATTCAATAAGTATCCCATTGAGTGAGGGGAGCTAGGATTTTAACTGAATGCCATAATCTCCTATTTATGAGATTGTCCTCAGAAATATTTAACTGAATTCCATAATCTACTGTCTATGAGATTGACCTCAGAAATATTGAAGCTGTTGAACCTGAAGAAAGCACTAAGATCTGCATATCTTTCAATTCATTCAAGGTATTTTTCCTAAACTACAGGGGCATTAGGATCTATTAAATAATAAGGTTAATATAGACTCAAGTTTTGCAATACGTTTTGCAAGGGCGGCACGGTAGCGCAGCGGTAGAGTTGCTGCTTTACAGCGAATGCAGCGCCGGAGACTCAGGTTCGATCCTGACTACGGGTGCTGCACTGTAAGGAGTTTGTACGTTCTCCCCGTGACCTGCGTGGGTTTTCTCCGAGATCTTCGGTTTCCTCCCACACTCCAAAGACGTACAGGTATGTAGGTTAATTGGCTGGGTAAATGTAAAAATTGTCCCTAGTGGGTGTAGGATAGTGTTAATGTACGGGGATCGCTGGGCGGCACGGACTTGGAGGGCCGAAAAGGCCTGTTTCCGGCTGTATATATATGATGATGATGATGAATAATTGGTGTCTTGTATTATAGCGGCAGCTTTGATTAAACATTTTGTTGACACTCCCAAAAAAATTTTTGCCCTTTTTATGGTTTTGTTTTGTGCTCTGTTACTATTTTGATATATTTTCAAAGACAAGTATTATTTTCAGTTTATTGTAATTTGATTCCTTTGAATAAACGTTTGCTTTTCATAATATATTTCTGCATCCAAAATCACTTTGCATCGTGCAGGCACGGAAAATTCCCATTCGTTTATTCAATTTATTAATGTTGTGGAAAGGAGCATTGATCATTGAAGCACTCTGTTTCATTCTGCATCAGAAAAATAAAAATCCATTCATATCATGTGAAGATGTCGCTGTCAAAATTGCAATTCACTCTGTAATTGCATGAGCTTTAACCTTTCCTTCTGAAGAGGAAATGAAAATGCAAGATAGAACGAAAGGAGCAAATGATGAGCTGTCTCCTGTTTGTGGCAGATTGTGTCTGGCAATGGTCAAATAAAGATAAATTTTTTCAAGTGATATAATAAATGTGTTTGCTTATCTCTAAAGAACAGATGCAGCCTACAGTGTGAATCTTTTTGATTCAGGATAGTGGAATTTATGGCACCCACACCATTGAATCCAATGCAAGCAACATATGATCCCTGTACATTTCAGCAATCAGCTATTACCAACTAAGACGTAAATTGCCTTTGCAGATCATCGCAGACACCAATTTCTGAATGGCTAGTTCAAATTTTCCCTATCGAGTTTACTTCGCCATTCAATCATGCCTGATCTATTTTTTCCGTCTCAACCCCATTTTCCTGTCTTCTCCCCGTAACCTTGGACACCCTTACTAATCAAGAACCTGTCAATCTGTGCTTTAAAAATACCCAATGCTTTTTTTATCCTCATCTGGTGTCACCTGTCATCTATTAGTCCCTGTCTCCCCACCCCACCCCACCTCCTCCCAACCGAGAATGTATTTATATTGGCTAGCTTTCGTCTACCTTCTCAGTCTTGAGTGTTGACCCAAAACATCAACCATTCATCTGCCTGCACAGATGCTGCCTGCACAGTTTACTGAATTCCTCCAACAATTCATTTTTGCCCCTGATTCCAGCATGCCCCTGATTCTGAGGCATTCCTTCCTGCCTGCCCCTCGGGATTTGTCTTTCGCACAACTGTTTCATATTCTCTCGTGCCCTTTCCATACATATAGCTATTTGGAACACCTCCTAGAATGCTAGGTCCAATGTGTAATACAGTTTGGCTTGGATATGCTTGTTGGCCACCCCACAGTGCTCAACCTAGAAAAACACTGAAACTTGCACCTTTCAGATCAAGTTTTTAATTTGACAACATGTTCTTCTGGTCCCAGGCTGCACTTATCAAAAGTGCAATGCACAAACATCTTCGAAGGTGCTGGATTAAAGTATCCTTCTAAAGTTCTTACAATATCCTCACAAGAAATCTTAAATTGAATGGTCTGTAGTACCAATAAGCTCCATTGTGCTTCAAATGTATCCAGCCCTACAACTGTTAATACTGTTTTGGATTGAAAAAATAGTAGTTCCTGTGAAATTGGCCTCTAACTTTAACTAAAGTTAAAGGGAGTAATGTTTTGAAAATAGAAAAGCATTTGCAGCAAATGCTCAGTGTAAAACAAATTGTCAATTTGTTATTCCCCATTCTGCACTCCTGCTAAAACTTAATTTCACCTCTAGCAATTTTCAGGTCTAGGTGATAGCATTCCGTTAACTAATAAGTCAACATGAGCCAGATTCTTTTTAATTTTCTCCTTTCGTGTTATAGCTTTTCCCATGACATTATTTATCATTCTTGGCCTCAGGCAAAATTTGAAAAAGTAATTCCATTGGGGTCAATTGAATTCACCATGTTTGTTTTGTCATTAAGTAATTCCAAGAATGAACATGGCATATGATTTAAAACAAGGTCCAATCAAGACTGAAACCAAGATGCAAAAAACTGCAGATGCTGGAACTTGGAACGACCTGCTAGAGGAGCTCAGCGGATCAGGCAGTGCCTGTGGAGTGAAACGGACCGTCGATGTTTCAGGTTGGTCCAGATGAAGGGTTCCGACCCGAAATGTTGACTAATTATTTTCCTCCACAGATGCTGCCTAATCCACTGAATCCCTGCAGCAAAATTGTTTGTTGCCCCAATCAATGAAGACGTGAATTTATTTTTACAATTAATCAGAGACTTGCGAACAATCGATTTTCAAATGGGCCCTGATGTTTTCATGGATGTTGTGTAAAATATGGGCACATTATAATCTTAACTCACATTATACTCTTAAGTTTTCAAACAAATGCTTTCAGAATGAATAACACAAAATCAAAATGCTATGGATGCAGGAATATTCCAAGTATGGTTTAACCAGGTTTGTAACTTGCAATATTACATCCCAACTATTTTATTCTATTTTACAGGTAACTGTAGATGTGGATGTTTAGATCTCTCTATTCAATAACATTCCTTAGATCCTCATTCTAAAATGGTGATAATTAGCCAGGCATATCTGGTAATCCAGAATTATGCTGGAGTTTTGGCCTAATATAATGTGCATTACTGATGATCCAGAGTTTATGTTCGGAATCAGAAACAATAGAAATATTAACTGCAGCAAAACAACATTTTTAAGTCAGAGATAGATAGATTCTTGATTAGTATAGGTGTATGGGATTATGGGGAGAAATCAGGAGAAAGGAGGGAAAGATAGATCAGCCATGATGGAATGGCGGAGTAGATTTGATGGGCCAAATGGCCTAATTCTGCTCCTATCACTTATGGACGATGAACATAATGAACACCAAGTTGGGAATCAGGACATTATTTTAGTCGCTCAACAAAGTGTGATTAAGACATAAAAGTATGATACGCAAATCAAGACAATACCGCACTGTCTTAACTCAGTTTTCCCCACCGCTGAAAGTCACCAATTCACTAAAATGAACCAGATAACAAAATAGTGAATGATACGTTTGGATCATGCAGAATCTCAATTGTGGATAAAAAACTGCAGCTATTTAATGTAGCATTTTACAAATTTGTATTTGCCCTCTTCCAATTTTCTTTAACATTGAGTATCAAATATTTAAAAAGTAAAAAAGACATTCTACTCACTGAGAGGAAAAATTAGGACGAGACGCCCCCATATGTCTAGTGCAGGTCTCGGTGTACTGATGGAGGCTAGACTGCAGATCATCCATCAGCTGACGATAATGGCCTGGGTAGCTAAAAAGGAACTCTTTAAAAGATCAATCAGGTTCTCAGGGATGCTTCAGCAATTGATCGGTTGCATCATTTCTTTTTCAAGTTATCTGGAAGAGATATTCAGAATTTAAAATGGTAGAATCCTAGCTGGAATTCCATGCAGTCATGCCTAACAAAATAATGTCACTACTTTTAGGGGGACACATTGAACACACACATGTTAAAGTCTTATTCTCATTATGCAGTACAACATAAAAACCAGCTCATCAGCTCACTGGATCTACAGCAGCCATTGCTCCTCTCCGTATTAATCTCACGCCTGCATTACTTCAATATCCTTCATGCCCAGCTCTTTCAAGTACATGTCCAGATACCTCTTAAATGTTGCTTCTGTTCCTGCCTCTGCCAGGATCTCTTGGGAGTTCATTCCAGACACCAACTACTCGTTCTGTGGAAAAACACATCTCTCAGAACCCCTTTAAACTTCTTCACTCTCCGTAAACCTATGCCCTGCAGTCTTAGACACCCCTACCATGAGAAATAGATAGTAGCTATCTTCATTAAATATGCCTCTCATAATTTTTTATGTCACTTCTCATCCTGTCACTTCTCAGTCTCCTTTGCTCCTGGGAAAACAAACCTTGCCTATCCAATCTCTCTTCATAACTAGCTCTCCAATCCAGAGGCCATCGTATTACAATATACTCTAACTTGTTTAATATAGAAACATAAAAAATAGGTGGAGTAGGCCGTTTGGCCCTTCGAGCCGGCACTGTCATTCAATATGATCATGGCTGATCATCGAAAATCAATACCCCGTTCCGGCTTTTTCCCCATATCCCTTGATTCCCTTCGCTCTAACAGCTAAATCTAACTCTCTCTTGAACACATCCAGTGTATTGGCCTCCACTGCCTTCTGTGGCAGAGAAGTCCACAGATTCACAACTCTGGGTGATTTTTTTTTCCTCATCTCAGTCCTAAATGGCCTACCCCTTATTCTTAAACTGTGACCCCTGGTTCTGGACTCCCCCAACATCTGGAACATTTTTTCTGCATCTACCCTGTCCAAACCTCGAAGAATTTTATATGTTTCTATAAGATCCCCTCTCATCCTTCTAAATTCCAGCGAATATAAGCCCAGTCAACCCATTCTTTCATCATACGTCATTCCCGCCATCCCGGGAATTAACCTGGTGAACCTACGCTGCACTCCCTCAATAGCAAGAATGTCCTTCCTCAAATTAGGAGACCAGAATTGCACACAATCCTCCAGGTGCGGTCTCACCAGGGCCCTGTACAACTGCAGTAGGACCTCCTTGCTCCTAAACTCAAATCCTCTCGCAATGAAGGCCAATATGCCATTGGGTTTCTTCACTGTCTGCTGTACCTGCATGCTTACTTTTAGTGACTGATGCATGCATCTAATTTGGTGTTTGGGAATGTTTGCGATGTGGAGTTGCACTGTTTGATTTAACTTCCATTGACTTAATTCAACTTTTGAATACATGGTTGTAAACTACTTTACTTTATGTAAAGAACAAGTCGAAAGCACTTGGAAATGTTGATTTAATTCTAAGACTTAACCCTGTTTAGTAAAAAAAAACAGTGTATCACAAATTCTTCCCATTTGTTTAGCCTGACGTTCTCAAGTTGAGGCTGCAATGTTTCATTTAATCTGTATTAATTCAATTCAACTATCAAATAAACGATTGCAAATTTTATGTTTGGAAACATTTATTTTATTCTACGTCTTAAATGCTGCTTAGTTAAAAGCCACCCACTCACAAAGTACTCTAACTTGTTCAAATAATGTTTATAATGTGGGATTGTGATGTTTAAGTTAACTTCCATAATTCATATTGTACACATACTTGTATTAATTCATATCTTTTATATTTTGATTATCAACTGGGGGCATGGGGGGATGGGAGGAGATAATTATACCTATTGGGGAAGCTCTCTGCATTTCCTCAACTTCATTTCAAACACATTAAGCACACTTGGTGTATGCTCATCAAGCCAGTACAGGTCAATTTGATCCTGCCATTTGTTATCTTAGTTTAGTTTACTTTAGAGATACAGCACAGAAACGGGCCCTTCGACCCACCAAGACCGCACTGACCAGCGATCCCCGTTCATCAACACTATCCTACACACTGGTGACAATTTGGCAATTTTTACCAAAACCAATCAACCTACAAACCTGTACGTCTTTGGAGTGCGGGAGGAAACTGGAGTACCCGGGGAAAACCCACGCAGTCATGGGGAGAACATACAAACTCCGTACAGACAGCACCCGTAGTAGTCAGGATCGAATCCGGGTCTCTGGCGCTCTAAGGCAGCAACTCTATCGCTGCGCCACTGTGCTGCCCTTATTAATTGATGCAATTGAACAACAGAAACTGATGAAATCCAAGATGATACTTTTAATTCAACAAGCTGATTCAGGTAGCACATGGAGTTGCCCTAGTGTTCCTTTATGCTACATAACTTAGGAAAGGACAAGTCCTCAAATGAAGGAGTTCATCCTCTACAAGTTTCATCAGTAAATTTAGCCAAATACCGACAATCTCCATCATTCAGTGTAGATATCTTAACTCCACACCATTAGATTTTAGAAATACAGCGTGGAAACAGGGCTGTTGGCTCACCTAGTCGAACTTAAGTTTATTGGCAAGTTAAGGAGCACTCTTTTTCTTGAGCTGATATGCTACATTGCAGAATTTACTGCTTAAAAACAAGGTAGAAACAGTAAATAATTACTCATGAGAGAATTAGATTAATGAAGGAACAAGTTTGCTGGATCGAGAGGAAAGACCAATAAAGCTCGTATAACATTTTCAAAGAGCTGGTGTAGACAAATTGCCTCATTCAGGGCTCTGTGTTTCTTTATATCATTATCCTATTTTCAAGGAAGGTGATCTTCTAACTAATACGTAAGAAATACCATTCAATAAGTTTTTGAAATTATTAGTTTTGCAGCCTGATGAAAAAACATGCTCAACATGTAAAACAATTATTTCCCCTTGCTATTGCTATCTAGATTCAAAATCTTGCCTTGCTGTCTTAATAGTAGAAATTATCTTGTCAAAGATCACTGTCTCAGTATTTTACATAGAGGCTTACTTCAGTGCAAATGACGCACACTTATTTTGTCTCTAAAAATATAATTTACTTCTCCTGCCCACACAGGAAAAGTAATAAATACTATTACCTAACATATTTGGTGTAGTTGTGCAGTAACAGCATAGATAGGGTCTATTTCAGCTCCTGACAGACATGAATTAATCAAAATGATCTTCTGGCAAATGAGTCATATCAAAGCACTTTCACACTGTTTTGAAAATATCCCATGCCCCCATGGCGATAATACAGTAAATGTTGAATGGAGTAACATTATTTTGGTGACTTAGTGTTGTGTTGATATATATTTGGGAAATGCTTGTTGTTTCCAGATTGCCTTAAGGAGCTTTCAATTTTATTGCTTTGTCTTAGGACGATGGGCGATGAGAAAGTGCGTAATTTATTAGTACATGAAGGCAGGCACAAAAGACTACATATCTAGGGTGGAAAAAAAAACTGCTGGAGGAATTCAGTGGGCCAGACAGCATCTGTGGAAGGAACTGGATACATGGCATATCAGCTCAGGACCCTTCATCAAACATGAAGGTGTTTTAGTTCACTAGCAGCATTTGGACCATTTTCTGCCATTAATTCGATATACTTATAAAGGTTTAGGAAGGATAATTGTCTTTTTATTGCAAGAAGGAATAAAGATCTATAATGTTAAATGCGGAACTATTTGTAGGTCTTTTGTGTTTGTCAATTTATTTGAATGTATAGCAGAAAGACTTCCTCTGATCATGCAGTGGAATTATAAATCTATTCTTTTAATATTTCTTTATAATTACAGCAGTGGGCAGAACAGTGGTGCAGCAGTAGAGTTGCTGCCTTACAGCACCAGAGACTCGTGTTCGATCCCAACTATGGGTGTTGTCTGTATGGAGTGTGTACGTTCTCCCCGTGACCACGTGGGTTTTCACTGAGATCTTTGGTTTCCTCCCACACTCCAAAGACGTCATTGGCTTGGTAAATGTAAAAATTGGCGCTAATGTGTGTAGGATAGTGTTAATGTGTGGGGATCACTGGTCGGCACGGGCTTGATGGGCTGAAGGGCCTGTTTCTGCGCTGTATCTCTAAACTAAACTAAACATTAATAACAAAAACAGAGGAAGCATTCTGCAGGTCAGGCAGCATCTGTGAAGAGAAAGTCGTCAATCAAACAGTTTGATTTGGATTCAACTTGACTTTTAAAAAGTCAACACTAACTTGTGCACTGTGTGTGTGAATGACGGATGTGATGTCTGTGCTGTTCTGGCCCGCAGCAAGCTGGGAGGCTGATAATGTTGCAGAGGTACTTCAAAGGTTTCAAAGGTCTTTTATTGTCACGTATACCAATTAAGGTTCAGTGATATGCGTATCAGACGTGTAAGTAAAGATGTAAACTGACATTCCACAGTTTGCTGAAAAGCGTGAGGGATGAAGATAAAGTCAGCCACATCTTTACAATAACTTGGAAATAAGTGAGTTGGGGAGAACTCAGCACTCGAGTTGAGTTCCAGAGTAGGATCTTGGTGATCCGGTGGTAATTTTCCTACGAGGTGGAGGAACATGGTGATGAAGCTAAATTTTTTTGCAGCTCTGCAAATCCAAACTTGCAAGAAGCCTTGATCAGGAAGGAGGAGCTCACTGTGGCACAGGTCATCCATGCAGCCAGCGTACAAGAGCCTATAAACAGCCAGATGAAAATGTGGATCAGCATCTGCAGTTCAATCATGGGAAAGGAACCAGGGTCAGCGTAATTAGACAGCGGAAACAAAATAATTAAATTCAGTTAATGATAGACTGTGCAGAACCACATGGTTTCCCAGAAATTAAAATGTCTGCATCGGCCAAACATGGCAAGTTCAACCTATGAGAGAAGATGTGCAAATCAGAAGTATAAACATATGGAGGAAATGCCTAAGAAAGAGGTCATAAAAAAAGATTTTTAAAAAAGGACTATCCATTCTATAGAAGACGACACAAAATTTGAGAACAAAGTTTCTTTTGGAACCATACATCTGCAGGCAGTGAGATGATACGGCGGTTCCACGGAAATGACATTCACATCACCATCCAAATGAATAAACCACTGAGGTATGATCCCACGGCCATTAACCTCAAGCTTAAACTAGATATTGAAGCACAAATGAACATCATACCATTCACATTATACTGAAAGATCTTCCCTGAAAACATGAAAAAAAGGTATTTGTGAAGGAAAATATCACATGACGGGGGAAGGAAGAAGTAAAATTCAACAGCAATACACAAAACTGCTAGAGGAACTCAGCCGGTCAGACAGCATCTGTGGAGGGAAATGTACAGACGACATTTCATGTTGGGACCTTTCTTCTGACAGTCAGACAGAAGCTTCCTGGTCTGAAATGTCATGTGTCCTTTTCCATCCGCAGATGATGCCTAATCCACTGTGTTCCTCCGGCAGTCTGTTTACTGCTCACGATTCCAGAACCTACAATCTTTTGTGTCTCTCCTGGATCGTCTGGTTATTCTCATCAACCCAACCCTGTTGTTTTCTGCTAGTAAAAAAATAAAGATCTCTTCTTAGTTCAGTTCAGTTTATTGTCACGTGTATTGAGGTACAGTGAAAAGCTTTTGCTGCGTGCTCGCCAGTCAGCAGAAAGACAATACATGATTACAATCAATCCATTTACAGGGTGTAGATACATGATAAGGGAATAACGTCTAATGCAAGCTAAAGCCAGCTAAATCCAATCAAGGATAGTCTGAGGGTCACCAAAGAGGTAGATAGTAGTTCAGGACTGCTCTCTGATTGTGGTGGGATGATTCAGTTGCCTGATAACAGCTGGGAAGAAACTATCCCTCAATCTGGTGGTGTGCGTTTTCACACTTTTTGCCTGATGGGAGAGGGGAGAAGAAGGAGTGGCCAGGGAGCGACTCTTCCTTGATTATGCTGCTGGCCTTGCCGAGGCAGTGTGAGGTATAAATGGAGTCAATAAAAGGGAAGTTGGAATGTGTGATGGTCAGGGATGTGCCCACAATTCGCTGCAATTTCTTGCGGTCTTGGATGTAGCTGATTTCAAACCTAGCTGTGATGCATCCTGACAAAATGCGTTCTATGGTGCATCTGTAGAGGTTGGTGAGAGTTGTACCAAACTTCAAGTCAAGTCAAGTCAAGTCAAATTTATTTGTCACATACACATACACGATGTGCAGTGAAATGAAAGTGGCAATGCCTGTGGGTTGTGCACAAAAAAGAATTACAGTTACAGCATATAAATAAAGTTAATAAGTTACTATCAGTGTCGACAAAAATTTAGTCTCTGGGGTTATAAAAGTTGACAGTCCTGATGGCCTGTGGGAAGAAGCTCCGTCTCATCCTCTCCGTTTTCGCAGCGTGACAGCGGAGGCGTTTGCCTGATCGTAGCATCTGGAACAGTCCGTTGCTGAGGTGGCAGGGGTCCCTCATGATCTTGCTTGCTCTGGATCTGCACCTCCTGATGTATAGGTCCTGCAGGGGGACGAGTGTAGTTCCCATGGTGCATTCTGCCGAATGCACTACTCTCTGCAGGGCCATCCTGTCCTGGGCAGAGCTGTTCCCAAACCAGACTGTAATGTTGCCGGACAGGATGCTCTCTACAGCCCCAGAGTAGAAGCAATGAAGGATGCTCAGACACACTCTGAATTTCCTCAGTTGTCTAAGGTGGTAAAGGCGCTGCTTAGCCTTACCCACCAGTGCGGCAATGTGCGTTGCCCACGTCAGATCCTCTGTGATGCGGACTCCCAAGTATTTGAAACTTCTCACCCTATCCACAGTAGACCCATTTATCTCCAGTGGCGTGTACGTCCTTGGATGTTTAGCCCTTCTGAAGTCCACAATCAGCTCCTTTGTTTTAGTGACATTCAAGAGGAGGCTATTGTCCTGACACCAGAGTGCCAGATCAGCCACCTCCTCCCGGTAGGCCTTCTCATCGTTGTTGGAGATCCGGCCCACCACCACAGTGTCATCAGCAAACTTGATGATGGAGTTTGAGCTGAACCTGGCCCCACAGTCATGTGTGTACAGGGAGTACAGTAGGGGGCTAAGGACGCAGCCCTGGGGGGATCCTATGTTCAGGGTGAGGGAGCTAGATGTGTGTTCCCCCATCCTGACCACTTGGGGCCTGGCAGTGAGAAAGTCCAGGACCCAGGCACACAGAGGGGTGCTAAGCCCCAGTTCCAGCAGCTTCTCAACCAGTCCGCTGGGGACTATTGTGTTGAAAGGAGGGAGAGAGAAAACGGGTAATTATAGACCAGTTAGTCTGACATCAGTGGTGGGGAAAATGCTGGAGTCAATTATAAAAGACGAAATTGCTGAGCATTTGGATAGCAGTAACGGGATCGTTCCGAGTCAGCATGGATTTACAAAGGGGAAATCATGCTTGACAAATCTACTGGAATTTTTTGAGGATGTAACTAGGAAAATTGACAAGGGAGAGTCAGTGGATGTGGTGTACCTCGACTTTCAGAAAGCCTTCGACAAGGTCCCACATAGGAGATTAGTGGGCAAAATTAGGGCACATGGTATTGGGGGTAGGGTACTGACATGGATAGAAAATTGGTTAACAGACAGAAAGCAAAGAGTGGGGATAAATGGGTCCCTTTCGGAATGGCAGGCAGTGACCAGTGGGGTACCGCAAGGTTCGGTGCTGGGACCCCAGCTATTTACGATATACATTAATGACTTAGACGAAGGGATTAAAAGTACCATTAGCAAATTTGCAGATGATACTAAGTTGGGGGGTAGTGTGAATTGTGAGGAAGATGCAATAAGGCTGCAGGGTGACCTGGACAGGTTGTGTGAGTGGGCGGATACATGGCAGATGCAGTTTAATGTAGATAAGTGTGAGGTTATTCACTTTGGAAGTAAGAATAGAAAGGCAGATTATTATCTGAATGGTGTCAAGTTAGGAGGAGGGGGAGTTCAACGAGATCTGGGTGTCCTAGTGCATCAGTCAATGAAAGGAAGCATGCAGGTTCAGCAGGCAGTGAAGAAAGCCAATGGAATGTTGGCCTTCGTAACAAGAGGAGTTGAGTATAGGAGCAAAGAGGTCCTTCTACAGTTGTACCGGGCCCTGGTGAGACCGCACCTGGAGTACTGTGTGCAGTTTTGGTCTCCAAATTTGAGGAAGGATATTCTTGCTATGGAGGGCGTGCAGCGTAGGTTCACTAGATTAATTCCCGGAATGGCGGGACTGTCGTATGTTGAAAGGCTGGAGCGATTGGGCTTGTATACACTGGAATTTAGAAGGATGAGGGGGGATCTTATTGAAACATATAAGATAATTAGGGGATTGGACACATTAGAGGCAGATAACATGTTCCCAATGTTGGGGGAGTCCAGAACAAGGGGCCACAGTTTGAGAATAAGGGGTAGGCCATTTAGAACGGAGATGAGGAAGAACTTTTTCAGTCAGAGGGTGGTGAAGGTGTGGAATTCTCTGCCTCAGAAGGCAGTGGAGGCCAGTTCGTTGGATGCTTTCAAGAGAGAGCTGGATAGAGCTCTTAAGGATAGCGGAGTGAGGGGGTATGGGGAGAAGGCAGGAACGGGGTACTGATTGATAGTGATCAGCCATGATCGCATTGAATGGCGGTGCTGGCTCGAAGGGCTGAATGGCCTACTCCTGCACCTATTGTCTATTGTCTATTGAATGCTGAACTAAAGTCAATGAACAGCATCCTCACATAGCCCCCCTGGCTGTCCAGATGAGAGAGAGCGGTGTGTAGAACCTGGGAGACCGCATCATCCGTGGACCTGTGCGGACGGTAGGCGAACTGTAGTGGGTCCATGTTGCGAGGAAGGAGGGCGCAGATGTGCTTCTTGACTAGCCTCTCAAAACATTTCATGACAACCGAGGTGAGGGCCACCGGTCGGTAGTCATTTAAACACGCTGGGGAGGCATTCTTTGGCACCGGTACAATGATGGATCTTTTGAAGCATGCAGGGACCACGGACTTTGCCAAGGAGAGGTTGAATATTGTGGTGAGCACTGGAGCAAGCTGAGTAGCACAAGACTTTAGTACTCGCCCAAACTTCCTAAGCCTCTAAGGAAGTAGAGGCATTGGTGTGCTTTCTTTGTCATTGCTTCAATTTGCGTGGTCCAGAAGTTGTTTGTGATATTAACTCCTAGGAATTTGAAGTTTTCAATCATCTCTACTTCAGCACCATCAATGCAAACTGAGGTATGTGTACCGCTTTGCTTCCTGACGTTTATCACTATCTCCTTTGTTTTGCTGACATTGAGAGAAAGATTGTTGTCTGGACACCAGGACACAAAGTTCTCAATCTCCTTCCTGTACTCTGTCTCGTCATTATTTGATATCCAGTCCACAATGGTGGTGTTGGCTGCGAATTTCAAAATTGAATTCGATTTGTACATGGCTGCACAGTCGTGAGTGTACAAGGAGTAAAGAAGGGGGCTGAAAACGAATCCTTGCAGAGCCCCCATGGTGAAGATTATTGTGGAGGATGATTTGTCCCCTATCCTCACTATTTGGGGTCTGTTGGTTAGGAAGTCGAGGATCCAGTTGCAGAGATGAGTGCTGACACCAAGTCCCGTGAGTTTGGAATGAAGCTTGGATGGTATAATAGTGGTATTAAAGACAGAGCTGTAGTCTATGAATAGGAGTCTGACGTAGGTGTCTCTCTTATCCAGGTGTTCTAGGGATGAGTGCAGGGCTAGGGCGATGGCATAATCTGAGGACCTGTTGTGCCGGTAGGCAAACTGCAATGGGTCAAGGCCACTGGGTAGACTGGATTTAATGCATTCCATAACTAGCCTCTCAAAGCATTTCATGAGGGTGGATGTCAAGGCCACTGGACGGTAGATACTAATTATTGTGGACGAGGCACCATGTGCACCCTGTGGATCCTGCTGATTTAGAGACCTCAAACTGTGTGTGAGGCAGAGGCTGAGAAAAACCTTTGTTATGGGTTCTTATTAACTTTGGTTTTCTTGAAGCTGTGTTTCTGTTTTGGGGCCAGGCTGATAGAAATAACAGTGCAGATCATGAATTGTCAGTTCAGGAGTCATCGGCACCTGTCACACCTCTTATCACTGTCATGAATTTGGCAGACAAGCTACTGAAGAGCAAAATTATTCGACAACTCTGTCAAGCAAATTCACATCTTCCACAAATTCAAAGTGTAAGACGTTGGCTGACTGATGCACAGGTATGCGAAAGCCAACATTACCACAATCATTATCTGGGTTGTCAAAACGGCAAGCAGCTGAAAGATGATCGATTTATGAAATACTGCACCAGATGAATTATCAATAAATGTCATGCATCATCGAGGCTGATGATGAGACTGAATTGAATCCATCTCCAGTCTTGACCAGAACTGAAAAAATGAGAGATTCAGCCGCAACATTGGTGTCACATCGCCAACATCAGGAGGAACAGATAATATATCACCAACGCCAGGCACCAACTGATCACGGAGAGGGATGATCGCATCCAAGTCCACAAAATAGAGGCAGAAATGAGCAATGCCATCAATCATGTATTAAGAACGACAATTTAAAAGTCCTAATAAATAAATATTTTTCACAAAATGTATGTTAATTTATTGCAATAATGAATGGTGATCTATAGTAAAGCTGCATTAAGTGTCTACAGAGCAGCCACAGCTTTACAATAGGCATCCATTCATTCTTGCAATAAAATAACATACTCTGTGTAGAAAACACATTGCATATCCTGGCAGTATACAACCTGTTGTCTGAAAATAAATGTGATCCAATCCGCATGTTAGAGTCTTCAGTAGGAAACAAAGCTCTGGGAACAATGTCTTAATATTAACTGTTTTTTACCATAGCACCTTTGCTTTAAAACTTATTTAGAGAATGAATAAAATTATGTGTAGGCATTTGTATCATGTGTTCATGTCTTTGAGTGAGGTACTTTGGTTTGTTGAATTGTCAAAATTGTTATCTTGTGTGACCATCAGAAATAATTTAAGCTGTTTTATCAGGTATTAAACTTTGCTCCAGTGAAAGCACTCTTGTGTGTTCACGCTGCATTTCAGGAATCGGGGCATTTTCTAGGCAATTTCCTGACTTCACCCAAAATGGGTGATTATGTTATATTGTTGCAAGACTCAATCTGAGGAAAGACATTCTAGCCTCCTAATCTGAGGAAAGACATTCTAGCCTTAGAGGGAGTACAGAGAAGGTTCACCAGATTGATCCCTGGGATGGCAGGACTTTCATATGAAGAAAGACTGGATAGACTAGGTTTATACTCGCTGGAATCTAGAAGACTGAGGGGGGATCTTATTGAAACATATAAAATTCTTAAGGGGTTGGAGAGGCTAGATGCGGGAAGATTGTTCCCGATGTTGGGGAAGTCCAGAACCAGGGGTCACAGCTTAAGGATAAGGAGGAAGTCTTTTAGGACCGAGATGAGAAAACATTTCTTCACACAGAGAGTGGTGAGTCTGTGGAATTCTCTGCCACAGAAGGTAGTTGAGGCCAGTTCCTTGGCTATATTTAAGAGGGCGTTAGATGTGGCCCTTGTGGCTAAAGGGATCAGGGGGTATGGAGAGAAGGTAGATACGGGATACTGAGTTGGATGATCAGCCATGATCATATTGAATGGCGGTGCAGGCTCGAAGGGCTGAATGGCCTACTCCTGCACCTATTTTCTATGTTTCTATGCTTCTAAGACAAAATGTTATTCTAAGCTGCTTCAGGCAACAAGATGCAGAAAACATTTTTCTCCACAGAGGATTGTGAGGCTTCGAAGCCAATAGAATCAAACTTCAATGGCAATTTGTGAACACTATTACATGTTTATTTTTCTCTGACCAAGGACAAATTAGTACCAGTACCAACAGCCAGTATATGGAAAAGTACTCAACAGTACAAAACAATAGCTTTGAGGACTATCCTACACAATGAATAATCTCCACTGTAGGTCTACTCTGTTGTCAGGATTGCAATTAACAGTCAACCAAAATATTTTGTGTCAAGGTGGAAAGAATAGAGGTTTCAAAACAGATTAGCTTATAGATCCTAATGGCATTTATCCAAGGGCACTCAAAGAAATGGATCAGTTAAATATTGTACAGTTTACTTGAGTTACGGAAAAAAGAGAGTTGCTGGAGGAACACATCTAGTCAGGGTATAGAACCTTGACCCGAAACGTTGACTATCCTTTTCCCTCCATAGATGCTGCCTGACCTGCTGAGTGCCTCCAGCAGCTCTCTGTTCCTCTGCTGCAGATTGCAGCATCAGCAGTCTCCAGAGTTTGTTCCAATGGGTTGTTGTTTTGCCAATAGTCAAAGAAGGTCACTCGTCAGAACCAACAAGTACAAGGGTTGTGTACTTGACTTTAACCACAGTTGCTAGTTGGAACCATTGGAGGTGTCTGTGGTAGATTTCAATTGTTTTAAACTATCAGATAGAAACATAGCTTTCAGATCAATTGCAAGTTATAATCCCCAGCAGTAAGTCTTACAGCAGTAAAGCTTGGATGACTTACCTACATTAAGAACGGAAATTGAGTAATTTTCCTTTCTGCTGTATTCGTCCTGTCCTGGGAGTTTCATGGCAGGACAAAATCACCAATGAAACTCCCTGACCAACATCCCTTCATGTCCCTGCGATCCTCAAGCAGAAATGTCTCCATTGGCTTGGACATGTACAAGGGATGGAAAATGGATGCATCCCCAAAGATGTGCTATAAGGGGAGATCACCAATGCATGGAGGCCAAGAGGAAGACCAAATCTTCGTTACAAGGATACAATTAAAAGGGATATTGTAAATTTTCATACTGGCACGGACTACTGGGAAGCAGCGGCTGAGGACCAGGGAGAAGTGGGGAAAGGACCTCTGGGCAGGTATGAAGCACCATGAGAGCATGTGGTTCAAGACCTTTAAGGCCAAGCGCCAAAGCCACAAAATGGTCAACAGTAACACACTCCCCAATCCAATGGTCAGAGACAACTTCACCTGTGGAAGCTGTGGGAGGGTCTGTTTGTTAAGGATTGGCCTAGTCAGCCACAGCAGGAAACTCAGCCGCAGATGAAACATTCCTGACTCCAAGCAGGCCAATGTCAAAGCCGCACCATCTTCTCTCGCAGATGGATCAATGCTGCCTGTACTTTGTTTCCTCACGTGTCATATGGATTTTTGGTTCAGATATGGTGCAGCTTTTGACAAGTGGCATGTGGTTGCATCAATCAAGTAGTATTTTCATGATTAACATTGTAAATGTGGATTAAAGGGAGGTGCACTGTTCACCATGATGTCACAGCAAAGCATGTGAAATAAAGCAATATCACCTTTAAGGCACAGTTAAGAACATCCTAAATTCATAACAAGTCAACTCTGATTATAATGTACAAAAGTACAGCATCTGTTGTCATGTTTCAGAAAGCATTTCTTCTTACAGAAAGCATGTCCTCTTAAACTTAGCCAAGCATATTGAATTATAAGCATCATCTGTGGCATTTCATTGGAACTGACCCATTTATGATCTTTCTAAATGGACCAGAATATGATACATCAACAGAATAAAACTCTGCATTGTCATTAATTTTACTCACACGAATCTTTGTTTAATCGCATGTGAGATTAACTGGTAGGCGGCAATCCATTTTAACCTTAAGGGCTGTGACTAAAACATTTTTGAAAGCTTAATGAAACTGTTATGCTTAAAAAAGAACAGACATTTCTGCATGTCACACATGAAGGCGGTTTTGCTTTTAGCAACATTTGTTTTGGCAAATCGTGCGCAAAATGGATTTTAAAAGGCTCTATAATTCTGGGAAATCAACACACTCTGGTGCTGCAATGGAGACCAATGTTTTGTAAAATTTATTCGAATCACTGAGTGGTTGCCCCGTACTCATCAAATGACTGAGTTGATTAGTGATGTTGTTCATATTTCTGTTGTCATGTTTAAAGTTGCCATCAAAACTTAATGAAGAAATGTAAATGTAAAATATAATTTACAGTTCTTAAGATAGAACTGAATTGGGACATTGTCTAGAAATTCATCTACAACCTCCACCATTTATTTTAACTTTTCTGACATTGAAAACTTCGTCAAATGTCATGGAACAGATACTGTACCCATTCATCTACACTTATTTCTGAAGCAAAGTTCAGCAGCCAAAAAACAATGCTCTCTGATTCTCTAGTTATCTATCAAAGTCAGTTCTGTCCAATAGCCAATCCAAATCTTAACAATAATATTGTATTGTTCTAAGAACATGCACCATCAATTACTAGAGGATCAAAAACCACCATCAGAGGAAGTAGGTTAATTGCAACAACTCTGATCTAACTGGCTGTCTTATTCATTTATCTGACATGCTTCCATCGCTTTTCATCTGATTATTACTCTTCACCTCGAGCAAGTCATTACATGTGTCTGTAAAACTCTATGATTAGCTAATAGTGGTTTTGGCTGCAACTGTGAGATTATTCTCCATTCAATAATGTAAAATAGTTTTCAACTCCTTGTCGTATTCCATCCAAAGACACAATCAAATTCCAGTAAAATCAGCTGTATTTGGAAGCTTCATCATTGAACAGTCTTTGGACTTGATGTTGTGGTCACTGGGATTCTGAAAAAAGCCATTTTACTCCATTACATTAATTGGCTAATTAACTCAATTGTCTATTTGAAAAAAATTGAATAAAAAAAACTAGAGCATATTAGTAAAAAAAAATTGCATGATGTACTTGATGAGGATTACATAATTTTTTTTATTGCGTCACTCCACCATTGCCACTGTCAGGGAGCCAGCCGCATTTTCAAAGGTACTGAAAGTGATGTGCATGAAATTTAGTTTAGTATAGTTTAAAGATAAAGCATGGAAACAGGCCCTTTGGCCCACTAATGGCCGACATTCAATCACCTATTTACATAAGTTCTATGGTTTCCCACTCTCTCATCCACTCCCTGCAAAATCGGCAATTTTACAGAGACCAATTAACCTACAAATCCAGCTGTCTTTGGGGTGTGGGAGAAAACCAGGGCAGCCAGAGGAAACCCATGCAGTCACAGAGAGAATATGCAAACTCCACATAGACATCACTTAAGGTCAGGATCGAACCAGAGTCTCTGGCACTGGAAGGTAGCAGCTTTACCAGCTGTGCCACTGTGCCTCCCAAGTTGTTCAGCAATGGGAAGGAGACCAGAAGAGAAAATTATGCTTGGTCATTATTTTTGGATCATTTTAAAGGCAAGGGCCAATAAATTATATTTCATAACATCATAATGATGTGCACCACTGAATGCAAATCTGACTAATTGGTTTTCATACAGAAAACAAGAGAACTGGAATAAACGGGCCTTTTTCAAGTTGCACGGATATAACTAGTGAAGTGCCCCAGGGATCAGTTCTTGGCCTTTAACTATTTGCTATTTGTATAAATACCTGGAGGAGGATGCGGCACGGTGGCGCAGCGGTAGAGTTGCTGCCTTACATCGAATGCAGCGCCGGAGACTCAGGTTCGATCCTGACTACGGGTGCTGTACTGTACGGAGTTTGTATGTTCTCCCCATGACCTGCGTGGGTTTACTCCGAGATCTTCGGTTTCCTCCCACACTCCAAAGACATAAAGGTACGTAGGTTAATTTGCTTGGTAAATGTAAAAATTGTCTGTAGTGGGTATAGGATAGTGTTAATGTGCGGGGGTCGTTGGGCGGCGCAGACCCGGTGGGCCGAAGGGCCTGTTTCTGCGGGTATCTCTGTATCTGTAACTCTAGGAGGCTCAGTGTAGGTGACCCCAAAATTCATACAATGACATATTGCAATAAGGACGTTGTTGTTTGGCAATGGGATTTAATCTTGGATAGAGTGAATAGGTATAAATGGAGATTACCCTGTGAAAGTGTCATGTGTCTCAGCAAGAGGAATCAAAAGGCAGATTATTATCCAAATGGAAAGAGATTGCAAATGACTAAAAAACAATCTTGGCACATGAAACTCAATATGTTAGCAAGAAAGTGTAGCAGGTAGTTAAAAGGGCAATTGGTTTCTTGGACTTTATTACAAAGCATTTAGAGTTTAGAAATAGAAAAGTTTTATTACAATTGTCCAGGGTGTTGGGAGGTCATACCTGGAGTTCTGTGTACTGTTTTGGTCCCCTTGCCCAAGAAAGCATATTGTAGCAAAAAATAAAGTGCTGGGGAAACTCAAAGGGTGAGTCAGCATCTGTTGATGGAAACGGACAGTTGACATTTCAGGTTGGGACCCCTCTTCAGGCTGATGGAGTAGGGGGAGAAAGCAGGAAAAAGAAGGTGGGATGGGGAAATAACCTGGCAAGTGATAGGTGGATACAGATAAGAGGGGTGATTGGCAGTTGGGTGGAATTCGTAACAAAGGCTAGAGGTGAAATGGAGAGAAAAGGAGACAGATAGGAAGGAAGGGGATTAGTGTCATATAAAGCCAGAGAAAGTGATATGGGGGATCTTCATCAGACTTCTATTCAAAGCACAATAAAGAAACCCACATAAATCACAATCGTCTCTGAACTGTCCCAACACAACAATGGAGGACCCACTCCCATCCATCTTTCTCCCAAAGCAGCCTTCTGCCACCTGATTATCAACTGTGACCCTTCACTTACCAAGAACGTAAAACAACATAGCACAGGAAAAGGCCATTCAGCCTACAAAATGTGTGTGCCGAACATGATTCCAAGATCTGGCTGCATATGATCCAAATCACTCCATTCCCTGCATATCCACGAGCCTATCCAAAAGTCTCTTAGATGCCACTATTGTATTCAGCTCCACCACCACCCCTGCCAGTGCCTTCTGGGCACTCACCATCCTCTGTGAAAAAACTGACCCCACACATTTCTTTTAAACTACTCCTCTCGCCTTAAAGCTCTGCTCTCTAGTATTTGAGGATATAACTCTACCTTGCTCTACCGTTCTGAATCAAATGGAGAAAAGATCTTTACAATTATAAAGTGCGTTAGACCTATGGTGTACAATTGCCACCTCCCCCAGCCTCACGCAGAAAGGGGTTGGCACAGACGGGGTTGAGAAAAGCATTCGATGACCCATTGGGTAGTGATTCTTCACTACTCCTCTCCCAGCAGCACTCTTTATGCCACTCTGAAGAACATATGGATTATATTCCCTCCAACTTTTACAAATGACTTATTGGTTTTACAGTCTTGTTTACGACTCTGAAACATTTTAGGAAAGATTATTTTTTTAAAAGCAAAAGAAAAATCAAGGTCTTTAAATTTACACTGTGTATACCAGTTAAAAAATGCCAGCAAATCCAGGTTTCTGGATTCTGTCAACTTTCTAAACACCATTTAGAGTTGATAACTGTACAATTAAATTTGCATGCATTCTACACATTTATCAGTTGCAAAATGGGCACAAAACAAAACAATTTCTTAACAAAATTGCTTGACCAATCTTCTTAATTGGTAAATGTGTGTCAGAGTTGAATTTGCCAATGCAGGGCTTTCTCTGGGCACTTTTACATGGAGCAATGGAATTTCTACCCTGGCACCTTATGCAGAAGATTACTTCTATGCCCACCTACATGACTGCTGCATATAGATCAATAACATATTAGCCAAGGTAGACACAAAATGCTGGAGTAACTCAGCAGGACAGGCAGCATCTCTGGAGAGGAATGGGTGACATTTCGGGTCGAGATCCTTACATATCACCAACTTTGTGTTCATTGTAATGTATCTGTGAAGTAAGGCACAAAGCTAACATGGTGGATTGAATACTGTCCTGTGCTATTTCAAGGCATCAAACCTTGTTTTGAAGTTCATGTTTAACCTGATCTCTGGCTAGTTAGCCCATGAGCAAACTTGCCCCCTGTCCCAGCAGAGAGTTGCTTTTGCGTTGTATCATCCCATGTACAGATGCCATCACTACACGACATTAGAAGGATGAGAGGAGATCTTATCGAAACGTATAAGATTATTAAGGGGTTGGACACGTTAGAGGCAGGAAACATGTTCCCAATGTTGGGGGAGTCCAGAACAAGGGGCCACAGTTTAAGAATAAGGGGTAGGCCATTTAGAACTGAGATGAGGAAAAACTTTTTCAGTCAGAGAGTTGTGAATCTGTGGAATTCTCTGCCTCAGAAGGCAGTGGAGGCCAATTCTCTGAATGCATTCAAGAGAGAGCTGGATAGAGCTCTTAAGGATAGCGGAGTCAGGGGGTATGGGGAGAAGGCAGGAACGGGGTACTGATTGAGAATGATCAGCCATGATCACATTGAATGGCGGTGCTGGCTCAAAGGGCCGAATGGCCTCCTCCTGCACCTATTGTCTATTGACTACCTAGTCCCGACCAAAAGTACATACCTTAACAGCAACATACAATAATATTCAGGGAAAAAAATGCTCTTCTACATGTACAATATTATTGCTCTCACTCTACCATATGCAGGCACATTTAAAACTCACTTACATGATCAAGTTGGTTTGCCTGAATTCCCAGAAGAGATTAATAGGCTTTTAGATGAGCAGGTTGGTATGTAGGGAAGGAAGGGATATGGAACATGTGCAGGCAGATGAGATTAGTTTATCGTGGCATCATGTTTCGCATTGGCATTGTGGACCGACGGGCCTGTTCCTATGCTGCAGGGTTCAATTTTCTATGTTCTATATAAAACTGCTTTGTGCAGAGTCACACAATTATTGGAATCACTGTTTTCTTGCACTGGAAGTTACATATCTTTCTCTCACAAAACAAAAAGTTACTTTGTAAACTGAAATATCACCTTCATGCACTGACTATAGGTGGGTCAAGGAATGTGCTCCAAGCTCTGTGCAAAGCTCCTGCCAAACTAATGCTGGACACCGTAATGCTTCTTGGTATCAAAAGCAAGCTTCCTGGCAGGTTTCCCAATGCACTAAGCAACTCACTTTAACACATCCATCAGCCTCCTTCTGCAATCTGGTTTACCAAAGTCCTTGTCCATGCACTTTACAACAAGTTCATGTTTAACCTGATCTCTGGCTAGTTAGCCCATGAGCAAACTTGCCCCCTGTCCCAGCAGAGAGTTGCTTCTGCGTTGTATCGTCCCATGTACAGATGCCATCTCTACCTAGTCCCGACCAAAAGTACATACCTTAACAGCAACATACAATAATATTCAGGGAAAAAAATGCTCTTCTACATGTACAATATTATTGCTCTCACTACCTTACAAAATGGACTAGAAGATGTTAAACACATGCCCCGGGCATAATGAGCACTAAACCAGAAGCCTTGGAACTCCCCACACTGGTCGTAACTATCTTGGAAACTGGTATTTGCTTTATTAGTAATGCAAGTTATAGCTGCTAAGCATCACTCACTCATTACAATGTGAGCAACTTCAAATTCACCATGAAATGAATTGCAACATGTCCTTGAATACGGAAAATTAATGTAACTTTTTTCACTCGTGCCTAACAGCCTCAGGCGCTCATTTCTGCATTCAGTAATAAGGCTGAACAATTGATCTAAAATTGAATCTACTTCATCAAAATACAAACATTTAGCAGGAGTGATGAGGGTTGAAATAATGAAATCAGCTTCACTTATGCAGTTTCCTAAATGAATGCAAAAATGAGTGCCAGTTCGTAGTTTAGGCTGAACTTTAAAGTGGTTACCTTGATTTTCCTTAATTCTAGCCCAGGACAAAATTCTGATGAAAACTTGTTGCAATTCATTTTACAGTGATATTTCACGTTGTTCATTTTGTAATGAGTGAGCAACACTTTGCAGTTAAGGCACAACAGTTGTCATCTTTATAAGTGAATGCAAAATTATCTTCATGTTCCGGTTTCAAACTTCTGTGTTCTGCAGTTTTTAACAATTCAATAATGCCATTGTCATTCATGAAATTAATGTTGGACTACTGACACTTGAACCTGGTTTGCTAAGAATACAACCTGTTTAATGCACAGGCTCTGAATTCTGCAGAAATATCCTGCAGGGAGCTCACAAGCTCACCACGTGTATTCACTACAATGGCTGCACACAGTCAGACTCCAGCTTTCCAAACTCATAGTTTCTAAGCCACAGGCAATACATGTTTTACAGTCAACCTACCGAGGTTAGAAAGGAACGTGCAATGAATATCACAGCCCCCCAATTGATATTAGGAGCTTAGAATGCGAAAGAGTGGTTTTGCTATGAAGCCATAGAACCACAACTGAAATATAAAAAAGCCAAGCTGTGGCTCTAAGCTATGCAAATGCAATATCCACTTGCTCTTGGACACTAATAAATTCATGTACTACATAAATATTCTGCAGACTATCACACTACTCGCGCAAAGCTTGCACAAAGTCTAGAACTTCCACCTCTTATAATGCCTTTCATTGCGCGCTGCTGGCTGCTTGCTTTCCTTCAGGTGACACTTTCATTGCCTCTGCAGCATTTTAATGGAAGAATCTCTTCACAAAAATTGCACAAGTGGCATCATGAACACATGTCCAGGAGGAAGGATCTTTGGTCAGTGGACACTGCTGACTTGCAAATTTAAAAACTAAGCCCCAAAATTGACATATCTACAATTGTCAGTCAGATGAATAAAAATAATAAGATGGAGTACAGTAACCGGGATCGGGAACCATGTATCATGATGCCAGAACTCATTAATGGACCTGGCCCTTAACATAAACGCAAATCTCATAGTTTGCTTGGGCAGCTTACAGCCCAGTGGTATGAATATTGATTTCTCTCACTTCAGGTGGTCCTGGCATTCCCTCTCTCTCTATCCCTCCCCCACCCAATTCACACTAGCTTCTCGTTTTCACCCTACAAACAACTAACAATGGCCTGTTTCCTTTATCATCGTTACATTATTGTATATCTTTCATTCATTGTTCTTTATCTCTTCACATCACCGTCTATATCTCTCATTTCCCTTATCCCTAACCAGTCTGAAGAAAGGTCTCGACCCGAAACGTCACCCAATCCTTCTCTCCCAAAGATGCTGCCTGACCCGCTGAGTTACTCCAGCTTCTTGTGCCTATCTTCGGTTTAAACCAGCATCTGCAGTTCCTTCTTACACTTCAAAAATAAGAGTTGGTTGTTGACCTAAGGAAGTGAAGAGGTGAATACAAAATCAACAGGGCTGTTCAAGTTCCTAGGCATCCACATCACCGATAACCTAACCTGGTCCCTTCATACTGATGTGGTGAACGAAAAAGCATGGCATTGTATTTACTTTCTTTGGCGTCTGAAAATATTCACCATTTTCACAAGGATTCTCTCAAACCTTTACAGATGCGCTTTGGGAATCCTGGAAGGATGCATCTCAGCCTGGTATAGCAACTGTTCTTCTCCTGACCGCCTGAATTTGCAATGAGTGGTGAACACAGTCCAGTTCATCACAGGCTTGCCACATCCTTCCATTCAATGATTTTCCTTGCATCAGAAAGGCTGTATCATCTGAGGTGTCTGCCACCCTGGCTGTTCCTTTTTCTCTCTTCTTCTTTCTGGGATAAGGTACATGAGCTTGAAAGCCTGGATGTCCAGCTTTACGAACAGCTTCTTTCCCATGGTCAGCAGACTCCTGAACCAATTACCCCTCTCTCACTCCATTCCTGGAAATGATGCCAAGGGTCTCAACCCAAAATGTCACCCATTCCTTCTCTCCAAAGATGCTGCCTGTCCCGCTGAGTTACTCCAGCATTTTGTGTCTATTTTTAACTCTACTTCATTCAGTTACTCAGTTATTGCGTTTTATTGCAGCACTTCAGATTGCACTGCAATCACTGAACCATTCTAAACTTTTGCACTTTTCATTGTATTTATTGCTGTATCTATCAGTGCTGTTTACTCAACGAGCTTCAAGTGAACTAGGTGCACTTATGGTGAACTAGGTCAACTAGGTGAACCAGGTCAACTAGGTGCACTTCAAGTGAACTTATTGCACCTGGTGTACATGACAATAAACGAATTTGATATCTGATGATGCTCCTGCAGAGGATTTGGATTTGACAGAAGAGCTGGTTGGAAATTCAGGATTGAAGTTTGTGATTTACTCTTATAGATGATGCAGTTTGAATCAAATCTATTTGAATTTATCAGTGATTCTCATAAATAACTTTCATAACCCCATCTGAATACAAAATAACTCACTTTTCTAAAATGAACTATTTTAATTTAAGTACTACAATTAAAACTTTTGACATTTTGAAAAAGCTCTCAGCATTGTGCAATATTGTGTTAACATTGAAAGTATTGCAGCTTCTTCAGTTCAGTTTAACTTTTACATTTCTGATGCTGGGAAAAAAAAAATTACACTGCAGTTCTATAACTTGGCCAGAGTGAGGCCACACATAAACGGGGTGGGGGGGGGGGGGGGGGGGGGGACAGCACTGCCTCTGACCACCTCTACTGCATCCTGTGTTCCTAATGTGGTCTCCTGAGACGAAACAAAAACTCGGCGACCATTTTGTTGAACACTTGCGTTCGGTCCGCCAAGGCCGACTGGATCTCACGGTTGCAAACCATTTTTATTCCTCTTCTCACTGTTACATTGCCCTTTCTGTCCTGGGTTCCCACCAGTGCCAGAGTGAGGCCACGTGTAAACTGGAGGAACAGCATCTCATATTCCTTGTGGGTAGCTTGCAACCCAATGGTATGAACATTGGTTTATTTTCTTTTAGGTAGCTAAAACCCCCTGCTTTGAGTCTTCTTTTGTAAACCAGCATCTGCAGTTCCTTATTTGTGCAGAAGCTTGAAAGCTTGCACTATCAGAATCAAGAACGGCTTCTTCCCCTGTTATCAGGCTTCCGAACGTTCCTTCCATAAGCTGGAGTATTGTCCACGTCACCTCTACCTCATTGTGGACATTGGACTTATGTCCAAGGAAATGATGCACGACAATGCTGAGAACTATATTCTGCACTCTGTATCTATCCCTTTGCTCTATCTATTGTGCTTGCGTTTAACATTGTATTTATGTATGGTATATCAGATCTGTTTGGAAAGCATGCAAAACAAAGCTTTTCACAACACCTTTGTACACATGGCAATATTAAACCTAAACCTAAAGTTAACTGTTTTTGATGAATATTCCTCCTCTCAATTATTATCCACTGGCCCTATTTGTAAAATGAGTGTGTGAGGAATTGGGCGAGGATAGGATTGACTGCAACAGCTTTGCTGATCTTCCACCCATGGTAATAGTTATTACCATTGATCATGGAAATCTTACTAAGATCATGCAAATCTTACCATTGATCTGCATGCTAGGATCCCATGCTGCAAAGCAGTCAAAACTGTAATGCGAGGGATGAACGTAGGATATTCAGCAGTCAGGCAGCTTCTGTGGAAATAGAAACAGTTAATGTTTTGGGGCAATGATGCTTCATCAGAACTGGGGTTATGATTATAATGAGAGGGAGGTTGAATGTTAAAAGGCGCTTCATTTGTCACTGACAATTTGAAAGGAAAGCACATCCACAGAACATAAGTTGTTCATTTTCCAACTCAATTGACACACAGGGAGTCAAATTTGAAGATTGCAAATACATGAGTTTCAAACACAATATGTTGAAGGTCCACTAACAGAAACCAATGCTAACTGACTATCCAGTTTATACAATAATCATTTATCATATCCATTTCAAAGCGACAGGTTAGTGTAGTTTGTTTTATTATTGTCAAGTGTACTGAGGTAAAGAGAAAATCTTTTGTCTGCATGCTATCCAGTCATAGAAAAGTCTATACATGATTGCAATCAAGCCCGTCCACAGTACACAGATAAAGGATAAAGGGTACAACATTTAGTGCACAATAAATCCGATTGAAGATAGTTCAAAGATCTCCAATGAGGTAGATGTGAGGTCAGGCCCACCCTCGAGCTGATGAAAGGATTACTCAGTTGGGAGGAAACTGTCCCTGAATCTGAAGGTATGTGTTCTCAAACCTCTATACCTCTTGCATGTTGGGAGAGGGGAGAAGAGGGAGTGACCGAGGTGAGAATGGTTCTTGATTGTGTTGCTTGCCTTGCCGAGGCAGCATGGAGTGTAGATGGAGTCAATGGAAGGGAGGGAAGGAAGGAAGGATGGAGTCAATGGTTTGTGTGATGATCTAGGCTATGTCCACAACTCTCTGCAATTTATTGCGCTTTTCGATGGAGCTTTTTACAGACCAGGCTATGATGCATTCCAATAAAATGGTTTCTACGCTGCATCTGTAGAAGTTGGTGAGGGTTGTTGGAGACATGCTGAAATACCTAAGTCTTCAAAGGAAGTGAAACTGTTGATATGCTTTCTTGGCCATAGCTTTGATGTGGCTGGTCCAGGACAAATTGCTGATGATATATATTCCTAGGAACTCGAAGCTTTCGACCATCTCTACTTCGGCGCCATCAATGTAAACTGGGGTGTGTGTACTGTTTTGCTTCCTGAAGACAATCACAATCTCCTTTATCTTGCTGACATTGAGGAAGAGGTTGTTGTCATTTCACTGTTATAATGCTCTCAATCTCCTTTCTGTACTCCTTCTCGTCATTATTTGACATCCGACCCACTATGAGGGTGTCGTCTGCGAACTTGTAAATTGAGTTGGAATGGTATTTGGGCTGCACAGTCACGACTATGTAACGAGTATAGTCGGGGGCTGAGAATACATCCTTCATTTCATCACTTCCGACATTTCAGATGATTTCTATGCAGCTTATAGATAGCAGCTGTAGGTCAAGGAATCTAAATTTGTCTTTGCACCCCAAACAATTCCTGCTAAACAGAAATGTTGAATAACTTACCATATGAAAGTACAGTACACGATTTTGTCAGCAGAATATGTTGGTTTTATTTCTCTAAATAGTACATTACAATTTTTCCATTTATTTTCACATAGATGTATAGAATATGGTTTCCTTTCACAATAAGGTAAGTAATGCTAATAATTAGTTGCCACACAATTAATATTTACTGGTTGGCAACAACTTGTTAGAATTTAAGACATTGATTTGTTTAATGGCACAAGTCAATCCCTCAACCATGATCTGAATGAGCATATGCTGACATTATCAATTATGCAGAGATGTCATAAAAGGAATGTGTTTTTCCACGTCACTCACAATTCGTAGATGCACCAAATAATCCTTACTCCATTTATTATGGACTTCTCTGCTCAGATCACCAATACCGTTACACCTTAAATCAGTATTTTTCTCAGCACATGCAACCAGATACAGAGCTAATTATTCTTTCTTATCAATAGCAACTCCACATCATTTGTCAATGGCAATTTATTTTTTTTGGTGATGTATTTGTGAATGGAACGTAATAATAGCCAAAGTGAATATATGTGAAAATATGCATCCATTGTACCAGCTTCCGAATCACATGCCAAGCACGATGCAACTGAATACAAGGTTAAGATAATCATTCAATGAAGCCCACGTGCAACTTATACAATGCTGCTCATGCATCAAATTGCGGTACAGAAAAATGTCATGGCTTGAAATTTAAAGGTCTCGTGTAATCACAGTGAGGAAATGTTAGTGGGAACACTGAAGTCAATAATAATAATTAACTCAAGACGAAAACATACACTGCAACTTGCTAAAATTAATATGCAGCTCAGAAAGAGGTGAGAAACAGATACAATGGTCCTTGTGTCATTACAATATCTGCAGCTCAGTAATATTCATCACATAAAATTCTGGGTTTGTATTTCATCAAAAGCAGATATCTAAGGCAGTTTACCCTATCATCAGATGAGTCAACAGGAGAAATTTTGCAAGCTTCCACCACTTTTGTGGAGCCTTGCAAGCTGAGTTTTAGGTCACAGGGGTACTCTTGTAGCTTTTTGTGTCACCTGCTGAAGATGGGCATGAATTTCAGCTGCTGTTCGGAGAAACATATGCTAGTGATCCTCAATTAAATAGAGGCTCATCAACATCTTGAGAAAGGGTTACCTCAGCAACATCATTATTATCCAAAACCTACCCGATACAGTTTTAGGTGAACCTATAAATGAGCAGAAGGGCCATCATGTATGCAAATTGGAACTCCGTGCCAGGTGCAAGCTTCACTCTAATATATCTTTCTCTGGGTTGATAACAAATTCGACTTTAACGGCAACATATTGGCAGGAAATGATGTATCTGTCATTTAGTTTATTTTCACGTGTACCAGGGTACAGCGAAAAGCTTTTTTTTTTTGTTGCGTGCTATCCAGTCGGCAGAAAGACGATACATGTTTTTGCACTTAAGCCGTCCACAGTGTACAGATGCAGGATAAAGGGAATAATGTTTAGTGCAAGATAAAATCCAGTAAAGTCCGATTAAAGACAATCTGAGAGTCTACAATAAGGTAGATGGTAGGTCAGGACCGCTCTCTAGTTGGTGATAGGATGGTTCAGCTGCCTGATAACAGCTGGGAAGAAACTTTCCCTGAATCTGGATGCATGCGCTTTCACACTCCTATACCTCTTGCCTGATGGGAGAGGGGTGAAGTGGGGGTGTCTGAGGTAGGACCCGTCCTATATATATATGTGACAGGGTGTAGCCGAACCAAAAGGTTACTTGTTAGTATTTAGGACAATGATTATTTACGGACACAAGTCAATCTCTCAACCATGTCCTAAGAAACAGAAATACTTTAAGGGACATTATTATGGATCAAGTGGTGTCTCCTGGTTATCAAAGAAAGCTGTAACCCACTACTGGAACATGGTCATGTTCGGTCTCCTCAGGGTCATTCTGCTCTCAGACCTGACCTGCTAATCTTCTCGGCAGAGGAGCTGAATGATTTCCCACACTCCCCACAGCAACAATGCACATATCTGACACTTCAGTGCATTGGCAGCATTCAAATGCGATCCAAACTCAAAAAAGGTTAATTTCAAGGCATTTAAATCCAAATCATAGTCAACTAAATATTTCTGAAATATAGTCATTATTGTAACTTAGTGAAACAACAAAGCTAATTTGCTCACAGTGAATTTCAACAAATAGCAAAATGGCAACTCTATTTTTATTCTAAAAGGACACAGAGTGCTGGAGTAACTCAGCAGGTCAGGCAGCATTTCTGGAGAAAATGGATAGGTGAAGTTTTGGGTCGAGGCCATTCTTCAGACTCCGATAGAGAGAGTTTCTAGGAATAAATGATGACCATGACATACAGAATTCTCATGTCCTTGTGAAAAGTGCTGCGTGTTCTTTTTTATATATTAATGTGCCCTGGTGTAAAATTTACAAAATGTTCCGGTGTGCATGTACCATAAGTAATTGGGAATGCTAACAGAATGTTAATGTTCATTAGCAGAGTTAGTGAATGTAAAAATAGAGAAATTATTTAGTTATATTAGGCATTTGTGAGACTACATGTAAAATAGTGTGTATATTAGTTCTTTTTTTATGGAAGGGTGCTGATGCATTGGAAGCAGCCCAGAAAAGATTTATTGGACTAATGCTTGGGTTGGGCAGGTTGTCTTTTGAGGAAAGCTTGAAAGTTCAGGTTTCTGTCTGATGGAGCCAAACCTGATTGAAGTACCGGATCCTGAGGAGCCTTAGCTGGATGGATGTGGAGAGGATGTTGCCACTTGTGAGAGATTTAGGAACTATAGGGTCGTTGTTTAAAAATAAGATATAGTCCTCGCCAACTACTGATCTCCCGATCACACTAGCTCTGTGTCATTCCACTTACACATCCACTCCCTACACACCTAGAGGAAACCCAAGGCAAACGTGCAATCTCCACACAGCCAACACCCAAAAGGCCAAGATTGAACCCAGGTCTCTGGGGCTGTGAGGCAGCTGCTCTACCAGCTGTGCCACCCTGTACTCTTGAATGATATCTGTACTGTTCCAGTATGTAGCACACGTGTTCAGCAAAACAGTGGCCTAGTCGACACTTGGTCTCGCTGATGTAAAGGAGGCCACATAGGGAACACCGAAAGCAGTAGATTAAGTTAGAGGGGAGTGTCGAACACTCCGTTAGGGCCTGCTCGATCTCCCAGTTGCTACCCATTTTAATTCCCTTGCCTATTCCCATATTGACCTTTCTGCCCCTGGCCTCCTCCATTGTCAGAGTGAGGTCAGACACAAAATGGAGGGACAGCACCTCATGTTCTGCTTGGGCAGCTTCCATCCTAACAGTATAAACATTTAATTCTGCAATTTTAGGTAACTAACCTACAAACACTACCCCCTAACCACCCCCTCTTTTTCCCTTTTTTCCCAGTGCTCCAATTGAATTCACACCCATTTGTCCCCTTCCTCTCCTCTTGCCATCTCCTTCTACCTGTATTCCTTCCTCTGCATTCATAATGCTCACATTGTCTATCCTTATCTCACATTTTTTGTCTTTTCTTCTCTGGCCATGGTCCAACCATCTGTCTATCAAAAAAATCCCCTATCACTTACCAGGTTTGGTTCTGCCCCTATTTCTCTTCCAGCTTTCTCTCAAAATGTCACCAAAACATGTTCTCCAGTGCTGCCTGACCCAGAGTTAGTCCAGCACTTTGTGTCCTTTTTTGTCAATCAGCATCTGCAGTTCATTGTGTCTCCAATATACCAGAGTCATACAATATGGTACATTCAATCCTTAAAGGTACACTTATTTGTGTCTACGATACAATTAGCAGTCATTTTGTTACGCCATTAATCACTGGTTTTAAGTTTCTGCAGTTAGTTTAACAGACATTGTATGGACAAATGCACCTAATGTAGGAAATTAATGTGGAGCTAAGGATGCGATGCCAGTTAAACATGGTACATTGCCCAGCAACCTGCAGCGATTTATAATTTAAGAATTAGCTCTTTCCTACCATGCTGGATGATTTACAAATTAATAACGGTTTGTTTCATTGATATGGTGTTCATTTTTCAGCAAATTCTGGTGCAATATATTTTCAAATGTCTGAACAACTACTGAATTACCATTAACTTGAAAAGTTCTCTGAACCTTATCTCATGTCCACGAATTATCCTTGAACACATTCAAAGCTGGCACAAAGCAATTGTACTACTGCCAATGACAGAAGTGAGCAGAATATTTGTGTGGGAAGAGTGAGATCATTCAGTAGCTAAAATTTCACACGCAAAAGCAGAATATGGAAAACACTGATAAAGCAAACTGAATCCTGTAATTTTTCAGACTATGATAAACTCTTCAGCTGAGTAAATACTTTTCAATCACAATATAAATGCAACTAGAAACCGCAGCAGAGATTAGATACAATAAGTGCATGGCCTAACATGTTACACTAGATTGGCAGGGGACGGGATCTAATGCAGTAGTGAGGCAGGTGGGAGGCTGTAAGTCGGTACAGCAGTCCATGGCAGCAGGTTCAGTAGACAGGCCAGGCAGGAGCACAGCAGGGAGCGAGGAAAGACAGTTGGATTAAATTGCATCTATTTCAATGAAAGAGGCCTGACAGATAACATGAAGAATCCAGGACATGGGTAGGGTACGTGTGACTGGGACGTAATAGCCATTCCAGTAATCTGGCCAGCACTATCAGCCTAATGTTCCAGGGTACAGGTGCTCCAGGCAAGATAGAGCTTAAAATATGAGAGGAGGGAGAGTTGCTTTTTGATTAACATCACAGCGCTATTCCAAGATCACATTACTGAAGGACCGCCCAGCCCAGTGAGGCTATGTGGGTGGAAAGGTGAAATAACAAGAGATGATTGTACTATAGGTCCCCAAATAGTCGATGGGAATTAGTGGAATAAATATGCCGAAAGATTGCAGACAGCTGCAAGACCTATAGGGTTATCATAGTAGGGGATTTAAACTTTCCCAATATAGAGTGGGATCACCATGGCGCCGAACGCTTACATGGGGTGGAGTTTGTCAAGTCAAGAGTGTATTATTGTCATATGTTCTGAAATGGAACAATTAAATTCTTACTTGCAGCAGGTCAATTGACTGAAATATCAATGGGCGAACCCTTTTGGAACAGTGAACACTGTTCTAATTAGCCTATTAGATGGACAAGGTCCTCTTTGAATATTTCTCCTTTGTTTTTACTGTGGAAAAAGTCATGAAGACAAGGGAATTTGGAAAAGTTAATGGCAATCCAGAACAAGGGGCCACAGTTTAAGAATAAGGGGTAGGCCATTTAGAACGGAGATGAGGAAGAACTTTTTCAGTCAGAGAGTGGTGAAGGTGTGGAATTCTCTGCCTCAGAAGGCAGTGGAGGCCAGTTCGATGGATGCTTTCAAGAGAGAGCTGGATAGAGCTCTTAAGGATAGCGGAGTGAGGGGGTATGGGGAGAAGGCAGGAACGGGGTACTGATTGAGAGTGATCAGCCATGATCGCATTGAATGGTGGTGCTGGCTCGAAGGGCTGAATGGCCTACTCCTGCACCTATTGTCTATTGTCTATTGTCTATTAATATCTTGAAGGCAGGCCATATTACAATCAAGGAAACGCTGGATGTCCTAAGATGTATAAAGGTGGACAAATCTCCTGGGCCTGATTAGATATATCCAAGGGCATTGTGAGAAGACAAAGAAGAAATTGCTGGCATTGTGGCTGATATATACGATTCATAGATTGGCACCAGGAAGGTGCTAAAAGATTAGAGAGTGGTTAATGCCTCTCTTTTAGAAGGGGTGCAAAGAAAAAACTGAGAACTTTAGACCAGTAAGCCTCATATATGTGGTATCAGTTACTGGAGAGGATTCTGAAAGATAAGATATTTATGCATGTAGATACACAGGGGTTGATTAGGCACAGTCAGCATGGTTTGTGCATGGGGCATTGTGCCTCATGAATTGATTACGTTTTTTAAAGAAGTAACCAAGTCTCGCCAACAGTCTGTCTGTCCTTTCTTCTGTTTTTGTTATTTTAAGTACGTGTTAAAGAGTATGTTTTAGTGTTCCTTGGATTGTTTTATGTGGGTGGGGGTGGGGGGCTGGGGAAAACTTTTTTTCAATCTCTTACCTCGACGGAGATGTGATTTTATTCCATACTGTATCTCCATCCCCACTGCGGCCAAACATCGTGGAGTAGCGCGGCCTTTCCTGGAGACCGACCCGACACTTCAACCGCGGGCGCAGCGCGGACTTACCATCGTGGAGCTTGCGATCCCTCTGCCGGGGGTCGACTGTGGAGAGCTCCGAGACCGATTCGGGAGCTCCAAGCCATGGAGAGTTTCAACTGTCCCAACAAGGGAGTTTCGATCACCCCGATGCGAGGCCTTCAGATCGCCAACTGCGGGAGCTTTGATGGCCCTGACTGCAGATGGTTCGACAGCCCCAACCACGGGAGGGTAAAGAGGGAGAAGATTGAACTTCATTACCTTTCATCACAGTGAGGAATGTGGGGAGCCACTGTGGTGAATGTTTATGTTAACTTTTATTTTATGTGGCTGTGTGTCCTGTTGCTTTTCACTTAGTATGGCTGTATGGTAACTCAAATTTCACTGTACCTTAATTGGTACATGTGACAATAAACTGACCTTGAACCTTAAAGAAGGTTGATGAGGGTAGGGACATAAATGTAGTCTTTATGGACTTCGGCATGTCCTTTAATAAGGTTCTGTTTTGTAAACTGTTCTGTAAGGTTAGATCACATGGCATCCACAGAGAGCTAGCTGCCTGGATACAGAATTATCTCCATAGAAGGATGCAGAGAATGATGGTGGATGGATGTTTTTCAGCTTTGGAGGCCTGTGGCTAGTGACTAGCCTCAGAATTTGGTGCTAGGCTCATTGCTATGTCATCAATATCAACGATTTGGATAAGAACGTACTCGGCATAAAGCTTACAGACAACACTAAAATAGGTGGTATAGTCAAGAATGCCATCGAGATTATAACAGGGTTTTGATCAGTTGGGCAAGAGGGCCGAGGAACGGCTAATGGAGTTTAATTCAGATATTTATGAGGTGTTGCATTTTAGGAATTAAAGCAAGGCAGGTTCTTCACAGTGAATAGTAGGATCCTGCGGGAGTGTTGCAGAGAAGAAGCATCTAGGAGTACAAGTACATATCTCTCTGAAAGTGGCATCGCAAGTAGATAGGGTGGTGGCAGCGGCTTTCTGGCAAGCTGGCCTTTATCAGTCAGGGAATTGAGTATAGAAGTTGGGATGTTATATTTCAGTTTTAGTCACCCTGTTAAATGAATGAAGCAATTAAGCTGGAAAGAGTGCAGAGAAGATTTATAAAGATGTTGCACGACATGAGGGTCTGAGTTAGAGGGAGTTCTTGGGCAGGCTAGGACTTTATTTCTTGGAGCACATGTGGCTGAAGGTTGATCTTAAAGAGGTGTATGAAATCATGAGGGGATTAGATAAGTTGAATGCACATAGTTCTTTTTCCAGGATGGAGGAATCAAGAACCAGATGGCATAGGTTTAAGGGGAAGGTTTTAATAGGAACTTGAGAGACAACTTTTGCACATAAGAGGGTGGTGGGTATATGGAACTAGCTGCCTAGTTGAGGCAGGTACGATAAAAGCATTTAAAACTCATTTGAACAATTACATAGTGAGGAAAGGTTTAGAGGGATATGGGGAAGCACATGGGACTAGCTTGGAGCATTTTGGTCCAAATGGACAAGTAGCACTGGAAGGCCTGTTTCCATGCTGTCTGACTCTATGATGGCTTGGAAGTATCGCTGTAAAAACACATTATGTGACCAAAGAACCTACAAATATAGATAAACAAAAATGACAAAGGTAATTAAGCTTTCCATCCTGGAGAAATTGATACTGTCAGCATCAGGGGATCCAGGACTACAGAGAGTCAATTTTCTACTGCAGTCAAATTTTTACTATCTGTAAAGTTAAAACTATCAATAAGATAGAATTACACATCTAATGCCCAACAACAGCTCTGTGTCCCATTCCCACTACCCTCAATGACCTCTTAACGTTAATCTTTTCTGCAGTAAACAAGAAAATGGAGGAGGACATTTTGTTTTGATTTATTTATGGAATAATTCCTCAGAAATGTTCTCTAGCTCTGTAATTTTCTCTAAATTTATTTCAAATGATTGATCTTAAGTGCTGCAAATGTTGCTTTATGAAGAAAGGGCTAATGCAATAGCAAAATAAAGAAAACATATTTTTCTTTACTTTTCCCTGAAAATATCTTCTATTATTTTTTACTCCTGAAATAACAAGGGTAATAGTTCACCATTTCATACATACTCATATGTAAAACTGTTTGTTACTTTAAAAATATAGTGTTAGCAACTTATTACCACGTGCTTGAAGTTGCATGGCAGATGCAGTATAATGTAGATAAATATGAGGTTATCCACTTTGGCGGCAAGAACAAGGAGGCAGATTATTATCTCAATGGTGTCAGATTAGGAAAAAGGGAAGTACAACAAGACCTGGGTGGCCTTGTACACCAGTCACTGAAAGTAAGCATGCAGGTACAGCAGGCAGTGAAGAAAGCTATTGGCATGTTGGCCTTCATAACAAGAGGATTTGAGCATTGGAGTAAAGAGGTCCTTTTGCAGTTGTACAGTGCCCTGGTGAGACCACATCTGGAGTATTGTGTGCAGGTTTGGTTTCCTAATTTGAGGAAGGACATCCTTGCTATTGAGGCAGTGCAGCGTAGGTTCACGAGGTTAATCCCAGGGATGGCGGGACTGTCATATGAGGAAAGATTGGAAAGACTGGGCTTGTATTCACTGGAATACAAAGATGAGAGGGGATCTTGTAGAAACGCATATAATTATAAAAAGGACTGGACAAGCTAGATGCAGGAAAAATGTTCCCAATGTTGGGGGAATCCAGAACCAGGGGCCACAGTCTAAGAATAAAGGGGAGGCCATTTAAAACTGAGATGAGAAAAAACTTTTTCACCCAGAGTTGTGAATTTGTGGAATTCTATGCCACAGAAGGCAGTAGAGCCCAATTCACTTGATGAATTTAAAAGAGAGGTAGATAGAGTTCTAGGGGCTAGCGGAATCAAGGGATATGGGGAGAAGGCAGGCATGGGTTACTGATTGTGGATGATCGGCCATGATCACAATGAATGGCGGTGCTGGCTCAAAGGGCCAAATGGCCTCCTCCTGCACCTATTTTCTGTTTCTATGTTACATAAATGAGATTTATTTTTAATCTTCATTTGGCTTTAGTCTTTCTGACATTATTAATCTCTGTAATAAATTAAAGGAACTCACTTCATTTTCACTCTCACAAATGAGCTCACTCCCGTGAATTTAGCAAGGTTCTCCATTATCGCTTGAAAAGCTTTTCGAGTTTAAGCCAAAAGAGATAACTTATGTCATGATAACACAACAATTTGGAACCTGCAATTATACAGTGACCTCATTACACTTAGACCATCCAACCTTTTCTTATACTTCATATTCTTAACAAGAAACGTTTCATCATGAGAAAAAAAGGTCTCAATTTAGTAAGAAACCTGATTAAATATAGCACTTCCATCTTGTACATGCTGTATCTTTAGTAGAATGAAAGAAATGTGAAGCAAAGATTTCCTTTTATCTGGAATATTTCATATACCTTTCAGGATGTCTCAAAGCCCTTTAAAACCAAAGAAGTTAGTTAGAAGCGTATTCTTTATTGTAATATAAAACACACACCAGCCAATCTGACACCCACAAATAATACAATGTCAATCATTTGTTTTTGTGATGTTGTTTACGGCATGAATATCAACCAGGACATTGGGGAAGCATCCCTTGCTCTCCAGTGTAGCTGCATTGAATCTTTTATGCACACTTGAAAGTGAAACGATTCATTTTATTGTTTCAGCTTCAGGAATACAAAACTGTCTCACCACTCTGCTGGAATGGAACAAAGGCTACAAGAATCATTATAGAAGACGTTCGGGTAAGTACATGCAATGCTTTGTCATATGTGCAGTCTTATTTATTTAATAAATAACATTTTTACTTAGTCCCAAATAGTTTAAATATCTGAGACTGAATGGAAGTAATTTAACCCCCTTTTCCCTCCCCAATATGGAAAGATTAAAATCAAGAACCAACTGGAAACAAACCTACTTCTGTGTTTAACAGAAGAATGTTGAGATACAGGTGCCCTGTCCACTTACTGGAGGTAGGTTGATCATTGATATCATTTTGAATGTGTCGGCTTACGTACAGCAGATTCTAATTTTAACACACTTAGCTGCTTGTACCTTAAGAAATTTAGTTTTGTTTTTTTTTTTGGTTTTCTTTCACAATTATTTTAAAGATAATGTTCGTAGGGGCTTCACAATGTTGGGGATCCTGGCTAATAAAATAAAGTGAGAATGGCAAATAAAAGGAAGTGATAATGGCCGGAATGTGCAGATGGGGTCAGTGCCTCAGGAGCAAAGCTGGAACCACTAGAAGTGGGATCCTGTGATTCTTCTCTCAAGCATGTCCCATGATATACCATCTGTCCAGTGCAAGATCTCTGATCGTCCGGACCATAATCATGCCAACCCAACCCCTGACACACGTTAAACAAGCTCTACCCTGTTACCAAACTGTTAGAAACCAGTCTCTTCTCCCCAGCCCCCCACTATCATTCCCTCCTAAATGGCTGTCAGCGAGACAGCAAGCACAGTCAGTCAGTGCTGGGGTGGCACTGTGTGGCACAGCTCCAACGACCCAGGTTCAATCCTGGCTTTGGATGCTTTTAGTGTGGAGTTTCTATGTTTGAAGACTGCTGTAAACTGCCCTTTTGTCCAGGTGGATGGCGTGAGAATTGGAGGTGGGTGGGAGTAAGGGGGGGGCGGTAATGAGCAAGTGAGAGGGAATAAATTACAGGGAAATAAGTGAGGGGGCTGAGTTAATGGGATTGCTATGAGAACGGGCATGAACTCGATGGGCTAAATGGCCTTATTCTATGACATATGGATATATTAACTATGGGAACCAGTGGTCAATCAGGCAGAAAATCAGCAGAAAGAAATTAGTGGGACATCCTGTAACATTAAAATAATCGGGAATGTCGTTCTTCCAGTTCATAGCTCCGCCTCGCCTATTCTGAACTATGCAATCTGGTAAATATCACATCCACTCCTCCTCCTCCTCCCTTGCAATCATCCCTTTCTGATATTTACTTTACTTCTCTTTCCTTGCTATTTTTCTCTCAGCTTGCATGGTTATATATTTGCTGATGGAATGCCAATGCCAGCATTCACTGTAGATTAATCATTGCCCCTGAACTGAGGGAGTAGTGTGAGCCAATCTGATTGATGATGTGGAGTCACAAGTGGGTAAGTGTATTAGACTTCCTTTACTGATAGATATTACCAATGCTGTTTTTTGTTGGTACTGTAGACAGAACAAGTTTTTCTTAAAAAATAATCCAAAGTTTTATTTAGTTACTTGAATTTAAATTCTCCAAGTGCCACATTCAATCTCACGTCTCCGGATCTGTGGTCCAGAAATCAGGCTGTGAGTCCAGAAAGGGAATTGCCAAGAAATGGGATTTCAGGCTTTGTTGGTTTGTCAGAATCAGAATCAGAATTACCTTTATTGACATCCAAAAAAAAACAAGCCTTTTGGACGAGATTTCGTCACCCGCAGTCCAACAATAAGAGCAATAAAATAAGCAATTACACACACAACCACAAACCAACACAAAACAAAAAAAGAAACATCCATCACAGTGAGTCTCCTCCAGTCATCTCCTCACTGTGATGGAAGGCCAGAATGTCCTTCCATTGGATATTGCGTACATCATGAATGCTCTTTGTTCCCCAAAACAAATATTGGCCAAGAATGTTTTAAAATGGCTACTCTGATGTTTTTTCACCCAAAATTTGCAATAGAGAGGAGCTGTGGTTCTACATAAGGCACATAATTCAATTCTGCTGCAGCTTGCTGTGTACCAGTCCCACAAAGCTGCATTTTAATTTTTGCAATAATGGAATCTGTGATGTTCATTGACAGAAGTGATTAAATGACAAAAGAGAATGATAATGAAAGGTAAAAGGCAGTGGGAGCAGTGTGGCCTGGATGTTGAGAGGTTACTGGCCAAAGCTGGAATAGGGAGATGTACATGTTGATGGAGTCATTAACACCATGAATCATTTTCTGCTGCAGGGTGAAGTGCATGGAATTGTGCACTGCTAATGCATGAAAAACAGGCACAAATTGCCCAACTTTTAGATAATCTGGCAATTCCAAAAATGTACATTTGCCAGGTTTTGCCAGGTTTTTAGAAGAGCATGCATGCACATCCTTAATGATTTCTTGCACATGTCTGTCATCTAAAAGTTGGATATATTAAGCAAGTCAGGAGGCACCCATGGTGAAGGAAACAGAGTTTATACTTCAGGTAATTTACCCTTTGTTAGAACCAAGGAGGCGACAGTTTAAAAAGAAATCTCTGATGAAAGGATATCAACCTCAAACATTAACTCTATTCCCATCTTCACAGTCGCTGCCCAATTTGCTAAGTATTTCCAGCATTTTGTATTTTTATTTCAATTTACAGTAGCTGCATTTTCATTTTTGCAATAATGGAATCTGTGATGTTCATTGACAGAAGAGATTAAATGACAAAAGAGAATGATAATGAAAGGTAAAAGGCAGTGGGAGCAGTGTGGCCTGGATGTTGAGGGGTTACTGTCAGTATCTTCCCACATGGTTCTCTCTATGGAGCAGCACTGTCTGAAATTGCATTGTGCATATTCAAATGTGCAAGCCTATCATAGATGTCAGCAGTTCACAACAGGTGAGCAGTCTGCAGTACAAAACTAAACTTTCTGCAGCATTCAGCAAAGGGAGCAGGAAACTGTAGTGATTCTTCACTTCCTCAGGAATATTTCCAACAAAGCTCTGAAAGTTCTTGATTTGAATGCAGAAGGCCAACTGGGAGAGACTGAAGTAAGTATTTAAAATCTTTTAAGAGTTTTTCAAAGAATCGTTATTTGTTTGCAACAACTGATTACATTATTTCATTGCCTTAGTTTTCTGACCTTCGTAAACATCTAGTCAATGGTGATTCTGGTTCAGTCAAGGTGCGGTTTACCTGCCTGTCAAATATGTTGCCACTTTCGATGCACAGGGTTACTTACTCCTTTCATGTTCTTAGAACACACAAGGTAGCCACCTTTCCCCCACAACCTTCCATTCAACAGGATCTATTCATTGAAATCAATGATTTTTGTCAGGCTCAGAGGTCGTGCAGTTGCCTGGTCATGAATCATAAATACTACCCCAAGGCCGTGTCTGGAGAGAATATAAATGACTAGCTTTGAGCTGTTACCAGACCTGTTGTCCAGAACGTGTTGCTGCCTGCATGTGACTTGAGAGTGCAGCACACGGCACACAATGATGAAATCTGAGAAACGGCTTGGACGGTATTGGAAGGTGTTCACAAACTGACTTACACATCAAAATCACACGTTGAGAAAGCCAATGGCATCCATGCAACAATTTAGGGATTTCTTCAGCTGTCTGCAGCTCTATGAGTGCTGTGTACAGGAGTGAGGAACCAGTGTAGGTCGGTCATTGTCTCTCAAATTCCTACCCTTGAGACACTGATAACGTCTGAAGATACCTGGTACTTCCTTGAGAATGGATGCATGCTTGGTACTAACAGGATGGGTTACATTGATCATGAGAGATAACGTCTGATCATTCACCCCCTGCACATTCAGTGAATGGAAACTTTTTCTGCTAGTGGAAATGTTGGGGTCCAGTCAATGGCTGCCATTAGGAAACCACTCATTCTAGCAAATCTGTGGCCTCAGACATACTGAAATCAAGCAGATTAGGCCACTCCTCTGTGAGTAAAGTCAGATTCGTTTATTGTCATATATACCAAGGTGTAATAAAATTCCTGGTTCAATGAAGCTCACAGAGTAAATAATAATCATTATGATGCAGTTGGATGCAGAAAATTGAGAGACGAGGCAGAGATCTTGAATGAGTCTGTGACACGGGAGGCTAACGTTTAAAGTAACTTTACGCTTGGCGGTGAGAGCAGTTGTAGGTAACACAAGAGCGAAGTACAAGGTATTCCTTAATATCACATACATCCCTCATGGGAGTCTTTGGAAACCTGAACTCACAAAGACATTATTCTTCAGGGAGAAACATAGAAAAATAGGTGCAGGAGTAGGCCATTCGGCCCTTCGAGCCAGCACCGCCATTCAATATGCTCATGGCTGATCATCTTAAATCAGTTCCCCGTTCTTGCTTTTTCCCCATATCCATTGATTCCTTTAGCCCTAAGAGCTAAATCTAACTCTCTCTTGAAAATATCCAGTTAATTGGCCTCCACTGCCTTTTGTGGAAGTGAATTCCACAGATTCAGAACTCTCTGGGTGAAGATGTTTTTCTTCATCTCAGTCCTAAATGGCCTACCCCTTATTATTAAACTGTGACCCCTGGTTCGAGACTCCCCCAACATCAGGAACATCTTTCCTGCATCTAGCCTGACCAATCCTTTAAGAATTTTATATGTTTCTCTAAGATTCCCTCTCATCCTTCTAAATTCCAGTGAATACAAGCCCAGTCGACCCATTCTTTCAACATATATCAGTCCCGCCATCCTGGGAATGAACCTGGTGAACCTATGCTGCACTCCCTCAATAGCAAGAATGTCCTTCCTCAAATTAGGAGACCAAAATTGCTCACAACATTCCAGGTGCGGTCTCACCAGGGCCCTGCACAACTGCAGTCGGACCTCCTTGCTCCTAAATTCAAATCCTCTCGCAATGAAGGCCAACATGCCATTAGCTTTCTTCACTGCCAGGTGTACCTGCATGATTACTTTCAGTGACTGATGTACAAGCACACCCAGGTTTCGTTGCACTTCCCCTTTTCCTAATCTGACACCATTCAGATAATAACCTGCCTTCCTGTTCTTGCCACCAAAGTGGATAACCTCACATTTATCCACAATTCAGAGACCACATTGTGTTTTCAAGGACTCTTTAGGAATAAGGTCTTCTTTAGGCATGAATGTACTTCCTGAGTCAGGAACCCCAATCCATCCCGCATAACCAATGTTAGTCATATCGAATCTCCCAGTAATAAACAGCTCCCATTAATATGACTCCTGAGGCCCCTTTTGCACGAGTGATTGAGGTATTAAATGCAGGGGAAAACATTCATCGTGGGGTTCTGCAGAGTCAATGGCTTTGGATGGTGTTTGAACTATGATTTTTTTGAAGGTGGTCACTCAGATATCTCATTGTCAACATTGTGGCTTGAAATCACAAAGTAATGCAATGTATTCATAGTTGAACTCTGAGTGAATCTTGATAGTAAATGCACCCAAAAATACCAAAGCTGGAAAAGGGAGATGTACATGTTGATGGAGTCATTAACACCGTGAATCATTTTCTGCTGCAGGGTGAAGTGCATGGAATTGTGCACTACTAATGCATGAAAAACGGGCACAAATTGCCCAACTTTTAGATAATCTGGCAATTCCAAAAATGTACATTTGCCAGGTTTTTAGAAGAGCATGCATGCACATCCTTAATGATTTCTTGCACATGTCTGTCATCTAAAAGTTGGATATATTAAGCGAGTCAGGAGGCACCCATGGTGAAGGAAACAGAGTTTATACTTCAGGTAATTTACCCTTTGTTAGAACCAAGGAGGCAACAGTTTAAAAAGAAATCTCTGATGAAAGGATATCAACCTCAAACATTAACTCTATTCCCATCTTCACATTCGCTGTCCAATTTGCTAAGAATTTCCAGCATTTTGTATTTTTATTTCAATTTACAGTAGCTGCATTTTAATTTTTGCAATAATGGAATCTGTGATGTTCATTGACAGAAGAGATTAAATGGCAAAAGAGAATGATAATGAAAGGTAAAAGGCAGTGGGAGCAGTGTGGCCTGGATGTTGAGTGGTTACTGTCAATAACTTCCCACATGGTCCTCTGTATGGAGCAGCACTGTCTGAAATTGCATTGTGCATATTCAAATGTGCAAGCCTATCATAAATGTCAGCAGTTCACAACAGGTGAGCAGTCTGCAGTACAAAACTAAACTTTCTGCAGCATTCAGCAAAGGGAGCAGGAAACTGTAGTGATTCTTCACTTCCTCAGGAATATTTCCAACAAAGCTCTGAAAGTTTTGATTTGAATGCAGAAGACCATCTGGGAGAGACTGAAGTAAGTATTTTAAATCAAACAGTTTGTTTGCAACAACTGTTTACATTATTTCATTGCCTTAGTTTTCTGACCTTCGTAAACATCTAGTCAATGGTGATTCTGGTTCAGTCAAGGTGCAGTTTACCTGCCTGTCAAATATGTTGCCACTTTTGATGCACAGGGTTACTTACTCCTTTCATGTTCTTAGAACACACAAGGTAGCCACCTTTCCCCCACAACCTTCCATTCAACAGGATCTATTAATTGAAATCAATGATTTTTGTCAGGCTCAGAGGCCGTGCAGTTGCCTGGCCATGGATCATAAATACTACCCCAAGGCCGTGTCTGGAGAGAATATAAATGACTAGCTTTGAGCTGTTACCAGACCTGTTGTTTAAGAAAAATGGGAGCAGTGGTTATCATATGATACTGTTAAATGCAAATGTTGAGTCCAGTAGGCTGTATCGTACCTAACTGGTTATGGTCCTTGAGCAGATATTGAGCAACGTCTAACTGTGTGGATGGCCAAGGACAGAAAGGTGAGTTGAAATGAAGCAGGGAATTAAAATGCCATGTAACAGAATATACAGATCTTGAGAGGAAGTTCAGATGATAGTCCAAAGCAAGCAGTGAGTAATGAATCTGTCAACCACTACCTGAATTTCGAAATGATGAAATAGTTACCAGCAGATTTATCACATCTAACATGAAGTATTACAGTAAAATCCTTTCTTTACCTGTGTCAAATTAAGATAGGCTTATGACCTTGAATGCTTGCAAAGCGAGACTGGAGAAATGAGATAAACATTAGGTTTGACTGATGCAACAGTTGGATAAAAGGGACAGTGCACTGTGATGGATGTTTCTTTGATGGATGTTTCTTTTTTTGTGTGTTTTTGGGGTTGTGTAATTTTAATGCCTATTTAGTGCTTTTGTTGTTGGACTGTGGGTGACTGAATTTCGTCCAATTTGGATGACAAATAAAGCTATCTTGAATCTCTCTTGAATCTTTAGAAAGCTCCGAATTAAAATAAAAGGCATAATATTTGCAGTACCACTCTAAGTCCACTGATTGATCTAACGCACATCAAACAAACAAACATGGAAATGGCTTAGCAAACTGATGAAATTGAAAAGTATTAATTTAACTGTTTGCCAAATATGTTAAGAAAATATAGTTGGAATACTGCCAATTCTGCTGAAGGGGAATACTTATACATAATGGCACTTAGGCAAACCATAACATATTGACATTGGCTCCTAAAACTTGTGCAGAGGTGGGGAAGGGAATATTAAGCTTCACTTGCAGGCCAAGATCCCCAGAGCTGGGATTTTAAATCTCAAGCCTCATTCTGTATATTATTACTCAGCTTCCTATCGAATGAAAGATGGCACGAGGTGATGGGTGTGTGTGGAATGGATGATAAAGCAGTTAAGTAGCAGCTTTGGAATGGTCTCCTAGAAGTGGCGGGCATGTTCCTAGAGGCAGTGGCTTACCCTGTACACCATTCATTCCCCTTCACTCCCCAGCAGACCCCAAACTGGCAATGCCTAAGGTAACCATTATTATCAGCTCCTCCTAGGAGAGAAAATCAGAAATACTCCTCGCTAGAGCTCATAAAGCAATCATAACCCACAATATCCTCAAACGCAGTTGCACCCTAAATACAGAAAAAAAAGCTTCCGACACTGGGAACTTCCTGCACTTCGTGATCCAGTTTTCCCTTTTGCAAAACCTGTTTTCTGCACTCTGACCACACTGAATTTAAAATCCAAGAGTGAGTCACGAGGTAAGAGTGTTTGATTGTCATATATTACTAACAAATGAACAATGAAATTCTTACTTCCAACAGCAACAGGCATGTAAACACAATAGGAATAGATAATATATAATAAACGAAAATGAATAAATTAATAACCGCAATACTAATGCAAAATCTCAAGGTCCTTAACGCAACCACGGTGGCACAGCGGCAGAGTTGCTGCCTTACAGCGAATGCAGCGCCGGAGACCCGGGTTCAATCCTGACTACGGGTGCTGTCTGTATGGAGTTTGTACGTTCTCCCCGTGACCTGCGTGGGTTTTCTCCGAGATCTTCGGTTTCCTCCCACACTCCAAAGACGTACAGGTTTGTAGGTTAATTGATTTGGTAAATGTAAAAATTGCCCCTAGTGGGTGTAGGACAGTGTTAATATGCGGGGATCGCTGGTCGGTGCGGACCCGGTGGGCCGAAGGGCCTGTTTCTGCGCTGTATCTCTCAACTAAACCAAAGATAGCCCAGAGAGGTTCATAATAGAGGTTAGGACTGTGGTTGGCATATGGAGCCTGATGGTTGTTGGGAAGAAGCTATTCTTGAATCTGGTGGTCACGGTTTTCAGACTCCTATATCTTCTTCCCAGTGGTAGGTGGATTATGAGCATGGCTAGGATGATGTGCGTCTTTGGTGACATTAGCTACCTGTTTGAAGTAGTGCCTCCTATAATGGTGGGAAGGTCGTGTAGGAAAAGAACTAAAGATGCTGGTACAAATCGAAGGTATTTATTCACAAAATGCTGGAGTAACTCAGAAGGTCAGGCAGCATCTCAGGAGAGAAGGAATGGGTGACGTTTCGGGTCGAGACCCTTCTTCAGACTGCTGTCAGGTGGGGCGGGACAAAGGAAGGATATAGGTGGAGACAGGAAGATAGAGGGAGAACTGGGAAGGGGAAGGGGAGCGAGTCTGTGTCAAAATGTGGTCGGAGGGCAGGAGAAATCACAGAGGGTGAGCAGCGAGAGAGCATGTTGCTAAACTCTCGTTGAAGAGAGGAGGAGAACTTCTTCAAGGGAAGGTCAGTGCATGTGTCTACCGCTCCTTGTAATCTCCTTTGTTCCTATGCATTCAAGTTGCTGAACGTACGTGAAAGTGACCCCAATGTACAAACATGTATGATGCTTTTGTTTGCTGCCAGTGACCATTCTGTACACATGCATCACTCCATCTACCATATCAGCCCGTCTCACCAGACCAACGTTTAGAAAAATGGCAAGCAATGGCATATTTATCCGTCTTTTTACATTCACCGCACAATGCAGACAAAGCAAACAGAACAAATGATTGCCTATGTGATTTTGGTGGGACCAAGCCATAAGGTCAATGCTGAATTAAAAAAAGCCCCCAATCCGGTTCCAGCTCACAAACCTTGGGGGAGGGATTCAAATACTCAGAAAATGTTGGTTCAATATACTCCTCGACTCTCGATGTTTAATACATTTTGGTTTTGGAATACAAGATTGCAAGTTGCAAAGTTTCAGGTGCAATCCATACAATTGTGTTGGGTTCGATTATTTCACCAGAAACTTTCTTGCAGAAAGCACTTTTATTATTTTCATGCATACACCTGAGACAGACTTCCCCAGAATTGTTAGGTCATGAAGGAAAGATATCAACTCAGATTGCTGTTGATGATCGCTACCTAGTGGTATTCTATGGTATGACATGTGCATAACGCAGTCTACTCAGTTATTGTGCCTGCAGAGTGAAATCACCATCAGTATTGATATTGACAGAGTCACGAATAGCACAGTGAGCCTGGAAGCCCTAACATTTGTATAAATGAGGAAGCTTATGAAGGAAAGAAAATACTTTAAAAACATTTGCAGATGCTGGAAATCTGAAATAAAAACAGGAAATTCTGGAAACAGAGAGCATGTCAGGCAACGTCTGTGGAAGAAGGAACAGTTAACATTTCAGGTCAGTGGCCCTCCATGAAAGGCAGAAACACAAGTTTGGAAAGAAAAATTGCAGTATCGCTTGATAGACTAAGTCCAAATTAGTTAATAGGAATAGATACCAACATATTAGGCTTTTTTGTTTGTGTAAAGTGTTGCAAATTGTGAGGCTATGGGATGGATATGTCCAGCAGGCCAGACTGGATGAATAGAACAAGGAAAACTGAGCCAGATCAATGACAGGCAGAAATGGTCAATTTGGATATGGACTGAGGAAACACATCAACTACCTAAAGTTGGGGAAATTCATACTGAGTCTGAAAGGCTGCAATGTGCCCAGATGGAAAATGAGGTGCTGTTCCACAAGTTTGTGTCAGGTTTGCTTGTAGCAACTCACAAGGTAATTTGGTCAGCTCAGTATTCATCGGAAGGCAGGGAGGGTAGTTTTATTCTGAGGCTCAATCATAATTTAGACATCAAGGCAACCAGACTCCCCTGCTAGGAGTTCCACATCATGGGTCACCACCAACACCATTCAGCTTCAGGCACTGGACTAATAGTTTCACCAACAGTGCATATCCTGAATGTTAGTTTGTTAGCTGCAAGGTCCCAGGTTTCACCCATACTTTGCTGCTGGGGTTAATATCAGCCCAGGCTCATCGTACAAAGAATATGTTTACAATTTTGGGACAAATGACAGATCCCTTGGATCTTCAGGCCAAGATGGGAAATTACTGGCTCCAACTATAACCTCATTATCCTAGCTGAGGCATAGAAGTGTGACACTTGGACATAATGTCAGAGCATGGCAAGAATTCAAGGTATCCAAGGAGTTAGCATTCAGGAGTAGAGGTGAATCAGAGGGAAAATCTGAATGTGGGGAAAATGAAACTGTTTGTGGTGAACTTTGTCTAATGCTTTTGTTGACAATCTGTCTGAAGAAGGGTCCCAACTGAAACATAGCCCATGTTCTCCAGAGATGCTGCCTGACCTGTTGAGTTACTCTACCACTTTGTTTTTGCCTAATACTTTTGTTGGCACTTACAAAGAGCAACTTATCTGTGTTCTGGAGATTAATGACACAAGCTTCCAAAGACAATCAAATTGTGCTTTTGGGTGATAACTGCCGTGAATATAACAATGGCTTCCCCAATTTTTTATGGAAAGAGAGAAATGTACTATACTTTGAACAATTGGATCAAGTTCATTAAAAGTGAAGAAGACATTGCAAAAATATTTTGTTTGCACCAGAAGCTTCCTGTTCTGCAGATTTCATTAATTTTCACCTCAAAACACAATGATGGCTGTGATTAATGGGGTGATTGTGCTGCATCGTCTGTTAACTCAATATCATTCTTTATATGGAGGAAACTAAAACATGACTGTCAAAGTTAATCATGACCCTGCAACTAGTCTATCACAATGTCATATATTTTCAACCATAAATTATATCACTCATCTCCATCCTAAACCAAAGATAGACTCAAAAAGCTGGAGTAACTCAACGGGCCAGGCAGCATCTCTGGAGAGAAGGAATGGGTGACGTTTCGGGTTGAGACCCTTCTTCAGACTGGTTAGAGATTAGGGAAATGATCGATATAGACGGTGATGTGGAGAGATAAAGAACAATGAATGAAAGATACGCAAAAAAAGTAACGATGATGAAGGAAACAGGCCATTGTAAGCCATCCTTAACCATCTTGTTGTTTGAAACACTCTTTCACCTCTCTGTTTGGCACTTGCAGCCTCTCTCAATGCTTTCATCATCTGAAATCAACCTTACACAAACTCCAAGAGGGAGATCAGCCAAACACAGGTAGGTGGGACTAGTGTAGATGGGGCATCTTGGTTGGCATGGGCAAGTTGGGCCAAAGAGCCCATTTCTGTGCTGTATGACTCTATTGTTCTGAACAGATCTCTTCCTATTCTACAGAACATCACAATCATCGACCACCAATGCTTCCCAACATTCATTGGCTCCTCAGACTAACACCAGACAAATTTCCCTATCTTTTCTTCACAGAGAAGCAGCAGCAGGATATAAAACGGACTATTCTAATTCCTAAGTAAAAACAATAAATGTTAGAGGTACACAATGGGTCAGCTACATTTGTGGGGGGGAAAACAAGCTAAAGTTACAGATCAAAGACCTGATGCATGCCTGATCTAATGTATTTCCAGCATTTTCTGTTTCATGTTGAGATTTGCAGATTTTTTTTTAATTTCCCTATTTCAGTTTTTACTTCCAGCTACCTTTCATATACATGGATTCTATATTCTACAATATTCATTTTGGTGAGGACACTGTAGTTTATGACACAAGCAGTCTTTCCAATATTAAACAGGAGGATTCTGCAGCCTATCTAGGCCAGAATGTCACTGTGATAATAAAGAGACAGGGGTTGAACAAACGGCCGAGATGTAGGTTTATCTGAGTACATGTGTCGCCTTCTTCACTGTCTACTTTACTGTCATCTGCAAATTTACTAATTGTACATTCTCGCCCAAATTGGTGATATAAATCACAGACAGCGTGGGGCTAAACACTGTACCCTGAGGCACATCACTAGTCACAGGACTCCAGTCTGAAAAACACCCTTCCACCACCACCCTCTGCTTCTTCGTTCCATGAAGCAAATTCTCTATCCAGTTGGCTAGCTCTCCTTGGATCCCATGTGATCTAACCTTCCAGAGCAGCCTATCATATAAAACTTTCTCAAAAGTCTTGCTGAAGTTCATATAGATGTCTATGGCCTTGCCCTCATCAACTATTTGGTTACTTCTTCATCACTTGATAAATGCCCCAGAATTTCACTGGGATGTGTGCCATTGTATTGATGGGTGTACACCACTGAAAACATCAGGAAGCACCACTTGACATAAAGGCAATGGTGGTTTTGGTAGCTTGTGTGTCATGCTGCCATAAGGCTTCTGGGAACACTGAGATTAATTATTATAGTTCCACAAGCCAATTAAGATCAGTGATGATCTCTAATTTTCTGCATCAACAACACTTTTATCACCCCGGCTAATGAATAAAATAATGGCACCAAATGTTACCTTGCATCTGTGTGATTTAAGAAAATAGAGATTTTATCATTAAACCCATATATATTTTTCCAAATCAATTACTTTGGCTCCCTGCAGATCTGAGACAGATTTTTAGGGATTATATTACCTTGGTAAATCAGTCAGTTTTACTATTGTGTTTTGATTTAACCAAAGCATTCAAAATATAACTTATAACTATGATGTTTCAACTCACACAGATGTGTTAAAGTAGTGGCCAGTAGTGGAAGACCACTTGATTCACAGGGGGGGGGATTATCTTCCAATGAAATTGTGGCAATTATAGGAGTAAGTGTTAACACTTTGGATTTTCTCAGTGGAAGATAGGCACACAGGCTGAGTCGCTTTTTACACCATCTTCAACAAACCTCAATCTTTATAGGACTTGTGAAAGCAGCAATCTTTCAGTGGTGCAATGGTGCTATTATCGCCTCATGTGAGATACACAGTGAAATTATTTTTTTACAGTCCAGTAGAGTATTGCCAAACGTAAACGTATCTCCGATTAGCAACTTGTACAGAAATAGTTTATTGATGCCGCATGCAAGAGATGCCATATTTTGGTGTCATTTTCAAAGTCCAGTCCTCACTCTAGTTATGAGCATTGTCCATTCCAGGCATGCCCCAGGCAGTTGTGGTCCTCCAGCCGTCGCCTTCCCTTGGTCGTGCGGATCGGCCAGTGAACCGATGTCCTCTCCTTGCCCGTCCACCTTTGTTCCCCAGGGGCGCCTCCCACAGCTGACCTTGAGCACAGGGTTGGGCCGGACCCGGGTCCCTCTCCTATTGGTTTCCTTCCTTGCTCCTCACCCGTCACATCTGTCCTTGTTGCAGGCTCCATCCTCCCGATCTCTGGTCTTCAGGGGACAAGCAGGGGCCGGCTCCCCCTTCCAGGCCACGGTCCGCTGGGAATTGATATTATCTCCCACTGGGTCATCGGGGCCTCCACTGAAACACTGAACTCTCCACAAGGTCAGCAACATTGCACAATTTTCTGCTTCTGCATCTTTTTTTCCAATTGGGGATTTGCACCCAATGCAACAGGAACGTCTGAACTTTCCTCTTGTACTCCAGCTGAGCACTGAATCTCTCAAACATTTTCAACCTCTCTGTTTTTCCAGGCACTGTCCTGGTACACTAAAACATATGAGAGTGATGGTGATTTGGGGAATAAAGATTGCTGCTTTCACAGGTTCTATAAAGATTGCAATATTCCCTGATGAAGTTTTTAAAACAGAATTATCATGCTCCCTCATACTACTTCAATTCCATTGCATGCCATTTTAATAATGTGCTGAATATCGTATTTACTGTCAACACCAATAACGTCTGTAGTAACAGCAGTAACTGCAGCCACCCCTCAAAGGTTAATGTAAACAACATGACCAGCATACGTCAAGCTAGCAGTGAGTGATACTTTATCTTAAATGGCCTGGTTTTCAATGAGGAATCTATTGACGTTGGTTGAAAACATAAACCACCGGAGGAACGTTACATGCGAGGAGGTTATGCAGATCAGACAGGGTTATCAATGTTTGTAAGGTCAGGAATCCTCAAACCAGGAAGAGGAAAGGTTCAATATTTGAAACTCACACACCATTTTATTTCTCCGTCTCTCAGTGAGAAATCCTTTCACTCTCTTCCTTCTTTAACAACCACAATTGTGTGTGTATCTGACATTCTCTCTCTCACACACACTTTCATGCAAGCTGATTCTGCCACTAACTCTCATCCCTCCAATATACATCTCAAATGTGTACCATGATAATAAATCCTGATGCAAGGTCTCGATCCGAAACGCTGACAATCTCTTGGCCTCCGCAGATGCTCTTTATCCTTCTGAATTCCACCAGCAGTTTTTTTGTCCAGATTTCAGCACCTGTGGTGCCTTTTGTCTCTATATACATTAACAATGACTATCCCACTACACTCATTCTAACCATTGTCTCTCACCCCATCAAAAACTGATGAAGGCATTTTAATTCAATTGACATAGCATATTGTTAACAATTTTTATTCTTCAATTCCTTAGTCTTAATTAAACAGGAGACTGCATTGGAATAATTATGCAGGTGTGACTGCAGAACACAAGATCAATGCAATTTGCACCTGAATGTAATTTGCACCTGAATGCAATTTGCACCTTTATGGCCATGCGCTGCCTCAATGGAAGATTACATTCTTGTGCGGTCCTTGAATATTTCTCTTGTATGATTAATGTGCATCATTAACATTGCTAATGATTTTTATTCTTTGGCTCCTTAGTCTTGTTTCATTGGAATAATTATGCAGGTGTGATCGCAGAACACACGGGATGAATTAATTTACATATGAATGCAATTTGCATCTTTATGGTCCACGACTGTAAAGTCTGATCCTTGTGTGATCATTGAGCATGTCGCTGGAACATTTAATGGGATTTTTCAATTAAGAATAGGATAGCCATTGGTGCTCTACGCAGCCATTCCATGTCAAGAGCCCACTTTGAGTAACTGCTGCATTATGGAAACAGGCGGCAGAATACAATCAAGGTCATCAGAACCAGCTTGCTTTTTTAGACACTCCTGGGTCACTATTATTTAACATTGACAATAACAGTGAATGATGCAGATGCGTGAATAATTATGATGGGATCTTACTCTAGGAGGTCATGTGTTCTTAACAATCTTTCAGTTTTATGGAGTGGCACCTCCATGAAACTGATCTCGTAAACAAGAGACACTACTTATTGAGTTAATGTACCTTTGGAAATGAGGGAATGATTTTCATTTACAAGATGCCATATATCAGAATGTTCTTGCCGGTTGGTTAAAGTTTATCAGATTCTCAGAAGTAGAGAGATAGATATCTCTGTACAAAGTACATTTTCTTTTTCTTTCAAAGCAGCCTCATGAAAGCACCAGGGCTGTGAATGGCTTTCAGAGCATGACTCTTGGACCTAAATGTCAGCAGGACAAAGGAGCTGGTTATTGACCTTAGGAAGCGAGGTGGATTATACACACCCTTCAGCATCAATGGTGCCAAAGTGGAGATGGTCAAGAGCTTCATGTTCCTAGGTGAAAATATCACCAATAATTTGTCCAGGACTAACAAGCCATGGCCAAGAAAGCACACCTATGCCTCAGGAGACTAAGGAAGTTCAGCAGTGACCACCAGGTGGTGCCGACGATGGCTGCCTCGCCAATGGCCTGTCATCTTTTTCTTTCCTTGTTGTTTTTTGTTTGTTGTAAGATGTATGTTTTAGTATACTTTTAGATTTGTATTATGTGGGGGGTGGTGGGGGAAACTTTTTTTCTCTTTCCTCGACGGAGAAGCAACTTTTTCCATGTTGTATCTCCATCCGCACTGCGGTCTAACATCGTGGAGCTGGCAGCCTCTTGCAGGGGACATACTTTGACATCTCCAACCGCGGGAGCCTACAGACTTGCCATTATGGAACTTGCGATCTCTTTGTCAGGGAACGACTTCAGGAGCCCAACCACGGGAGCCTGCGGACTTTAACATCATGGAGCTCGCAGTCCCTTGGTTAGGGACCGACTTCGGGAGCTCCAAGCCACAACCTCGACCGCCCCAATCGCGGGAACTTCGATTGCCCCGACGCGGGAGCTGGGGGCAACAGGAGTTTCGATCGCCCCAACTGCGGATGGTTCGACTCCCCCGACCGTGGGAGAAAAAGGAGGAAAGAAGATAAGACTTTATTGCCTTCCATCACAGTGAGGAATGTGGAGGAGACGCTGTGGTGGATGTTTATGTCAAATTTTATATAGTGGTGTGTCTTGTTGCTTTTCTGGTATGACTGTATGACAAATCAAATTCCTCATATGTTGCAAAACATACTTGGCTAATAAATTACGATTATCATTATGATTTCTCCAATTACTTTTAAACATCCACTCCAGAAAGCACACCACTGCCTCTACTTCCTCAGGACACCAAGGACCTTCAGCATGTCTCCAATGACTTTTACAGATGCACTACAGAAAGCATCCCATTAGGATGCATCACTACTTGGTTTGGTAACAGTTCTGCCTGAGACCACTAAAAATTGCAGAGTTGTGAATGCAGCCATCCATCACATAAACCAGCATCCTCAGGAAAGCAACCAACATAACCTAGGGCCATTTTCATACCAATCATTCCTTCTTCTCCCCTCTCCCATCTGGCAGAAGATACAACGGCTTGAAAACTGTTGTTAGACGACTGCATGGTCGTCCCACAAGTTAGAGTGTGGTCCTGATCTTCCAACCTACCTCATTGCAGACTCTACACTGTTTTTTCTAATCTGCACTTTCTTTGCAACGATAACACTATAATGCTGAAACACCAAATTCTGAATGCTGTACATTTCTCTGTTGTTATTAGACGACTAATCTAGTGTGTTCTTGTAGTAGTGCCTGTTGTTCTTGTGTGTGGCTTAATTGTACTCACCTGTCGTACGATGTGATTTGACTGGACAGCACACAAAGAAAGCTTTTCCTGGTAACTTTAGGACATGTGACAATAATAAACAATATACTTAGATAGTTTTATCAACTAAGTAGATTGAAATGCAACGTTAACTTGCAATTTATACACTGACTAATATTGTAGATATATTATAATGTCCACCAATAATGAAAATATATTATCCCCCGCGTTATAAATATAATTATCGCCATTGTTTTCAAGACGTGTTTGACCAAATAAGTTAAGAAAATGCTGACGAATTTTGTGGAGTTGTTGCGCATGTTTTCAGTGGGCTTGTTGTGAACTAAATCCAAGTGTGCCTCATGCAATTGTAACTTTGAGTGAAACAGTAACTTTACTTTCCGCCGGCCACATTCTTCACTTGTTGTCAATTCCTCTCACTTTCCCAACCTCCTCCCAACCAACCAACAAACAAACAAACAACGGTGCGTGTTTCCTAACGTTTCACTCATTGCAAGCTGCTGTTTACCGTGCCGGTGGAGGTCCCTGGGGTGGTCCACTCTGCCTTCCCGGAGCTGGGCGCCAGGTGGCCGTGGCCATGGCCATGGCCATGCCCCGCTCGGGAGGCAGGTCTCCAATAGCGACGGTAAACAAGCTGCATCTGTCTCCATGCAGCGAGTTCTCGCCGCCGATGGTCGGGAGAGTTTGCTATTCCCGGTGAAATCACGGCCACCGCTGCCTACCTGCCCACCTGCCTATCTGCCCACCTGCCTATCTGCCTACCTGCTTACCTGCATACCTGCATACCTGCCCAACTGCCCACCTGCCTATCTGCCTACCTGCTTACCTGCATACCTGCCTACCTGCCCGCCTCCCCGCCTCTCTGAGGTTGCAGCCCAGCAGGATGGCTGACTTTAACAGGACCACTTCGGCCGGTTACCGCTTGGCGGAGGCGCCGACGGTCGCTGACTTTGTCCCCCCGGGGCCGGGCAAGGGCAAGGGCAAGGGCAATGGCAAGGCGGCGGGTGGAGTCCGCACGGCCCCGGGCAAGGCCGGGCAGCACGGTCCCGGAGGGCAGGACCTGGTGAGACGCGACCAGGTGTGGAGGGAGTTCGTGCGGGCGGAGCGGCGAGGGGCCAGGCAGTGGTGAGTCTCCTCCCCCCATCAACTTTCTTGTTGTGAGTTAGATGTGGCCCTTGTGGCTAAAGGGATCAGGGGGTATGGAGAGAGGGCAGGTACAGGTTACTGAGCTGGATGATCAGCCATGATCATATTGAATGGCGGTGCAGGCTCGAAGGGCCGAATGGCCTCCTCCTGCATCTATGTGTCTATGTTTCTATGAAAGTAAGTTTTGTGGAGGGGGGGAAAGGAGCAAGGCGTTGCATGAACCAGCGTCTGTGGAAGGAAAGGAATGGTCGCGACGCTACATCAGTGTGCACTGAGTCTGAGTGAGCCGAAAGGCAGGAGAGTCCCGATTATATGTCAACTCAACCCCTTTCTCATTCATTGCCGTCCCCTCTCCTCTGCCACGCACGGTGAGAGCAAACGCAAACTGGTGCAACACCTCGCATTGCCCTGCCATGGGTCGACGAGTTGTTGCCTCGCAGCGCCGGAGACTGGCAGAGCAGAGCAGAGGCGCGGGTTCGACCCTGACTGTGGGTACACTGTGTGGCACTTTCACGTTCTCCCTGTGATTACATTGCAAAGACGTGCAGGATTGTAACTTAATTGGCTTCTGTAAACTGCCTCTAGTGTGTGTCGCGAAAGTGGTCCAACCTGAGTTTGGGTGATTGATGGTCGGTGTGGACTCGGTGGGTCGGACTGTTTCCACGTTGTATCTCTGAACTAAAATCTAATGGTATAAACCACTGAGCGCTCCAACATCAGATAACCCTTATTCACCTCCTTCCCTCTCACCTCTGAAAGGCGTGGAGCTTCCAAATTATTTCCCTTCACCCCCACACGGTGTTCTGTTTCCCTCCCCCTATTAATTCCATCCACTTCTCACCCACAATCTTTTAGCCAAGACCATCATCTATTACAACACCTAGGTCTGGCTAACAATACAATACAATACAATATATCTTTATTGTCATTGTACAACGAGATTGGGCCCCTTCTTTCGCCCACTTCCTCTTTATCCAGACCATCTCCCCTGGTATTCTCAATCTTGATACAGGGTTTCGATCAAAAACCCGACAGTTCCTTTCGTCAGCAATCTGTTTTTTCTTTACTCCAGATTCCAGCATCTGCATTATTTTGTATCTCCCAGTTTTGTATAAGTTATTGGGCTGGATTTTGCCTTGCAGCAATTCAAGAAGGTAGTGACTCACCAGGATCTCTGAATCAATTAGGGGGTGAGCAGTAAAAGCTGGGCTTGCCAGCGGTGCTGTTATCCCAGAGTGAATCTTTAAAAAAATACTTTGAATGGGAACTAGAGGGCTGTAAGTATTAATGGTAAGAATAACGTATGTTATATTTTATAACATGATTTAAATATATATTTTTTAAATTAGATGTCTTTAATGTACTTTTATAACCTAAGCTAAAGTGCTGGTAAGTGTTTGGATTTCCAAAGGTTCAGCAACTGTGCAGAAACCCAACCTTGTGTGTCAAGCCTGCTGACTATGGAAAATATTTGTGTCATGGAAAATTCTTGTGGAGCATTTATGGGGGCCCATTATACCATATGGTCCCATGTTCCACACCATTAATATTATGATGTATTATAATGTATTCATATATTATTGATTACCATTAATGTTGGGAAATCATCACTGACTGGAAAGCCAACCGCCCTAGCTACACGCTGTAGTTGCCAAAGCAGATTGGGCATCCTGTTGAGAGTGGCTCACGTCTGACACCCTTAAGTCTTCCCTCCTCTATCCACTTGCTGGGATGAATGTTGCAACAACTCTCAAGGAGATGGACAATATCCTGGTTGATGCAGCCTGTTTCATTGGCACCTCTGCCACCGCTTTGAACGTTTCTGTCACCAGTATGGCGTGACTGCAGTGGTACCAGCTATAAAATGCACTGCAATTACCCACGCGAGGTACTCAACAGCCTCTTCCCAAACCTGCAACAAATTTGAAAATTGACATGGATTCACCATTATTTCCGATCCCCTTGAAGGAGCAGATATCATCCTCCTTGGAAATATATTACTGGCCCGTCATTGCTGCTGTGTGTGTCCTGTTGCTTCCTTCCCCATAGCACTGTGGGAGTCCCTTTACCTGAAGGGCTGCAGCAATTCAAGAAGGTGGTGACTCACCACTTTCTCTCACACAATTAGGGATGAGCAATAAAAGCCAGTGGTGCTATTGTCCCAAACTGAATCTTTAACAATTGTTTTCAATGGGGATTGCAGGGCTGTAAGGATAAGGAATACCGTATGTTGTATTTTATGTTTTTGAAATTCTTAGAGGATTGGACAGGGTAGATGCAGGAAAAATGTTCCCGGTGTTGGGGGAGTCCACAACCAGGAGTCACAGTTTAAGAATAAGGGGTAGGTAGGCCATTTAGGACTGAGATGAGGAAAAACTTTTTCTCGCCAGAGTTGTGAATCTGTGGAATTCTCTGCCACAGAAGGTAGTGGAGGCCAATTCACTAGATGTTTTCAAGAGATAGTTAGATTTAACTCTTAGGGCTAAGGGAATCAAGGGATTATGGGAAAAAAGCAGGAACGGGGTACTGATTTTGGATGATCAGTCATGATCATATTGAATGGCTCGAAGGGCCGAATGGCCTATTCCTGCAACTATGTTTCTATGAATGCCTTTAATTTTGTATGTCTTTAATGTACTTTTAAAGCTGATTTAATTGCTTTGCTGTATTAGTTTTTAAATGTTTCTATTCACAATAACATTCAGAAACATTGAAGGACTGTGGCTGGTTTAGAACTGAGATGAGGAAAAACTTTTTCAGTCAGAGAGTTGTGAATCTGTGGAATTCTCTGCCTCAAAAGGCAGTGGAGGCCAATTCTCTGAATGCATTCAAGAGGGAGCTGGATAGAGCTCTTAAGGATAGCAGAGTCAGGGGGTATGGGGAGAAGGCAGGAACGGGGTACTGATTGAGAATGATCAGCCATGATCACCGAAGGGCCGAATGGCCTCCTCCTGCATCTATTGTCTATTGGCACGAGTTTGCCTTTTGTCAATGGTTTTCAGAAAGGGGGTTGTGGGAGGTTTATTCTTTTGTGTTCAATTCCCCCTTTAAATCTTTTGAGGTCCAATTGTGGCTGAGGGCTCATGACTCAGCTTAAAGACTATCTGAGTCAGTGAAGTTGGCCTTCTGCATCCTGAGTTCAGGAGAATGGGGAAACGGAGCCATGATTTTGAGTAGCAGACCCCATTCGGGAAAACTGAGCCTTTAAAAATTATCATTAAAATAATTTTTGCTAGGGGAGGAATTTTACATTGAATCTCTTTATTTCCTTTTCAGAAGAGAAATTCAGCACAATTATTTGGGGCATTGTACTGGCTGTTTGATAGAACTATATACATTGGTATTAGTTTATTATTGTCATGTGTACTGAGATGCAGGGAAAAGCTTTTGTTTGCGTGCTATCCGGTCACACCAAATCATACTATACTTGAGTACAATTAAGCTATACACAAGCACAACAGGCAGTGCAAAGAGAAAAATACCAGACTGCAGAATAAATTTACAGCATTGTAGCATGACAGTTACGAAAAGAAAGTCCAACGTTCGCAATGAGGTAGGTTGGAAGATCGGGACTACACTCTAGCTTATGGGAAAACCATTCAATATTCTGATAACAGTGAGGAAGTAGCTGTGACTGAATCTGGTGGTATGTGCTTTCAAGTTTTGTATCTTCTGGCTGCTGGAAGAGAGAAAAGGGAATGATGGGTGAAAAAGGTCCTTGGTTATGTCGGCTGCCTTCCCAAGGCAGTGTGAAATTTACATGGAGTCGATGGTGGTGAGACTGGTCTGTGTAAAGGACTGGACTACATCCACAATTGTTTGCAATCTTTTGTGGTCTTCGGCAAACCAAGCAATCCAACAGTATACTTTCTACAGTGCATCAGTATAAGTTGTTAAGAGTTTAGTTTAGAGATGCTGCCCCTCTGGCTTCCTCCAAGTGCTCGTTTCCTCCCAAATCCAAAAGACATGCGGGTTTGTAAGTTAAAGGACCTCTGTAAATTGACTCTAGTGTGTAAACAGTGGATGAGAAAGTGGGATAATGTAGAACTGGTGAGAAAAGATGTTCGATGGTTGGTATTGACCCGCTGGGACAAAAGGGCTGTTTCCATGCTGTATCTCTAAACTAAACTGACTCCAAGAGTTTGGAAATGAGTTTGATTGGAATTATGGTGTTAAATGCTGAGCTATGGTCAATAAATAGGAGTCTGTGGGTGTTATCTAGATGTTACAAAGGTGCATGAAGGCCCAGGGTATTGCTGTCTGCTGTAGAGACTGGCTGTAGTGGATCAAGGCAGTCTGGGAGGCTGGAGTTGATGTGCACCATGATGAAGCACAATGAAGAACATAGGATGAGAAATGGACCATTTAATCCCTCCACAATGTTACTCTGTGCTGTGATACTGTGGCTGATCTGATTTATTCCATGTACCTAACTTTCCCCAAATAACATTCTTGGAGCCAAAATTATGAGTTCAACAAATACTAGTCTTTAGCGATAGCAAGTTCAGACTTTTATAGTTGGATTGGATTGTTTCCAAATTTTCAATAATTGGATTGTTTCCAAATTTCACTCCTGAAAGGCCAGCTCTAATATTTAGATTGCCTCTCCTATGCTTTGACTCACTAACCAAAATAAATAATTTCTGTACTTCCACCCAATGTCTTGAAAGTTTCCATTAAATCACTTATTCACCATCTAAATTGAATGGAAAACAATCTAAGCTCAAGTCATCTTTCTGAATAATTTAACTTGGATTCCTACTCCTCTGCGCTTTTGCACCAAATCTTCAGATTTTTCCTGTTTAATGTTATACTTTTTGTCATACAGATTCTCCATCTGTGCAACATTAACCCAAAGTACATAACTTGAACTGTTTGAAAGATATAAAAAATAAAACCAACTGGTTGATCAAGCCCATTTCAGGCTATCGTTTTGCCAGTAATTCCTCTTTGCCTTTATGTCGCTATCTATGAATCACCTGGCAAATAGTAGAGAAAAAACCCAGGAAATAATTCTTTTGATAACTAATTAAGACCACTCAAAGACACGAGAGTGACTAGAAGACGAACCTACTAATATTCCAGCTGCCCTCTGATCATGCTACTTACAATCCAGAACTCATTCAGCTGTTTTTTAAAAATGTTTGCAGTGCAAACATCTTGGTAATGCTTTCACATTGCCCCTTAAAAGTTCTAAAATAGAATTTTTCTAACCCCAATTAAGTCTGGTTTGCATACTGATGTGGCTATCTATCTGTATAAACCAGTGACAGTTTTATTTGTACTCCCAATGTAGAGGCATGTTCTGCAGGGTTGATTAGTGGGAATAATGGTGTTTGTCTGGAGCCTCATGCTGGCACATGGATGTCTCCTGGGTGAACTTGCATTGGGTATATGAATTAATGAAAAAGATTTGAGGGGTGTGACCAAATTCCTGATAAAGTCTTCTGGCAGAGTGGATATCACCTCCTGAATGTAAACTTGTAAAATCTCACCTCGTATCACAAAATATATTACTGAGTAGTTGTCAAATGGAATTATAGGCCATAAATCTGCATGATCTAATGTCAACACAGCTTTTGTTGGTTTACACTGCCACACAGGTGTTTCTTTTGTTTTTTTTACACCATGCTATGATGAATATCAACTTAATACATAGCTTTTTTTCATTATGCAATGCAGAGTGTTTTCATAATGGTCGAATTCACTCTGGTAACAACATCTGAATGTACTATTTGTATTGTTATATGATATCATTAAACTTCATAATTCATTGTGAATTTGCATGGTGTGTGCCTCCAATTACCAAAAGATTCCTTCCTTGTGTTGCTGTACGGGTTCCTATGATTGAGAGAATGTGATCTTTAGGTTTTATTGCAAACTATTGTATTTTATGCAAATAGATTCTAATTTTAACCTACTCTTCTTTTGCTTGGATATCGTTGATACAGATTTTTCTCATTACCTCTCTCTTTACGAAGAAAGCTAACATCTTAACGAAGTAACATGTGTTTTGCTAATGGCATATACAATAAGTCTTTGCCATCTGCGATAATGTTTTACCCTTTGTCTTACTAGGGAAAGCAAGTGGGATTTTCTTAAAGATTACGATGCCAAGGTAAGGACTGCAACTAATCTGTGACAATTTGTAGTACGAAAGCTATAAATTATTTTCCATAAATTTGCTTCTGTTGCAATTTCAATTGCACTATATTTGTGCTGATAAGGTATTCCCATTCTTGGGAATCTTAAGTGGGATAACATAGAACAAGTGTGACCAGGTGATTAGTGGTCAGTGTGGGCTCAGTGGGCTGAAGGATCTCTTTCTCTCTCTGTGGTGACCTGCATGGTTGGGGACTGTTCCATGTTGAATGACTATGAAAATTGAGGAGCATGTAATTGGTGAAATTATCTCATTTTAATTCTTCTTAAACTCCGTTTTCACAGCTCTTCTCATCTTACAGTAACTCCAATGAACCTTCCTTGTGATGTCTCAGCATAATAGTTAGACTAGTATTCTACCCATTCTAGGCTCACCAGGCTCTCCCTTTACTCACCAGTCCATGGAAGAACTTAAAACTGTTCCAATGCAGCGATACTTTGGCTTACTGTATAAGCTCTGCACTATACAGAATCAACTCTGATGGATATGGTCCAACAAACAGATCACACAAAAAAACAGTTGTAAAGTATTATTATTTTACCATTATGTGTAAGAAATGTAGTGAATTTTATTTCAACCTTTTTTTTTCCAGGGTGCATTAAAAATACATGAACCTCTTCCAGAGTACGTGCCTGTGTTCTCTAACAATATTCCAAACACTGCAAACCGGACATTTGGCAGCAGGATGGACACTCGTCTTGGTCAAGCATTAATAAGGATGGATTATCAGCTTCAGAGAGACAACCGAAAGAAAAAACTGGACAATGAGCTTGTCCAATATTAAACGAAAGCAAAGTTAAATTCCATAAGTCAGGAAAATACTTGAATCAAACCTAGTAGACAGCTGAGTATTAATATTGACTTGGAAAAGGAGTCTGATGGATTGATGAGTCATCTGGCCAGTCACCAGGTAGGAAGGTCTGTTGTGTTCGGGGAGCAGAAAAAGTTGGGGGTTGAATCAGTGAGATTTAGGCACATTGGAAGTGAGAGCTAGAGGGAGACAGGGAAGTCAGGTCACCGAGAGGTTGTAACCTGGGTGTAGTTCCATCATGGGTTTGAATGAGGAATGCAAGTAAGCTAGATCCAGCAGAAAGGCAATTAAAAGATACTTGCTGGGTCCTCATCTCCTTTTAGCTGAAGGGTGTCTGTAAAACTCTGCTATCCACAGTGAAATTTAAGAATGAGATTAAATCTGGAACATGTGCCATAATAATATTGAAATCTCACTGAGAAACCTGTTGATTGTACATTCCAGTCCAGCCGCCCACTCTTACCCAACTCACCGCCAGCTTCATTGTGTTAAGAATTCCCCTCCACAGCCATAAAGAAACTTGAATTTCAAGCAGGCAAACTTTATTCTCCTCAATGCTAATTAGGTTTTCTAATTCTCAGGTTTCAATTGATTTCTTGAAGTAGAATTTAAAAAATGGCATGCAATCAACCACTCTAAATTTTCAGATCAAAATTAAAATGATCAGATCTAACCAGCAACATTTTGTTTAAGGAATAAACAAAATAACATAAATAATAAGTTTCCACAATTGACACAATTAATCTACAATGGGCTTTAGACTTTAGAGACACAGCACAGAATTAGGCCCACCGAGTCCACACTGACCTGCGATCACCCCATACACAAATATTATCCAACACACTAGGGACAATTTACAATTTTTACCAAAGCTAATTAACCTACAAACCTGTACGTCTTTGGAGTGTGGGAGGAAACCGGAGCACCTGGAGAAAACCCATGTAGTCACAGGGAGAATGTACAGACAGCACCCACAGTCAGGATCAAACCCAAGTCTCTGGTGCTGCAAGGCAACTTCTGTGCCACTGAGGCTGATTAACCTCAATGCCTGCATTCTAAGCAACACTTTCCTGCCACAAAGAGCTTTGTTCATCTACCGTTACAGGACTTGTGACTGAAAGTGTACTCTATGCCAACTTCGCGTGTGAATGAGAAAGATGAAGAGGTCCCTACAAAAAATGGAAAATGCAGCTGTGCACATCAGCCTAGAACTACTCTTTGCCAAGCAGTTGATATTTCAGGCTTTATTACATTTTACCCTAAATGAGGAATGAATTGCATTAAATATAGATGTGGTGAGATAAATGTGAATAAATGCAGAATTGCTACATTTTCTGTTTAATTGTCTTTTTATTCAGTTTCTGGCAAGGTAATTTATATTTCTAATAACAATGTTTCATAATTAATTGGCTAACAGCATTATCTTTGCAGATTACACTGATTGGAATCCTCTCTCTTCTCTGCGTCTTATATTAACTAACACTGGGTTGCCAGATGTAGCCGAACAGCGTCAGAATATCTTCAGACACGCTGCCTTTTGTCAAACTATTCTGAATGCCATGGCAGACTAGAGGGATAATATCTATTTAGCTGACTGTGCTTAATTTTAAAGCAGTATCATCATAGATATAAAAATTGTATCCACAAGAGCGAACAAAACAGCTGTTGGCAGTCCCAGACAGGTTGTCCCTGAGTTACCAAAAAAAAACACACGGCTGATGGATCGGCAATCCAGGGAGCATCCATGGACGGAAATGAACAGATGACTTTTCAGACGGAGATACTTCTTCAGATTGATGCCCAAATTATGGACACTTGTAGATACGATTGAGGTCCCATAATATTATTACATTCAAAAGTCCAGGAATGTTAAAGTTCTTGCAAACATAAAACTAATTTCCCCCTCTCAGCTTTCAGCAATTGCTTTTTCTTATCAGTCTTGTTTTCTTTAAGCAATTAATTATAATATTGATGAGGCATGGTTACCAAATTGAATGATTTGTGTATTTTCCAACTAATAGACAAAGTCACTGTGGACACTGGTCTCGCACGTGGTTCGTTACCCAGGGATGGTCTGAATTGGGGTAATAAAGTGCCCCTCTCAGTAACTGGCCAATAGCAGGCACCCCTATTTTCTCAACATTAACATCATATAAGCAGAAATTGATCCTTGTAATACTCAATGTCAGGCCAAATCTGGGATGACAATAATTGAAGGTTGATATCCTGCACCCCAACATATCTAAAATACAAACAACATCGAGGAAAGTGAAAAATAAATGGGCTTGCTCCCTAGCAAGGAAATTATATTTTTCCTCATCTTAAAAATTATTTTATTAAAAGAATAAGAACATCAAAAAGTTGTACGAGTGTGTGCACTGCTAGCCAATAATATCACAGATGAACCTCAATCACTCTCCATCCCAATATCCATGTCCTTTACTAGTATTCAAAAGTATCACATCTGAGCATTCATGCTCAAAGATGCAGAATTCAAAGATTCACAATTCGGTGACCCGTCTCGTATTTTATCCCCTCCATCCCCCCGCCCCAATGGTCTGTGCCTCAAACCTATGCGTCCCACACCTCTAGTTGTGTCCACACCCCACAGTCTGTGTACAACACTTCTCCACCCCCTCCCTGCCCCCAAGTGCTATTCTTAGCAATCCCTTGTGTAATCTTATCATCGGATAACTTTGGTTCTTTTAAACACTCAAATAGGCGTTTAAAAAGAATAATAAACAAGGTGAGATGCAGACAGGGAATTGCAGATACTAGAATCTCGCATAGAACAGAAAGTGCTGGAGTAACTCAGCAGGTCAGGCAGCACCTCTGGAGGAGATCACTGGATCTCGGCTCCAGCTCTTCACCCTTCCACCTCCCTGCTTTCAGTCTGAAGAAGGGTCCCAACCTAAAATGTTGCCTATCCTTTTCCACCCAACATGCTGTCTGACCTACTGAGTTAATCCAGCATTTTATGTTCTTCACAAGGTGAGATGCATAATGTTTGTATATTGTTTAGTTACAGTAACAGCGGATGGCGCTCATTGTTTAGAAAAGGTGCAGAAATATTCTTCTGGCATTGACACGAGATTATAGAGAGACAATTGACGGCAAATGCTAGAATCTGCGGCAAAAAAAAAACTGCTGGCAGAAGTCAGATGGTCGAGCAGCATCTGTAGAGGCAAAGGGGTGGTCAGCACTTTAGATTGAGAACCCCACATCAGGCCTGAGCGTGTAGAGGGAGATAGGCGATATATAGAAGTAAGAGAGGAGGGGTGAGATTCTTTTAATCTTCAGTTGAAAATATTTGAATAAAATATTTTTATCAACTCTCTGGAGTCCAAACAAAACAATGGAATGGTTTTTACAATATTTGCGCAGAAAGCATTTGCTCAGATACTAAAGCAGTGGTATTAATTAAAAACAACGAAATACAGATACTGGTTTACTAACAAGGGCAAAGTGATGAGTAATAGAGGTTCGGGCAGGATTCTCCAGAAATGCTCCCAGACTTGCTGAGTTACTCCAGCAACATCTGTCCTTTCCAGTGGTATGATTTATTTTGCCGTAATGCTCTCAAAAGTTACATTATGTTACGGCCTGGGATAACTTGTATATACATGCTGCAGTAAAACCCACAAAATTATATCCTATTGTTGTTTACCTCTGGAGAGGTGTTTAACTAGTAACTTTCTGAAGAAGGGTATCGTTCCAAAACGTCGCCCATTCCCTTCTCTCTGGAGATGCTGCTTGTCCTGTTGAGTTACTCCAACATTTTGTGTCTATCTTCGGTTTAAACCAGCATCTGCAGTTCCTTCCCACACATAGTGACTTTCTCTATTTATATATCACCTTGTTAAAGCCACATCAGGCTTTCTCCTTGATAAATGAAGTAATTGACCAGAACAGTAGATTCACATCGTGAGTGTACAGAATCATATGAAAGTAACACAATTGCACTTTGTTCAGGTTCCAGTCTGTCTCACTGCACACAAAGTAGGAAAACCTTTATATCCCTGTGAACATTTATTTTACTTAATAAGTCACCATTTCAGTTAATTTTAATTAATGATTATTTTCCATCATTTTTGGAGGATGGTACAGATATTTGCTATCAAAGATGCTGGCTGAAGAAGCAATGAAATGTAGCTGTTGTAGATTAAATTGAATGTTGAATGGGCCGGATCCGGCCATTGGATGTGCATTGAGTGCAAGAGAAAATGCCAGTGGGATTCAAATGAGATGGGCCATGATGAAGGAAATAAAGATTTCTGGTTCACCAGAGTTTCAGGCAAATACTGTAATACAAGTAAAAAAAGGGACAGTGACAGGAAGAGTTCATTTTGTATATTAGGTTGGCTATTAACAGATTAACCATACCACATGAAAGAAACAATGTAGGTCTCACAAAGGGTCTCAACCCGAAACATATTCCTCTTCTCCAGAGATACTGCCTGACCTGCATTTTGTGTCTATCTTCATTGTATTGCATTAGTCACAAGGGGAGAAAATTGCATCATGCAAGTCTTCCCCAGATACCTGACCTACAGGTACCCTGTACATACAAGTAAGTATTTTGGAGACTGATGGGTTGGACTTGGTGGCTGCTGTGAGGGCATTTTCACATGCCTTCTCTTTCTCCACCTCCAACCAGACCTGCAATGTTCGGGGAGCTGGGTTGAGCTAAACAGAGTTGAGAAGGTTCACTCTGTCACTCACTGAGTCAGTGAAGCTGGCTGGTTACTGTTCTTCTCAGGCCTATTTGCTCTCCCATCGCAGCTGTTTCTGTGATCCTTTCCCACACACTGTTCTTGTTAATTTTGAACTTATGAGCAGCTCAGGTAATAAAAACTCCTCAAAAATCTAACGATTATAACCTGCGGTCGGCTAATACCATAAAGTCTGCAAATGTGATTGTAGAACATGCATTTGATAGATTGGATGGATATTGCAACCCAATCAGAATTGAAATAGCTGACACTGGTTCTTTACATGCAGCAAGGAGCTGGAAGAATCTTTTGATACTGTGAGTTTGTTTGCAAATAAGTGCATTTTCACAGGCCCCTCAACTTGGCCTCAACTTGTTCATCAGAGATTTGTTATTTATGGAAACAAGGTCCAGCATAAGGAAATGGTAACTACATGAGATAGAGTTAATTCTTTGCAAGTGTTTGTAAACATTCAAAGATGTGGCGTACCCAAAGTCAGAAAAGAAAAATTGAATGATCAACAGAAAAAAGCTCTTGTGACAAAGACAAAAGGAAAGCCTGAGGCTGTTTAGAAAGGAAAAATGCAACCAGCCAGACCATCTCTGGGATGGGATTTGTTTAAAATAGCATCAGGTCAGCACATTGTGGGCCGAAGGGCCTTTTCCAGTGCTGAACTGTTCTATATTCAATACTGAAAGATGCTGTTTTCATCCTTCCCCCTCAACTTGGCCAATAACCAGTGACATGCCTGCATTCTCATTATGGAAATGACATACAGCACCAGGACCACCTTGAATCATAACAGCAAAGGCCTGTTAAAGCAAAACACTGAAAATACTGGAAGCAAGTGAGGAAACCTAAGTGTAAAGAAATGCAGAGTTAACATCTCAGGCCATAGACATCTTCATCACAACTGGAACAGAGAGAGCTTGCTTTAAATTGCAGAAAAACAGGAGGAAGAGGGGTGGATAGATAGGACAAAGGAAGTATCTGTGACAAATTGTGGTCAGAGTTGCCATGAGAACGAGTTGTTCCCAATAGCAGGTCAGGTGTGTTAATGAAGAGGGAAGAATGTGCCAATATCACAGACAGATGAGAAAGCAAGTTGTCAGACGCAAAGGAATGCACTGAGCTTTGTTGTAACATTATAGATCCCATAAACTGGTTAGAGTGGGTGTGGAGTGGAGCATTAAAGTAGAAGGCTGAAGATCACACTGAGACCCCCCTCCCCCTCAACTGCCGCACTTCCATGTCTAGTTTGTAGGCACAGCTGTGTCGGTAGCCTCCAGTCTAATAAGTATTAGTCGTTCAAAGAGTTCCTTTGATTTCGTGGTAATTTAGTAGACTTTCAAGGCTGGAACTAACGACTTTCATTCGGAGAGATTATCATAAAAAGCTATTTTAAGAGGAGCTTCATGTAAAATGTCACTACTCTCCTGTGCCTTTTTTAGGTTTGAAGATAGAGGGGGGAGACAAATGGCAGGTAGCTGGTCAAAGAATCTTGCCCGAGTTGGGTAAAATTGCAAATAAAATGATCCATTGATGTGGAGTTCGGCGGAGAAGGAAGGTGAAAACTGGCATGCTCTGCTTTTGCTCTGTTCACGAAAGGGGTTGAGAGCAGAGGTGTGGGAAATAGAGAAGATTGAGTCTGCCTACGATGGCAATATCAGGTTCTGTATGGAAAAAGGAAAACGTTTCATAGGCACGTTGCAGAGGTGCGGAATGAAATACGATGAAGACACCGATGACCCCTTGCAGGATGCTGGGGCGGGTGTTATAGAAAGTAACCCACGCTAAAAGTTGGTTGCAACTACAACAGACACTCCAGGGAGTCCAACTTGCTCAGTTGCAGAGACCGACACAGCCGCCGCTCGGAGCCACTGAGCCGGATTCAGATTCAGCCTCAACAGCAGAAAAGTCCGCGTTTTTCCCCTCCTCCCCAGCTAAGTACGGATCGCGTTAGAGGCCGCAATTCGTTTCAAGGCGTATCCGGAAAACCGTCTTTATTTCCATTTTTTTTTTAAGAGAGGAAAAAAAGGAAGGAGCTTGTCATCGGGCGGATTGGGCTTTTCAGGGTCCGGGATGGAGCTGGAGGCCGTGCTGATGCTGGCCAACTCCTCCACTTTGATAGTGTGCATGGTGCTGAAGTTCCCGCAAATTGTCACCGTCATCTCCGCAAAGAATGCGTGGGGACTGAGCGTCCGCAGCCTGGTGCTGGAGCTGGTCGGGTGAGTGAGTGAGTGAGTGACAGGCGGCGGCCGGCGGTCAGAATCCTGGCCCGGGAAGTCCCCGGGCGACAGCTGCTGGTCCCGGGAACCGACCAGTGCAGTGCGACACGACACGATAGTCTAGAACTCCATTTACCCCAGGAGGCAAATAGGTCTACCAACAGTCATAAAACATAGCATGGAGCATGAATTTAGAATGACGAGTGGAAAGTCCCGGATTGGGGGATGTGCAAAGATTGGGGAGGGGAGGGGGAAGGGTTAGTCCAGCTTTTTGTGTCTACCCCGGGGACTGACCATCTGATTGAGAGCCTGAGCACCTGAGCTGCTCGGTGCCCATGCCCCTAGGCTCTGAGGCAGAATGGTCCTGGCAAACCTGCAAAGAGTAGCTGCGATTTAATTCTCGCGAAAACTAACAGAAATGTACTTTTCTTCAAATGCATTGATACATACTTAAAAATTGATTCATTTTACACATTTTTCCCTTTTTATATTTCTGAGATCTGCTTTGCTAGCTCATATCTGCAGGCTTTTACATTAAGTGTAGGAAAGAACTGCAGATGTTGGTTTAAATCGAAGGTAGACACAAAATGCTGGAGTAACTCAGCGGGTCAGGCAGCATCTCTGGAGAGAAGGCTGTTACATTAATGTCTGCACATGAATCTAAGTGATGCTTTTATAAAGTTTTATAAAGTTTTTGGCGATAAGTTTGTTGGAACATCCTTTGGCAAGGATAGAGGTTGGCTGGTTTGAATAAGGCTTTATTTTATTCTGTAACACAAGACTTCACATTTTATTTTTGTCCCTTTGTAACAAATAGGTTTTAAAAATAAATAAATTGCCTGTTTAAACTGACCAATGCTACCTTAGTTAAACAGGAATGATACTCCTCACCGAGAGGTTGCCACTTACTGTTTTGGTAATGCGTCAAGCTGAGGCAAGCAGAAGAATATAATTGGTTCTTTTGCAATTAGAAATATTTCAGAAGAACACAAGCAATAAAAGAAAAAGTGGCTCTGCTTTCTGCATGATATCCATATCACACTAATGCACCACAATCAGATTAATGTGGCAAGTTCAGGCTTTGGTAGCACCAGATAGCAGATTTTCTGGACTGTTGGATGCTATTAAAATGAATACACCTACACAATTTAAACTAACTTTACTGAGATGTTACACAATGGCATAAGTTCCAGTGAAGTTGGTAGGTTTAGGCACGAGGAGTTGCAGATGCTGGTTTACAAAAGGTCAATAGAAATGTGGAATCAAGGCCCCAGAATATTTTAAGAATTGAGGGAAACAGAACCACGTAACATTCAAAGGAGAGCTAGAACCTTGGTGAGTTGAAATTGTAGAAAAAGAACATCACTGCCTATTGCATAGCTAATCCCTGGCATTCATTAATCTGTGAACACGAACTTTCACCAAAATATCTGATGAATGTACGGCACAATAAAAGATTGAAGGTAGTACTGGATTAATTGTCGATTTACCCACAATAGGCAGGTAAAGGTGATGGAAACAGCCAATAAAGAAAAAGTGTGCTCAAATATCAGCCCTCCATTGGTTTTGAGGTGTATCTTATTTTTGTTCCCAATGAATAATTTGTGCTATTCTGTTGGGATAGGTTAATTGATTACTACTAATAATGCACACCTGTGGATAGTGTTCTCATGTTTAGATCAGGCTGTTTATGCAGAACATTCCTTCAAGATTATGTGTGCAGGAGGAGTCCAGGGGGTTATTAATGACAAAGGGCAGGATTTCCGATACTCAATGATTTGGTACAATCCCTGCTTCCATATTTATTCCAGATCACTTTTGTTTGCAGTTTTAATTATACATATATATATATATTTAAGTATTTTTACATCTGGAGGATTGTTTATGGAAGATTGAAAAGGCTGTTGACATGTCAAAGTGGAAAGGTTTCAGCTAAATTTAGAAGAGCATAGTTTATATAAATCAACAAGATGGCAAAAAAATGTCAGTGCTCTTGTGTGTTAGTTACCCTGTTAGACAATTTTAATAATTCACTTTGAATTTTTCTCATAACAAGCTCTTCTGTCCACATGAAGTTGGCGATGGGGGAGGTTGGCAAGATGAAAGAGGGAGAGATGGGAGGGAAGTTTGAGGAAGGAAGTAGAGACTGGAGGGAAAAAAGTGTAGAGAGCGAGAGAGAGGTAGAATTGAGGGTGTGCCCGGATTGTGGAAGAGAAGAACAGTTCAACAAATCTGACGATTTGATAGGCAGAAGCGGTAACATGGAAAAAGGAAAAACAGCAGCTAATGGATACAGATTGTACCCTATAATTCATCATATCAGATTATCTTCTCCTATTTCTCAAGTATCTTATAGAATACAGAATGAGGCAACGTAATTCATAATATTAATTCTATAGAACATTGGACAGTGCAGGAATGGGCCCCTTGCCACACTGATCATTATGCCAGTCTAAATAATATCACCCCCTGGTGTGTATCCCTCCATTCCTTCCCTGTTCATGTGCCTGCCTAAATGGCTCTTGAATTTTGCCAACATACCTGCTTCCACCATGCCTGACAGTGCAATCCAGGCACCTATCACTTTCTGTGTGTAAAAAAAATTGCCCCAGAAATCCCCTTTAAACTTTCCTCCTCTCACCAAATCTATGCCCTCCAGTATTTGACAATGCCATCCGAGATATAGACGACAATATACCTACCCTATCTATGCCCTTGGCATGCCATCTATTGCCCTCTGACTTTCCAGAGAAAACAATGCGAGATTATCCAACTTCTCTATAACTGATGCCCTCCAATGCAGGCAACATCCTGGTGAACCTCTTCTGAATCCTCTCCATAGCACCCATATCTTTGCTGCAATGTGGCGATCAAAACTCCAACTGCGGCCTAACTAAAGTTATATACAGCTGCAACATCCCAACTTTTATATCAACGCCCTGAGTCATGCAAGATTCCTTTTCCATCTATGTTGCTACTTTCAAGGAGCGATAGAGTTGCCCCTCAAGATTCCTCTGTACATCCATGATTTGAAGTATTCATAAGATCATGAGACCACATTTACTCCAGATCATTTTTGTATGCATTTTTAATTATATTAATTTTTATGATCATGTTCTGCCATTTCATATGATCATGTTCTGCCATTTAAGGTATACTTTCCTCTTGCATTTGACCTCCCAAAATGCAACACCCCCAAGGCTTGTGTGGATTAAACTCCATCTGCCATTTGTCCACTTAAATTTCCAACTGACCTATATGCTGCTGTATCCTTTTGACAACCTTCTTCAATATGCACACCTCCACTAATTTTTACGCAGCCATTCTGAAGGGGAAAAAGGTCTATTTATTTTAGTCACATCTTCTCCCATAAGGATGAATTGGAGAACATGTCACAACTTTCATTTACATAGTGCTTTTAACAGAAAATGTCTGTTACTCGAGGCACTTCATATGAGTGCTATCAAACAAAATTAACATTTTATTCCAGACAGAAATCTTAACGTGGATAACAATGTTGGTCAAAGAATGATTTTTATGAAAGAGGAAGGGTGGGTAGAGGAGAGAGAGAGAGAGAGACCTCCTACGCTGCACACATGTTTTGGTCCCACACGACGCCGTCCTCTGACCTCTTCATCAAGGATACGATGGCCCTTACCAAGTCATCCAAAGTCTACCCAAAGGTTTGTCATCTATCGGAACGGAAAAACTAACACCGTATCCGTCGACCGGTTAAAGCCAGCATACATCGAGAACCAACCGACTGACTACCTCACCCACCGAACTGGCGAAGTCACAAGACCCCAACACTTCCTGTCAAAGACCTCCCACACTGCAGTACCAAACAAGATCAGGCCGTAAAATCAACCCACCAGAGGGGTGGGACAAAGTCAGGCAGTCACCGCCTTGTATGACTCGGTGGCTGAGGGGGAAGCTGTGGCGCCTTCACGCCTACGTTGGTTTTGCATACAGCCTGCCACTGATAGTTTCAAAATGGAGGGAGTCAGGCTTTAGCAGCCTGCCACTGATAGTTTCAAAATGGAGGGAGTCAGGCTTTAGCAGGCTGGCTGCAGCCTCACGAGAAGGTCCAGCCACAAGAGCTCAATAACAATGCAAGGACAGATGCACTAATTGGCCTTATCTGCACACGGGTTATGATTGGTGAGAATGTAGGTAAAAAGGACTACTGGAATAAACGGGACACAAGGTGCCTGGCTCAGCTAAGTGTCGTTCTTTGCTTTCTGTTGTTGGATTCAGTCGATCCTCACAAGCCAAAGTCTCAACACTTGCTACTGAATGGAACTAAAACGCAATCACTTTCACAATGGCCGCTCCAAAATGGCCACCCTGCTAAAGCCTGACTCCCTCCATTTTGAAACTATCAGCCCTTACCTTCACAGATGCTCCCACAATTCTCCTCTTCCCAGCACTGCAATTTCTTGGGAAATGACCAAGCCCTAATAGCTGATTTTTAAACCTCCATGAAGTCCTCTGCAATATTGCTTGCATTAACCTGCACATAGGGATCGCATTGTCAGGGTCTCCTTTAGACGTCTCTTAAATTCTGGGAATTTGAGGAAACCGTAGAGGTCAATAGATTATTGGACATCAGGGGAATTGAGGGCTGGAGCCAGTGCAGAAAAATGAGATTGAGGGGTTCATTGGCATCGCTGCTTGTACTTCTTATATTTAGTAGTTGCATTAACGAATCACATGGCTGTTCACCCTAATTAACTTCTAATTAAAATTCGGGTGAACAGCCTATGTTTTATGCTGTAAAAAAAATCGCAATGCCTCTCCACATTCAGTGCTTTCCCAATGAAGAGGCGGGTCATTGTTTTATTTAATGTTACCTTAAGTCCACAGGCCTGATGGTGAAACATATACAGCTCTTGAAATTAAAGTGCCGCAGTGCTGTTCTTGAAACATGAGATTTCATTCAATTATTGACATGATAGTTAACAGAAACACAGCTCTGCACAGTTTATTTATATTTCCCAACACCACATTGATTGAAGCAGGCCTCTACATTTAAAGAAGAAACTAGACAGATGGTCTTAAGTAGCCAAAGCCACCCTTTTTATCACTAGCTTTTGATGGCCTTGAAGGAGATGATAGTTCAATGGGTCAATGATTCCTGTATTATCACCCCTCCCAAGGTACAGTGAAATATTTTTTTTGCATACAGATCAGCAAGACTATCACCATTCATAAGCATAGTCCCCGGTTAGTACAAATGGTACAGAACAGCCCCACTGAGACCAAATGCAAGAGTCACAATTTTGGCACCATTTTACAGTCCCAGCTGCAACTTGCCTCAATGGCCCATTGCAGCCGTCACCTCCATTCCGGTCGTCCCCTGAAATGACATCCCTCTCCTTGCACGGCCCTCTTCAGCCCTTGTTCCCTGGGGGGGCACCTCCCATGGCTGACAATAGACAATAGAAAATAGGTGCAGGAGAAGGCCATTCGGCCCTTCGAGCCAGCACCGCCATTGAATGTGATCATGGCTGATCATTCTCAATCAGTACCCCGTTCCTGCCTTCTCCCTATACCCCCTGACTCCGCTATCCTTAAGAGCTCTATCTAGCTCTCTCTTGAATGTATTCAGAGAATTGGCCTCCACTGCCCTCTGAGGCAGAGAATTCCACAGATTCACAACTCTCTGACTAAAAAAGTTTTTCCTCATCTCTGTTCTAAATGGCCTACCCCTTATTCTTAAACTGTGGCCCCTGGTTCTGGACTCCCCCAACATTGGGAACATGTTTCCTGCCTCTAACGTGTCCAACCCCTTAATAATTGTATACGTTTCGATAAGATCCCCTCTCATCCGTCTAAATTCCAGTGTATACAAACCTAGTCGCTCCAGTCTTTCAACATATGACAGTCCCGCCATTCCGGGAATTAACCTGTCCTTGAGGGCGCGGAAGGCAAGACCCCTCTTCATACCAGGCCTTTTGTCCAGCATCTGTCGCTGTCTCCCTCCATCCTCCTCTCCGCGGCTTCCCTCTCTGGGCAGGTTTTCGGTTCTACGGCGTGTGAGCCTGGCCTGCTGTTGGGATATGGCCGCTGGTCACCGGGAGTAGTTCTCGTCGTGTGCAGTTCACTGGGAGTGCTAATCTTTGATGGAGGTATAATCAGAGTTGCATATCTAGGAAGAAATGTTTTGGAAACCTAACTGGATCAGGTACACAACTCAGCTCCAGAGCTCAAGATAAACATGCCTTTGACAGCCTTGGAGAATGACCATCAGGAGATGATAGCAGAAGGGGGAGAACCAGATTAATTTCCTCAAAAAACATTGCATGGTATGGGAGCACTAAGCCAATCAAGGACCCATTCATCTAAAGGAATGAGCCTTCCATGTAATCAAAAACACTGCAGTAAAAAACTGAAGTCAAAACAGAAAATGCTAGAAGATCTCACAAGGTCAGGCAGCTTGTATGGTCATCGAAACAGTTAACATTCCAGATCGAGGACCCTTAAAACTGGAAAGGTTTCCACATAGATGCTGGCTGTTAATCCAGCATTATCTATTTTTATTTGTGCCTTCCACATAGATCACCCAGCAGCACATTATACTTTGAATATTTCCCAGGAATATTTCTCCATTACCAAACACACCAGCTTCTATTCAAGGGCAATGGTATTCCATAGCATCCACCGGGGGAAAATGGAGAATATAAACATGGTCTAGCTCAGTGTTAATGTTTGCGTTAGCTTTTTGAAGATTTTCTTAAAAATACCTGGAACTGCAATTGCTTTGAATGAATCTTGTGTAACGGTTCATGTTTCTGGAAGCCACCACTTCCGCCCAGCAGTCGATTGCCTTTCCTCCTACACCGCTGGCATGCTTAGCCATTCTTCTAAAAGCCTTACACATTTTGCTTTTATAGGCTACAAGGTTATTATTGCACTGATTTTTTCAGTCTGAATTATGCTTGGTTTTAAATGGCTGAAGAAGTAGTTCAGGAAACTTTACGTACCCTGATCCGTTTTTGCGTTCCCAGCGGTGATATACATTCACTTTGCTTGGATAATGTGCCATGACCTGGAAGATAGGTTGCCTTGCATAATTTGGCTCAGTGTTTCAACTATCCTGCTCTATGCACACCTTGGAAAACCGGCCCTTACCCTTCTCAGAATAGGGCCTAGTCATTAAGATTTTTATTTCATACCACCAAGGTACTATTCTTGTTACTGTGTCAGAATAATCTTTGGTCTGAATGACTTTATCTCAATTGAATGCTGTGTATTGTGTTTGTTTTATCAATTATTACATCCAAGAACATTGATTATCCCAAGCCTTAAACTAGTGAAGCCTTCTTGAGGAGAATAAAATCTACATGGAAGTGGCACCTTCCTGTCTAGATTATATTCTGTTCTAGAAGCCAAAAGTTTTGCATGGATTGTCTTGGACATTACAATGTACAACCAGAATAGTTTTTAGAGTTAAAATATAACTTTTGTTGACTGGCTTAAATTGCAGAAGTGTTGGAGGCAGATTTAGTGATCAGTATGTAGAGTTGTTTAGAGTGACGATATACACAATTTGTTTTGCTCGCATTGGTGGTCAACATTATTCATGCAATATTTATGACCCAATGTTTATGGCTAGAAGACACACAGGTCGAAGGACTCGAAATTGCAAAGGACTTAATAGTAAGGGTCATGGAAGGGAAGGAAATGGAGTGACAGAATATGGATAAAGAAATGACAAACATGTTATTGAGACCAACTTTGCTACTAACTTCCATCACACCCTGAAATTCACTTGGGCCATTTCTAACACCTTTCACCGCTTTCTTGACCTCTCTGTCTTCATCTCAGAAGTCAAACAATCCACTTACATTTACTATACACCCACTAATTCCCACCACTACCTAGACTAGATCTCTCCCATCCTGTCTCTTGTAAGGATGCTGTTCCTTTCTTTCAGTTTCTTTGTCTCCACCCTTAGGTTGAGGCGATCTATTGGAGATGTCCTCCTTTTTCAGGAAGTGTGGCTTCCCCTCAACTATGTTTGATGGAGTGGTCTCCAACTCCTCCATGTCCCGCACTTCTCTCAGACTGCTTCTACCCAGATAGAACAGAGATGGAGTTCCCTTGGTCCTGAACTTTCAACTTATCAGCCTCCGTAACCGACACGCCTTTCTTCGTCATTTTCGCCAGCTGCTACATGGTTCGACCACTATTCATCTCTTCCCCAAGCTACCTTAACTGCATTTCCCAGGAAATTCTCTCTCTGTGACTCCCTGGTTAGCTCATCACTCTCGATCCACCCTTCCCTGACCCTCGGCAATTCCCCTGTAACTTGGAGGCGCAACGCCTTTCCCTACTCTTCTCTCTCATCACCATTCTGTGACCTAAACAGCCCTTTGAGGCGAGGCAGAGATTCCCTCGCACTTCCTCCAATTTTATCCATTGTGTTCACTGCTTTCAATGTGGCCTCCTCTACATTGGTGAGACCAAGTGTAGACTGACCAACTGCTAGAACACCTACACTCTGTCTGCAGTGACCATCCTGAGCTCCAGAGTTGGATATCACGTCAGTTAACCTGTCCATTTCCACAGGGCTGTCCTAGGTCTTCCCCACTGCCAGGGTGAAGCCAAACACATAATAGAAGAATAGTACCTCATGTTCTGCCTGCATGGACTACAACCCATTGGGATTTACATTGAATTTTCCATTTCAGTTAACCTACAGTTCCTGTCCTTTCTCTATCTTTCTGAACCACCCAGATTCTCTCAACCTCCCATTCTTTCCACCCCCCAGCACCCCCCCCCCCCCGGTATTTAGTTATTTAGTTTATTTCCCCTCCCCAGCTGGTTCCATCTGCCCGTCACCCACACACTTATCCGATTGAGTCTCCTAACCCTTCTCCAATAGTTCCATCTGTTCATCATCCCCTCCCCCTTACGTGATTCTATTTATCACTCTCCACATCAGATCACAGAAACTGCTGCCCATTGTTATCTCCTCATCACCTTCCAGCCCCTGTCTCTATCTCCACCCTCCCTCCCCATCATCATCATCCCCCTCCTCACCTACTTCCATCTTTTGCCTAAGATAGACACAAAGTGCTGGAGTAACTCAGTGGGTTAGACAGCATCTCCGGTGCCTGTGTCTGCTTCACATCTCCTCTCTTTATACTGGCAATTTCAGTAACTTGAAATGGAATATGGTCAATTAAAGCACTTGCATTTCCCCTCAATCTTTAATATTTTATATCCGCCCATTGAAGTTCATTGATGATATTATTTTAAGAGTGGTTTCGCTTGTATTACATTGATTAGTAGATTTACAGGCCTTCTTCAGGTATACAAATGCTTGATTTATGGACATAAATATGGTATGTAGGTTAATTGGCTGGGTAAATGTAAAAAAAAAAAAATTGTCCCTAGTGGGTGTAGGATAGTGTTAATGTACGGGGATCGCTGGGCGGCGCGGACTTGGTGGGCCGAAAAGGCCTGTTTCCGCGCTGTATATATATGATATGATATGATATGATGTGTACATACGAACAATCCGCAACAATCAGGGGCCTGGGCAGGCTGAGCAGAGCTGGGAGTGCTGAACAGACTCACTCACACCCTCACTAAGTCACTTGCTCTTGCTGCCACTGCTCGTTCTCCCATCACAGGTGTTCGTTCCTGTGCTCCTCTCCCACACTCAGGTTTTGCTTATTTCTGCTTTGTGGAAAAATTGAAGTCACAAACAATTCTTAGGGAGTAGCCCTGGGACTGCCGTACTGGTCAGAAGTCAACCGTCCCATTGTCAGTAAATTAAGTAAAATTAATTGGTAACGATGTATATGGCATTGAACAGCACTGAAGCGATGAATGCCAAATGTTTCTGGGGCATTTAAATTTGGATGCTCATGTTGATAGAAGAATCAATGTAAAGAGAAATGAAGAAACAGTTGCTAAAGTGGTATTCAAATCGGGCAGGAGATAACTCAGGCAGATAACATTAAGGACAATCCAAATAGAATGTTTAAGTATATTAAGGGGAAAAGGGTAACTATAGAAAGGATAAGGCTCAGAAACCAAAGTGCTTATCCATGTGTGGAGCCATAGGAAATGGGCAATGTCCTGTTGAATATTTCTGCTCCGTTTTGACCAAGAAGACAAGGAGATGGGAAAACTTGGGAAAGTTCATGGAGATGTCTTCAGGACATTTCACATTACAATTAAGGGGGTGTTGGAGTTTTAAAATGTATGAAGGTAGATAAATCTACCGGGTCTGATCAGATATATTCAAGGACATGGTGGGAAGCTAGAGAAGAAATTACAGGAGCCCTGGCCTTCATCAATCATAGGATTGAGTAGAGAAGTTGGGACATTATGTTACAGTTCAAGATGTTGGTGAGGCCGCACTTGGAATATTGTGTTCTGTTATAGGAAAGTTGTCATTAGGATAGGAAGAGTGCAGAGAAAATTAGCAAGGATGCTGAGGGGACTCAAGAGCCTGAGTTATAGCGAGAGTTTGGGCAAGCTTTATTCCCTGGAGTACAGAAGGCTGAAAGGATGAGAGGAGATCTTATTGAAACATATAAGATTATTAAGGGGTTGGACACGTTAGAGGCAGGAAACATGTTCCCAATGTTGGGGGAGTCCAGAACAAGGGGCCACAGTTTAAGAATAAGGGGTAGGCCATTTAGAACTGAGATGAGGAAAAACTTTTTCAGTCAGAGAGTTGTGAATCTGTGGAATTCTCTGCCTCAGAAGGCAGTGGAGGCCAATTCTCTGAATGCATTCAAGAGAGAGCTGGATATAGCTCTTAAGGATAGCGGAGTCAGGGGGTATGGGGAGAAGGCAGGAACGGGGTACTGATTGAGAATGATCAGCCATGATCACATTGAATGGCGGTGCTGGCTCGAAGGGCCGAATGGCCTCCTTCTGCACCTATTGTCTATTGTCTATGGTGATCTTATAGAGGTGTATAAAATCATGAGGGGAATAGAAAGGAATCTAGCGAATACACTGTCTTTTTTAAAGGGTAGGAGAATCATGAACTAAGAGGTAGAGGTTTAAGGGTAAAGGGGAAAGATGTAATAGGAACCCGAGGGTGAATTTTTTTTCTCCACATAAGGTTGTGGATGAGCTGCCAAATGAAGTATTTGAGGTAGGTACAATAAAACATTCAAAAGACATTTGGACAAGTAACATAGATAGGAAAGGTTTAGAGGGACATGGGCAAAATGCAGGCTAATGGGACTAACTAAGATGGAGCACCTCGGTCAGCATAGTAAGGTTGCCATTCCTCACCCATCTTGCCCAGATGATGAATCCCACTGTAATTCTTGATTACACTTTCTATGATACCACCAATTTTAGTTTCACCAGCAAGCTTACTTATCATGCTTTGCACATTCTCATCCAAATTGTCGATGTATATGGGACCAGCACCGATCCCCGAGGCACACCTCTAGTCATAGACCTTCAGTCCGAATAACAACCGTCCACCACTACCCTCTGCTTCCTACCATGAAGCCAATTCTATATCCAGTTAGCTAGCTCCCCCTGTATCCCATGCAATCTAATCTTCCAGAGCAGCCTCGGATGCTGAATCTTATCAAAGGTCTCGTTGAAGTCCATATAGACTGTGACTTCGGCCCTGTCCTCATCAACTTTTTTGGTTACTTTTTCCAAAAACTCCATCAATTTTAAGGCACGATTTCCTATGCACAACACCATGCTGACTATCCCTAATTAACCCCTGCCTTTCCAAATGCTTGTCCCTCGGAAACCTCCCCAGTAACTTTCCTATGGCAGGAATGTTAGGATGACTGGTCTACAGCTCCCAGATTTTTCTTTGCAGCTCTTCTTAAATAGAGACACATTAGCCACCCTCCAGTTTTCCGACACTTCATCAGTCTAATCATGATTCATATATCTCAACCAGAGCTCCTGCACTTTCTTATCTAGCTTCCCACAGCGCCCTTAACTATATCTAATTAGGTCCAGAAGATTTATCTACCTTACAGATAGCTTAGGACATTCAGCACGTCCTCAGCTGTAATACCAATTGACGTCAAGACATCAAAGACTATGTCAAGGCTCTTAAGTCTTTATGTCTTTCTCCGTGGCAAAAACAGGAGAAATATTAATTGAGGACGTTGTAAATCGCCTGCGGTTCCACACATTGATGACCACTTTGGTTTCTGAGGGACCCTTTTTCCCTTAACATATTTATAAAATCTCCCCAGCGCCATTGTTTTGTTTAACAGCAAAAGGCATATCCTGTGATCATTCAATTAAACAATCAACACCAGAGGCCTTCTAAAGTTTGAGGCTTCTGTGTACTGCTTACTGCAGCTTGCAGCTCCTGGATCTCTGGAAGAAAGCAGATTGTGGGGGCTTGGGGTGACCTGGCCACAGTGCATTTTCAGATAGATTTGTATTCAGGGGATCGCACCTGTTAATCTGGATGGTATTTTAATTCCACCTGTGATAGGGGCTAGTGGAATCAAGGGATAAGGGGAGAAGGCAGGCACAGGTTACTGATTGTGGATGATCAGCCATGATCACAATGAATGGCGGTGCTGGTTCGAAGGGCCAAATGGCTTGCTCCTGCACCTATTTTCTGTGCTTTTATGTTTCTATATAATAAATCTCAGTAATTTGTTGTGCCATCTCATCATGGCAATCTATTAAATCATTTTACCGTTTTTAGCAATGAAAACAGAAGGGAGAGAAAATATATGAATGCAGATATTGACCAGAAATAATGTGTTTATATTTAAATCATGTTTGAACTTCAGGCTGTCTTTGTGACTCTGAGGTGGACAATTTTTAGCTAGTTATTGCTAATCGTTTAAGGAAGTGAAGTGTTTCCGTAGTTGGTATGGAAAATATTTTGGGCTTTCAAACAAGCAAATACAAATTAACTGACCAGAAAAAACTGATTTGATCTATTTTAGGTTTCTGGTGTTCCTGACTTACCAAAATTACTATGAGTACCCACTGGCAACATACTTGGAGTATCCAATCCTAATTGCACAAGGTAATCTATGATTTGGCAAACTACAAGACTGAAAAACAATGTGCTGATCGTGGTCAGAGTGAGGAAGGAACCATCCTATTGTTGATTATGTGAAAAAGTAAAAAAGGATCCCGACAGTGTATGTGGAATAAAATGGATCAATTTGTGAATGTAGCAGAGCTGGTGCTGCCTCTACTGCTGAGACTATTGAGGGTAAAGAAGTTTTGCAGGTTGTGTAACATTGAACCCTACAGGTTCTAAGTCTGATCCTTGGCAACTATGGAGGTAGCATATGAGGTGCTGTGAATAGATCTTGTGTTTGCAATAGATAAAGCACCACCCCTCATTTCCTGGTACTTCTAGTAACCCATGTTCAATGATTCTTACTGGATAGGATATTGGTTGGATTTACATGAGTTAGGTTCGGCTTTGCCATGCTCCCGTGATGGATTACCAGATGCCTGACAGTGACGAGGCAGCCTTTTATCTGAAGAGATGCCAGCATGTTGGAAAAAAAGAAAAAGGACATTGAATATAGCATGCGATACATAAGATCTGAACAAAAACCTCCTTATAAGCTGAATAAATCTTTTGGCCTGCTTTCAGTGTCCAGATGGTTGGAAGAGAATAAAATATTGTGAAGATACAATATATATTTTTTAAATCGGCTGTTCTTGCATGAAATCTGGAAGAGAAAATGTTAATGATTAGTCAGCATTTGAAAGAGCAAAGATTGGTTATGGTTTTACTGATTCATCAATGAAGATTATTGACACTTGTTGGTTGGATGACTTCAATCCAAATTTTAATAAGTAGCTGAACTTTGATCGAGAGCCAATAGTGAATTTGTGACAATTTTGACTATTACGTGCATTACTAATGCTGATATATTTTGCTTTTGCAGATGCTATTTTATTGATGTGCATTCTCTTTTACAATGGAAACATAGGGACATCCTTACCCTATGCAGTACTGTATCCTTTCAATTTTATCCAAATCAAGCAATCCTAATGTAACTCATCCTTTTCTTTTAGCTAATGCTTGTGGTTCAAGTTGATACCTGATGACCATTTTAACTACTGGTAGATCCAGGAATTCTGTTACAAAAACAGGCTCGTCTCTGCGACATTCACCTCAGGACCTCCCAAAATATTTGAGCACTTCTGTGTTGACAGTTTTGTAACGTAGATAACTAGATATTCTGGGGTGGTGGTGGTGGAGGGGGGTTGTAAACTTCACAAATTAACAATTCGCAACTCAAATCCTTTCGTCTCACACTTTCTGTCTTTTCAATCACCCCTTACCAATCAAATCCTCCCTCACCTGTATCAGCCTATTGCCTGCCAGGCTTTGTTCTGCCCCTCCTCCTCCCGTACTCCACACAATCAATCTGAAAAAGGGTCTCACCCGAAACATCACCTATCAATTTTTTCATGTTCTCCAGAGATGCTGTCTGACCCCCTGAGTTATTCCAGCAGTTTGTATCTTATTTTGTAAACCAGTGTCTACAGTTGCTTGTCCCAGGAGATTTATCTATCTTCATATGCAAGTTAACTGTACCAAGTTCTCAAGCCTTCATTTCTTTCTCCATGGTAAAAACAGAAGAGAAATACTTATTGAGGACCTTGTACTTCTCCTGCAGTTCACAGAGATGACAGATTTGGTTTCAGAGGGGCTCTATTCTCTCCCTTGTTATCCATTTTCCAAAATGTACTTGTAAAAACTCTTTGGATTCTCCTTCACTTGGGATTTGGGCTTTGTTTTGTTTTGCACTATCTTGGGATTTTAATTTATTCAACTTTGTGGTTTGTTTGTTTGTTATTTATTGAGTACTGTGATTACAAACATGTTGTGCTCCTGCAAGTCAGAATTTCATAGTTCCATTTTGGTACATATGATAATTAAACACACTTGACTCTCTCTCTTGACTCTTAATTCTATCTGCCAGAGCTATCTTCAGCCCTCTTGCTCTCCTGATTTCCTTCTTAAGTCTGCACCCCAATTCCCAAAACTCCTGCTTTGGGGATACAATTGATCCCAGGTGTCTATGCCTGGCCCATGCCTCCTTTTCCCTGACCAGAACTTCAATTCCTCTTGTTGTCCAGGGTTCCTTACTCCCAGCCTCCCTGCCCATCACTAACAGGAACATGCACGTCTGGAAGCAATAAATACTTTGAAGACTTCAAACATTACTGAATGAAAAAGTGCTTACTGTGTTTGGCGCTGATACAAGAGTAACTTCAACAAAATTACTATCTCTGCTGTGAAACGGGTTTGCTGAGAGAGTGAATATTTAATCACCGCAAATATGTTCATTTTATTCGTGTGGTATTATTATCATCAATGCATAATGTAAAAATATTGATATCAATTGGGACTTATTTAATTATCTTCTACACTTTAAATTGCAAATTGTTACTTGTTGAAGTGTTAATACATGGTGGATAATGGAGGGCCTTCACCTCCCATGCAAAGTGCCAATATGGGCCTTTGCCAAGATAAAGAAAATACACATTGTGTGCAGAATAGCATGGTAAGGGTGAATTCAGCAAATGTTGGAGAGGGGTTAACGAACACGTACAAGATGTCTGCAGGAGAACAATTGAAAAAGTAATAGAAAACTAATTAAAAAGAAAGGGCATGGAAACAGACAGTGGAGATGGATTGGTCAAACAACAAGCTTTCCTCTGTTGTATGCAGCAAATGGAAAAAAGCATGTGATTCCTGGTAAATAAGGCAGCGGTCAATTTGGGTTAGAATTTGTGCTTTATCAGCTTGTGGTTATTGCATTAAAGACTGCAAATGTCTTTTTTACAAAGCAATACCAAACTTTGGGACTGTGGATAGACACAAAATGCTGGAGTAACTCAGCAGGTTAGGCAGCATTTCCGGCGAAAAGGAACAGGTTACATTTCGAGTTTGAGACCCTTCACACTGAGAGTCAGGGGAGAGGGAATCTAGAGATATGAAAAGGTGCAGACTGCAGGTTAGATTAACGGGTGTTTTGATAATAAATTAGAACCCCAATACGAATAATCCAGAAAATGCGAGTTCAAATTATTCTCACTGATGGTTGTACAATTTGAATTTGGTTTAGAAATACAAAGCTTGTAGCAGCAAAGGTAACCACGCTGTTGCTGATTTGTTATCAAGATGTAAATGGTTTATAAACATCTGACAGGAAATTCAGACAGCCTAACTCCATATCTATTCCAATTCCACACTGTGCATGGTCTTAGGAATGGCCAATATATGGTAGAAATGGATGAAGGAAATCAAACCATGCTAAACTTTGTGATGATAACCTGTTCAGAAGTACATGTGCCAGATTCTCTCAGTGATGGTGCCCAGGCAAAGCCAGATTTTATTTAGATATTAATATTGTTCAAAATGTGTAGAGTTCAACAGAGGAATATTTACAATTATGAATTCAGACTCTCAGGCTGATAATTGGAAAGTTAAAGATATCTTTTGTAACTTTAAAGATAAAGTGTTACTTAGAATGGAATGTTCCTGGAATTGAAGCAAATGCAAAGAACAAAATAAAGTGTACATAAGGAAAAGATTCAAGTCAAGACAGTGAAAATTAACATTACATATTAGCTTGAATCAAATCAATCTTTGACTGGTTTTTGTTGCTTTTTTCTCACCCTTCCTTAAAGTGAAAGTTAACTTTGATTGCTTAATATCTTAGTCTGCCTGGTGTTATTCAAAACTTTAATTTGTATAGTGTCTTGACAACATTTGGGGGATAAAACTGCCTTTGTTGGGTATTTGATGATAAAATATCTCCGCCTAATATTCTACATGCAAAATGTGATCAACTTGAATTCCATTTTTAGTTTCTACCTAAACAATGTTCAGATTTATCATTGGTTGGCGACTTTTAACAATCCATAGGTTAATTATAGACTTGGCTATGGTAAGTATTTTTTAAGTGTTGTATTTGTTTGGCATTTGTGAAGAGCCTCTTTGCAAAATAATGTACTTGTGTGGGAGTATAATCTGTTTATTTCTAGTATATTTATTTAAGAGTAAATCTAATCACAGGTCATCTTAAATCATTGACTGGTAAAGGTAGTTCATAACCCATTTACAACTGGAACACCAATGCTTCTTGCAGAATTATTTTGGGTAACATTTAATGCTGACATTAGGCAATGCTATTCTTCATCAGTTTTGCACTGAGAGACCATGGATGCGTGCAATACTGTATACAGACACAGATGTTTGTGGCTTTGTGTTTTTGTTTTGCAAAACAGTAGCCCCTCATAAATGGCACAAGTACCATTTGTGGTAAACTTTAAATTAATATAAATTCTTCCAGCCAAAGTATTCTGGCAATCGATAGGTAAAATGATCTTGACCCAAGTATACTGTTATCCCTGGTTTAACCAACTTGTTGCCTCGACCTTAGTCATAACATGACCTTAATCAACAACACCACAGTCACATCTGTGGAGTCAGTTATGTTCCTTGGAACCATCATCTCCAGGAACCTTAAATGGGGGGCCACCATCGACCCCACAGTCAAAAAGGCCCAACAGAGGATGTACTTCCTGTGGCAACTGAGGAAACACTGCAAGGGCCAGGAAGCGAGATAATCTCTGACCCCTCTCACCCTGGCCACAAAATCTTTGAAGCACTTCCCTCTGGAAGGCGACTTCGGACTGTCAAAGCAGCCACAGCCAGACATAAAAACAACTTTTTTTCCATGAGTAGTAGTTCTACTCAATAACCAAAGTCTGGGGTCCCTTTTTTGCTCTGGTTTATTTTCACCCACATGTTGAGACCGTAATGTTGTATCATTATTGTTTTGATGTGTTTATGCATTATTCTTAATTGCTAACTGTATGTTTGTGTGTCATTTGTGAGCGGAGCACCAAGGCACATTCCTTGTATATGCACATACTTGGCCAATAAACTTATTCATTCATTCATTCATTCATTCATAATGCTGGCAATGCAGCCAAACCAAGCTGTCACAGTGAATATTATTATTCTTGTTTGAAATTTAAGAAGCCACTTGTAGTATAAGTACTAAATTTAGTATGGTAGTGTTGCTACAGTGCCCTTCATAATGTTTGGGACAAAGACCCATCAATTATTTATTTGCCTCTGTACTCCACAATTTGAGATTTGTAATAGAAAAAAACCACATGTGGTTAAAGTGCACATTGTCAGATTTTAATGAAGGCCATTTTCATACATTTTGGTTTCACCATGTAGAGATTACAGCAGTGTTTAAACATAGTCCCCCCCATTTCAGGGCACCATAAAGTTTGAGACACAGCAATGTCATGTAAATGAAAGTAGTCATGTTTAGTATTTTGTTGAATATCCTTTGCATGCAATGACTGCTTGAAGTCTGCGATTCATGGACATCATCAGTTGCTGGGTGTCTTCTCTGGTGATGCTCTGCCAGGCCTGTCTTGCAGCCATCTTTAGCTTGTGCTTGTTTTAGATTTAGATTTAAATTTAGAGATACAGCGCGGAAACAGGCCCTTCGGCCCACCGAGTCTGCGCCGCCCAGCGATCCCCACACATTAACACTATCCTATACACACACTAGGGACAATTTTTACATGTACCCAGTCAATTAACCTACATACCTGTACGTCTTTGGAGTGTGGGAGGAAACCGAAGATCTCGGAGAAAACCCACGCAGGTCATGGGGAGAACGTACAAACTCCGTACAGACGGCGCCCGTAGTCAGGATCGAACCTGAGTCTCCGGCGCTGCATTCGCTGTAAGGCAGCAACTCTACCACTGCGCCACCGTGCCGTTCTAGTCCCCTTCAGTTTTCTCTTCAGCATATAAAAGGCATGCTCAATTGGGTTCAGATCGGGTGATTGACTTGGCCACTCAAGAATTGCCCATTTTTAGCTTTGAAAAACTCCTTTGTTGCTTTAGCAGTACATTTGCGATCCACAGAAGGAACTGCCGGCCAATGGGTTTTCAGGCATATGTTTGAACTTGAGCAGATAGAATGTGTCTATACACTCCAGAATTCCTTATGCTACCACCATCAGCAGTTGTATCATCAATGAAGATAAGTGAGCCAGTACCTTCAGCAGCCATACATGCCCAGGCCATAATACCTCCACCCCCGTGTTTCACAGATGAGGTGGTATGCTTTGGATCTGGGGCAGTTCCTTCTGTCCTCCATACTTTGCTCATGCCATCACTCTGATACGAGTTTATCTTCGTCTCATCTGTCCACAAGACCTTTTTCCAGAACTGTGGTTGCTCTTTTAAATACTTCTTGGCAAACTATAACCTGGCCATCTATTTTTGCGGCTAACCAGTGGTTTGCATCTTGCAGTGTAGCCTCCGTATTTCTGTTCATGAAGTTCTGTTCTGCGGACAGTGTTCTTTGACAAATCCACACGTGACTCATGAAGAGTGTATCTGATCTGTCGGACAAGTTTTTGTGGATTTTTCTTTATTATAGAGAGAATTCTTCCTTGGCCTGCCAGTCCCTTTGCAATTAGTAAGCTCACCAATGCTCTCTTTCTTCTTAATGATGTTCTAAAATTGATTTTGGTAAACCTTAGGTTTGGCTGATGTCTATTAACAGTTGTATTCTTGTTTGTCAGTCTCATAATGGCTTCCTTGACATTCATTGGCACAACTTTGATCCTCATGTTGATAAACTGCAATAGAAAGACTGGAGGAAAAACTAGGTGATGAGAGCTCTTTTATATCTGCACGAAGGAGGCAATTAAACACACCTGAGCAATTACAAACACCTGTGAAGCCATGTGTCCCAAACATTATGGTGCCCTGAAATGGGGGGACTGTGTAAAACGCAGCAGTAATTTCTACATGATGAAACCAAAATGTATAAAAATACCCTTGAATAAAATCTGACAATGTGCACTTTAACCACATGTGATTTTTTTCTATTGCAAATCTCAAATTGTGGAGTACAGAGGCAAATAAATAAATGATGGGTCTTTGTCCCAAACATTACGGGGAGGGCATCGTATCTCTACAGCGCCACTGTATTTGTGTCTTGCTTTAAGATTATTAATAAAGAGAAAGAGCAGGGTACTAGCATGAAGTGAGTCAAGAACTTGTCATGTGAGGGTATAAAATATAGGAGATGGAAGAACAAGTTGGAGGTGCCACTGATATCCAGAAGGATATCAAAGTAGTTTATGGAAAAGTAGCAATATTCAATTGAAACAGAATTGCGTTAAATTTATTTAATCTTGCGCTATTTTTTTCAATTTTAGGCAATGTCCAATATTTATTCCTCCAACATTAGTTAACGAAAAACTTGATATCAGCATTATCATATTGGGGTTTGTGAGAGTATGATGAAAACAAATATCTATACCTACCAGAGCGGCTGCATTATAAAAGCACTACATCGCCATTTGAAAGCTTTAGGTCATTGTATATTTGTGAAAGATGCTATATAAATTTCATTTTTTTCCAGTGGAAGTTTCTGATGAATTTATAATTGTTAGGAATAATCTAAACTGTCTTACCTGCATATTTCAATGGAATGGAATACTTTATTGTCACTTGTGACAAGGCACAGTGAAAGGTTATGCTTGCATACCCAGGGTACGCAGATAGCTGCCACATACGGCGCAGACAAAGTTACAAAGTACACCTGTGGGCTCCTCCTTTGTTCTCCCTCTCCCCCACAGCGGTCCCCCCGCGGTGTGTCCTCCATTGTTCTTCACCCCGCCCCTCCCCACAGTGGTTCTCCCACACTCTCATCGACCGCGAACCGCGGGTCGACCCGTGGGGCTTCACCGCTGCCACGAGACTTCACCACCTCCAAGCAATACTGCATTGGATAGGGTAAACTGTACTGTAATGGCAGTTTCTATACCATCTCGAAATCCCACTTCGATAGCCATTACTTCTCGGGGATGAAATGTAGTTATAGCTTACGCACACGTCGCGCACCCTGATATGACAAAACGAATCTTCCAAACTCCTTTTCTTCATTAATTGGTTTTATTAAAGTAGCACAAATCATTGAGTAATTCATCAGTTTCCATACTTTATCAACTGTTTCTTCTTCAAACAATATCTAGAAATTCTTGCAGTTATTACCGTATGGTTCTTACAAATATAGTTGGTGCGAGCGCATGTGTGGTAAAGAACTGTATGTTCACCATCCTCCGAGTCTAAACTGACCCACAACCTCTGTCGACACACTAGCCTCCTCCCATCTAGACACTCCCCATTACGCATTAAGTCACACCCACAAGCAGGCAAAAAAGACATAAACGAGAAATATTAAAACATAGCCATAACACAATGACAATAACTGAATTAAGCATAAATGGCTCCTACATGTACCTCAATTGATTCGTCATCAGATACCGTTGCGCAAAAGAATGAGTACGTTAATGATTTACCCGTGGAAGTTTAACATTTCCGCTTGACTACCATTTGATTTTTCACCTTAATGAATGAGTAAATACACCACAAATCTCAATCTTTGTGTGCTCCCAAAGTTTGAGCAGATTAGGAAGGACAATGTTGTTCAGATGTCAGCAACAGTTTGTCTGAGATAGCAAAATAAAAGTTTGGACACATTGGGGGGAAAAAAAGGCCCCAAACCAAATTTACAGAGGATATAAATGGAATTAATTATTTTCAAAAAAAGAGCTTTTGATACACTTGAAATTGAATTTAAGTGGGAGTTCCAATGGCACTGCAACTTTGTAGATTATATTCATTTGTTCTGATGACCATGGTGCAGGAATCCTTCTCCGAAACAAGTATTCTTAAATAATAATTATTCTGTGTGTTTTGGAACATTTTTCTTCCTTTCCCTGCAAAATACAGCCAAATATGGGAAATTCCCCTGAAAAGTAGTGGCCAACTGAAATATTGGTTGACGTGAATAAAAATTAGGAATATAATAGCAGGCAAAATTACTAACAGGGAGGGTGTAATAGAATATTGAGCTGTTCCATCCAAGTACATTACTTACAACCAGTAAATGTGCTAATCCCCACCTTACCTAAACAATTTCTGCCTCTTTAAATCTGTAACCAAACAATATTGAGCCTTCCTTCCAGAAATGTATTGCTGCAAGTACTAATATTTTAATACTTCTTAAGCATATTTGTTACTGTTGTCTGTCCACTTCTTTTTGTTACCATGCTGCGTGGCTGCCAGTCCCAGAGATTTGGGCAGCTAATCCAAGCAGATGTTCCTGTGCTGTACAATGAGAGGTACCATCATTCAGAGGGATTGTTAACCCAAGACCCTGCTGTTAACCCAAGACCCTGCTATCCCTATAGGGCAGTAGATGTTATTTAGTAAGGGCATTGACAAACTGGCAAATTGTGTCCAAACTGGCTGGTAATAGGAGACAGAAGGTAGTGGTGGAAGGATGTTTTTTATGATTTAGGGACTGTGACAAGGGGTGTACCATAGTGACCTTTATTATATATGAAATATATTAATAACTTGGATGTGAATGTGGAAGATATGATTAGTAAATCTACAGATTACATGAAAGTTATTGTTGCTTGATGGTAATGGAGATTGTCGGAGGCTACAGCCAGAAAAAGATCAGTTGGACAATTGGGCAGAGGATAGGCAGATGGCGTTTAAACCTGGCAGACACAACATGATGCGTTTTCAGAAGTCAAATAGAGGTAGGACACATAGTAAATGGCAAGGCAATAAAGGCCGTCATTGAACAGAGACCTCGGGGTCCAAATCCATAGTTCCACTTTTTAGGGTGAGAAAGAAAGCATGAAAAGAGAGACCTTGGGGTTCAACTTCAGTGTTTCTGGAAAGTGGCACCTTTCCTCATCCATAGTGGATAGGGTGAGGAAGAAGGCATATGACATGACTGCCCAGGAGTTGTGAAGAATTGCAATTAGGCTGGAGAAAATGCACAGAGGAGTCACCAGGATGTGTTTGGGGCTGAGGCCAAGTTACGGGGAGAGATTGGATAGACTGAGCTAGTTTTCTCTGGAGTGCAGGATGACCAGAAAGAGCATACAAGATTATGGGAGGATAGATTGTCAAATTTGTTCTCGCATGATCGGGGTATCACAAACAAGAGGGCATGGGGTTAAAGTGAGAAGGAAGAGTTTTAAAGGGCATTTGAGAGACAACTTTTTTCCCCACACATGGCAGCTGATATCTGGAACACCCTGCCAGAGGAGATGGTGAAATCAGATACAAAAAGTACCTCAGAGGAATTTAGACACACTAGATAAGGCATGGAGGGATATGGTCCCTTAATAGCCAAATGGGATTAGTGTAGTTAGCCAAAAGGTCTAGTTCATAACTTTGCTTCAATGTAAATTATAAATGGTGCAGAACAAGCAGTACAGAAAAACCCAAAATGATAATGTAGCAGAAAGTGGACACTTTTCATTTGTTGTTATCCCAGGATCTGAATGCATTATCTTTGATTAATGATTCTGTCCTGTTACTTGAGAGGCTGGATAAAGTGGCATTGAAAATTACTCAGGCCACTACCTCCTTCATGAAAGTCATTATGGTTCTGTAATCTGACATGCTGCAGAAAATAAGATATTTTAGTTTTAAAAATAATTTCCCCTTGTGTCATCAATGACAGAATGCAAAATTACCAGAGTAACTTGCATTATAGGTTGCCATTTTAGGGTACATTTATGCGAGATGACTCTAAATGTAAGACCAGAACATTAATCGATTAATTATTTCAATAGGATTCAAAGCTGTGTAAATCATTGCTCTTCCATACCAATCTTCTTATTTTAATTAATCAAGAATATCAGGATGATTGGTTATCAAACATCAATACAACTGTTTTAGTTTCAGTTAAAACAGGAAACCAGAAAAAAACAGGTTAACAAATGTTTAGAAATTGACAGTTTCACCACACTTTTATTTTACAATCTGTCCTCACCTTTTTTTTCTTGCATGCAGTTTTTTTTCTATTATTCTTGTCTTAACCTTTTCTTGTTTCTTTTTGTTCACTATTCTCTGCACACGAAGCCTAAAAAGCTGATGTGGACTTTGGAAGATGAGGGAAGCCCTGAAGTGGAATGCAAGTGACGATGTCAGGTTTCAAATGTAGCAAGTTGGATGTCAAACAATGGGGTTGCCTGGGGTTTCATTACATCACATTTGGCTCAGCGTTAGCAACCTTGCCTTGGAATCCTAAGATTATCGGCTCATGTCCTTACGTCCCAGTCCAGCCATGTGAGCATGCGAGCCAATGCCCAGCTCTGAATGCGCACCTGTCCCCTCACATTACATGAAAGATCTCATGGTTTTATTTTTTACAAAAGAGTAGTTATTTTAAAAAAATGTATAGTTATCCTTAATTGACAGCACAAAAAATTAACTGTTGGTCTGGCTGCTTGTGGGATTTTGTGGAGGAAAAAAAAGTGATTTTCAAAGGTGGGTCTTGAAATCCAAGTGGTTATTCTTTTTCACTTTAAGGTATAAAATAACTTTAAGAATTGTTTCATTTCAATTGTCAAAGTAGACAATCTTATAAGCTGCTGAGTATGTTTCTCATTGGAATTTCCCAAATTGTCAGTTTGCATCCAGTGGATTCTCATTAGTACCAAAGTAATGTTTTTACAAATATCCAATTAATATAGCCTATGTTAAAGGCACTTCACTGATTGAACATATTGTATCAATTAGTAAGCAGCTGGAATGAACTGATTTAACAGATCATTTTCATCTCTTATTATTTAGAATAAGAATAACATTCCTGGAGGTATTCTTCATTCTCCTTTGATTTAGAATTCATTTGTAGGCAGAGTTGGCCTTTAAAGAATGAATAAGAAAAAAATACTGCATTTACTATTGAAATCTGTAAATGCCATAGGTTCAGATTTGATTTGAAGAGAGACAGTACTTGGGAATTAACTAGTTACTTTCTTTTTGATCAACTCTTTTGTTATAGAATCTATCCACATATATCAGTGCATTAAGTAAATATGCTCAACTTCAGTCCTTGTGGAAGGCCCAGAACTCTGATCAAGTTAATGCCTTGACATGGAGCTTCGCAATCTACACTACTTGCAGTAAGTGTGACGTTGAACTAAATCTCATTTCTCAGCAGATAAAAAATTCAATAATACTGTTATTTGTTGTATAGTGAGCAAGAAATTACACATTGTCAATGACAATTATTAAACTTGTCAGAAGTACAAGTCAACAATTAGACTTAGCGGGCCACAGGATAACTAATGATGATGGGAACTTGCTGCATTGCTTCGACAAAATCAGTTGGGCTAAATAGTCTCCTGTGCTGTAATAATTATTTGGTTTAGTTATCACAACGAGTACATGTATTAGCAGAGCAACAGGGATCAATGAAGGTTAATAAATGCAGGGATTGAGTGTTTGTAAAACCATGGCTGGCTAAGATGAAGAGAAAAGCAGCCAGCACATGAGAATAGACAACTCTCGAAGCAAGAAGTTACAGCAGCAGAATGTTAAAATACTTAATCCTATGGTGCATGATTTTTCTAAATATTCAGATGTTGATTGTCTTTTAAATGTGATTAAATCTTTGAATTGTAATTTTATTATTACTCTTACACAGTGCGAGTCTTTACTACACTGATGACCACCCAAGACACTGCAGGTGAATAGGCTTTTTGATATATATGAAGTCTTCTAATTGTAATCCAAATTCTCAGAATTACTAAATTTAAATAGATAACTCTAACATAGTGAAAACATTACTTTTATCCAAAAGGCAATCACTTTGTAGAATGGTTCTTTGAATGGAAGCAATTTTCATGCATTATTTCATGCAAAGGTCCCAGATGAGAAAAGTTATTTCTGAATATCATAACTAACCACAGTGATTAATATGAAAATTGCTATAGCTATTTTCATCTGGTCTACTAAAAGTATGCTTTCTCATTCAGTATACAACTAAGTAGTCTGCTATTTGATGACAAGTATGTAATTCTGCATTGAAATGACTCGTAGGAGGATAATTCACTGGATATGCTAGCAGTACAGCATGTATTGTGAATCCCTAATTGCTCTTGAAAAAAGTTTATTACTGAGCGGTTTTGGAAGTTAGTTAAGACTTTTAGTCATGTAGGCCAGATCAAGGCAGCAGATTTCATGTCCAAACGGTATTAGTAAAACAGACGGGTTTTGACAGTAATCTGGTAGTCTTTGACATTGCCACTCTTGGGGGAAAAGGTTCTGACTGTTTATTCTATCTATACCTCTTATCATTTTATATAGCTTACCAGGTGTCTTCTCAACCTCCAATGGTCCAGAAAAAAACTCTTCTGCACTTTTCAAAGCTTCCACATTCTTCCTGTAATGAGGGAATCAGAACTGCACATAATAATCCAAATGCAACCTAACCAAAGTCCTTTTCAAGATACATCATAACTGCCTGACTCTTGCACATGTCTCCACCAATGAAGGCAAACACACTGTACTTTACTTTATTTCGCTTGGACAGCTTACAACCCAGTGGTATGAACATAGATTTCTCTAACATCAACCTTGGTATCCCTCTCTCCATCTCTCCCCCACCCAATTCGTTGTTCAAAGTTGTCTTGTTGAGTTTCATTGTCTAACTAATTTTCATCTAGCCCACAGCTAACAATGGCCTGTTTCCTTTATCACCATTACTTTTTTGGATCTTTCATTCATTTGTTCGATATCACCATCTATATCTCGTTTCCCTTTCCCTGTATGAAGAAGGGTCGTGAGCAGAAATGTCACCTATTCCTGACCCGATGAGTTACTTCAGTTTTTTGTGTCGACCTTCTTTACCGCTCTCTCTACTTGTGTTGTCACTTTCATGGAGTTATGGACTTGGACCCCAAGATCTCTCTATATTAATGCTGTTAAGAACTTTGCCAATAACAGAAAACTTTCTCCTTACATTTGACCTCGCGAAGTGCAACACCTCACACTTGCTCGGATTAAACTTCATCTACCATTGAGCTCAAGGAGGAGTTATTTTGAATAGCACTTCTAGCGGATTGGGAGAAGTAATACGAACCTTTTTAAATAAAGCACCCTTATTTCAGCAAGCTTAACACTCAATGCTAATGGGAAGGATCAATCTCACTGAACCTGAGAAGGTACTGGGGGAGATTCTTTGAACTTCAAATGAATGCAAATAAAAAATGCTTTTGATAATTACTAACATCAATGTGATTGGTATGCATTTGGTCAGAAAGTAGTGAACTAAAAATGCACATTTTATATAATAGTTCTGATTTCCTTTCCAGTGATTATACGTTATGTGGTTATGTGTTTGTTGAACATATGGGTTTTGATGACAATCATCTACTACAGGAAGACTGGAAAGAAAGAAGAATGAACATGGTGAGGAGCCGTGTCTCAGCTAGAATTGCACATCTGGTTTTCTGGAAGGAATCAAAATCCTCCAGAAAATTTCATTGTTTGATTGTAATATGATGCAAAGACAATCAACCTAAACATCCTCAAAAATGCTTCTTCAAAAAAAGAAAGGTTGTGGTGGTGGCAAGACATTTTGAAGCCCTATGTAACTGTGTAGTCTCTGTTCTTGAACAAGGCTAGTTATTGATCAACAAAATTTGGCAGGGCATCTTTTTATTCAGTTCAGCACTTGATCTTCAGTCAATGCCACTCAGCTGCATTGTAGCCAGCAAGTGGATGAGAATAAACCCTGAGAAGTGTTTTTTTAAAGTCTTTTTGAATCATACAGATAATTACATCCATAATAACAAGCCCAAACAAAACAGATGGATGTTCTTACTCCCATTGATCAAGCAAAATTGTTAGAAAATCGCAAACTGATTCGTATCAGTCAAACCTCAAAAGACAGGACTAACTCTAACCTGTGGCTTACTGTTATTTTTCGCAGAATCCCCCAGAATTACCCCAAAGCAATTACCATGCAAAACTAAGTTTAGATTGTTTATTATATCTTATCTCTGCACTAATGATACCAACATTAAATATGCTGGGTTTTATTCCTGAAAGAGCACTTGGTGTGAGGTCAACTGCAGTATAATTAATGTGAAACATAGAGGAATAGACCATTCGGCCCTTCGAGCCAGTATCGCCATTCAATATGATCTTGGCTGATCATCCAAAATCAGTACCCCGTTCCTTTCTCCCCATATCCCTTGATTCTGTTAGCCCTAAGAGCTCTATCTAACTCTCTTTTGAATGCATCCAGTGAATTGGCCTCCACTGCCTTCTGTGGCAGAGAATTCCACAGATTCACAACTGTCTGGGTGAAAAAGTTTTCTGTCATCTCAGTACAAAATGGCCTACCCCTTATTCTTACACTGTGACCCCTGGTTCTGGACTCCCCCAACATCGGGAACATTTTTCTTGCATCTAGCCTGTCCAATCCCTTAAGAATTTTACATGTTTCTATAAGATCCCCTCTCATACTTCTAAATTCCAGTGAATATAAGCCCAGTCAATCCATTCTTTCAACGCAGCAAGGTAACCCATTCTAACCATGCTCTTTCATCAAGCTGAGCCAATGCAACCACAGCTATCCTCCTCCATTTGTGATCTCCCTTTTAATTGTTCCCTTTTCTCTGTACCTGTGAGCTGGTTCCAAAGGCTGCCCAGGCCCAGTCAGTCACCCTCTCACTTCAGTAGCCAATGACCAGGGAACAGAGGCAAAAACACTCTCTTCCAGATTTCTAGTGTGGAACTCTGCCCCTTGCCCCTTCACCTCAATTGAAAACAGATTCAGGACTCTGAACATTACCAGTCTTGCCTGTGGCAGCTACATTTTAAGTAACAAGAGTGATAACTACCAGGGTTTCTTTGGAAGAGATGCTGGAGCCATATCTGCAATGTGTAACTTGTTAGGGAAGGGTGATTAACAAAAAGAAAAAAAATCAGGAACAGGTGCGGTCACTTGCCCTCGCCATCTTGACACAGTCACAAAATTGGGAGACATGGGTAATAATGTGTCTGCCTACTGCAATAAGTGAATTCCATTCTTAATTACAGATGGAAAAACAGAAGTGTTAGAAGACAAATTGGGACCAAAACAGAACAGAAAGAAATTTAAAGTTATTTGACTCAGAGCCGATTTGCACAAACAAAATAAAAGCACAGATGATATAAGGAATAGTGCACTGATGGGAGATGTACATGGTTTTACTTTTCACAAATGTTATTTTACAATGTTAAACATTAAAGTATAACAAAACAGGTTATAAAATCTATTCGTTTAGTAAAGTGGAGATTTGATGGATAAAGATTGATTTCTTAAGGCAGTCTATTATTTCCAATAGTTTATTAACTACAGGTCTATCTAATCCTAAAACCATATAATTTGAACTTTAATTTAAGAGAATAGGTTTTGACGCTTAGTTCATATTTAAAATTCTATGTTTCACCTCTTCAAAACATTGTTTTACTTCCCAAATTATAATTTCAGTGAGGCTCCCAGAGAGTCAATGGGAAGTTTATTTTGCGACATCAGTTGGGGGAAAATAATCAAATCTTGTTTTTATTCCAAATAGAAAAAAATTCCCAGAGAAGCAAATAAGTTTTAGTTCACATTTAATTTTACAATGTCATTTCTTGCTCCATTGACACCATTCTCATCTTGCTATTTGAAGTCTATGTTCAATTGCTTCATTAACACGGAAATCCAGACTGATATTCTGAGTCAACTACACAGTTGAACATGCGGTCTTCTGGAACTGTCATCACCCCCTCCACTCTCTCAAGTGTGTGCAAAATATACCACAACTAATGTGTATGGTCTCATCTTGACCAACGTCTATTCTTGTTATTTTTTGATACTTACTAAGCCCATATTGGCTGCTGCATTTCATACATCCCATTTAAAAACAATGAAGTCACAAATAACCCTTAATACTAGGCTTTTATTGTTTTCAATATAGCCATTTAAAATATATTTTATAGCTTTCTGCATTTAATTGATTGGAGCAGTTTTTTTCAATTTTAGTGTATTGAAATAGTGGAAGTGAAGACAATTTTGTATAAAACACCTCAATAACATTTTAATTAACACATTTAGAGATGGGCACTAAGAACTTTTCACAGCTCTGTGCAGTGATTAATATTTCTTTTTTTTCTATGGCTTGGCATTTGTAGTTGACCAAATTGGATGAAAATATATAAATACAGTAGACTCACTTTGGGGAAACACTTTGAATGAGTAAATAATAATTCAGCTATCTAGAGTTTTCATTCATTTATGCCTTTTGAATGCACATCCTGTATTTGCTACTTGGTTTAGGATGAAAATTGTCTATGCTGGGTCACCAGCTTGTGATTAGACAAGCAATACTTCATCCTATTTCCACAGGTGCAGCTAAAGCTATATATAATATATATATAGCACAATGATCTTGTGTAAACTACTCTTACTATTTTCCCCTAATGGCATGTTAAACTGGGATTTGGGCAAACCACCCAAAGGACAACTTTTAATGTAGTTTCATGTTTGGATTCCTGTAAATATTTTTACACTTTAACACAGTGCAGATTTAGAAATAGTACTTGATTTGCAACAGTTTCTGACATCTGGAAAACAAATGCATTGAATGATAAATATGGAGTTTAAATATCTGTGTTGGATCATATTGTATGGAAACACCCGTCCAATGTAATTTTTCATCTGACAATGCTATTTTTTACATAAATGTATCATTTTGACTAAAGCAAAACATTGTATGTTTTTTTTGTTCACCAATACCATCTGCATCAATGGCTCACATTTGTTGAACTGGTTATAGTGCTTGATTTTCTCTTCCTAGATTATGCCAGCAATCGGTTTAGCTGCAAATCACAATTCATTCTGCCACAATGGAAAATAAATCAGCACTGTTTGGTTGACATGGGACAAATGCAGGCGAATAGGACTTGGTCGGCATGGGCAAAGTGGGTCAAAGAGGCAACTTTTTTTCACTCTGAGAGTGGCGAATATATACAACAACCTGCCAGAGAAAGTAGTTACGACAGATACAATAACATTTAAAATACATTTGGACAGGTTCATGGATAAGAAAGATTTAGAGGATATGGACCAAACGCTTTCACATGATTCTAGTTTAGATGGGGCAATCTGGGCAAGTTGGGCCGAATAACCTGTTTCCATGCTCTAGGACTCCATTCCTCAGAATGCAATGTACCTTGGGAATGGATGGCATACTTTCTTCTTTCTCTACCATATAGAGTGTGTATTCAATATGTACATGGGCCAGGATCTGCCAGTCCTTGTTACTAGCATCAATGTTATTACTTACTCTATTTTCAAAACGAGGTGGCTGCATTAACGGAGTTGTCTACTGCACTCTTGTGACCATCCACCTGCTCACAGGCCTCTCATGCACTTGTTTGTCCCTTGATGTGCTATTGGTAGAATTTCCAAGTTTTTGTAGTAATATTTCAGGGGCAGTTATCCATCTTCACACCTGGACTATAAATTGGTGGATGAGCCAGACAAGGAGGGAGCGAGGTCTCAGGCTCCAACTGGGTCCCAGGTGGGGAGAGGCATTTAATAGTTTATGTTTTCTGAGAGAGATTGGCAGAATCCAATTATCATCCAATGGACCGTGCACACCAGAGAAAAACAGGGGTGAAAAAGCGAATAAAAAATTAGCATTGCTCTTTGCTCCCTTTTGAACATTGTCCATCTGTAAAATACGTAGAATACTCAGATGAAGAATATTGAAATCGTGAGCAACTCCCTGGAGGAAAAGGTGGCGATATATTAACAAGGTTCAGGAACTTGTTTCCCCTCGGATGTTACATTGCTGAATACACACAACAGATTATGCAATACCCTCCCCCTGTCTACCCCCACCCGGCCAAGACATCTGACAGTAGGTCCCGCCATTTTGTACTGGGATTTTGTCATTATCTGTTCCTGGGAGGCTGAGGGGTGGAGAAGCATGGTAGAAATGCCATAGTTTAAGGCCTGGTAAATTAATTTACGTGATGGGAAACCCAAGAAGTCACATATTGAAAACTAAAAATATAAACTTGGTGCTCCCTGCTGTTTCTTTCCGACCTTCATAACCCAATCACTTTCAGAAGCAGAGAGATGATACTCTAAATAGACCGGAAATTAAATTTCCCTTAACTAAAGCAGTTTGTCTCCAAAGGACATTGGTATAAAGTATTACACTTGATGGAGGTGTCATCAGATGGAAGTACTTCTCAGCCACGATATAATTTATGGACTGGCCATCAAGCACAGCTTCATTCTGGTTTGTAGGCTACTTCATTGTTTCGCCAAATTAAGAAACGTTGCCTTTCCATGTTTTCAGAGATGTTGCCTGACCCACTGAGTTACTCCAGCAATTTGTGTCTTTTTTTTGTAAAGCAGCATCTGCAGTTCCTTGTGTCTCCAGGAATGAACAAGCCCGTCTCGTCTGGCACACCAACGAACAGATGTGTTCCTATTGTAAATATGTATTTCCATGGAACCACATATCTACATCCAGATTGCTGAAGTAAACAGTAATTATTACTATTGAACATGTATTTACCCACATGCTGTTAATCTTTTTGCCCAAAGAGTATTAAACCTCCGGGAGATCCTAGTTTGTTTCGCCCCGGAGTTGGTTTTCTACCAGGTCTACTCCAGAATGCCTGCTTGTGGAGTGTATATACTTTTACATCTACCAACTTCAGTCTCCAGTGGCTTCTTCGCAGTCGAAATGCCCACCATCAAGACAGGTCTTATCAATCTTCACCCTCACAAGGTAGAGGCACAGTGAACCAAAGTGTATTGATGAAGCTGCAATATTGTAAATAGTTTTACCAATTGTTTATCTAGCATCAGCACCAAGCTAGTTTTTTTTGTCATTTGAAGTATTAATTAGGCAATCGCATCCTTAAGGGATTTTATATACAGAGAACCAGTAGCAGTATTCACCAGAAGATGTATTTGGTATGTCTACTAAAGAAACCCAGCACATCAACTACAATTGTATTACAAATCTTTCCTTCAGAATGTTAAATTTGGATTAAACTTCACTCTGACTTGCTTTTGGAAGTTTGATGAATTTAATATATCATAATTTAAGCCTCTGGTTTAACTGGAATTGAGTATTTTTGCCAATAAGTTGAAAACTTAAGATAAACACAAACAAATGTTCTCAATAGCAGATTTAGTTTAGTTTAGAGATACAGCATGAAAACAGGTCCTTCGGCCCACCGAGTCTGCACCGACCAGCGATCTCCATACACTACACTATCCTACACACACTAGCGACAATTTACACTTATAACAAGCCAATTAACCTACAAACCTGTACGTCTTTGGAGTGTGGGAGGAAACCGAAGATCTCGGCGAAAACCCACGCGTTCACAGGGAGAACGCACAAACTCCATACAGACAGCACCTGTAGTCGGGATTGAACCCGGGTCTCCAGCACTGCAAGCGCTGTAAAGCAGCAATTCTACTGCTACGCCACTGTGCCGTCCAAAATATACACAAAAGCTAATGAACATTAAAGATGGCAAGAATAAAGATCACAAATCTGGTAATAAAAACATGCAAAAGGACAGGGCAATAGAAAACGACTACAACAGGTGTGACATAATCCTGTTAAAACAGAAAAATAATGCTAAAGGCATTCATGACAATATGTACATGGGGGTGGGCAAAAGCAAATAATGATGAAAAACACAAAAATTTGAAGGCTACATAATGGTTTTATTGTCAAATATGTTTTACATTATCTTTAGCATACTGTAGTTGTATAAAACATGCATTTCAAGTTGATAGCCTTTATAAATACAATGGCCAAGCCAATATAAATTATGTATTTTTGTAAGATGACATGTAAAATATCTGTGCGAGTGCCCCATTTGCAAGGCCTCAGCTTCCCAGCTATTCAGAGTCCTCATAACAAACTACTGCAACCATACTAGTCTATACTACAGTTGCAGTGTTAGAGAACTCCATTCAAACTTTAGAATACATCTACAGTATGACTTTAGTTAAATCATTTTAGAGTGTGAAAATCTTTATATGTACTGTGAGAATGTAGTAAAACTAACACAGATGCTCTTTTTTTAGAAATAATAATGAAAATAAAACATCTAGACTGCTACACAAACCAAGGCAAATAAGGTTTCATAGCACTTAGTGACTCTAAAGGATTACAAGTTCCGTAAATTTTCTATTACAGTATTATCAAATGGGACAAGAACATATCATTCCTTTTATAATTTTCTGTCTGCAATGGGTAGTAACAGTTTTACCATAACTAGTTTTTTTAAAAAGATTCCATACTTGAAATATTTTCTTCAATAATTTTATAGAAACATTCAAAATTGGCCAATGCAAATGCAAATGGTTACGTGTAAAAATAGTGCACTATTTTTCTTAACAATAAACTTTCATTTAATTCCCATTATAACAATCATCAGTAAACTTCAATTTAACAAGATGGGCAAACATTTAGAAAAATGTTAAATTAAGGCGTTATTTCTGAAGTGAAAATCATGGATTGCCCATCATAAAGTGTGTATTTATGACTGATAACATTCTCCAAAATTTCCACAATCCGAAGGGCTGCAGTTTCCCCACAATCCTTTCAGATGCAGCTTCCTATAAAATGCTCATAAGCAAGTCTGTTAAACTCTATGGCTTTATACAAGTGCATAGATGCAACTGTGATAACAAAAGCTTCTTCTTTATATATACCATATGATGTATTGTGTGCCAAGACAACTGAGAGTTTCCTCTGACTAATTACTATTCTGCATAAAACTGTAAAGGTATGACTGACTTGGAAATTTCCAAAGCTCTCTTGGGCTGGTCGAACACAATTACTTCCACATGACCATTTGGTATATTTGGTTTCGTATGTTGGTTGAACTGATGTCACCACCTCTCAAATTCACCATTCTTTACAACACCCAAACTCTTGGACAGTGGTTTATTTACCCCAACCTATGTTCCAACCAATCTAGTGTTTAGTTCACTTGGTTGCCAAGTAATATCACATCGAAGAGAGCTCTGCACAGTTCAGACATAAAAAGCAGCCTGGAGGTGTCTTTTACTCAACTTCTATTGCTGTCTGGGTCTGCAGCAGACCAATACTGTACCCAGGTTAAAATTCTACTTTGCTGCAAAGTGCTGTAAACCACTGTGATACTTTTGATACGTAATCATTTTAGCTCACTCTTAAAAATAAATTGCAGCATTTTGTGCACCCTTGTTTGAATGTCAGAAAGTACATTACAGTCTCTTTTTTGTTTAACAATGAAACCCATTATCTTGAACCGTATGACTGCATTTCCCGAGAAGACAGGTTAACTGAAAAAGAGAAAAGATAAATATAATTAAAACATGCCTAAATTAGAATACCAAAAGCAATTGCCTCTGTAGTTAATGTCTTTTTATGTTAGCTTTTGTCAAGAATACAAAAACAGTAGATCTACGTTTGGAAGATGCATCATGCTGGTAAGATACTGCTACTCCATCAAAATGTTCCTCACTAATGTCTTGTTAAAAATCAAATGGTGCAACTTTTAACTAATTTGAGGAAGGACATTCTTGCTATTGAGGGAGTGCAGCGTAGGTTCACAAGGTTAATTCCCGGGATGGCGGGACTGTCATATGATGAAAGAATGGAGCGACTGGGCTTGTATTCACTGGAATTTAGACGGATGAGAGGGGATCTTATAGAAACATTTTAAATTGTTAAGGGATTGGACACGCTAGATGCAGGAAACATATTCCCGATGTTGGGGGAAGTCCAGAACCAGGGGCCTCAGTTTAAGAATAAGAGATAGGCCATTTAGAACTGAGGTGAGGAAAAACATTTTCACCCAGAGTTGTGAATTTGTGGAATTCTCTGCCTGAGAGGCTGATTTACTGGATGCATTCAAAAGAGAGTTAGAGAGAGCTCTAAGGGCAGGCGGAATCAAGGGAAATGGGGAGAAGGCAGGAACAGGGTACTGATTGTGGATGATCAGCCATGATCACATTGAATGGTGGTGCTGGCTCGAAGGGCCGAATGGCCTTCTCCTGCACCGATTGTCTTTGTATCTATGAAACATAATACGGTTGCCAGCAGACACATTTTAATACCTGCATCAGTGAAACTAAATTTACCCAATTTTCATCTTGGGGAACACAAAAACCATGATTTAGCCCAAATTGTAATATAATAAGGAGCAATATAATGAGATTGTACTATGTCAGCTAACGTCATTGATTTTGCAGCTTTATCCATCGAAGGATAAGGCACATTCCCCCAAATTAGCAGCATGATGCTTCTGAAAAGCTCAATGAAAAAAATCACCTTTATTGCCTTAAAATCAAGAAACTACTGAGCATGTGCAGGGAAGACTTAAAAAAAGCTTGTCATTCACATGCTTATAATAACATAACATAACATAACAACACTTTATTGTCATTCGGTATAAATACCGAACGAAATTTCAGCAGTCACAAGACACAGCAAAAAAGAAAAGAACACAGGACACCCGACCCCAACACAAACATCCATCGCAGTGACTCCAAACACCCCCTCACTGTGATGGAGGCAACAAAACTTCCCCTCTCTTCCCCCCGCACCCACGGACAGGCAGCTCGACCCCTACCGAGGCAAACGACACGCACAGCCCCCGCAAGGGGATGGAAGGCCCCGCGGCTGAGCCGCCCCGGGCACCGAAACGTCCCGCGGCCGCACCGGGCGATGTGATAATGGAATATGTGATAATGGAATATGCGGCCATAATTGAGAGCAGTTAAATATTAGCTGCATATCCAGGCAAATTACTTTGACTTAGATAGGATTTATGACCACTTGGAAAGGCAGGGACTAATTCGGGAGGGGGGGGGGGGGTCAACATTGTTTTATGAATTGGTTGTTTTGCCTCAAACTGATTGTGACCTTTTGAGGTGCTTAAGAAAACAGACGTTTTCTTGGTAAAGACATGGTAAAGTGCCCTCCATAATGTTTGGGGCAAAGACCTATCATTTATTTATTTGCCTCTGTACTTCATAATTTGAGATTTGTAATAGAAAAAAATCACGTGGTTAAAGTGCACATTGTCAGATTTTAATAAAGGCCATTTTTATACATTTTGGTTTCACCATGTAGAAATTACAGCAGTGTTTATACATAGTCCCCCCATTTCAGGGCACCATAATGTTTGGGACACAGCAATGTCATGTAAATGAAAGTAGTCATGTTTAGTATTTTGTTGTATTGTAGTGCAGTGATTAGGCCCGAAATGAAGGCGAGGAGCCAGGTGTTTCGGGAAGAGTTTTAATCGCTGTGGTTCTCTTGACCAGACGAGTCTGCAAGAGAGTGATCGCACCTAAACCCCTGCTATTTATTCCTGTAGCTAGGGGTCGCCCCCGGACTAGTCCATACCTGTGCCGAGGGGTCCGATAATGGAATGGCCCGACCCTTGGGAGCCGCCACAGGACCCCCCCCCCCCCCCCAGAACCGGAGGCACGAAACGGACCTGTGGGCGCACAACCCGACCAGACCGCGTACGGAAGTCGGCCGACAGAGGGGCCGGCGGAGGCACAGGTGGAGGGAGCCGCGAAGGAGGGCGACCTCGCGGCCGAGGCTGGGCAACCAGCTGATCGATGTCTAAATGTGCCGACACGGTCTCCGGCCAGCCCCCCATGTCCAACGCAAAAGTCGTCTGTCCGTGTTCCAGCACCCGGAACGGGCCCTCATACGGCCTCTGGAGCAGCGTCCGGTGGGCGCAGGAGGGCAGTCCCGGAGGGCTGATGGCACAAGCGGACGGAATGTCCTATGGCGGGACGTCGGCACGGGCGCGAGCCTGCCAACTCGATCGCGAAGGCGCTGTAGGGTGGACGAGGGCATTCCGGCGCCGACAGCAAGAACTCCCTGGTCACCGTGAGCAGCAACCCGTAAACGAGCTCCGCCGAAGATGAGGCCAAGTCCTCCTTAGGGGCCGTTCGGATGCCCAGCAAGACCCACGGCAGTGCGCCCAGCCAGTCTGGGCCGGAGAGTCGCACCTTCAGTGCTGCCTTGAGTTGCCGGTGGAACCTCTCCACCAGGCCGTTTGCCTGCGGGTGATAGGTCGTGGTGTGGTGCAGCCGCACGCCCAACAAGTGAGCCATGGCCAACCACAGCTCCGAGGTGAACTGTGGCCCTCGGTCCGACGAGATGTCCACCGGCACCCCAAAGCGACCAATCCCGTGCGTGGACAACGCACGAGCGCATGTAGCGGTTGAAGTGTCGGCCAGCGGAATGGTCTCTGGCCACCGTGTGAAGCGGTCCACTACCGTGAGGAGATGGGTAATGTCCCGGGATGGTGGGAGAGGCCCCACGATGTCCACGTGCACGAACCGCCAGTGTGGTAGACCGAACTCCTGGAGGGGCGCCCGGACATGGCGCTGGGTTTTGGTCGTCTCGCACAGAATGCAGGTGCGGGCCCAGTGGCCAACCTGCTTGCGCAGACTGTGCCACATGAAACGAGCAACCACAAGTGCCGTCGTCGCCCGGATGGATGGGTGAGCCAGCCCGTGGATAATGTTGAACACCCTCCGGCGCCAGGTGGCAGGGACGATGGGGCGCAGCTGACCGGACGACACATCACAGAGTAGTGTTGTTCCTCCAGGGCTGAGAGGGACATCCTCAAGGCGAAGGCCGGAGATGGCAGTTCGGTAGGCGGGCACCTCACCGTCCGTGAGCTGAGCCTCCGCCAGGGCAGAATAGTCAATGCCGGGCGCCACCTCGAAAATGGCATTGACAGCGGGGCGGGACAACGCGTCGACCACCCGGTTCGCCCTCCCCTCGATGAAGCGGATGGAGGTGGTGAACTCGGAGATATACGCCAACTGCCGCCGTGCAGACCACGGGTCGGAAACCTTTGCCAGGGCGAAAATGAGCGGCTTGTGGTCCGTGTAAGCGGTGAAGGGGTGGCCCTCCAGGAAGTAGCGGAGGTGGCGCATCGCTAGGTACAGGGCAAGGAGCTCGCGGTCGAACGCACTGTATTTACTCTGGGCGTTGTTGAGGTGCCGGCTCAAGAAGGCCAGGGGCCACCAACCCCCCTCCGTCAGCTGTTCCAACACGGCACCGACCGCCGCCTCCGAGGCGTCCACCGTAAGGGCGGTCGGGGCATCCTCCTGCAGGTGAACCAGCATTGCAGGGCGAGTAAGGGCCTCCTTCGCGCCGTCAAACGCCGCCACCGCCTCCTCGGTGCACTTGACGTCCTTACACTTGCCCGCCAGAAGATGATACAGCGGCCGCACGATCTAGGCCGCTAATGGCACAAAACAGTGATAGAAGGCGACCATGCCGATGAACTGCTGCAGGCCTCGCACAGAGGATGGACGGGGAAATCGGCGGATGGCGTTGACCTTGTCTGGCAGGGGAACCGCGCCTTGTGTAGTCACGCTGTGGCCGTGAAAGTTGATAGTAGTCAACCCAAACCGGCACTTGACGATGTTGACAGCCAAGCCATGCTCGCTGAGCCGCTGACTGAGCTGTCGGAGGTGGGCTCAGTGCTCCTTTCACGAGCGGCTGGCCATCAGGATGTCATCGAGGTAGATGAAGACGAACTCGACACTGTGACACACCCCGTTCATTAGCCGTTGAAAAGCCTGGGCGGCATTCTTAAGGTCGAACGGCATGCACAGGAACTCGAACAACCCTTCTGAAGGGTGCGTGTTCGAATCACATCGGGGTCACCAATGTAGCGCAGTGATTAGGCCCGAATGAAGGCGAGGAGCCAGGTGTTTCGGGAAGAGTTTTAATCGCTGTGGTTCTCTTGACCAGACTAGTCTGCAAGAGAGTGATCGCGCCTTAACCCCTGCCATTTATCCCTGTAGGTAGGTGCCGCCCCCAGAAGGGTTCGATAATGGAATGGCCCGACCTTTGGGAGCCGCCACAGTATATCTTTTGCATGCAAGCATTGAAGTCTGCGATTCATGGACATCACCAGTTGCTGGGTGTCTTCTCTTGTGATGCCCTGCCAGGCCTGTATTGCAGCCATCTTTAGCTTATGCTTGTTTGGGGGACTAGTCCCTTTCAGTTTTCCCTTCAGCAAATAAAGGCATGCTCAATTGGGTTCAGATCGGGTGATTGACTTGGCTACTCAAGAATTGACAATTTTTTTGCAGTCATACATGCCCAGGCCATAACACCCTCACCACTGTGTTTCACAGATGAGGTGGTATGCTTTGGATATTGGGCAGTTCCTTCTCTCCTCCATACTTTGCTCTTGCCATCACTCTGATATGTTAAACTTCATCTCATCCGTCCATAAGACCTTTTTCCAGAACTGTGGTTGCTCTTTTATGTGCTTCCTGGCAAACTGTAACCTGGCCATCCTATTTTTGTGGCTAACCACTGCATCTTGCAGTGTAGCCTCTGTATTTCTATTCATGAAGTCTTCTACGGACAGTGGTCATTGACAAATCCACACTTGACTCCTGAAGAGTGTTTCTGATCAGTCGGACAGGTATTTGGGGATGTTTCTTTATTAGAGAGAGAATTCTCCTGTCATCAGCTGTGGAGGTCTTCCTTGGCCTGCCAGTCCCTTTGCGATTAGTAAGCTCACCAGTGCTCTCTTTCTTCTTAATGATGTTCCAAACTTGAATTTGGTAAGCCGAAGGTTTGGCTGATGTCTCTAATGGTTTTATTCTTGTTTCTCAGTCTAATAAAGGCTTCTTTGACTTTCAGTGGCACAACTTTGGTCCTGATGTTGATAAACAGCAATAAAAGTTTCCAAAGGTGATGGAAAGACTGGAGGAAAGACTAGGTACTCAGAGCTTCCTTCTACCTACATTAAGCAGGCATTTAAACACACCTGAGCAATTACAAACACCTGTGTGGCCATGTGTCCCAAATGTTATGGTGCCCTGAAATGGGGGAACATGTATAAACACTGCTGTAATTTCTACATGGTGAAACCAAAATGTATAAAAATGGCCTTTAATAAAATCTGACAGTGTGCACTTTAACCACATGTGATTTTTTCTATTACAAATCTCAAATTGTGGAGAACCGGGGCAAATACATAAATGATGGGTCTTTGTCCCAAACATTATGGAGGGCACTGTATATATGTGGACGTTAAAGGTTTTTGCCAAGGTCCTGTATGGTCGGCTGGACCAGTAAGTCAGGGAACATAAAGTCCAGAGTGTTTTGGCAAAATGGCTATCATTACCAAACTAAAATTGGCTTGGCGATAGGAATGAGGGGGAAGTGGTGGAGGGTTTTTTTTCTAACTAGAAGTCTGTAACCAGTGGCGCACAGAAGGCATTGTTACTGGGTTGCTTATCACAAATATAAATAACTTGGAGAACAACGTCTGTGGCTGATAAGAAAGATTGCTGATGACTCATTTTTGTGGAGTTGTAGCTAGTGAGGATGGTTGCCCGAGGACACAGACCCCGATTATTGTCATATATACACATGGGTGCAATGAGATCCCTTGTTCACATGAAACAGAGTGAACAGTATATGGTAATGACAGATATAACAATAAATACAATAACAAATGGAATACAACAAATTGGTGCAAAGATTGTTGTGTAATCTTTGCATGAAGTGCAAAAAATACTGAAGTGCAAGAATGGAATCAGCAAATGAGGTAGAGCTACGAATACGAGTACATTGCAGCACTCTGGGAAAGGGGCAAGGGGCGTGAAAAGGGTGATTTGTTCAGGAGTCTGACAGCAGTGAGAACCAAGCTGTTCCTCAAGGTTTGAGGAACCTGTTCATCTAAGGCTCTGGTTCGCATCGATCCTAATTGTCATTGTCACACGGCAATCAACTTATTTCCCGATGATACTGGTGATAAATGAGATATACTCATTCAGGCACGAAGGAGCTTCAGATGCTGGTTGACAAAAAAGACAAAGTGCTAGAATAACTCAGCAGCAGATTCTCCAGAGATGTTACCTAATCCTCTGATTTATTCCAACAATGTCAAAACTCATTCAGGCTGCATGAAGAAGCCTTGAACATGTTCCAGTCCACTGAGTCAAGGCAGTAAACCCTCAACCTCCTCAAACTGTGCTGTATTAAACTTTGTTGGTGCCTCACACTTCAATCTCCGCCTGTAGGCCAGCAGGAACAGCACTGACAGATCAAATAAGTATTCCACGATGTATTGATCATATTGACCTTTCCCTTTGTGCAAGGTTTCAGTACAATCCATACGATAAGTACAATAGACATAAAACAGACAACAGGTTCGGTGGAGCAGATGGAAATTAATCCAGGCAAGTATGAAATAATGCATCATGGGGCATCTTATATTGGCCGGACATGTACAGTAAACCGCAGGCATATTGGGGTGCAAGTTCAGAGGTCCCTGTAAATGACAACACAAATGTACATAGGGTAGTGAATAAGGTAGTGAATAAGGCGCTAAAGCTTGCTTGCCTCTCTAGGCAGGGATATTGAGCTTTAAAGGTAAGAGGGTAAAATTTAAAAGAAATGTAAGGGGCAAATTTTATTTTACACAAAGGGTGGTGAGTGCCTGGAATGCGCTGCCGAGGTGGTGGTTGAAGCAGATACGATAGAGGCATTTATGAGACTTTTGGAAAGGCACATTGATATTGAGGGAATAGGGATATGAATTACGTGCAGGCAAATAAGTTGGTCTTGGCATTGTATTCAGCAAAGACAATGTGGGCCTTAGGGCCTGTTCTTGTGCAGGACTGTTCCATATTTTCTGTTCTATAATTTACAAAATCTATTTTCTTAAAGTATTGAAATCATCAGCCTACTTGTAAATTAAAGCAACAAATTCAGACTACATTGATGGAGAAAGAACAAAGTTCACTATAATATGCACAGTTCAAATAGGAACTCTGCAACGAAAACTGTTTTTAGAATTGTTTCTTTCAATGAAAACGTTGATGGAGCACACACCAAACCATGCTTCACTGAAAATGCACTGCAAGAGCTCAAACCCAATGCTTTTCAGATAGTTTACCCCATTCAGGTTAAAATAACTTCTTCAAAAATCAAAAACATCATCATCATCATCAAATGGCCAATCCCAGTCTTTCAAGGCCATGTCAAGCAATCTGCAACAGTTCGGGGAAATGCACATCAATTCAGTGTCCACACTTTACATTTCTTTACAGAAAATAATACTTTTCCTTCCTGTTGCACACTCTACTGTCTAGACTTTAATACAGAAAACAGTAATTGGCAGGATACTGGAAGGCTGCTCAGCCTTGTAACTAACTGAGTCTCGGCCGTGCAGTGGCAGAAATAAAAAGCAATGGATCAAATGCAGCGGAAAGCACGTGGTCAGTTACGTCCAGGACTGCAAAATTCAATAACCATAGAAAAGTTGATTAAAGTGCATAATTTTATTAACTGTATGATCTGGTGAAAACAAGGCTGATGTTCTTTAGTCACAATTGTACAGTCTAATTTCAGTTTACTTGTAGAAAAAGAAATTCATGCAAACATGCAGGACAAATGGTTAAGTGAAAATTGGTAAATTAATAGTCTCTAAAACTTACTGATGCTATTAAAATATGTCAATGTAGGATGATTCGAAGAACAGGGCCAGAGTCAGAGCTATAAGAACAGCAACAAAAATGGAAATCGAGGCACATGATCAAGGAGCATAATGAGTAAGGTACTAGTTTGAATCGCTGGGCGGTAAGAATTTTGCTGATCTCAATCTATCCTTATTAGATGCAGTATGGATGATTTCACACTGAGCTGGACTAACTCAGTTAAAGCTACTATTCCCTTTTTGCTGCACAACAAAGGAGAGCATCGTCAAATGGGACTGTGGTGCATTTTGATACCAATTTTTTGATGTACACTTAATCCCCAACAAAACAATGCTCAGTCTGTTATATCTGTCAGTTCTTAATGAGTAATTAATAATAAGAATAAAAAGACTGCTTGGTTTTTAAAGTGAGAAAAATTTAAGAAAACCCAGATATTTGGGCAACAAATAGAGATTAATGCAACAGTGGTTATCATATAAAATATAAATGCAAATGAGCACATTTAAAAAAACAGTTAATTTCCCCACTCTTTAAGAGCCACCACAAGTAGTGAACTATTTTCCAACCAAGGAAATACAAATGGTCCTCTTCAATTGAGAAATCAAGAATTGTGGAACCACGTACAGTTCTTGTAAACACATTACAGCGAAATGCAGACAATGGAACCACAGTGAGTTTAAAGGAGGCCTTGATTTGCAGTGTGCCTTTTGATCAGAAATATTAGAGTTTGAATTTTCCACTTTCACTTCACAGACCTGGTTCCATCCGCCCGTTATCCCACCCTCTCTGGTTCCACTTACAACCTCCCAACGTCTATCTCAACCTTCCCCCTCTTCTCCCTAGCTTTATCCGCCTATTTTTTTTTCCTCAACTGTTTCCACCTACTAGCTTCTGCCTCTCCCTCCCCTACCTGCATCCTTCAACCCATCCTCTCCCATCTCACCTGGTTCCATCTGTCATCTACCAGCCGCTTTTTCATCTCCTTCTCTCCTTTTCTCTCCTTCTCATCACTTCATGTTGGCCATGTTCCCTCTACACCCAGTGCTGCTGTTCGATCTCCAACCAAAATATCAGCTGTCTCTATTGATGCTGCTTGATCTCGTGTGCTCCACCAGCAACTTGTTTATCCCCTTATAATCTGTGCTGCTCACAATTTATATCAGTAATATGGATGAGAGAATAACATGCGATATATTCAATGAAGCAGCAGTGTCGTTTGAGAGGAAATATACTTGGGTTTCAGGGATGCAAAGCGAATCAGTACAAACGTGGCAAATGTGAGAAATCCACTTTGGTGGAATAAAATAGAATGACAATTTTATTGTTAAATGATGAGAGATTAAAGGTGTCAGGCTGTTCAATTGAGCCTGGATATCTTAATATAAGCATTTTTAAAAGGTAGTGTGCAGGTGCAGTAAACGATCAGGAAGGCAAATGGTGCATTCTCCTCTGTAGCAAGAGGATCAGGGTGTCAGAGTAAATCCATCTCAATGAAAATATAGAGAACCCTGGTGGAATTGTATCTAGGATATTAATGAAGTTATTGAATTCAGCTGCGCAAGTTGCCAGGTTGAGATGTGAACTCTGGAGTTTGGGTATCTACAGCATTTAACTAAAATTTAAAAAAAATTAAAATTGTAAAGAGAATCTGCAGAGAGACACACATTTGGGGAACACGGATTTTCTTCAGAGCATAAAAGTTCATGTCAACTTTATGCACCTCTACCAAAATTCGCTACTGATAGACACGCAAGATGTTAAAATTAACACATCCTTAACTTACCTGGGTTTGGCTGCAGGAAGCTGTCGGCTTGGCCTTCTCATCGACTGGTTAGGTGGAACCCGCATTGAGGACCGAGGTGAGGATCTGTGGAAGTTGGGATCATGTGCAGGAGGTTTCTTTGGAATTTTTTTCACCAGTCGACTCACCCATTTCTGTTGATCCTCTGTTGAATTAGCTAATAACAGCAGGTCTTTTGCGGATGAAACATCATAATTTACTGCAAAAGATGAATATAGCTTAATGATTTTCGACCAAAGACAAATATAATTGTTGAATTTGCCACAGTAAACTGCTAAACTGTTCAAAGACGAAGGCATACAGAAGAAGAAAGCAAAGGCCACAATCCCATGACCAAGAGCAGAAATAGTTTCAAGTTATCCTTTCACTTTCTCTGTATTTTGAAAACGACAATGAAATTCCAGGTAATTCTTGTTTCCAAAACATCTTTGCATGGAGATCCTTGATTTTCAAATTGTAAGCAAACTCGTAATATATCTTTATGCTGCTATTGATACAATACAAAATGAAGATATATTTTGAATCTTACCTTTACAGGGCGCTATAAGATCCTCTTTTTTATCCATGTGATCTTTGTGGCATTTAATATGGCATCGGCGACACTCCAGAGCTGGTGGGGGTTTAAACATTTGCCACAATGGCTTTGGACAAGCCTCACAGTTAGTTGGGAAATGATAGAGGGTTGGTATAAATTCATGTCCTTTGTGAGGAATGTAGCTTGACTTTTCTCCCAAGGCAGGAGGCTCCACCGGAAACTCTTGTTCCTTCCTACTTTCTCCCTCATTAGCATAAAGGATCTAAGGATTACGCAACAGATATTTTAGTGCTAGTCAGTTATTACATTTAAAGCATTGTAATCATGATCATTTTCAAGATTAACATCCTTTCATTGTACTTCAAATGGAGATATAATAGAGATGGAGATGCACTTACCTGAAATATTCTGGGAATCTCTTTGGCATCTGCTCTATATACATCACCCTGTGTAACCTGCCGAACATGGAAAAGTTTGCTGTGGAGAAAACAGCAAAATTAGAAATAAAACACAAAATTTCAGTGTTCAAATGCACAATTTTCTGAGTACAATCTATATTGTTCGTGTTCGTGTAGCTGTTTGCACAAACTCTATCCAAGTAATCATAGAACATTGAACAGAACAGCACAGGAACCGGCCCTTTGGCCCATGTTGTCTGTGTTGAACATGATGCCAAATTAATCGACGCCCGTCTGCCCACACAGGATCCATGTCCCGTCATCCATGCACCTATCCAAAAGCCTCTTTGATGCTACTATTGCATCTGGTTCCACGGCCTCTCCTGGCAGCATATTACAGACACGTATCATTCTGCATCAAAAAAAACCTCAAATCTCCTTTAAATTTACCTCCTCACCTTGCTCTCAAGTATTGGACATTTCCAGCCTGTCTTCCCTATTTATGCCATGTATCATTTTATAAACTCTCATTACCATCCAAAGCTCAAGAGAAAACAATCCAAATTTATCTAACCTCTCCTTAGAGCGAATACCCTCGAATCCAGGTAGCATTCCAGTAAATCCCTTCTGCACCATCTCCAAAGCCATCATATCCTTCCCTTAATGGGTGACCAGAACTTCAAACAATACTCCTATTGTGATCACTGACTACCAAGTAGAATGTGGATTCACCTCACATGTAGAAGCCTTCTTTAATGCATCACCCACTCCCTTCATATTAAAACTTTGTATGAATAAAATGAGCTACTTACTCAATATCCAATACCATAGATGGATTAGACAATTCTTTGTCCTGCTCGCTATCATAAAATAGGATCTTCTTACTGCTCACAACTACATACTGTAAAATAAAATAATAATTATGTAGATAAATCCTGAATGGAACACTGAAAGTTTGTAATATTAAAAATTTAAACCTATAAATCATCTAAGCCATATTTTTATTGAAGCACAACAACTTGTATTTATAAAATAGCTTTTTCGTAGCAAAGACCGTCAATGGATATGATGCTTAAACAGACAGAAAAAGATGGCAATCTTTACAAGGAGGGCAGCTGGTCAAAAATAATAATAAATTGCCAAAGAGGATATTGTCATTTTAAAGCAAATTCAGGTGGATAAATTCCCAGAGTCTGAATAACTGCATCCTCAGGCCTTGTGGGAAACTTGGAAGAAATTGTGGAGGTCTTTACAGAGGTAACTGCATAATTTTCAGCCACAGGTGGAGTCTGGAAGACTGGAGGGTGATTAATGTTTTACCCATATTTAAGGTGGTCAGGAAGGACAAGCCAAGGAGCTAAAGGCAAGTGAACCTGATGCCAGTGGTGGGTAAGTTGTTGGAGGGGATTCTTATGAATAACATCTCCTAGCATGTGTATAGGGTGGGATTGATTTGGGATGGTCAGCATCGCTTTGAGTGTGAGAAATAATGTCTCACAAATCTGATAAGAGGTTTTTGGAGAGGTCACCAAGAGGATTGATGAATGCAGGGCAGAAGCAATTGTCTGTAGGAATTTAGCGAGGACTTTGGCAACCGTGTTTATATACTTTGTCTTTAACAACAACTGCGATTAACCAAATTGGCTGGTTATTCTTTACAAAGTAAACTTACTGCAAAAATATTTCCATTGAGATAATTAAAAATAAGTTTTACTATTCCTGCCTGTTAAGAATCAAAACTCCCAAATAGAATTCAGCAAACACGTACCAAGATTATTTATCAAAGCTATAAGCAGGCATAGTATCCTCCCGTGTTGCAAACCACAAAAGATAGCTGGTACCATCTATTCTGTTACATGCACACTGCCACAACTTAAGAGATCTCTTTGTACGTAACACCTAATTAAAATTCAAATAATATTTTAAATCAAGCTAAGGGTCAGCAGTCTGGATAATAATTAACAGGGAACTTCTTTGCTTACCTGTTTCCTCCACAAAAACTTTTTTGTGTTATTTCTCATAGGCAAGGAAAGCCAGCCTTCGAGTCTAGATTCTAAAAAATAGAGAAAAGCAATTAAAACATTAACAGTTGACCAGAAATTCTGGGGATCAAAATGGGTGCCATCAGTAACTCTTACTCGTATTTCTTTGGTGACAGGAGGCCGATCAACTCAGTGAGTAAATGCCAGGTCTCAGAACATCACTCCCATCGTCCCACATTCACCTCCCACAAACTATTCTTTGTCACCTACCCATCAAACACGCCCTCTCTCACAGATTCTCCTTCCTGTCTATCATGTTGAAGTTATTTATTGCATGTCCTTGGAATGTGGACGAAAGTCTCAGGGTAAATATGCAAGTTCCACACAATCAGCACTGAAAGTATTCGACCTGGTTGCCTGGAGATGAGAGCCTTAGCAGTTTCAACAATATATTTTTATATTCTGAAAATGTATGTCAGATTTTACTTTGAATTTGGAAGAGAGCCTTGGAAAATACCTGCCAGAGTGAATGTCAGTTTCGAACTAAAGTTTGGAGGAAAACCACATAGGTAAAACCTGCTAATAGATAAAAATTTGACATCCAAATTAGAATTGGAAATTGTGTAAGTAACAGCACCTCTAATTTAACCAATTTCAAACAAAAAATAGCTTTACCAACCTGGAATTTGCATTTTAAGCCAAAACATAAAGCCATATAATCAACATTCAGGGTTAGGCTGATCAGCGAAGCCAATAATTTAAATCAAAGTTAATAAGGTTATATTTCAGCTCTTTCACCATCTTCTTTGGATGAAGATACAGACAGAAATTTAATCCCTACAGGTAGATCAATACCAATAAGCACAATAGATATTTAAATTTGAGTTTTTGCAGCACATTTTAAAGAAATTTTCTTCTGCATTTTCATTCATGCATTTTCCTCAAACAACATTCAGTTTCAATCATTGTTACAAAGACCGTTAGACAAACTCTAATATCTGCATTTAAATTAAAATAAAAACAAAAGGAGTTTGTCACATGCAGTACATCACCTGCGGAATCAGGTTCAGATTCAAGCTCAGGTTCAGAGTCAAGGTCAGACTGTGCGTGTACAATGGGCTCTGTGCCGTCGTCTGAGTCAGACTCGGAATCAAAATCATGGAGGTGAGAATAAGAGGGCTTAGTATCAATGGTGACGGATGTGGAAGAACGCTTGTAGCTAAAAGACATGGACTCCGTGGTGTGAGATTGAGTGATACGAACTGAGAAAACCAAGGTGACAAGACAAGTAGAAAAGTGAAAATGATTATTTTTCACTATTTTAGTTAGTGCAGAAAAGAATAAAACATCAACTAAAGTGAACAGAAATAGTCAAGTAGTAGAGGAAGAACAAAAATAAATTATTGCACACAACATTTGCATTTGCAGAATGTACTTTGTAATTGGATGAAACTATCATTTTTCAAACTAAAATGATAATTATTTTGCACCTCTGAAAAAAATCTCAGTTCTACATTTACTGATGCAAGAGTGCCATATAATTCATCTCACTATCCAATAAGAACCATCTCATGAGACTACCATTACTACAATATGCTTGTGCATACTGTGAAAATGGATTGAGTTTACCCAAACTCAAATGGACACTTTAACTATTACTTAGTTCCCCTCAGCTTGAATTTTATGTGTTTGATTAGATAAACATTGACTTCCAAGTTGATTTTCATCAAGGAGGTGCTTTGCAAAATAAGTCTTTGCAATTATTTAATTCCAAATATAAATTCTTATACCTACGGTTTACTTTTCACCTCTCTCCAATTCAGGAAGAGATTTCAGTTTGATAAGACAAATCATGCCATGTAACATGGCTGAAAGTTTTTACTGTCTCCTTAGAATCACATAAACATCCTGTTTCCGAAAAGATGGATAGCTAATAAAGGGTATTTATTTAACACCTTTAATACATATCAGGCAAATGGCTTGCCATCAAAATCTGACAGTGCCATGCTGGAAGAGGATTAAAAGAGGACTAAACACATAGGTTTAAGGAGGCATCTTGAAGGACAAATGTTTAACCATGGTGGAGAGGTTTATGGAGGAAATATTACAATTTTCTTTAAAAATCTGGTAAACTTTGTACCTGAAACAGCTATATTTCGATTTTAAATAAAAATCAATTGATTTCAGGTTTTTTTTCAATGAAAAATTCGTACCTGTACATTGCACTAAACAGTGGATTTCTACTATCATTCAGGTCAGAGTAAAGACACTTTGCTGTCTAACACTTCAATGAGAGCTCAATTTATTCTGTATTTTCATGCCTGCTGGGAACGAGATCAAGACTTGCTATATGAAATCAATAAAATAATAATTTCAGTTTATTAATTTAATTTAAAACTAACATTAATTATTTCACAATAAACACGATTAATGAAGTAAACCAAATTTCAGAAAGGGTGGCGTTAAATGAACAGGGCGTCAAGAATGTTGCTAAAAATGAGTGAGCAGTCAGGAAGAGGCAGACCACCTCAGTCCTATTGAGCATTCATCCGATGCGACACAAACTGCATTATGATTCTCATTCCAGCATTAAAAGTGCGGAATGTTTTGTTGGAGACGGTTGGAGAAGGGATAGCAATTTGAAAGGATAGAGCAACCAAGTATTATTTTATGAAGACTGGCTACTGCCATCAGTTTTAAGGAGTGGAATAGTTGATTCCACTCCCTACCACAAAATATTATAACAAAATATCTGCACATAAGATTGGTTGATATTATTAAAGATTATGTGGTGATTTGACAGACAAAAACTGGAGGGGAGCTCGGGTAAGTGCGCATCAACAGCTTAAGATGGATATGGGGGCATTTCTTCAGAATTATCAAAGTATGGAATTCTCCACACAGAGCTGTGAATGAGCTAGTAGGTCTATTCAAGACCTTTTGAACAAAGAAATCAAGCATTAGACAGATCAGACAGGAAATGCTGAAGATCAGAGTAGCAGAGTATGAATGGCAAAGCAATCTACGCCTGTTCCATTCTTTATATTCTGAAGATATTAAAGAACGATAAATAACAATGAGCTCAAGTGGACTGGAGGAATGCAGAATCAAGATGATGGTTGAAAACAGGGAGGAAAAGTGCCACTTCATTGAGTGGAAAACAGCAAAGTTATCTTGTCAAGAAAATATTCATGGCATTTGGACAGGCAGTGTAGAAACAAGGATATTAACTGAAAGAAAATTTCACCAAACACATTTAAAAGGCGAGCAAGCTCTCGGAATATGAAGGGCCAGATCACAGTATGATGTGACAGTAAAAGTCTATCTGCAACCACGATAGAAATAAAAGGGGAAATACTTAATTTACAAGTTTGATCAATTTCCACCAAAACCACAATTTTGAAGCAATTATCTATATTAAGTCCTTCGGGATTTGTTTGGTACATTGTATACATATCCTAGTCATGGATATTATGCTAATTCAATATTCAATAATTCTGTTAGAATATTACCACATTTTCAAAATTAATTAAAAGGACATGATTTTTATTTATTTCAGGGAGTAAAATATACGTACCAGGAAATCCATCATCTACTTCTGCATCGCCAGGACCACTGCCAATACTAGTAGTGTCCAGACCAACATGGATTAATTGCAGTTGGGAACGAAGCTGTTCAATATCACTATCTTTGCTGTCTAGTACCATCTGCAGTTCAATTCGCACCTGGCTTTCATCTGCAATTTGCTGTGATAAGATTAAGTTTATCAATGAATTGTGCATATTTACACCAACTAATCCTTAAAAACCCACCACAAAACACCAGTCCAAATAGTTAAACATATGGCTCACCTCTAACTTAAATCACACCTATGTTTCTGCTTCCATAAGAGATTTACTTTAGATTTATTTCAATATTTTTCTTGATTAATATTTTAATCAAATAACAGTTTGATTTTACTTCTAGTCTTTCTACACGTTGGATATTTTCTACATTTTAGTTGACGATAAACTGCTTAATAATCTCCTAACATCTTTTCTTGTGACATCATTATCATTACTTCCATAAGAAATAAAGATTAACAATTTCATCATGATTGCTTCCCCATTACCAAAATTTTCACTACCCTAGCACAACTGATAGGATTGTTCAAATTGTTCCAATACAAAACACGTCTTTCATTATTTGGAGTACAAAAGATAATTCCATCCATTAAATCTATTACTGCATCCTTGGCTGAATCTCTAATTTATTTTTTTACCATTTTATTTTCATATTTCCACCAACTCATGCCACCTTGCACAAAAGCCATTATTATTTTTCTTTTTAGACCTGGCCGAGACCCTTCATCACATTCTATTCAGAGACGAGGACAACTCCTCTTGAGGATTCTTTTCATTTCAGGGCACCATAATGTTTGGGACACAGCAATGTCATGTAAATGAAAGAAGTCATGTTTAGTATTTTGTTGCATATCCTTTGCATGCAATGACTGCTTGATGTCTGCGATTCATGGACATCACCAGAGAAGACACCCAGCAACTGGTGATGTCCATGAATCGCACGCATCAAGCAGTCATTGCATGCAAAGGATATGCAACAAAATACAAGACTTCTTTCATTTACATGACATTGCTGTGTCCCAAACATTATGGTGCCCTGAAATGGGGGGGGGGGGGGGGGGGGGACGACGACGACTATGTATAAACACTGCTGTGATTTCTACGTGGTGAAACCAAAATATCTAAAAATAGTCTTTATTAAAATCTGACAATGTGCACTTTAACCACATGTGATTTTTTTCTATTACAAATCTCAAATTGTGGAGTACAGAGGCAAATAAATAAATAAATAATGGGTCTTTGTCCCAAACATTATGGAGGGCACTGTAGGTCATTGTAACAAAGCAAAGAGCATCAGAAATAAAATTACTGTTACATAATAACATGGACAGAATCTGTACATTTCACAACTGGGTCTTAATATAAACAAAATTCTGTCTATGCCTGCATAGCGAACTTCATGCATCATCTTACCGCTTGCATTTCATTGAGCTCTCTCTGGTATTTGATCATCATTTGTGTTAATTTTTCCCGCTCTGACCTTAGCTCCAATTGCAGTTTCCGATTTTCTTTTTCTTTTTTACGAACATCAGTGTCATTTCCTCGCCTCCCATGGTCCCTCTTCATGTCCTTACGATTCATAATTTCAGCTAATTTATTGACAGCCTAAAAAATAAAACATCATTTCATGACAATCTCCATTTGAGAATGTAATCTCTTCAGTAAATAATTTGTCCACTGAGAAATCCTGGTACATACTTAAAAAGATCTTTCACTTAGAGTTGCGGTTATTAAATACATTTCTGAATAATTTAATGAACCTTGTCATCTCCAACCTTCAGCGTTATCTAACGTAGCAGATTTGACTTGAGTATTCTTATGTTATTTGCATCTCATATAAAAAATAGTTATATTCCAAAAGCCTTTTAAAGATAAACATGTGTATGTATATATGTGCTAACATAATCCACACATTCAATTTTTTCACTCAGCTTTTAATAAATAGCTCATTTATTATACAATCAATGACAATGTATGTACACTTGTATTTCAATTCCAATGCAGTAGTTATAGGAGATGACACTGTTCTCTTCCACAAAGACAGTTTCCAAGACTGTATTGCTTGCATGGTGCTACGGTTAGGGAGACCTCTTCTGGGCTGGATATGAACCTGGAGTGAGAGGGCAGTATCCAGTTGTCATGGTCCACAGAAGAACTGACAGCACAAGCAGGATGAGAAAAAGTGTTCTACTGAGAGCTATATTCTGTACTCTGTATCTTCCCCTGTGCTCTATATATTGCACTTAAGTTTGACTTGATTGTATTTATGTATATTATTATATGTTCTTATTGGAAAACATGCAAAACAAAGCTTTTCATTGTACCTCAGTACATGTGATGATAATAAACCTAACCCTGATAATTGGCAACAAGCAAAGAAGGATTAGAGAGGCAACAAGCAAACACATGGCTCAAAGCATGATATGGTAGAAATTAATTCAGATTCACTGGTGACAGCACAGGGAAAGGTGAGAGCCGTTCCACTGGAATATGCTTTCCTTGAATTGTGCTGGGACCAGTGTCCTGGTAAATAAATAAATCACATGAATAAGGTTGTGGACAGGAAGGGCTCCAAAAACAGGATGTTTCATAAATCAAGAGGAAGTGAGAGGGCAGTGGCACAGGATTCAAAGGGGGGGGGGGGGGGTATTTTGGCACGCAAAGTGCTGGGACAGAAAAAGTAAACAAAAGTATGCAGCACAGTGCAAATGCAGAGATAGTAAAAACAGAAAAAACAATGCTTAACAGTCTATTTAAATGCAAAACGGGACAGATAGAAAACTGCAAATACCATCTGACAACCGAGATGCAGTTGCAGGGTGCTGAATATTCGAGGTTACATCTTCCAAAAGAAAGGAGAAGACAGCAGGGTAGGTTTATTAACCACGGAAGGTACCAGAGCAGAATTACGTCATGACATAGAGAAAGTGCATGATAATGTAGAATTAATTTAGGTTGAAATCAAGGGCTTGAATAAGTCTATAGACATGCCACATGTCTGCTCTTGGTGGGGCGTAATTGGGGAAATATCTAGGGCATGTTTGAGAGAAATGCAATTGTTATGGGAGATTTTAATCTACATACATATTGGATGTATCAAACTGGTAAAGGTATCCACCAGCTAGACTACACCATTACAGCAGTACACAACTAGCCACAGACTTTCAATCACTACCTCCTGCCTCCTACCCCAAGCCAGTTTTGGATCTAGTTTTACCAGTTTGTCATGGACCCAATATGCCCTTTTATCTTGATCAACATACCGTGCAAGACCTCATCAAATGGTATACAAAGTCCACACAGATATCTAGTACCCCATCGTAAATCAATCTTCTTGGTTACCCCCTCAAAAAAAACTCAAATTAGTGACGCTGCGTCAGAGTAATTGATTCAAATTACTTAAGCAGATGAGGTTTCTTGAAGATATCTTGGAAAGTTCAAGAGCACAATGCAAATTGGATTAATGGGTGTATATGGGTCCTGGGACTGGCACCATTGATTGAAGATACAGCATCATTTATTCATGGCAATGGACATTGTAAGAATTAAAACTTTAAGAAATATAGCTGGGAATGTGTTTTGGGTCTGTTCATCAGAACCCAAAGGCTAAATCACATTAAAGCCAAATTAACTTGGATAAGTGAAATATCCAATGGCTTTTAAATATGATGCTCAAACAAATTTAACAATGTTCAATAGAAATGCCAGCCACCACAATTGCACTAATACCAATTAAGATTTGATTCCTCAAGGCTTACTTGTGTTTTGAGCGTCCTCTCATTCAGCAACTGTTTGTCATATTGGATTTTAATAGTGAATAGAGTTACATCTTCTTCTTTCAGTTTGTTAACCTCTGAAACAAAATGCAAAACCAGTTTAGATTCGCATCCGAGAACAAATTACTGCTGTTGTAGTCATTGACCTGAAGCATAAATTCTCTCTCATCTTAGCCTGACCTGCTGAACATATTCAACATTTTCTGTTTTCACTTCAGATCCTAGTATGCCAAGATTGTTCCTCAGGCCTTGACAAGTTTAATTTATACAAAATGCCAAACTAAAACACAATTGGTGCCAATGCAGATCTGCAAGCAATAACTGCTATTTGGTTGAAGAGGCATCACATAAGGATTTTGTAAGGCTAATTTATTGAGAATGTTAGATTATATACTCATTAGAACGAGAAATGAAACACTTTACGTCTCATGAAGATTTGATGCAGTTTAAAAGGAATAGTCAACAATTTAGACCTTTAATGTTACTTTTCCCCCTTCCAGATCACAATTTATACCACTAGAATATAAAAGAGGATTCAGCATCCATCAAGATAACGGCCGTTCTTCCACCTCAGAGACCATCCTTCTAGCCTTGCTCCAAAACACTTGATTTCTCCAAACTAATGAAGCTTATTGATGTGTTTGAATTGTAATTCATGATGGAGCCTCCAATCCTCCAGGAGTTATAGAATTCAAAAAATCACAACTTATGTGAAATAACATCTTATTTCAGTCTTAAACAGCCTCGCTCTATTTTGTCTGTGACTCTGGGTATTGCCAATGGATCAATGTCCTGTTGGCAGGACAAATGCTATCTTGGTTTCTTGCAAATAATGAACTCCCTCAAAAAAAGTATAACAATGTTTGCCATAATCATTATAGACGTTAATTTTATATCCTAACACTGAAACACATCACAAGCAGCAAATATTTTAGAAAGTGGCAATTATGTAAGCAAAGGGCAATATTTTACCAGAATTCCATAAAAAATTACGTTATACTTATTATACAAGATGAATAAAAAAACTATCCCCTATGATCTAATTGTATTGAACAGCAGCTTTACGTGCGTTAATTCTTCTTCAATTGCCAAATTAATAGCTCATGGAAAGCTCATTGGATTGTAAATAAATATGTAATAGGTCTTATTTGTTCTAATTTTGTTTGCACTCACGGTCCTGAAGCCCTTTTACTTTGTTGTTAAGTTCCTCCTTCTCACTTGCAAGATTTGCTACATCAGCAGTCAGTGTTCTATTGGTCTCCTCCAGCTAAAAAACAAGTTAGAATATACAATTCAAACAATTTCTAAAGTACACAAATGTTACACTCTGTTAAATTTGGTATTTCTATAGTGCAATAGTTTCAGTGTGCACATAATAGTTGTTTCCAAATTATAAATTTTAATTAAAGATTCTGCTGAAGTAAAGTCAACCCAAATTTGCTTTGTCAACAGATAAAACACCTGTTGCAGATTAAATGCTTAAGATCTTGCCAAATAAAACTGGCAAATTTGTATCATCCATGCATTAAAAGTCATGGTGCTTACATAGTAGGCAATGACAACTGTATCCCAAACTAACAAGGTGTTCTAAAGAAACAGAATATCACAATGCAAAAACACCCTCATAAGGCCCTTGAATTAGGTACCACCTCAATTGAAGACCAAGCCTTTTTTTTTTTTTACCACACCCACTCTTTTCCAATCTTCTTACATTTTTTAAATACAAGTATTCTTTTAAATTCACATTTGAAGGTTGCTTTTGAATCTGTATGAATCAACATTAAAGTGTTTCTGGTTCTTTTGCCAATCAACTTAAATGTTTCAGCAAAAGTAATCAGCTGAAATACTTTTACCCAATTGCCTCTAAACCTTTCCAATTGGAAGAACCATGCTATTCATGTAACTGTACATCATTTCAAGAAAGGCAGATATATAAACTATCCCATAATATGACTATTATATGTGCACTATGTATAGAGGCCCCACATTGTGAATCTCTTATTCCTTTTAATATTCAAGCTTTCAGTGAATATTATAACATTTGCAAATCAAGATTTAACTTTTATCCATGTAACTTTAAAATCAGATCTGCATTTTCAATCCTATATCAACACATCAATTCTGCACCTTTGAACCACTTAAATTCTATTACATTTCGGTGGAAATTACAGAAGATTGGTGTGTGGAACAGATAGATGTTGTAACTTACTCCCCCTTCTATCATGCTACTTGGTTATCTTGTCAGTCTGCTCAATACTCCCTCCCTTCAGAATTTGCAGTCTCATTTCAGATCACGATATTCCTTTCAAGCCTACCATTGATCACCTCCATGTCACCCATCCTACCCTGAAATGTCCTCCCAATCTCTGTGTCGATCAACTTCCTCTTTCCCATGTTCTTTGTATCCCACCCCGATGCAACTCCTCAACTCTCCACCAATCCCAAGTAGTAACAAATCCCTCCACTAGAATGTCTGTGCATTCCACTCATGTCTTTCCAGATTTCTGATCTTCTACGCCCGCCACTGATGTGCTGCTCAAACTCAACTTCACTTTCCACCTGCACCCACTCCTCCTCCACACTAACCAATAATTGACATTTCTTGCCACACCCACTAATCACACTTCCTTTTCCATAACTTGCCTTAAAGAACTACCACCCAATGACCAACCAGCCATTTAAATTTAAAAATTGATTATTTGGTTCTATTACATGTTTGAGGCTGTGAGCAAACTTAGTCATTCCAAATTTTCTGACAAAGTCTTCCAACTATTTCCTTGTAAAAAGTCCAAGCAACGAAAGTGCCATTATTATATTATTATTATAATGTTACCATTATCACTGACAATGGATAGTATGTACTCAATCTTTGAGTGCAAAGGAGGAAGGTTTGAAATACTTTGGATAAAAATAGAAAATTTCAGTCCTGCCACCTATACTACATATAGATTTCACTTTTTTTTTAATCAATTATGACTCACAGATGCAATAGTAGCATCCTTTTCTGCTAATTCTTGCTTGTGCCTTGCCATCATCTCTTTAATTTCAAGCTCCTTCATGATTTTTTCTTTTTCCAGGTCAGAATATTGTTCTTCTGCAATTGAGCGTGCAAGCTGCTCAGAATCAGCTTTCGTTAGTGTGATCTCAAGCTGTGCGGCCAAAGAATCTCTGCACAGAAACAAATAAGTTCAATGAAATGAAGCTGTATACTCACAAAAAGCAATTAAAAAAAGCATAATTGGACTTCTAATATATGACGATTCATAAAAACCTATTCTGAAGCTATTCAATTTCTTATGCCTCACCAAATACTTAGATAAGCAATCTTTTGCCTTAAGCAATCTGAAACAAAGTTTCAGATGCAGTTCATATTGACATTATATTTCCTGCATTTGTTCTTCCAAGCTTTATTTTGGACAAATACAAATATTTGCTGGAAACGGAGGTTTGTTTTAAACCATTTCTAATTAGAATTGTTAAATAATGTCCCAGATCTCACGGCAAATGATCGGTGAATGTAGCCGTTTAATCAGCTCCAAGACTAGGACTTCAAGGGGCATAATTAATTATGAAAGTCTTAAGCTTGTTGAATGACAATTGCACTGCTAACTGTCAATGTAATTTATGGCTGAACTGGTCCCATAGCAGAAGCGTCCACGTCGCGGGGCTGGAAACAGGATGTGTCCTAAGCTAATTCTGCTACCACCATCATCTATTGTACAAATGATGGCTCCCACTGATTGTCGCCGGAAGCTTGCGCCCTTTTCAGGACGGACGATGACAGTGATGTAACATTTGAATGATGGACACGAAAGAAGAAGATGGCTGAACTCCAGACTGGCAAATCAAACATAACCTTACTGAGATTCCCTAGCATTTCTGATGGGATCTCCTTAAATTAAATGATATTGTACGTTTATGAATATCAAGGAAAGCAGAATTTAGATTGTCTATATCTTAAATTAGTTCTGTTTAGTTTGTTTCAAGTAGTCACGATTTTAATTTGTTATTGCTTACTTCTTGGAAACAAAAGTCAGAGTTAAAGAAAACAAATACAAATCCATCACAATTTCTACATCCAGCAAAGCCCAGGGGTGATGGTGATGGGCAGCAAGGCTTGTTGACAATGTTTTCAGGACAGTTCAGAGGTTGTGTAGCTGAGAAGCTTTTACCAGGACTTACCCTGGAGTCTGGGATGCTTTTTGGTCAAAAGGACACGCCCTGACCATCTTTAAGTATAACCAGATGGGGAACAAAACCAGATCATTAAGGTCCCCCCCCTCCATGCAAGTGCTAGAATGGTGATATAATTTAGATTTTATTTTGAAGTATGCTTCGAAGTATTTTGAAGTATGGTTTAACTTAATTAAATTCCCACCTCTCATCCTGCAGTTCCTGCATTTTTTGTTGTAAATCTTTACAAAGTTTGTTTTTCTCTTCACATTCCTCCTTCAGTTCTCTTACTTGAGTCTTGTACAAAGTCTGCAAAATTTAAAAGCATCAAAATATTTAAATAACCATCTAAAATAATCTATTCATTTACATTGTTAAAACTGGATCACTATTATATAGTAGGAATACGGGTAAAAGTTTAATTCGAACTGCTTTTGCCCAATGCCTGTGTGCATTATCTCTTCTCTTTCTGCTTCAGCATCAATAAATGCAGCCACTCTTTGGTATAGTCAATTATGAACAGTTGTTGTCTCACTTGCACCTTTCCATCTGTAGCAACTAATTTTAACATCAGGGCATACCAATTATTTAACATCCATTGTAAAAATTTAGCTTTATTTAGTCATAGACAATAGACAATAGGTGCAGGAGTAGGCCATTCGGCCCTTCGAGCCAGCACCATTCAATGTGATCATGGCTGATCATTCTCAATCAGTACCCCGTTCCTGCCTTCTCCCCATACCCCCTGACTCCGCTATCCTTAAGAGCATTCAGAGAATTGGCCTCCACTACCTTCTGAGGCAGAGACTTCCACAGATTCACAACTCTCTGACTGAAAATGTTTTTCCTCATCTCCGTTCTAAATGGCCTACCCCTTATTCTTAAACTGTGGCCCCTTGTTCTGGACTCCCCCAACTTTGGGAACATGTTTCCATGCCATGATTTCTTAACTATGAAGTAAAAAATAGCGAACATACTGAAAAATACTGTTCTGCCTCCAACTGGTCCTGAAGTTCTTTCATTTGACCATCAGCATCCTGGCGCTCTCTGTAATAGTGGATATTATTAGGAAAAAAATCACTTTACAAATTCAAGAACAGTAAAACGAAACATTGGCTAGAAATTCAATTCTCTTCCAGCTTTTAAACTTTGCTTGGTACTTTAAAGAAACATATCACCCAAACCACAAATGGATAAGTTTTCAGTGTCCTCAGAAGCAAAAACATGAACCAGTCTTTAACCACAGGTTCATTAGAAAGACCATTAGTCCAAAATGTAACTAAATTGAGATCTTCTCCAACTGAAAAAGAAACTTTTCCCTACCAGAAAACCTGGGTTTGATCACTTTACAAAATACTACGGTATATTGGAAGATAACAAAAAACATGAAAGATGGCATTTCAATTATAATCTGGACACCAAACCAGAGCCAGTTATAAAACTAATGCAGAGCATTCAAATATCTTGCCATAGTTTGAAAGTATTGTGGTGTGATATGTGGTAACTGAAAGTGGGAAGGTGATATTCTTTCTTTGATATACAATGGAAACTTGCAAAATTCCTAGGAAGCATTTTAGAGATAAATACAAATCAAATTCAAATATAGCCATTTCATTTTGCAAGTATTTCTAAAATAAAGCAGTTACCTACTCTGCAGGAAATCTTACTTCAATTTTATCAAAAATATTTAGCTAGGGGTAGCATATATATATATATATATCCTATTTGTCTCATCACTGAGATAAGCTTAAAAAAAAGCAGTCAAACTTAACTAGAATATCATATTTTGCCAGCAGTTGACAGTTTTATCGCAGATCTGATGGTGAAAGGACGGATTGGCATGCAGATCTCACAGATAATTTGTTTATCTGCATCTGGTAGTTGTAGCGTTCAACGGTAGACCTTTCCCAACTCATAATATCAAAGCTGCAAACCCCTAAGGCATTTTCATTGTTAGATTCCTAAGCTACTATTTATATAGAACTAAGAGGAAAACAATGCAGTGAAGGTAAAACATACTTTCGCAGCTCTCCTATCTGCTTTTCCAGACTCAGTTTAGTCTCCAACAAATGATTTATCTCCTGTTTCAGCTGTTTCTCTGACATTTTCAGTGAATTTACTTGTTGTGTCTGCATTTTCAAGTCATTCTGAGTTAAACTACGTTTCTGTGTCTCCTGTTCAATCTTCAATGACAAATTTTTGACCTGAAAATGAAAATAGGGATGTTATTCCAAAAATGTCAAACTGGTATTTTAAGTACAAAAATAATATATACTTTTCACTCCTTGCAAACTATGTCATGACTGATTTAACCAGCATTCAGCAAACCATACAAGTTACCCACATGTCAAAGAGTTTGGTATTATTCCAGCATGCATGCACATATTGAATAATTTGAATAATCTTCAAGCACCATTCTGTGGTGACACTCACCTCCTCAGTTAATTTTTCCTTTCGACTAAATAATTCTTCTATTTGTTGTTGTGCTTGTTTAATATCACAGTCTAACATTGAACATTGCTTTTCAGCTTCCAGAAGACGATTTTCAACTTTTTGTTTTGAACTTCTTTCTTCCTGTAGCTTCTTTTCCATTTCTGATGAAAAAAAACAAAGAAAATTATTATCGTCACTAAATGCACTGATATATCCCAAGCAGCACCGGTTTTGCAACAACAGAAATTCCCCTGTGCAGAGTTGCAAGGTGGTGTTGGGTGAGTGAAGGTCAAGGGCAGGAGAGTATCGATAGTGCAGAATCACCTCTTCAAAGGGAACAAAGAAAGTGAAGATTAAGTCAATTTGAGAATAAAACTGTGGTCAACCTGGAAGTAGAATTTAAGCTCTAAATAATGTTTAAAGGAAGAACTGCAAAATTAAAAAGTGTATATTGACTTTTTAACATCACATTATGCTTAATATGAAAGGATTCATGTTCAAAAAACTTGAATTTCTCATCTTGTAACATAAGAAGCTGGTTTAATTTCATTGCTGCTTTAAGATGAATCAAATTTAATGTGAGCATAAATCCACTCTTGTACGAATAATAAAAAATCCCGTGTGTTGCAGTCACACTGCGCCTCCAATTAAGCAAAGTAAAAATAATTCATAATAAACTGATTTATGATATCAACTGCCATCGCTGTCATCATTCCGGTGGGAGGAATTCTTACCTTGATGCAGCACTTAAAAAATGCAATCTTTGGCGATACAATCAGAGTAAAGGAGAAAAGATAGGTTCTATTTATTTATTTTCAGTTCACTAAGAACAAACGATAGGCACAAAAAGCTGGAGTAACTCAGCGAGGCAGGCAGCATCTATGGAGAGAAGGAATGGGTGATGTTTCAGGTCGAGGCCCTTCTTCAGACTAGTCAGGATAAAGAAAACGCGAGATATAGATGATGCAGAGAGATGAAGAACAATGAATGAAAGATATGCAAAAAAGTAATGATGATAAAGGAAACGGGGCATTGTTAGCTGTTTGTTGGGTGAAAATGACATTCTGGTGCACCTTGAGTGGGGGAGCGATAGAAAGAGAGGGAATGCCAGGGTTACTTGAAGTTAGAGAAATCAATAATCATACCACTGGGCTGTAAGCTGCCCAAGTGAAATATGAGATGCTGTTCCTCCAATTTGCGTTTAGCCTCACCCTGCAATGGAGGAGACCTGGGATAGAAAGGTCATTGTGGGAATGGGAAGGAGAATTAAAATGTTTAGCAACCGGGAAATCAGGTAGGTTCAGGCCAACTGAGCGAAGGTGTTCAGCGAAACGATCTCGGCAATGTATAAAGAGTCCACATCTTGAACAATTGATACAGTAGATGAGGTTGGAGGAGGTGCAAGTGAACCTCTGCCTAACCTGAAAGGACTGTCTGGACACAGCCGAGGGAGGAGGTATAGGGACAGGTGTTACATCGTCTGCGGTTGCAGGAGAAGGTACCTAGGGAGGGGGTGGTTTGGGTGGGAAGGGATGAGTTAACCAGAGTTGCGGAGGTAACGGTCTCTACGGAAGGCGGAAAGGGGTGGATGTGACTCATGTTGGGATCCCGTTGGAGGTGGCGAAAATTTGAGGTTTGTGTGTTGTATGTGATGGCTGATGGGGTGAAAGGCAAGGACTAGGGGGAGGGGAGCAAGGGTGGAGCTGCATGGTACCGAGGAGACACAAGTGAGGGGAGAGGGGAACCCCTGTTCGCTAAAGAATTAGGCCATCTCGGATATCCTGATATGGAACACCTCATCTTGGGCGCAGATGCGGCGTAGACAGAGGAATTCGGAGTAGGGGATAGAGTCTTTGGAGGAAGCAGGGTGGGAAGAAGTGTACTCGATAGTTGTGGGAGTCAGTGGGTTTGTAATAGACGTCAGTCGATAGTCTAGTTCCTGTGGTGGAGATTTTGAGATCAAGAAAGGGGAGGGAGGTGTCGGAGATGGTCTAAGTAAATTTGAGTGCAGAATGGAAATTGGTGGTGAAGTTGATGAAGTCCATGAGTTCTGCATGGGTGCAGGAGGTAGCACCTCTGCAGTCACCTAAGTAACAGAGATAGAGTTTGGGCTAGGGTCAGTGTACGCCTGTAGCCGGGAATGTTCAACGTACCCTACAAAGAGACAGGCAAAGCTGGGACCCATGCGGGTGCCCATAGCTACGCCTTAGACTTGGAGGAAGTGGGAGGAGTCAAAGGAGAAGTTGTTGAGGGTGAGGAACAGCTCCGCTAGTAGACGGAAATTGGATGGTTCTGTGGTCGAGGAAGAAACAAAGGGCTTTAAGGCCTTCCTGGTGGGGGATGGAGGTGTAGAGTGACTGAACTTCCAGAGTAAAGATGAGGGAATGGGGGCTCAGAAAGCAGAAGTCATTAAAGAGACGAAGGACATGTGAGGTATCTTGGACATTGGTCGGGAGAGATTGGACCAGGGGGGATAGGATGGAGTTGAGGTATGTGGAAATGATTTCAATGGGCCAGGAGCAGGCAGAAACAATGGGTCTGCCACGGCAGTTGTGTTTATGGATTTTGGGGAGAAGGTAATACTGTGCAGGGCTGGGAGACGATAAGGTTGGAGGCTGTGGCAGACAGCCAGGTGATAAAATTAGAAATGGTCTGCGAGATCATGGCCTGGTGCTCATCTGTGGGAACATGGTCCACGGGTGAATAGGAGGTGTCCGAGAGCTGGCGCCTGGCCTCAATGTGGTAGAGGTCAGCTCGCCAGACTACCACATCACCTCCCATGTTAGCGTGTTTGTTGATAATGTCGGGGTTGCTGCGCATCTGCGGGATCATGGTCCAAGATCAAAATACTCAGTTATTGAAATAGGAATGCTAAAGTTATAAATATGGCTAAAGGAGGAAATCCCTATCTTGACTGAATGATACAAGGACCTAAAGAGAATATCAGCGACCTGGAAGGTACAAAGGTAGAAACACTATTCAAGCAGAACATACTGCGCACTGCCAAAGATTAATGCTGACAGCAAGACCAGATAGATACACTGAATCAGCTGCAGCTGGCGGTGAATACTTACAAAAACGGTAAAGTACTTATTTCTTTGTCACAGTCATATCTTGCTGAAACAGGCGCTTCGGCCCAACTCAACCATGCCGACCAAGATGCCCCATCTACACTAGTTTCATTTCCGCACGTTTGGCCCATGTTTTTCTAAACCTTTCCAATCCATGTACCTGTCCAAATGCCTTTTAAATATTGTTATTGTACCTGCCTTAACTACTTCCTCTGGCAGCTCGTTCGAGAGACATACCACTCTCTATGCGAAAAAGTTGCCCCTCACGTTCCTATTCAATCATTCCTCTCTCACAAAGGTCTGCCCTCTAGTTCTTGATTCCTCTCACCATGCAAAAAGGTTCTGTGCATTCATCCAATCTATTCCCTTCATGATTTCATACACCTCCAAGATCACCCTGCGCTCCCAGGAATAAAGTCCAATCTCTTCCTACAGCTCATGCTCTCGGGTCCTGGCAACATCCTTGTAAATCTTCTCTACACCCTTTCCAGTTTAGTGGCTCAATTAAATGATTATGTTCATGAGAAAGGTATGTTTACATTTGTTGCATAATAAAATCGATTTGCTTATTTCAATCCAAGCAAGTTTCAGTGCTTAGTTGAAAGAGTGTGCAGCAGTAAGACAAGTAGGTGCACACTTGGACAGATAAATAACGGAAGCTTCAAACCAAAATGAGTGCTACTAGATTCCAAATAAATGAGTTTAAATTCAAAAGCTCCCATGCAGTCAAAAAACTTGTTATTAATTTTCTCTGAAAGAATTTCATCTCCCCCTCACAAAAGTTAGGTTAACATTTTGTCAAATCCGAGCAATTTCCTATAGCAATAACTCACCCTTCATTGCTTCCGATTTTGCTTCTTCTATAGACTCATAGATCTTATTCTTATCTGCAAGCCGCGCCTTGGTAGCTTTGTGTTCAGCTTCCTCCTGCTCTAGATGCTGCTGTAATACCTTTTGCTTGTATGTCATGTCTATTTCCATGTTATTTTTTTCCTGCAAATAAATCAGCACAAGAAATGAGAAAACAAGCTACAAGCAGCATTTATGGATTACATGAAATTCCATTCACAAAGTAAATTTGATGTATTTTGATTTTTAAATGTCTCCAATGAGGAATGCAATTGTTTACTTTAAATATTGGAGATATAATACTACACAGATAAAATTACAGATTATATCAGCAGGGAGCCAACTCAACGTTATGTGCCACATATCTTGGTCAATAATCTACATTAAAGACACTTTATTATAAGACATAGTTTCTGTTAGGTCAAGAACCACATCACGTGCATTGGAGTCTGATACCTGTTCAAGTACTCCTGCGCCTTAGGTCATAACTTGGTCAGTTAATATAACTTAAGAAAAAGAATGCACCTGATTAAACCTCAATGGGTGGCATTAAGTTCCCGATTTCAAAGCAAAATCTGCCCCACCTTTTCCAAGTCAGTTAGTTTATCTTGCAGCTGTCTTTTCTCCATTTCAGTTTTGGACAACGTGCTCTTAGTGTTTTTCAGTTCGTCTCCAATTGAGCAAATCCGCCCTGCAAATACCTTTCATTAGTAAAATTTAAACAAAGTATTGGTGCACCAAAGTGAACAACTACTCCTGGGAATATGTTTTTCCAAATGAAATTCTTATTTCAACTACATTCAATGTTTTACCCTCAACCTCTGCCTCACCTTCACTGAAGATGATGTGAATTTAATTTATATACAGCAACACTGTCAGTATTTTTATTAATGGGGAAAAAAAGTTACAAAAATGTCTTGTTATAAAATTAAAATAAACATACAGAGGTTACTGTGAGAGGGTGGGCGAGAACCACATTCCTACGAAATGCAAGACTTTATAAATTGCATATATTTCCTGTTTCCCCAGATAAATTTTATAATTTTAATCCATGATTTTGATAGTGATTTGTGACTTTTGTACAGGGAATTTGTGTTACCCAAATGGCCGTTAGGCAGGGGTTGTTTATATGAACAGTTTACTTCAGGGCCTGTGGTTTCGAATTTGCTATTGTTGCACATCGATTGCAAATGTTAACTAATTAAAAAAGTTGTCAGCCTTCAAGGAGAAATCCATAGCTCACATTAATTGTAATTAATTTATAATGACTCAGATGAATTTTTGGTGAACTTTTGATGAATTACGGAAACAGTTTTAATTAGATGTCATCGACTTGAAACATGTTCTCTGTCGCCCCCTATAGATACCTGCATTTAAACACTTGTCACATTTTCAGTTTTCATTCTGTTTAAGGAAAGCAATTAACTTCCAAATTAAGTGGAAATTGATACGGAACATCCTCTCAGTGCTTTCACAGGAAGAATGAATAAATGGAAAAAGTCTGATAACACAGTAGGACTGTTTCTTTGCAATAGTCAGATTAAAAGGAAGGAGTGAATTTTTAGGAGATGAAAGTTCATTCTGCACTGAATGCCTTACTATAATTTATATTTATTGCATGTGTATGACAAAAATGTTGGTAGCCAAGGTCTCAGACTTTCAATTGGTGATGCAATTTTAAGCTGTAGATACAATGACAATTCTGCACCAAACTGAAGTTTGCCTTTTTACATCTTACCTTGCAAGTCACTGATAATCTCTGAACCATGAGAGCGATCTCTTCTTTCACCTTCTAGTGCTGACTGTAAGCTTATGTAGTCCTTTTCAAGCTTGAGCTTGGTGTTATCCAATGCGGCGTTTTTGTCTTGCAACTCCCTGTTGTTGATCTCTAGTTGTCCTAATTGCTTTGATAATTCTGTTTGGTTCTTTCGTAGTCTCACTGCTGTCTCAGATTCTGTCCTTAATAAGGCGTTAGCTTCATCTAACTAATTTATATATGTACATAAAAGGGAGGCATAACAAATATCAAAAATTAGAATTCTAAATGTAAAATTTAGTCATTGCACATGGAAATGCATACAAAGTAATCTGCACACAAAAATGTTATTTATTATCTGGCTATATATATATATTAATTCAGAAAAAAAGTAGTTAAAAATTTAATAATCTGCAAAAATGTTCTGTTTGTGCAGTGTTTTTTAAAAATAGATGAAAATAGTCAGTCTTCTGTGATGATTTTCATACCCACCTCCATGCATGTGCAAGGTTTTGTATAGTTAATTAGTAAATTAATTGGAATGAGTTTCAACTTTGGTAGCTGCTGTATATCAAAAAGGTTCAATGAATAGCAAATCTATAAAGTTGCAATAAAGCCATTAACCTGTCTCCAAAATTCAAATAATCAATCAACATTTAATTGTGGCTTAAAAGTGAACAATCATTCAAACAAGCTCTCAGAGGGAAATTGTAATCAGATAGTACACATTGGCAAGTTGGAGAACAAGAGAAAATTTGCAACCATAATTGTTGCACATCTGCAAAGATGAATTGGGAGACCAACCTTACAAGAAACTAACATTCAATACATTTAAACAAAAGAACAGGATTCATACTTGATGAGTCCACATAAATGCATCAATAGCCAATGGTCCAGTTGAAAGCTGCTAGAAAAATGCTCTGTGCAAGTAAATTTGTCTAACTTCCGTTCCTGCACTCTGTTGCGAGAAAGGCAGAGACAAGACGGAATTTAGCTGCCATTGCATGATCTTCCACTCCTTGTTGGACTTGGCACAGGGCAGGGCGAGTGTTTAGTCCTTCTGAACTGAAGAGTTCACATATGGTTGTTTCGCTTAATGCCAATCATGGTTGATACAATTTATTTTTTTAACATGATCTTTTGTTTTAATTATTTGCCTCATACAAGTGTTTTAAGTTAAATATAATTATTTTTAATATATTTAAAATAACTGGATTTTTTTTTAAATGTCTGTGATCAGCGATTTAATGACCAAAAGATAGTTAGGGAAATACAGGGCAGGGCATAAGGATCGACCATCTGAGGCCCAGATGTAACAAATGGACTGTTTCACTGCCAGGAATAGGTATGGCAGCAGGCCTTTTAGTTTGTAACAATGGCGAACAGAGGCCGGAGAATAAGATCAAAGAGTAATCCCATCAAGCATTACCTATCCCACGGAATTTTATTTCCTACATTTTTAAGAACATTACATTTTATCTGTCCTGTTAACTTCATGTACCAGGTTGTAATGATATTATTATCATTGCAGAGTGCAAATAGAAATATGTTTTGAAAGATCATCCAAATTCATGATAATTAATGCTACTGAATATTGTGCACGCTTTCCTGCAGGTAGACATGGAACTGCTTGAATATCAGAGATGCTAGGAACAAACTTAAGGAATACATCACAATTAGTAAAAAGCTAACATTTGATAGGAGGTGAAGCAGACAAAATAAAATAGTTGTGCCCAGAGTAACCATTTCTGATGGAAAACAAAGACAACAATAGTTAACAGCTTATTTCTGAATAATTACTGCCTGAAAACAATGGCAGATCTACTTTGCTGAAGAATAAGAAAAGTCTGTACAACAAACAGCATAATGGGATCAGCCATGTTTTTCGTAGAGAGGCCATTAGAAGACATTTTTCTACATGAAGTCGATGTCAGTGTTGCATTGCTACACTTGAACAATTGAGGTAGGACACGACCAATTTTAGTTTAGTTAAGAGATAAAACTTGGAAACAGGCCCTTCAGCCACTGAGTCGCAGCGACCAGCAATCACCTGGACAGTAGTTCTATCCTACACTTTAGGGTCAATTTATAGAAGCCAATTAACCTACAAACCTGCACATCTTTGGAATGTAGGAGGAAACTGGAGCACCCAGAGGAAACCCACACGGTCACAGGGAGAATGTACAAACTCCATACATACAGCACCCCGAGTCAGGGTCGAATCCGGGTCTTTGGCTCTAAAAGACAACAACTTTACTACAATGCCACTGTGCCACCCTAAATCCAGAGACCTTCATTGCCAAGGTGAATTGAAACATAGAAAATTGGTGCAGGAGTAGGTCATTCGAGCCAGCTGTTCAATATGATCATGTCTGATCATCCAAAATCAGTACCCCATTCCTGCTTTCTCCCCATATCCCTTGATTCCGTTAGCCCTAAGAGCTATATCTAACTCTCTCTTAAAAACATCCAGTGAATTGGCCTCCACTGCCTTCTGTGGCAGAGAATTCCCCACATTCGCAACTCTCTGGGTGAAAAAGTTTTTCCTCATCTCAGTCCTAAATGGCCTACCCCTTATTCTTAAACTGTGACTCCTGGTTCTGGACTCCCCCAACATCGGGAACATTTTTCCTGCATCTACCCTGTCCAATCCTCCAAGAATTTTATGTTTCCATAAAATCCCCTCTCATCCTTCTAAATTCCAGTGAATACAAGCCCAGTCGATCCATTCTTTCATCATATCATATCATATATCATATATATACAGCGCGGAAACAGGCCTTTTCGGCCCACCAAGTCCGCGCCGCCCAGCGATCCCCGTACATTAACATTATCCTACACCCACTAGGGCCAATTTTTACATTTACCCAGCCAATTAACCTACATACCTGTACGTCTTTGGAGTGTGGGAGGAAACCGAAGATCTCGGAGAAAACCCACGCAGGTCACGGGGAGAACGTACAGAACTCCTTACAGTGCAGCACCCGTAGTCAGGATCGAACCTGAGTCTCCGGCGCTGCATTCGCTGTAAAGCTGCAACTCTACCGCTGCGCTACCGTGCCGCCCTGTCAGTCCTGTCATCCTGGGAATACGCTGCACTCCCTCAATAGCAAGAATGTTCTTCCTCAAATTAAAAGACCAAAATTGCACACAATGCTCCAGTTGTGGTCTCACCAGGGTCCTGTACAATTGCAATTGGACCACCTTGCTCCGACACTCAAATCCTCTCACAATGAAGGCTAACATGCCATTTGATTTCTTCACTGCCTGCTGTATCTGCATGCTTACTTTCAGTGACTGATGTACAAGGAGACCCAGGTCTCCTTGCACCTCCCCTTTTCCTAATCTAACACCATTCACATAATAATCTGCCTTCTTGTTCTTGCCACCAAAATGGATAACCTCACATTTATCCACATTATGCTGCATCCGGAGGCTGCAACGGATCGTTCGATCCGCTGAGAAGGTTGTTGGCTGCAACCTTCCCCCCACTGACAATCTGTACACTGCAAGGGCCAGGAAGCGAGCGGGCAAGATCATCTCTGACCCCTCGCACCCTGGCCACAAATTCTTTGAAGCACTTCCCTCTGGAAGGCGACTCGGGATTGTCAAAGCAGCCACAGCCAGACATAAAAACAGCTTTTTTTTCTCCACAAGTTGTAGTTCTACTCAATAACCAAAGTCTTTAGTCTCTTTTTTGCTCTGGTTTATTTTCACCCACATGTTTAGACCGTAATGTTGTATCCTTATTGTTTTGATGTGTTTATGCTTTATTCTTAATTGTTAGCTGTATGTTTGTGTTGTCATTTGTGAATGGAGCACCAAGGCACATTCCTTGTATATGCACATACTTGGCCAATAAACTTATTCATTCATTCATCTGCCATGCATCTGCCCACTGACCCAACCTCTCCAAGACACCCTGCAGCCTCATAGCATCCTCGTCGTAGCTCACACTGCCACCCAGCTTTATGTCATGCAAAAACTTGAAGATGTTACATTTAATTCCCTCATCTAAATCGTTAATATATATTGTAAATAACTGGCGTCCCAGCACTGAGCCTTTGTGGCACCCTACAAGACACTGCCTGCCATTCTGAAAAGGACCCGTTAATTCCTACTCTTTGCTTCCTGTCTGCCAACCAGTTCTCTAACCATGTCAATACCCTACCCCCAATACCACGTGCTCTAATTTTGCACACTAATCTCTCGTGTGGGACCTTGTCAAAGGCTTTTTGAAAGTCCAGATACACCACATCCACTGGCTCTCCCTTATCCATTCTACTCGTTACATCCTCCAAAAATTCCAGAAGATTAGTCAAGCATGATCTCCCCTTCATAAATCCATGCTGACTCTGACCAATCCTGTCACTGGTTTCCAAATGCGTTGCTTTAAACATCTTTAATAATCGACTCAAGCATCTTTCCCACTACCGATGTCAGGTTAACTGGTCTATAATACTTTGTTTTCTCTCTCCCTCCTTTCTTAAAAGGTGGGGTTACATTAGCTACCCTCCAGTCCACAGAAACTGATCCAGAGTCTATAGAACATTGAAAATGATCACCATTGCATCCATGATTTCTAGGGCCACCTCCTTGAGTACTCTGAGATGCAGATCATCAGGCCCAGGGGATTTATCTGCCTTCAGTCTCAAAAGTTTACTAAACACCATTTCCTGACTAATGTGGATTCCCTTCAGTTCCTCCCTCCCACTAGATCTTCGGTCCTCTAGTATTTCTGGGAGATTGTTTGTCTTCCTTAGTGAAGACAGAACCAAAGTACTTGTTTAACTGGCCAGTTATTTCCTTGTTTCCCATCATAAATTCACCTGTTGCTGACTGTAAGGGACCCATATTTGTTTTCACTAATCTTTTCTTCTTCACATATCTATAGAAGCTTTTACAGTCAGTTTTTATAGTCCCCACAAGCTTTCTTTCATGCTCTATTTTTCCACTCTTAATTTGTTGAAGATGTTGAACAGCATTGGTGTTCATCCAGTGGCCATCTTACATACGTATCAGATCAACGGGCCCTAACTACGCAGGCGCGGAACCATTGTGTTCTGCGCACGCGCAGATCCGGCGGCCATCTTACATAAACATTAGATGAATGGGACCCATCTGCGCAGGCGCGGAGCCGTTGGTGGCACGTAATTGTTAGATGAACGGGACCCAACTGCGCAGGCGTGGACACATAAATATTAGATGAACGGGACCCAACTGCGCAGATGCGGAGCCGTTGGGTTCCCATTAGGACGTCAAACGCGCGCCGGGATGGGCGCCGATCCTCCCAGCAGGAGGACGACAATGCATGTATTAAAGCGAGCACCAGCTCTTCTGCTATTCCGTCACTCTGGCGGCTTTGGCTATCCTCGTCACTCTGGCGGGTGCCACCACTGGCGGTGATCATGCCCCCCCCCCCCCCCCCCCCATTGGCCGTCACTTGGGCGGGTCCCATTGTGACGTCACACGCTGAACATGGCAAGCAATTGGTTTAATAAGGTTATATTTAAAATCATTAAAATCTCTCTAACTTGAAAAATATACCAATTTGAATGAAAGTTTGTTGAACACTCCCCAGGACAATGGTGGGTAAGGTGGTCCTAAAATTGTCGTGTGCATGTGGGTGAAAACCACACACATAAACAAAGGGAACAAACAAGCACACAAGTTACAGAACAAACAAGATGAATGTTTTAGTAATATAATAGATATTTGCAGACAAATTTCTACAACTAACCTGTCTCTGTATTTGAGCCATTTTCTCATTTGAGATTTGGGAGTTCTGATTCCTTTTCTTCAGATCGTCAAGTTGATCCTTCAGACAATTAACTGTGTAGACAAATAATTGTACTGAGTATCTATTAAAATGATGTACTCCTGCCTTGCTATTTTTTTGAAAAGTAAAAACAAGACTAACATTCTACTCATACACATCTGTTGGTAACTTTTGTGTATGCCTTTTGTTAAAAATATTAAGCGTTTTTTGCATTCTCCAGAAATCTCAGCAATTCAAACTATTCCAAATACTCTTCTATACAATCTTGCACCATTTTTGAAATGGTGGGTGGTTATTTAAGACCTTGAATGAGAACACTAATATTTATACAGTACTGGTTATCCAATCTCTGTCCCCATTTCCAAGAAAGTGACCCAAGAAACTACGTTCAATGTCCACTAATGTTTTATATAACTAAAAACAGACAGATTGCCCAGTACTGATCTAAGTAATACATTCTGAAAAGACAAAGGTACTCCAGTCTAACAATTTAATATTGCTTTTCTCCTAACATCTGGGTACTTGTACCAAAACGTTAAGCACTGTCCCACAGCTGATTTTAAAAAAGCTCCATGAAGAATTTTATAAAAAGAAAAAAAAAGCCTTTGCAGGAGATCAGTAAATCCCCCCCCCCACTTCAAATTTCATAAATATTCAAGAGGTCCTTCAACATGTGGAGAGAGAAACAGTTAATTTGTCAAGGTGACAACTGTTTATCTTGTCAGAACTTATTCTGAGGAAAAGAACATTGACCTGAAATGTTAACTTTGTTTTGATCTCCAGAGATGCTGCCTGATCTGCTGAAAAGCTCAATCATGGACAAGAAAACCTTCTGATGGTTACTAACACAACCTTCCCTCATCTTATAAATCAGTACCCCTCTACATTGAAAACAACTTCAAAGAATTATTAAAAAATAAAAAGGGCACAACACATGCTCTGTCTGGATAGCATCATTATTGATTGAGTGGAACAAACCCTGAAAGGCATTATTGCATTCTAGGCCTGCACCAAATTGTTGCAGTAACATTTGAGGTCGAAACCTATTTGACGTTACCCTCATCAACCGATTTGTTACAGAGGCAACCATATGGCGTGAGAGATCACAAATACTATCCTTCTTTCTATGCCAGCTTGACCTTTACAAAAATGCCATATTTACTTTCAATCAGAACTAATGTAACATGGCTTATCAAACTCATCGTACAAAATGTTGCTTAAGCATTGTTAAACTTCATTATAATAGAACATGTTGGCATGCTAGCGAGACAAAAAATTGAAACCGATTTATGACTGAACATGTGCATTGAACAGATGTGACAAAACTGCATGAGGGCTTTGTATTTTTTAGGACACACCGAGCTTAATAGTGAATTAAATTGTAGAAAACGTACACTAAACTGAAAAAGGCACATAAATAAATAAAAATAAAAATTCTGGAAATACTCCCCAGCATCTGTGGGGAGAGAAACAGAGTTCAATTCATATTTTGGGTCAATAACTTTTGATTTGAACTGGAAATATTCCAAATGAGCAAGTTGTAAAATGCAAAGAAAGAGGTGGGTAAGAAAGGGTGTGCAATAAGATGGATTGCTGCAGACATTCAATGTCAAAAGGAAAAAATAAAATGTGATGGGTTTGATTGAAATGTCCAGAAAATGTTTTTATAAAGGCAGCAGTTAAATGTCATCTTTTTTTATCCACACATTCCATTTTGTTTGGTACAATCATCCCTTACGTTAATTCTTATCTCTTGTGTCTTCCAAATCATTGCAGACCTTCACTCTGTACATTCCTCCCCTCCAACTAGCAATGTTCATTCCTCTGGAACCATGACCAATTTCTCTTCCACAGGTAACACTTGATAAAGTAGATCATTATTTCAGTTGCCATAAAGGTCATTAGCCTGAAAGATTTACTGTTTATGTTTCCACAGATGCTGTCTGGCTTGCAAAGTATTTTCAACAATTTCAGATTTCCAGCATATATTGGGGTTTTTTTTTGTTACATTTTGTGTCTACCTTCGATTTAAACCAGCATCTGCAGTTCTTTCTGACACATATTGCGCTTTCGTTTGTTTTACACCGGGCTGTGTACTAGCCCAATGTTTTAGGGCGAGTTATGTAATTTTTTTGTTTAATCAGAAGTACAAGGTACATTGACCTTACCCTCATTTTCCAAGCCACGTTTTTTATCTGCTTCCATTTCAGCTTTCCGATGATATTCTGTATTCTTGTGCTGAAGTAGTGCTTTTTCACGTTCCAAATGCCTTAAAGCTGATTCCACATCCTTCCTGCATGTTATCTATAAAGCAGAGCTTTAATTAGTAATCAAAATCTTTTGCGTATGTTGGCGACACAATATAAAACAACTTTACTTTTGAATTAGTTCTTATCCAGTATATTTTGATTTTTTCCGTGCGCATGCTATTTTTCAGCAAAATTTAAACTTCTACACTGCATTGATAGGATTTAAACTTTGCTTCATTTGAATTATCAGTTCTGTAACATAAGTACAATCTTATCACATCCTCAAAATGTCCCAAATTTATGTATATGGTGCAAATTGTTTCCTTCACAAAATTCAGTATTTTCTCTATTTTTAACACTAAAAGGATAGCCGAAAGGAAAATCCTCTGTTTAGAGCAAAAAGAGAGCTGAAATGGGAAATTGATTATAAAGATTTTTCTGGTTAAATGTCAGCAATTCCAATGTCTGGAGCTCACATCAGAATATCTTTCAAACATTCCTTTAGAATTCCTATTTTATTCTTTTGATATAACCTTCAAAAGCAACGATATTCATAGTTCAAGGAACTGAAATAATTAAGAATCAAGAAATCATACTGCATGGAACCAGGGCCTTTGGCCCAACTTGCCCACACCAACCAATATGTCCTTTCTACACTAGTCCCACCTGCCTGCGCTTGGCCCATATGCCTCTAAACCTGCTCTTTCTATGCATCGGTCTAATTGCTTCTTAAACGTTGCGTTAGTCCCTGCCTCAACTACCTCCTCTAGCAGCTCGTTCCATACACCCACCACCCTTTGTGTGATAAACTTATCCGTCAGATTCTTATAAAATCTTTCCTCCTTTACCGTAAACCTATACCCATGAAAATAAATAATTGAGTTATTTAAATCCCAAATTATTCAGAGACCTTTCAATTTAATACATCAACTCAGCTTGAAGCAGCATTGAGAGAATTCAAATGCATTTTCTATGCATTTCCATTCTCCCTATAGTTACAAACCTAAGTAGCTCCTTTTTAAGCTACTTCATTAACTTTTTATTCCAGACTCGAGGACATTCATAGAAGGACATCGAGGTGTCCCTTGGAATTCTCTGCCTCATAAGGCAGTGGAATCCAATTCTCTGAATGCTTTCAAGGGAGAGCTAGATAGAACTCTTAAGGATAGCGGAGTCAGGGGGTATGGGGAGAAGGCAGGAACGGGGTACTGATTGAGAATGATCAGCCATGATCACATTGAATGGTGGTGCTGGCTCGAAGGGCCGAATGGCCCACTCCTGCACCTATTGTCTATTGCCTATTCTCAGAAATCAGTAAATCCCCTTATTGGCACACTACCCATTAGCAAAATCAACATAAATCCTGCATTATTTCTACCAAAGTATATGACTTCACAGTTTGACACTGAATTCAAACTGCTTCACACTATTTCAATTTTTTGGCACTAAAACCTACAACTTTCTTCAGCACAGTAAAAAACTTTTTACGAGGATGTTGCCAGGAGTTGAGGGCCTGAGCTATAGGGAGACGTTAGGCAAGCTACTTGGTACTTTAATAAAGTTTTTTTTAAACTCATGCTCTTATAACTTTATATACTTATTTTCTTAACCTCTGACATTTCATAGAAAAAAAACCCCAAGTTCGTTCAGCCTCCCCTTAAAGATATATACTCTTTAATTCAATCAACATTCTGAAAAACCTCTTCTGTACCTGCCTCTACGACCTTCCTATAACAGAGCGACCAGAACTGCACAAAATACTCCAAACATGGTCTAGCCAAAGACCTATAAAGCAGCCTGACTTCCTGATTCTTACACTCAATGCACCCATCAATGAAGATAACCCAGTGTAGATATTAGGTTTTCTAAGTGCAATATCCTCCTTTTTGTATAATGGAGAAACATTTAGCAATGAGGAATGAAACGGTAAACTGTTACCTTTTCTACCCTGGTTTTATTCATTAAAGAGGATGCAGTCCAATAGAATTAAAATTACTTTCTAAGTCATAATAATACTAACCTTTCTATAACATCTGTTTCAGTTACTATCCTATCTATAATTCCATCTTCTCTCCCGGCATAATCTTTTATTTAATTTGCTTATTCATACATCGGGGAGACCATAGGAATACTTGTGTATTCTTCTGGCCAAACAAATCATCAGAAATACAGGACACAATATTTAAGAATAAGCCAAGTTGTTTATCTAATAAAATTCATTATATTGAAATTATAGACAAAAATTAAAGAGCACGTGACCCAGTATATATTTAAAAGAAAAAGCTGTACCTCATCTTCCAAATCTTTGGATATCTTCTCCAGACGATTGCTTGTGGTTCTAAAAATGAAAATGTAAATGTCACGTAAAGATCAGGTCCTGAAACAGAAAGTTTTGAAACAAAATAGGTAAAGATAGATCTAAATTCTATTTTTTCCAGTTACCTTAACTCAAAACCTGCTCAATGGAGTATATGCTCTTACATTAACAGGGTGGCTTCATTACATAACCAATCCATACACTGCAGTACAGTGCAACCCGGGTTCTACCCCGATCTAAAATGTCATCCATGCAGACTACATGGGTTCCTCAGTGTGCTTTACCTTCTTCCTGCCTCCCACATTCCCAAAAAACGCAATAGACAATAGGTGCAGGAGAAGGCCGTTCGGCCCTTTGAGCCAGCACCACCATTCAATGTGATCATGGCTTATCATTCTCAATCAGTACCCCGTTCCTGCCTTCTCCCATACCCCCATACCCACTATCCTTAAGAGCTCTATCTAGCTCTCTCTTGAATACATTCAGAGAATTGGCCTCCACTGCCTTCTGAGGCAGTGAATTGCACAGATTTACAACTCTCTGACCGAAAAAGCTTTTCCTCATCTCCGTTTTAAATGGCCCACCCCTTATTCTTAAACTGTGGCCCCTGGTTCTGGACTCCCCCAACATTGGGAACATGTTTCCTGCCTCTAACGTGTCCAACCCCTTAATAATCTTATACGTTTCGATAAGATCACCTCTCATCCTTCTAAATTCCAGTGTATACAAGCCTAGTCGCTCCAGTCTTTCAACATATGACAGTCCCGCCATTCCTGGAATTAACCTAGTAAACCTACGCTGCACGCCCTCAATAGCAAGAATATCCTTCCTCAAATTTGGAGACCAAAACTGCACACAGTACTCCAGGTGCGGTCTCACTAGGGCCCTATACAACTGCAGAAGGACCTCTTTGCTCCTATACTCAACTCCTCTTGTTATGAAGGCCAACATTCCATTGGCTTTCTTCACTGCCTGCTGTACCTGCATGCTTCCTTTCAGTGACTGATGCACTAGGACACCCAGATCTCGTTGTACGTCCCCTTTGCCTAACTTGACACTATTCAGATAATAATCTGCCTTCTTATTCTTACCACCAAAGTGGATAACCTCACACTTATCCACATTAAACTGCATCTGCCATGCATCCGCCCACTCACACAACCTGTCCAAGTCACCCTGCAACCTCATAGCATCTTCCTCACAGCTCACACTACCACCCAGCTTTGTATCATCTGCAAATTTGCTAATGGTACTTTTAATCCCTACATCCAAGTCATGCAGATTGATGGGCCGCTGCAAATTGCTTCTACTGTGTAGGCGAGTGGTAAAATGTGGGTGGCGGTGATGAGGGGGTGGGGTTAAAGAATGAGATGGAGAGAATAAGATGGGATTATTGTATACTAATGGGTGTTGGATGGTCATCATGGATTCAATAAATGATCAATAATGAGATGGCTAGAGATTTAAAGCTCACCCAAGGCTACAGGATCTCCTGGTTGCTAACCATTTTATCTCCCCTTCCCATTCCCGCACTGACCCACTGTACTGGGCCTCCTGCATTTCCAGATTGAGGCCACAAACAAACTGGAGGAATAGCACGTCAATAGCTTGGGTGCCTTAAAACCCGACGCAATAAACACTGAATTCTCTAATTTTAGGTATCCTGCACTTCGACCCCAACTGCAGAAACATAGAAAGTAGGTGCTGGATACCTAATTCGGCCCCTTGAAGCCAGCACCGCCATTCAATACGATTATGGTTGATCGTCCTAATCAGTACCCTGTTCCTGCTTTCTCCCCATATTCCATGATCCCGTTAGCCCTAAGAGCTCTATCTAACTCTCTCTTGAAAACATCCACTGAATTGGCCTCCATTGCCTTCTGTGGCAGAGAATTCCACAGATTCAAAACTCTCTGGGTGAAAAAGCTTTTCCTTATCTCAGTCCTAAACGGCTTCCCCTTATTCTTGAACTATGACCCCTGGTTCTCCCCCAACATCAGGAACATTTTTCCTGCGTCTAGCCTGTCCAATCCATTCAGAACTTTACACGTTTCCATAAGATTCCCTCTCATCCTTCTAAATTCCAGTGAATATAAGCCCAGTCGATCCATTTTTTTCATATGCGAGTTCTGCATATTTCTCCACTCACAACTGCCCCCCCCCCCCCGCCACTTTCCTCCCTCTGGCTTAATCCACAACTCTTCAAACCTGTCTCACACCTTTCTTCCTTATCTCTGACCTTTGTTCCAAACATCGGCCTCTCAAAAAATCTCACCTATGTCACCTATTACCTGTCGTGCTCTGTCCTGGCTCTCTCCTTATATAGGTTCTTCCCCCCCCCCCACAGTCAGTCTGAAGAAGGGTCTCAACCCGAAACTTCACCTATCCATGTTCTCCAGGGATGCGATCTAAAGATTCTGAATAAAATCTATTATAAATTATGTCCTTTAATAAAAATGATCACAATTCATTTTACATTCTACAAAGAAAAAGTGTAAGTGACTCTCAATCTATTAATGCAAACAGAGAATTACAAGAAGTTGTCCTTAGTCTGACATACCTAAATTTTTGATCCATTTCATCTTTGGCTTGCATTTCATTACTTAATTGTTCTTCAAGCTGGTGCATTTTTTTCTGTAGTTTTGCAGACTATAATAAAATATGATAATATTCTAAAGAAAAATAATCATTTTCCAAGGTTTTTAAAAGAAACAAAAGGAAAGCACTTTACAATTTTTTATTCCAGCTCCATGTAAAACATCTGTGTTTAATAAGGTAGGTCATGCTGGCTGGTTCCTGTGAGAAGTTGTTAAGTATTGACACTTGTGTAATCACTAACAGCACAACAAGAAAGGAAATCTTTTTGCCCATCCTCTCCAAAACAAAACTGTTGACACATATTTTCTTTTAGCCTCCTTTGCTTCAGGAACAACCACCCAGCACCCATAATCTAATAGATAAATATCATTCACCCCTGGAATTATTCTGATAAATCTCCTGTGCCCTCTCAAGACCCATTGCATGAAGCTTAAATTTACATTTGCCTTGTTCCATCACCTTTGGGAACTTTTATCGCTGTTTATCAACATGAGGACCAAAGTTGTGCCAATGAAAGTCAAAGAAGCCATTATGAAACTGAGAAACAAGAATAAAAACTGTTTGAGACATTAGCCAAATCTTAGGTTTACCAAAATCAACTGTTTGGAACATCATTAAGAAGAAAGAGAGCACTGGTGAGCTTACTAATCACAAAGGGACTGGCAGGCCAAGGAAGACCTCCACAGCTGATGACAGAAGAATTCTCTCTATAATAAAGAAAAATCCCCAAACACCTGTCCGACAGATCAGAAACACTCTTCAGGAGTCAGGTGATTTCTCAATGACCACTGTCCGCAGAAGACTTCATGAACAAAAAGACAGAGGCTACACTGCAAGATGCAAACCACTGGTTAGCCGCAAAAATAGGATGGTCAGGTTAGTTCACCAAGAAGTACTTAAAAGAACAATCATAGTTCTGGAAAAAGGTCTTCTGGACAGATGAGACGAAGATTGACTTAAATCAGAGTGATGGCAAGAGCAAAGTATGGAGGAGAGAAGGAACTGCCCAAGATCCAAAGCATACCACCTCATCTGTGAAACATGGTGGTGGGGGTGTTATGGCTGGGCATGTATGGCTGCTAAAGGTACTGGCTCACTTATCTTCATTGATGATATAACTGCTGATGGTAGTAGAATAATCAATTCGGAAGTGTATAAGACACATCCTATCTGCTCAAGTTCAAACAAATGCCTCAAAACATTGGCCGGCGGTTCATTCTACAGCAAGACAATGATCCCAAACATACTGCTAAAGCAACAAGGCTAAAAAATGGTCAATTCTTGAGTGGCCAATCACCCGATCTGAACCCAATTGAGCATGCCTTTTATATGTTGAAGAGAAAACTGAAAGGGACTAGCTCCCAAAACAAGCATAACCTAAACATGGCTGCCATACAGGCCTGGCAGAGCATCACCAGAGAAGACACCCAGCAACTGGTGATGTCCATAAATCACAGACTTCAAGCAGTCATTGCATGCAAAGGATATGCAACAAAATACTAAACATGGCTACTTTCATTTACAAGACATTGCTGTGTCCCAAACATTATGGTTCCCTGAAATGGGGAGACTATGTATAAACACTGCTGTAATTTCCACATGGTGAAACCAAAATGTATAAAAATGGTCCTTAATAAAATCTAACAATGAGCACTTTAATCACATGTGATTTTTTCTATTACAAATCTCAAATTGTGGAATACAGAGGCAAATAAATAAATGATGGGGTCTTTGTCACAAACATTATGGAGGGCACTGTAGCAACACTACCATACTAAATTTAGTACTTATACTACAAGTGGCTTCATAAATTTCAAACAAGAATAATAATAGTCACTATGTGACAGCTTAGTTTGGCTGCATTGCCAGCATTATGACTAAGGTCAAGGCAACAAGTTGGTTAAACCAGGGGTAACAGTATACTTGGGTCAAGAACATTTTACCTATCGATTGCCAGAATACTTTGGCTGGAAGAATTTATATTAATTTATAGTTTACCACAAATGGTACTTGTGCCATTTATGAGGGGCTACTGTTTTGCAAAACAAAAACATCTGTGTCTGTATATAGTATTGCACACATCCATGGTCTCTCAGTGCAAAAGTGATGAAGAATAGCATTGCCTTCTGTCAGCATTAAATGTTACCCAAAATAATTCCACAAGAAGCATTGGTGTTCCAGTTGTAAATGGGCTATGAACTACCTTTACCAGTCAATGATTTAAGATGACAGGTGATTGGATTTACTTTTAAATAAATATACTAGAAATAAACAGATTATACTCCCAAACAAGTACATTATTTTGCAAAGATTTTTTCTATTACAAATCTCAAATTGTGGAGTAGAGGCAAATAAATAAATGATGAGTCTTTGTCCCAAACATTATGAAGGGCACTGTATAAAGTGCCTGCCTGATCTGCTAGTTTATGAGCTGTTGTAGTTATTTGGTGTCTTCATTTTTGCCATTTCTACAATTTCATTATCATTGAAAAAAGGTTTTACTCTGCATTCCAATATTTAAGTGATTCAAAGGTTAAAAAAAAAGGAAGAATTTATACATTTTTCCACAAAACACCAATTGCCAAGTACAACATGAAATACAAAGGTTCAAATAAGATCAATAATTAAAGCAAAAAAACCAACATATTTGCTTTATGTGATAATTATAAATCATGCCAGCACTCACCTCAATTTTAGTGGGTAAATTAGGCTCATTTTCTTTATAGGATGCTGGCAAGTCACTTAGCAACCTGAGGGAGAACACAACTTAAATATTAGACAACTTCTGAGGATATGACAATACATTCATTTTCAAATGAAACTTGGGTAATTTCACATTGTTTCTTCAATTATCAGCTTCGTCTCAGAGAACATGAATGTTCCAGCTATGATATGGGTTGAGTGGGAAAATCTCGGTTAGAACTGTGGTTTAAGCTTAGAATATTCTTGGTTATTGAAGACAGAAAATTACTCAATCCAAATTGTTGTCCAATGCCACCCAATGCAGGTGAACAATTACTACAGACAAATTTGATTGTTGTTATTCAGTAGTAACATTCAGTTCAGTTTAGTTTATTGTCACGTGTACCGAGGTACAGTGAAAAGCTTTTGTTGCGTGCTAACCAACCAGCGGAAAGACACTACATAATTACAATCGAGCCATTCACAGTGTACTTATTATTATTACATGATAAGGTAATAACGTTTAGTGCAAGGTAAAGTCAGTAAAGTCCAACCAAATTATTCACAAAATGCTGGAGTAACTCAGCAGATCAGGCAGCATCTCGGGAGAGAAGGAATGGGTGATGTTTCGGGTCGAGACCCTTCTTCCTTCTCTCCCGAGATGCTGCCTGACCTGCTGAGTTACTCCAGCATTTTGTGAATAAATCGATTTGTACCAGCATCTGCAGTTATTTTCTTAAAGTCCAACCAAAGATAGTTGTTCAGGACTGCTCTCTGGTCGCAGTAGGATGGTTCAGTTGCCTGATAACGGCTGGGAACTGTCCCTGAATCGAGGTGTGCGTTTTCACACTTCTATACCTTTTGCCGGGTGGGAGAGGGGAGACGAGGGAATGACCAGGGTGCAACTCGTCCTTGATTGTGCTGATGGCCTTGCCGAGGCAGTGCGAGGTATAAATGGAGTCAATGGAAGAGAGGTTAGTTTGTGTGATGGTCTGGGCTGCATCCACAATTCCCTGCAATTTCCTTCAATCTTGGATGGAGCTTTTCCCAAACCAAGCTGTGATGCATCCCGATAAAATGCTTTTTATTTATATATCCAGTTACTGATAAACTGGGATACTGGGTCTAATTCAAATGTAATTTTCAAAAAGAATACCACTTTTTGTACCAAGGAAACGAAAAAAGTGCTGTGCCTATCTTTGAACCTCAAAGTATTATCAGTTAGAACTTCACAACTCTGAAATTGTTACTATCTCTGAAAATTAAACGTTAAGACTATTTCACTGGAATAAAAATGAAATTAGAACTAGTCAAGATACTAAAAATAATCTAAAATATCCCAGTTTGTAAATTGTGGAAAGAGTTTTATAAAAAGTAGAAACAAAGGAGACAAAGTGCTGACTATATGATTTTATGTTCAATACCAATATCTTTTGATCGTATTATTTTATTTTAGAAAAAGATGCAATAGACCAAATTAAGTATGTGAATGTTGGACATCAAATCATTTTATTATTATCATAGTAGCATGTTTCACATGCTGATTATCCTCTATTTACATAATTGTTTTCTACCAAAGAAGGCTGGCCAATCTTTGTAGTCCAGTCTTTTCAAACACAAAACAGCCACAAGCAGCCAATTTTTAAATTTAACAATCGACAGATCAGCTAATCTCATGAAGTTAACAAAAATATCCGCACAAATCAACAGTGGATTGATCACTTGCATGTACCACTAAAAAGACAATAGCTCGCAAGTTAATATTACCGTCATGACATTAAATTCAACAACTTAAAAATTGAAACATCACAAATCCCAACATCTTTCATATCCTCTTTTGAACAAAGCCACACACTGATTTACTGCAAGATTCACTAAATTTCTTTATCCCCATTGACCACGAGAAAAAAAATCAATCCTTCATATCCAAATCCCAAATGTTGTGCGTCACCCGATTTCTGTAAACTCTTCCAATCCAATGTTTGTGTATGTTCCCTACATCTGTCTGCTTCTCACTTGCTCACCAACTGCTACTGAAGTTATCTGGAATTTCCAAATATTCCTCCACTTACCCTCTCACACAACTATGCTCAGAGGTTTCCTTGAAATTCCTCCTTTCCATAATATCTCACTTGGAAACAATATTTTATAATGAAATGTATTTTTGTTTTATAGACAAATCACTTTGGAGATACTCACAGTTATTATGCATTAACAGTCTTAAATAACTGTTGGTCAAAGGGGACAAGTAGAACATTGTGCACTGAACGCTAAACCACAATGTGAAGAAGCACAATGACAAAATGTATGCAAAGCTAAAGTTTTAATGATGGTATTAAACTTTTGTTAAGTAGTGGCAGAATGTGTTCAATTGACAAAGAAATGTGACTTATTTATGTTTTTAGTGTTATATCATGGATTATCCTTCATTTGTTGTTCGCATAAATACAATGCATTATGGCAACCCTATTTTTGCAAAGTTATGGGAGTGTGAATTCACAAGGGATTTTTCAAGAGATTCTATATGCTAACTTACTCCACTGAGAAAAGTGATGTATAAAACAAAGTTGATGCGTTGCACATTAGCAAATATGATTTCTACTGTATTTAAGGTACAAGTATTAAAAACTTACTGGCTATCTCGAAAATATGTAAATCCTACGAAAGGTAACTGGTTCCCGGCGAAGGCTTTTGGGGTAGGAAATGTTTCCACTTCTCCTTTATCGTCTTCAATATCGTCAAAGTTACTTGTGTCTATGTCACTGCTTAATTCTGGCACGACAGGAGCTGCAGCTATGTGGTACACACCAAAGAAAAGAGATTAGTTTTTGCTTTACTTCCACCATCCAGGCTCTAGGTCTTGCATATATCTGAAAAGCTGACATCTTAGTGCAGTGTTCATTTTTAATTGTAAAACATGGGATAGAATACTATACAGCTGAATTTAGCAAGTGACACCATTTTTGTTATTTAAAAATGCAGCTTTAGCATACCAAATATTATTCATGGAATTAATTTCATTTTCTTTAAGAAAATATTTAGCTCCTGACAAGTTAAATTAAACCAACAAATTTCAGTTTTGGAAGTCTAATGAACACCATTGTTTTTTCTGATTTGCCAATATAACTTAGTGCTTATATTAATGAGCATACGAGTAAGAAATGAAGGCATCAGATTTATAACTAATTGCATCACATTCACAGATCAAAACTTATCACAGCAAGCAAGGATTAAATGCAAGTGACAGCTAAATGGCATCTCAAGTAGTAATGTATGGTTAAGAAATAGGATTAAAACTAAAAACCAAATAAACCTTGGAATCTTCACAACATGGTCTATTCTATACAATATGTCCAGGAAATATTTTGATGGATGCAAACTTATTCTGTTCTACACAATTTTTAAAAAGTGTTTGATTAAAAAACATAATTCTGAATTTGCCAATTCAGTGAATCTGAAGATTATTTAACAGAACTGTACAACCAAATTACAACCAAAAATATTTGGTCCACATCACAGATCATCAACTATCTGGGTGTGATTAAACAGTTTGCATATTAAGAATATTGCACACTTCTAATCTTAAGAGGTTTCAAAACTGATCCATCATTTATCTATTAAAGATCTGTCAATGATCTAAGTACAAAGTAGCGAGATGTCAATAATGGAAGTGCTCATGACTTACAAAAGCAAACAATAAGGTTGCACTCAAGGATGACAAAACATAAAAGGAATGAGCTGTGACACATTCACACAATAATTGGAAACAATATCAAGTCAGAATCTTCCATTATGCATGAAAATGTTCAACAAAATAATTTACTGATATATGATTAACGCCACAAAAATACATCTTCATTCATTCAACTATAAATTCACTGTCTATGAATGTTTTTTGGAGACAGACTAGACAACCAAAAGAAACTGTCAATCTTTCAAGGTTTTCTTATTTCAGTGGAACTTTGATAATCTACTCTTTGATTGTTTGGAAATCAGATGGCTCAGCATCCCGTTCATCCGGGGGCATTTCCCTCACTCCTTTTTAAACTCAGAGGTTCCATTCCCAAGTTCCTTACAAACTCAACTGGCCCCATTTCCAGCCCTCCTTACTAATTCACCAGAGTTCCCAAACTCATTTTTTAGGCTCTGGTTCCTGCACCACTTTGAATCACACCAGGCAGGGCCTGTTTCCCACTTTAAACTCAGACACTACATTTCCTGCATTACTTTAAATTCACTTGGTTCACTTATTTTCAATGAAATATGACAGTGAAATTAAAATAATGCAAAATTAAAACTGTTATGCTCCCAGTATTTGTCCTCAACATCACACAATTAAATCCCTACTGATTTATTTTAAACTTTCTACTCATACCTTCCCTGAAAAGCTACCACCTTGGGTCTTTGGATAAATAGATTCTGCAGGTCAGTTGGTGCATGGGATGGTCACAGGATTACTTCAGTAATTTACTGAAAGGCCAGACTAAAAACATTTTATTAACCTCAATTACAGAGAATGCTAACCAACACCATTTTATTAAACCTTCACTTGTGGTACTCTTTAAGTTCCAACTCCATTGGTCTGAAAGTACCAGAGCACAATGTGTGAAAACTTTGAAAACAATAATATATGAACAATTTCTTAACAACTCAGATTGTAACAAGTGAAGAATAGTTAGTTTTCTTCCTTCACTATTTTATATAGTACTGAAGATTTACAGACTTTCTTGTTTAAAGGCATGAAACATCTGGTGCGGAGCAATTTCTACTGAATGCATTCAATACAGGGGAATGTGGCTGAGCCAAACCTTACACATTTGAAGCAGTGCCTGAAGGCCATGCAGGGAATAACTCTTTAATAGATCATACTGGTGGTCTTTTTTTTCACAAAATGCTGGAATAGCTCAGCAGGTCAGGCAGCGTCTCAGGAGAGAAGGAATGGGTGACGTTTCAGGTCGAGACCCTTCTTCAGACTGGTGATCTTCATAGGGATCAATGCAAACTACACTTTTTAAACCAGCAGGATATATGTGCAATTGTTAAAATCACGCTATTGGACAGTATTATTCTATGTACAAAAAGTTTTTGCCTTAAATTATACATTGAAAAGGTCCACTTTTCCTCCTACCTCGTTGGACACAAGTGTTGCCATTTTAATTTGCTATCAAAACCAAGAGCACAAATTGATTTTGTGCTATTTTACCCAATTAATTTTTAATAGCTAATATTTCCACCTTGTCCATCATAAACATCTGTCTTGTATTGGTGTTATAATCAAAACCCGTATTTGCATTAACATTTGAATGTCATCTTTATAGCATTTTTAATCTGATAGCAATAAACACTTTTCATGGAAGAATTTTTTTTAGTTTAATTTAGGTTAGAGATAACGTGGAAACAGGCCCTTTGGAACACTGAGTCCGCACCGACTAGTGATCCCCATACATTAACACCATCTACACACACTAGGGACAATTTACATTTATACCAAGCCAATTCCAATGAATCTACAAACTTGTACATCTTTAGAGTGTGGAAGGAAACCAAAGACCTCGGGGGGGGGGGGGGGGACGTGCAAACTCCATCCAGACAACACTCAGGATCGAACCCAACTCTACTGCTGCGCCATCACGCTGCCCTTATTCAAGTATTATATTCAAAGCAGTCTGAAGTGGCAAAATGTGAAGACGAACAGCATTTGATTAAATACTATTCTCTGAACACATAGCGGCTTCTTGCTCAGTTCACTAAATTTTGTAAGTTGCAAAGGAAAGTTTAGTTCAAATTTGTGATACACAAATTAGATATGTATTTTTTTAAAACTCAGAATTGCCTGAAGCTATTTCAAAACAGATTGAAGGTTGGACCTACAAAAATAGAATCAATAAATGTAAGGGACCTCTGAAGGATTCCCTGATGATCCCAAATCATAAGAATATCATCTCAGATTTCTATATATTTTGCTTTACCAGATATTGTCAGTTGATTTAAAAATAAAATTGCTGTATTCTGCTGTATTTCATGGATGTTACTACCATTGAATAGTTAATATACAGATGTCCGAGAACATTTCAACTACTGCGTTGGTCTTCAACACATATTTGAAACTCAATGGACCGAAGTGAGAATTTTTATTACTGAAAACGTTATCTTAGTTCATAATTGATGGCTTAAAAATGCTTTCAATTTCAATTAAACATTTTCAAAAGACAAGTTATTCAAGCCAGTTTCAAATATGTTGCAGTTATTTGAAATTACACATGTTCTGTAATTCGCATTAAATATACTCTTCTCATATTCATTACTCACCCTCGCGAATATTATCCCACGTCCACTGATCATTTTCAAAGAAAGAGTGTCGCTTGATTTCTTCAACCCCATTTCTCCCTAATCGAACCTCCCTGAACATTACAATAAATTGGAATCATAAGGTAAATAAAGATAAATCACATATTCATCAGTGATCGAGCTTAACTGCTTTTTAATATGCTTGATAAGTTCTACATTTTAGCCAAGTAACAACATGGCTAAAATGCTGCATTCTGCCACGTGTGGAGCAGCCCCACTTAAACACTGAAACACTGTGAGCACTTTGGGGAGGGACTCTGCGCATTGCGAAAAAAAAGCTACCAGAGCTCAAATGGTGCCAAACTATTGCAAGAACTTGCATTACAAACAACTACGAGCAAGATATTTAAATTGAATTCACTGCAAATTAATACCATATGGGAAAATAATTATTTTAATTCTGAACTGCTAATAATTTACTTTCTACTTTAATTCTGATGTTAAAATTCAATTACATCCAAAAGAAAGATTGTTGCAGCACATTATCTAACCATTCCAGTCTTAGCTAATTATACAGAAACAACACTTCATAAAATATACATTAAACATATATAGTTTTTTAAATGTCAGATAAACTTCCTAGAATAAATTCAGGCCCAAGAGATTAAAATTTGAATTACCATCTTGTTGAAGTAATGTGGTTCAAATATTTCCAGTCCTAAATTTAGTATAAACAGGAAATTATCTGCACGTGCTAAAAGCACTCACAAGCATTTTTTTAATAAGAACGATTGCATTCAAATGAAAGTATTCAAGTAAGGGAAAACACGCGGATACTTAAAACTATTTAATACAATCTTTGTTCATACACATTTTAGAAAATTTAGAAAATTACACCTGCAGAATTAATACCTTTTATAATTAATAGTAATTTCAGCTCTTTGGTTTTCAGTTGCATGCAACAAACAGTAATTCCTTCATATACTGCAAAACGTTTTACAAAAAAATGTTTATCTTTCCTCAGTGTATTAGAATCCCAAGCTGTTAGCAAATTTTGCTCCAAGCAGCTGTAAACAGACACAGAAAGTAGGTTATGCAACTAGAAGGGAAATGTTAAAGGAAGATACATTAGTTTAGATTGCTTAGCAGCTGGACATTGGCATCTCAGAAGTGTCTTTGGACACAAAACAATGACAGAACTACCAATGCTGCAGCCAATTACTGTGACCTTGTCTCCAGCCAATATACTGATTGGGCATATGCCAGGGATCAAACCTTGGAAATCATTCATGCTGGATAGTACTTGCCCTTGGAGATGTTATTTAGTTGGGGGGGGGGGGTGAGCAGAACCTGTAGTAAGTGAACATAGATAGGAGGGAAGAAGGAGGAAAAGTGAATGGAATTTTGCTTTAATGAAGGAAGAGTGAAGATGCTGATATCACTTAATTCAATTAAGTTAATTTGCAATACTTTGCAAATTTCCCAGGTTAGCTCTTTGGGAACAAGACCACATTCCCAAGCATGCCAACAGTGGACATACCCAAGACATGTCCAAGTTTACCTAAATGCCCCACAAGGAGCTTTGCAAGAGGAAATATACACATGGGTGACTATCAATAGGAAGAGTCTAATAAATTTCTGAGTAACATGAAAAAATTGTTTTAAGAGGGGAAAAAATCCAATTGCAAGATTGGATTGCAAAACAAGATCAAGCAATTACATTTCCAGGCAATACCTCAGTAATACACCACACAGTAAATATGTCATAAAAGGAGCTATCATATCATATATATACAGCCGGAAACAGGCCTTTTCGGCCCTCCAAGTCCGTGCCGCCCAGCGATCCCCGTACATTAACACTATCCTACACCCACTAGGGACAATTTTTTTAAACATTTTACCCAGCCAATTAACCTACATACCTGTACGTCTTTGGAGTGTGGGAGGAAACCGAAGATCTCGGAGAAAACCCACGCAGGTCACGGGGAGAACGTACAAACTCCTTACAGTGCAGCACCCATAGTCAGGATCGAACCTGAGTCTCCGGCGCTGCATTCGCTGTAAAGCAGCAACTCTACCGCTGCGCTACCGTGCCGCCCATAATGACATAATGAATTCAGTGATGTAGGGAATTTCAAAGTTTCCCTACATACATCAAATTAAATTATTACCAGAGTTACTGCAGTGCAAGCTAATAGCAATCTAGAAATATGACGGACAAGTTAATCTCCCTGATCATGGTGATTTGACCACAGAAATAATGAGAGAGGAAAATTTGTGTTTGAGGAATTCAGTGTTTTTGATCCTATATCCAATTTTACAATAGGTGAAAGGAATAAAAATGAACTGCTGGGAATATGCACCATTTGTGGAAGTAAAGGAAAAGTAAAGTTTCGGGATAATTTATTTTCATCTAAAAATTAAAAAAATATATATTTTAAGTACTAGTCTTAAGCAGGTACAGAGGCTGACAAATCAGCCATCAATAATGCAAGTACGGAAGATTAAAATAATGCTTAGTCATTGGACGAGGTTATGTTTCAAAAGAACAATTTTTTATTTGAACAGTTTAGGAGGGCAAAAAGATAACAGTGAGATTGAGGCCTTCAAATTAAGAAGAAACACAACCCCTGTGGTCAGGCCTGCAAACTAAACAGAGGTATTTTTTAATGCATTAATGCAATTTATAATTGGTCTCCCAAAGCTGAAAAAAAAACCTTATGAGCATTGAATACTACATTGAAACGCATTAGATTAAGGGAAAACAAGAGAAAACTTGTTTTCAATATTAGAATTCGTTAAACATATTCGGCAAAAATGCACTGCAATTGCACAACAAATGTTTTATTTTGTTACCTGAAAGTTGTTTAATGTTTTAAAAAAAGCACTCTTTGAAGCACACAATGAGGCATACATGAAGCATTTGGCTTATTATAGACTTGGAGAATAAATAACAGTTGATGTCAAAGTCTTCAGGCTTTGGTTGAGCTACAAGAGAAATGCTGTGAGCACTTGATCGATTGGCCAGGTGGGCCGAGGAATGGTTGATGGAATTTAATAGAGAAATGTGAGGTGTTGCATTTTGGTAGCAGTAACATGGGCAGGTCCTACATAGTGAATGGTAGGTCTCTGGGGAGTGCTGTAGAGCAAAGGGATCTAGGAGTGCAGGTACATAGTTCCTTGAAGGTGGCTTCACAGGTACTGTAGATAGGCTGGTAGAAAAAGCTTTTGGCACATTGAACTTCATCAGTCAGAGTATTGAGTACAGACGTTGGGAGCTCATGTTGCAGTTATACAAAACATCAGTGAGGCCGCATTTAGAGCATTGTCTTCAGTTCTGGGCATCATGTTACAGGAAAGATGTTGTCAAGTTGGAAAGGGTACAGAGAAGATTTATGAGGATATTGCCAGGACACAAGCATCTGAGATATAGGGAGAGGTTGAGTAGGCTGGATCTCTATTCCTCGGAGCACAGGAGGATGAGGATAAAATCATGAGGGGAATAGTTTGGGTAGACGCACAGAATCTCTTTCCCAGAATAGGGGAATCGAGAACCAAAGGACATAGGTTTAAGGTAAAAGGGGAAAGATTTAATAGGAATCTGAGGGGTAACTTTTTCACACAAAGGGTGGTGGGTGTATGGAATGAGCTGCCAAAGAAGGTAGTTGAGGCAGGGACTTTGCAACGTTTAAGGAACAATTAGACAGGTGCATTGATAGGACAGGTTTGGAGCGATATGGGCCAAATGCAGGCAGGTCTTTTATAGACTGGACATATTGGCTCCTGTAGGCAAGTTGGGCTGAAATGACTATTTCCACGCTCCATGACTTCAACCAAATGATCTCAGAATTGTCCTTGGTGATTTACTGATTGTGTATGATGGGACTAAGGCTAGGACCAACGCCTTCAGCCATGGAGGTGAATACATGGATTCAGAGTCTAACTAAATTAGCCTTAGGAGATGAGCAACGGAAAGAAGGAGCACCAGTGACAACAAAGATTGTAAGGAAAGAATGAGCGTGGAAGAAACCCTCAAGGACAAAAGCCTGGGAGATGAAGTGTAACAAAAAGGTGATGCTGGAGACAGAAAAGATTGAAGAAAGGTCTTGATCGAAAACTTCGCCAGTCTATTCCATCCACAGATGCTGCCCGACTCGCTGTTCCTCGAGCACTTTGTGTTTTTGCTCAAGAATCGAAAGGTGTAACTGCCAGAACTTTAGCACAGTAATTCTCCAACTCCTTTCTCAGTAAATAGAAGATCTGTTCAATTTAATGAAGTTGGTTCCATTCTAAATTGTTTCTTGAACACACAACCTTTACATCACAGAAGGCTGTCATTCAGCCTTTGACATCCAAGCCAGCTTTTATGCCGCAATCCAATCAATCCTATACCTCTGCTCTTATCCAGTAGCTTCGTGAAGTATCTTCCCCTCAAATACTTAGACAATTTACTTTTGAAACCTTAAGCTAAAAGTAATTCTGTCCACCACCCTTCTTGTAGATCAAACTAATGTCCACATACAAAAATTTGTCGTTGCACTTCATCAACAAGCGTCAATACATAATGCAATTGTCAAAGACATAAAAATGAATATACAAGTTCCTCTGTTCCTGTGGACAATTTAGAACTGAGCCCTTCTGTCGATTTTATTTCACTTTATTCCACTGTTATTATAAATCCCTTCATATCACTGCATTAAATGTCATCTTTCACTGGTCTGACCATCATGCCAGTATATATTCCTTTAGCAGTATAGTGCTATACTCTTCATTTTTTTCAATGTTTTATTTCTTCATCAATTTTTCACATTTTATTCTGCACACCCATATCCAAGATTGTACCATCAAAAAACACAGTAGTCCCAACACTGCCCCAAGCAAGCATCACTGTTCAATCATTGCTCAGTGTTTTATAGCTTACCATCAATCACGTTTTTATCCTTAACCATGCTGGTTAACCATGCATGTCAATAAGCCGCAATTTTGTCAACAAGTCTTTCACATGGGATTTTGTCAAATTGTTATTGGTTAATTATGGTTATGTGTACCAAGATACAGTAAAAAAACCTTTGTTTTGTGGGCTATCCAATCAAATCATTTACACGAGTACAATCAAGCCATACACAAAAATAGGCAGTACAAAGAGAAAAATAATCAGAGTGCAAAATATGGTGTTATGGTTATAGAGAAAATACAGATTTTTTAAAAAAGGACCGAAATGAGGTAGGATGGGAAATCAGAATTACACATTTAGCTTTCAAGAGGTCCATTCAGTCGTCTGATAACAGTGGGGAAGAAGCGGTCTACAAATCTGATGAGACATGCTTGCAAATTTTTTAATTTTCTGCTCGACAGGAGAGGGGAGAAGAGGGAATGATCAGGGTGTACGTGGCTCTTGATTATGGTGGCTCCTTTCCCAATCTTCCAAAACATTTAAAAACACACATGGAAATCAATTTTATTTCCATTAGAAGCCGGGCACATTGATACTATCATGAAGAATGCCCATCTATGCCTCTGCTACCTCAGAATATTGAGGAGATTTAGTAGGTCAATCAATACTCTCTTGAACTTCTACATATGTATGGTAGAGAGGAGCATATTGACTGGTTGCATCACAGCCTGGTTCGGCAACTCAAACGCCCCACGAGGGAGATTACGTAAAGTGCTGGTTTGGGTACTGCCCGGTTTGGGTACTGACCTCCCCATCAAAGGGATCTATTGGAGGCGCTACCTGAAAAAGGCAGCAAGCATCATCAAGGACCCACTCCACACTGTCCATATGCTCATTTCACTTGCCATCAGGTAGAAGGTATAGGAGTCTGAAAACATGACCTCCAGGTTCAAAAACAGCTTATTTCCCACAATTATCAGGCTCTTGAACACTACAAATACTTATCTAGAAAACAACCAAGCTGCCTTGGTTACACTGAGTTCAGTTTTTAACAAAATATATATTTTATTATGTTAAATATGAGTACTGTGTTTACTGGCTTGTTATGCTGCTGCACTTAAGAATTTTATTGTTCTGTTCTCGCTACATATGACAATTAAACATTCAAGATTTCAAAATCAATTTATTGTCACATGTACCAATTAAGATACAGTGAAATTTGAGTTACCATACAGCCATACTAAGTGAAAAGCACAGCCACATAAAATAAAATTTAACATAAACATCCACCACAGCGGATTCCACATTCCTCACTGTGATGGAAGATAATAAAGTTCAAACATCTTCCTCTTTGTTCACCCACGGTCGTGGCTGTTGAACCACCCGCAGTCGTTGCAGCCGACGGTCCGAAGCCCTCGCGCCGGGATGATCGAAACCCCCGCGTCGGGACGGTAGAAACTCTCTGCGGCATGGAACTCCCGAATCGGCCTCTTAGCAGAATCTGCGGGCTTCGCGATCTTAAAGTCCACAGGCCCCGCGGTTGGAGTTCTCCACAGTCGATCCCGGGCAAAGGATCACAAGCTCCGCGATGTTAAAGTTCGCGCCGTGCCCATGACATGAAGCGTCGGGCCAGTCTCCAGGAAAGGCCGCCAACTCCTCGATGTTAGGCCGCAGTAGGGACGGAGATACGATAAGGGAAAAAAATTGTATATCCATCGAGGTAAGAGATTGTTGGCGTGGCAGCCATTGCTGGTGGCGCCACCCAGTGTTTCTTGACTCTCTTGAGCTTCGATCGCAAACTTGGTAAATATTTTGATTTATCTTATGTTTGTTAATTCAAATTTTATTTATTAAATAATTCCTTGTCATTTTGAAAAGGCCACTGTGGTTAAACCAGGTGGCATTTACTGCCAGGAATATCATATCATATCATCATATCATATATCTACAGCCGGAAACAGGCCTTTTCGGCCCTCCAAGTCCGTGCCGCCCAGTGATCCCCGTACATTAACACTATCCTACACCCACTAGGGACAATTTTTACATTTACCCAGCCAATTAACCTACATACCTTTGCATATCTTTGCATATATTTTGCCAAGAATATATTACATATTTTTAAACAAGGATATCGCATGTGCTATTTTCCATTCGCCTGGCTCTATATCCGTATTCATTGTGGATTGGAAGATTACTCCAAGCACTTGTGCAAATACGATCCTCACTTCCCTTTACAAAATTATATATATCCAAGCACATTTATTTTAAGCAAGGTCAGTTCTTATACATTCTACTCCCACCCCATCATCAAATGTCACCACATCCACTTTCTGCTTTGCCTCTCCTTCTCTTGAGATTAAGGCAGTAAATTCTGCATGATCAAGACCAATATTGTTTTCAATTATACCCCATGGCTCCATTCTTGAAAGTTGCTTGTATCTCCCTTCTTAATACTTGCTGATGACTTACCTTCTTAAAGATCCCGTTAACTACTATGCTACTTTCACGTTAGTGCCCGACTGATGTAATGTATTCTGCACTCTTACACAGTTTTCTCCAATCAATGAATTGCATTCATATGACGTTCAACATATTTGACTTTAAAGAAAATTATCATTTAGCAGGAATAAAAATTCAAGGCCAAAGAATGATACATTTTGTAGGACATTGAAGGAGGTTCGGTAGTTACAGCTATAGATATTTGGGCTTTGAATTGGTTTTAAGCTAAAAAAATTGAATGGAGATTATAAAAGGCTTTAGATTTAAATTCAACTTCTGATGTAAATGATACCTTCACAGATGATTCAACTTATACTTTTGCTGATATTTAATAAACTTTGTTAAAATTTTGGGGAAAATACCTGTCAGTCAAGAAGGCACAGATGAGGTCTTTGGCATGCTTTGAGATTTCAACATCATCGGGAAAGTTGAGCGAATTTTTGTGATCCATAATTTTACTGTATGTACCAACAAGGGAATCTGCATAAAACGGCGTGTCACCTGATAGGTACAAGAGGAATTCATGCAAGATGAACGAACTTCACTTCTGTGCTCTTGCAAAAAAAGTTAAACATCTTAGCTATGTCGAATCCTTCAACAGAGATGCATAACATTAAAAACACATTTCACTGTTTATATATTTTCCAGCTACTCTGGACATGGCAGTTATAAATATAGAATCATGAACTATGAGAGAGAAATTGATCAATTAAGTTACTGACTTGAGACATAGGTCAAGATTTAAAAAAATATCATCTGAGATGTGTGCCAAAATAGACTTCCCATCAATGAAACCAATCCTTAGTATAAATTATATTTTGTAAAGCCCAAATTGTTGAAGGGAAATAAACGACAAAGAAGATTTCTAGAAATCCAACTTGTTAAAATGTAATTGCTGCCCATCCCTTCAAATCAGAAGTCATAGACCTACATAGGTGAAGGGGAAAAAATTGCAAAGGACTCTTATTATCAGAAGAAACATTTTCTGAACAGAGCATGTTCAGTCTCAGTTTTAGCCTTGAAAACTAAAAATATTGTTCTCCAGGCTTCTCCAATCTTGATGGGAAAATTGTGTGACGCAAAGGAAGGCCAACATTGATACTGTGAATTAAGTAAAAAAGTGAAAAGTAAAATGAAGACAAGTAAAATTTAATCCTTATTTCAAGTACAGGAAGCTGATAGAATTCTGAACATCAAGGAAATAAATTAGGGACACATGCTTATCTTTGTAAATCAAATAGCGGTGTCAAAATAATATTACTGAAGAGCCATAACTGCACAGGAAGTGCATTTTAATTCTTGTGTATAAATGGAGATGGACAAGAAAGTTGCAAGACAATCCATTTCAGATCATGCCCTTTTTAAAAGACAGATGGGATTATCTCCTTGCCAAACTAAGGGAGAGAAAGGTAAAAACAAAAACCCTGAATTATATACAATGTGTTATCAGAAAACTGCTTATAATAAGGAAATTAACATGTAAACACATTTAAAATGTTCAATTGATGAGAAGAGTCAGTGTGGATCATGTCCTGTGATATCAAATAATTTTTTGTTTTGAAGAAGTGACTAAGTCGTGGACAGCAGAATCGTTGAATTTTACTTGGATAATTTCCTGAGGTACATACAAAATTCCTTCATAAGTAACAGTAAAGTAAAATTACAGTTAATGAAACTGAAGCAAAATTAATTACATGGATTCAAAATGGTAGAATATAAAGAATGAGAACAATGGAAGCTGTTCAGATTTTGATGGATATTTTAGCACTACAATTAAAAATGGCATTTATAAATAATTCACATTATGTGAAGGATAATCACATGTCTATTTGCGGTTGTAAAAACTCAAGCCAGATAGGATTGTGACAAACTATGGTAGGCAGATTTCATATAAGCCTTTGCGCCATCCTTTAATGCATTGTACAATTTTTAAGATTAAAAATATGAATCATTAGAGGTTCAGAGACGTGAAGGTAAAATGTCATTCTTTGTTCAGAAAATAGACAAATACGTTGATGCTAGTTAGAGGACTGAAATGCTGAGGTTAGAAGTTATGCCGCAATTGAAGTGCATGTGGAAAACGGAGCTGTTCTGAGCACAACACAATGTAGCTATTAACCCTGTAGGGAATGAATATTTTTCAGGATGCTAAATGGAGACAAGGGAAATTATAAATTCCTGTAGCAATGTACACAATTTCAGAAGCTAACACATAAAGTTATGAGAATGAAACATTGTCTAAACAATAAAGCAAGACCGTTCAGATGTGAAGTTTTGAAATTCTTCCACATGCAAAGAACAGTAGAAGCTCCTTTGTAATTGATAACTGATGCCAATTTCCATCTGATGAAAATTTCATTTTTTTGCAACCCTAGCTATCAATGGAGTTAAAGAAGGAAAGGTACACTGAATCACTGAATTAGGTCAGAGATCAGCAATTATCTAAAAGGGGAACAGATATGTGGAGTGAAATCACCTGTTTCTGCAACTTTGTGTCGTCTGTATATTTAGGCCTTGAATTAAAATTCCCGATTCATTACTTGTATTTCATAGAAGAAAAAAATGACAGCATGATTGCATATAATCTAAAGGAAAGTAATGAATAATTTTCAAAAGTGACTGTGGATGGAATTAAGTCAGATTGTTGACTGTGTCAGTAATGAGTGGGGAAACGAGAATTATTAACTTCCCCTAACCTAAAACATAAATAACTTCTAATCTTATGCAGTTCTGAAGAAAGGTCAACAACATAATATAATAGTTGTTTCCCTGTTTACAGATGGGCCCCGAGCTGCTGACATTTCCAGCATTTTTTTTGCTTTTATTGACTAGAATTCTGATGGGGTAATTTGACAGGAAATTGGAAAGCTATGGAAATGGATATATAATCATAGAGTGTGGAAACAGGCCCTTCGGCCCAACTTGCCCACACCAGCCAACATGTCCCAGCTACATTAGTCTTACTTGCCAGCATTTGGTCCATAGCCCTCCAAACCTGTCCTATTCATGTACCAGTCTAACTGCTTCTTAAATGTTGGGGTAGTTCCTGCCTCAACTACCTCCTTTGGCAGCTTGTTCCATACATCTGCCCTTTGTGTGAAAAAGTTACTCCTCAGATTCCTTTAAAATCTTTTCCCCCTCCCTTAAACCTGTCCTCTGGTCCTCGATTCACCTACTCTAGGCAAGAGACTATGTGCATCTACCCAATCTATTCCTCTCATGATCTTATACACCTCAATAAGATCATACCTAATCCTCCAGCGCTAGAAGGAATAGAGTCCCAGCCTACTCAGCATCTGCCTATACGTCAGACCCTCTAGTCCTGGCAATATCCTCCTAAATCTTCTCTGTACCCTTTGCAGCTTGACAACATCTTTCCTATAACACAATGCCCAGAACTGAATACAATACTCTAAATGTGGCCTCTCCAACGTCTGATACAACTGCAACATGACCTCCCAACGTCTATACTCAATACTCTGGCTGATGAAGGCCAATGTGCCAAATACTTTTTTTGACCAGATGGATTAGAATTAATTCAACATCTCAAAACTGGTTACCATGATCAAAAACAACAGCACTGTATCATAACATTAATCTTTAACTTCAACCTACCATATCTCTCACTCTTGAATGAGTAGGTTAACCTCTGATGAGCGTTTTTCGGCACTGGGCCTGTACTCGCTGGAGTTTAGAAGAATGAGGGGGGGGGGGGCGGGGGACATTGAAATGTACAGAATAGTGAAAAGCTTGGATAGAGTGGATGTGGAAAGGATGCTTCCACTAGTAGAAGAGACGAGGACAAGAGGTCATCGCCTCAGAATTAAAGGACGTTCTTTCAGAAAAAAGGAGATATTTCTTTAGTCGGAGGGTGGTGAATCTGTGGAATTATTTGCCACAGAAGGCTGTGGACACCAAGTCAGTGGATATTTTAAAGGCAGAGATAGTTTCTAGATTAGTACAGGTGTCACAAGTTATGGGGAGAAGGTAGGAGAATGGGGTTAGGAGGGAGAGCTAGATCAACCATGATTGATGGGCCGAATGGCCTAATTCTACTCCTACCACTTATGACCTCATGACTTGGCACTATGATGGTAGGGGCTTGACCTTGGTTCAATGATACGTGCAGAAAAGCCACCAAGAACTGCACCCACAAACGAGGTGCCAGAGTGGTAAATCTGCAGCGTAACACTATAATCATGGTGAACAATAAAGGCCGCTGGGTACAGACAAAAATACATCAACTCACAAACCAAATCCAATGCTCTGATGTCCTGCCATGTTCAGTTATGAATGGTGGATAATTCACAAATTGTATTGGCTCAACCAATGGATCACAGATTATTCAAATAATACCCGTTTATCATCTTCTCAAGGGCATTTAGAGATGGAGAATAAGCATTACCCTTGTCAAAGATACCTACATATTGTGAATGGACAATTAACAAAATGATATGCAATGTATTATCTTTGTAATTGCTGTGTCAATTAGCTTATGAGAATATAAGAAACAAGAGCAGTCTGGGCAATGTGGTTGAGCTTGCTTTGCATTCAATAGGAACAAAACGAAATCTTAACGTCAACACCCTTTTCCTGCCTGTTCTCCCGTAAACCATCAACCCCATAGTCCAAAAATATGTCTATCAGCAGAAAAGGCAGATTTAACTATTGCAAAATACAAACCAACCATGAAAAATTAAAACCCACAAAAAAACAATTTTAATCATCACCACCTCTTTACTTTATAAATTAAACATATTTTTTAGCATGTTTCTAAACTTACCAACCAACATTTCATATAAGAAAACTCCTACAGACCACCAATCACACTCTCGTCCATAATATCCATCTCCACCCTGCGATTTTAGTACTTCAGGAGAAATGTAATCAGGAGTTCCAACTGCTGTATCACATCGAACCATTCCAGTCTGTGCAATAAGATGAGATCATGGAAAAGAACATTGTTCATGAAATAAAACAAAACTTCAAATGCTAGAGTTGTAATCTAGTTTATGTTTTAAACTGAATTGCAAAATAGTACATGACCCAAACATTTAGTATTTTCCAAATTATCTGCAGTTTGATGTATAAGAAAATAACTGCAATGCTGGTACAAATCGAAGGTGTTTATTCACAAAATGCTGGAGTAACTCAGCAGGTCAGGCAGCATCTCAGGAGAGAATGGGTGACGTTTCAGGTCGAGACCCTTCTTCAGACTGAACCGAGACCCTTCTTCAGTTTGATGTACTCAGATCTGCCCTGTTCTTACTGCCAAGTGTTGTCTGAAATAAGTGGAAGCCAATAAACAGCAATTTTGAGATAACAGGGACAATTGTACACTAAATTCAGACAGGTATTGCCAATTTATCACTCAATAAAATGTGAAAAAACAAATCACCCGATTTATCTACATTTGTTGGTCTTTATTGTTTATGAAGCAAGAATGGCTGCACTGGATGACTTGCAATGAGAAATTATCTGTATGCCATTGCTAGAAATTCAAAAAACTCACAAATGATTGCAGATAGGGTGAGCAATTCTGGTCACGCTATTCCAGGAAGGATGTGGTGGCTGTGGAGAGGGTACAGCTGAAGTTTACCAGTAGGCAGCCTGGATTAACTATGAGGAAAAGTTTATTAAAGTTGGATTGTATATTCTGGAGAATCGGAAGCTGAGTGGGGACCTGATGGAAGTATTTAAAATGACGAGAGGCTCAGCAGAACCTTTTCCCCTGGTTGGAAAAGACAAATAAAGGGCACAGCTTTAACATGAGAGGAGAAAAGAGGATGTGTGAAATACCGAGATAGGTAGATGCTTGGAAAACGCTGATGGGGGTGTGGTGGAAACAGATACGGTAGTGGCGTTTAGGAGATTTTTATATGAATATGCAAGGATGGGTAGTTATGGATTATGTGCAGGGAGTAGGAACTAGTTTTATTTTGGCATCATTCGGCGCTGGCATTGTGGGCTGAAGATCCTGTTCCTGTGTGGTACTCTTTTATGTACTATGAATTTGCTTCCGTGTGCAAAGATTGAAATGAAAGCATGCTTCACTGAAATCCAAATTTAAACCCAGTTAGCAATACTAGATTTCTCGATTTGCACATAAGGGTTTCCAAGCAGAATTAAACATCTGACACAACAATTGCTTTAATATTGAAATTCTATAATACAGCATGCCTAAAAAAATGAGCAAAAATTATAATAGCTAAACAATAAACCAAATGTTTCTTCACAATGACTGTTGCAAAATGGAAATTTGGGTTACATTGCCAATTTTAAAGGGCACGATTGATAGATCAAATGAAATATAAATGCCAATATACATAATAAAACCTTAAAGTCATGGAACAACTACCACTTCAAGAAAAAATGCAAATTTGCACGTGGAATGCCCAGTTACATTCTGGAGTCAAAGGAAGAAACTGTTTTAATGATCACAAAGAAAAAAAACAAATGAATGCTGCTTTTCTATAATCATTAAAATATGGGCAGTTTATGCAACCTAATTATTTGCACATCATAAAGCAACCAAATTAAGATTTCAATAGAACAAATCAAAATCTTCAATGCACAATGGCAACAATTTTGAGAGCACATGAAAAAGTTTCTAAAAACTTAACAAGCAGACAAAATATATCAAATGTGTTTTAACTTACCAAATCCATTTTCATGCAAGTTCCAAAATCTGCCAACTTTAAATGTCCTAATTTGTCTAAAAGCATATTATCAGGCTTAACGTCTCTGTGAATAAAACCCATTGAGTGAATGCCATCCAAGGCTAGCACTACTTCAGCAGTGTAAAACTTGGCCCATCGTTCTGGCACATCATAGTTGCTCATGAGATTTACAAGGTCACCACCGGGCATATATTCCATCACCATGTAGAGGTACCTGTCATCTTGAAAGGCATAAAATAGCTGCAAACAACAAGTGGGAATTAGTTATAATTCTTATTTTTTCATAATAGTAAATGACGTGTGCATTGTTGAATAAAAATGCCTCTAAACAAACAAAGTTATTTTTTGGCACATGGTCTGAGATATGTCATCTGAAAAACAGAGATGAATTACCCATCAGTAAACTGGTTCCTATTTTGTACTTGTACCCAACATCCCCAAAAACCTTATCATATCATATCATATCATATATTTACAGCACGGAAACAGGCCTTTTGGGCCCACCAAGTCCGCGCCGCCCAGCGATCCCCGCACATTAACACTATCCTACACCCACTAGGGACAATTTTTACATTTACCCAGTCAATTAACCTACATACCTGTACGTCTTTGGAGTGTGGGAGGAAACCGAAGATCTCGGAGAAAACCCACGCAGGTCACGGGGAGAACGTACAAACTCCTTACAGTGCAGCGCCCGTAGTCAGGATCGAACCTGAGTCTCCGGCGCTGCATTCGTTGTAAACCAGCAACTCTACCGCTGCGCTACCGTGCCTTATTTGCAAACCATACCATTAACTTTATAGTGCCAGGGGTACATTGTAAGGAATGGTTTATTTTTAGAAGATAATCTTATTCAATTCAAACGGTGCATCAAGCTGTTATCATTGTCTATTGTCAATCAACCAGGGAAGCTCCAAAGATGTACAGGTATGTAGGTTAATTGGCTGGGTAAAATGTAAAAATTGTCCCTAGTGGGTGTAGGATAGTGTTAATGTACGGGGATCGCTGGGCGGCACGGACTTGGTGGGCCGAAAAGGCCTGTTTCCGGCTGTATATATATGATATGATGATAAGATGAAATGCTGGACTTCACTGCGGAGCAGATTTGGCTCAATTGCTAAACCTACCCATGATTGAACTGTCAATTGACACCTAACAGAGTGTAGTGTTGGAAAATCAGTCAGCATCTACAAGCCATGATAAACAGAGGGGAAAATACTTTCTCTGGCTGAGCATTCAATGAAGATAGGCACTTTAGCTTAAATAGTTTTGAGTATTGAAAAAGGGACTGGAAGAAATGTCATTATTTGAGCTTGAATGCTTTCCTCCAGGGAATGATTGAGGCATGAAGAAAGGACCTTCAGTATGTTATATGCTGCAATTCTTCCATGGAAATAAATTAGAATTATACATAGAAACAGGTCTTATGACTTTTAAACATTGTAATTGTATCAGCTCATTGCTATTTCTAGTAGCTCATTCCAGGAAAGGATCTCATCGTGTGGAAAATGGAAGATCTCCTTTCAATTTCTCACCTCTCACCTTAAACTCCTGCTCTCTCGTTCTGCAGTCTCATGACTCCATTGTACAAGCCTCCATTTATATGGTGCAATTTAAATTTACAAATTGGTATATTATGTATCCAAATAACGAGGAGAAAAATTTTGGGTGTTGATGCACTATTGTGCTGTTTGTTGCATATAGCATCAGCAATATCCAACAATGATGAACTATGTTTTATATTAACATTTAGCCTCCTGGTCTCTTTACTCCCATAGTTAACTGAAACTTCACTCCAAAAATACTCGAACTCAAATTAGCAATTCATTCTTTGAAAAAAATACATCCTCACCTGGACAACCCAGGCACTGTTTGCAAAGGCCATGATATCTCGTTCCTCCCAGAAAAATGCTGAATCAGATCTCTTGATCATTTCAAATTTACTTAAAAGCTTCATTGCATATACTTTTTGAGACGCTTTATGTCGAACCTATAAAGAAACAAATTCAAAGTATTCTGAATTCAAATTTCAACATCTCAGCCCCTTATAACGCAGTTGTGACTTTGAGCATTTTAATATTCAGCAATCAGTCAGACTGCATTCACGTGGTTTCATTTATATCCAACTAGTTATAAAGAGGATTTGTCCATGACAGCTTATTATTCCTGCATCATTGATTACCTCAATAATTTATCCTCATCTCCAACATTTTCCCATCCGTCTGTCATCTTGTGCTGTCATTTGCAATAATATCAATTTACATATGAACACAGATGCCAACCAGCTCTACTTTCTTTACCATTCTACCACTTTCTCTTTGCTTCTCAACATTCTTTTCTGACTTGCCCGAAATTCAATTGTAGATTGCAACAAAAAATCCTCAACTAATTATCAAAGCCATCCCCTTTAATCCCTGCTTTAGACACCTGTCTCTGCCACATTCACTGTCCTTTGAGCACCATCATTATCCCTGGTATGTGTCTGAAGTCACATAAAAATCTAAATTTGCAGTCTAATTTGGCTCAGAAATGAAGTTTGCAGAGCTTATCCATTTCATTAGCTAGAACAGCTCATTTACTATTAAAGTCTTTGATCCAACACCATTTCTAACACACTCGCAGTCAACCTTTTTTCTACCCCAGTAAACTATTCAGTCAAAATTCTGCAGCACATCTCCCAACTTCCGTTCTGTCCTGCTGTGCTCTCTGACCAATATTGGTTTCAAGATACGCAATGCCTCAATTTTAAAACCATCATCCTTGCCATTTTCTTCCCATTACTGCTATACTCATTAATCATTTAAATTTAAGTTGTTAGCATTGGTCTCAAAGTGATCATGACTATGTTATCAACAAGCAGTTTTTATAAGCATTTAAGCTATAATGGACCAGAGATGCATGATCAGTGTGCCTGCCAAAAGTATAGATATACTCATTGTTTGAAAATAAGAATTCTTTAAGGAGTCATAATGGAATATGCTGAAAAGAAATTTGCTGTATTTTCCATACGAGGATATGGAAATGACATAAAATTATACGACAGGCATTAAAGATAAAAATTGAAGGGAGTCCAACCACAACTCCATATTAAATACCACAGCCAATCAAGTAACAAGAAATATCATGAGATCAGAGGGGTCTCCAAATCATTTTCTGAAAATAAATGACAACTAAAATGCAATAAAAACATGTTTTCCTCAGTTTTGAAAGGATTATCAATCTAGTATATTCTCATTAATCAGCAAGACTGCATAAACCACTGTAGAAATTAGAATTGTTTCCTCAATACGATACTACAAAAATGTTTACTCTTGTTCTAACCAATTGCAGACTTCTTACCAGCTGAACTTCACCAAATGCACCACGTCCTATTACTTTTACGACCTCATAGTCCTCCGCTTTCATTTGCATTTCTCGGACCTTATCCATAACTTTATCATCTGGTTGATTGGTTGGTTGGTTTGCAGAAGAAGGGTTCAGGGAAGAAAACACAATTAAAATTTGCTTTTCATTTGGAGATAATATTGCTAAATACAAAATATTGACAATTATCAATTAAAAATATGTTAAATCATTTAGTGCAGCATGATGGCATAAACGTTTAACAGTTCAAATGAAGTGAAGCAGAGTGACACAAGAACAACTACATGAAGAATATTTTACAGGTTTGAGAATAAACTGGGAAGCAATATTTTGGGATTATTTCCAAATTTTCAAAAGTTATTTATCTTCGTCACTATTTTCAATATTAAATAGTGGCTTTTAACTCATCTCTTTGCTTTTTTTAAAATAGTTTACCACCTATCCTGCAATATTGTTTTTACTTAGTATCAAGAGGACAGTATTTTATTTGGTATCAAGTTGCATTAAACACAAGAACAAACATATCTATAATCAAAGAATACTCCTCTGTAACCAGAATCCCATTTTTATTGAATTCATGTTTCTCACTACCTTGAGTAATCCCCTGCTTCCCAGTGTTGCAAAATAACCTCCTTTTCAATCATTTTCAGTGTCCATACTTAAAGATAGAATGCATCTATTGGACAGTTAAGTAAATTGTTTTCATTAAAACTGCTGCTTGTTCTTTGGTATTTTAAAAAAACAAAATATTTATTTATATATTTCAAAAACCACAATTTAAGCTTAATTTAATTTAATTTAAACAATGATAATCATTGGATTTTTTGCATTAACAAAACGACAGGCAAAAGAAAAAAAATCAACGTACACCTATTTAAGAAGTTTTCAATGTTTTTGTTCTTCCTGAGGGCAGGGAAGTCCAAATCCTGAACCAGAGCATTGAGTCCATCCTGAAAATAAAATTAGATTTGTAGTCAATTCATAGGGGCAAATTGGGAAACGTCCAAAGCGATATGTTGACTTGTAATATAACTATAAAATTCCGATTGATAGAATGATTGAAAAAAAATTGACATGGCACACTTAAAGCAGTTGGAAACCAAAGCCAGAATATGCTGAAAATCAGTTCCGCTGATCTGAAATACCAAATCACCAATGTATCACTATTTTGAGTATTTTACTTGAGAGCACAGCAGCAACCCCAAAATGTGAACCTCAAGCCTGCTTTGCATTTTCTGGGTTAGAACTTTTATTAGATCAGTTTGCACGAATTCTTGAGGATTAGATTAGGCTACTTCATTTAAAATCATGTAGAATGAATAATTTAATTAATTTTAATTTTATTTGTCATATGTAGGTTGGCACAGGGTCAACGTACAATGAAATGTATTTGACAAGACAACTGGTCACCTCAGCAGTAATATTCCAAGGATAAATAAGATAAAAAAGACACTAGTAAGATAAAAAGACAATATTAAAATAATCAACATATATGATGTGAAATGTGTTTATGAGTTCAGAAGCCTGATGGCCTGATGGTAGAAACTGTTCTTAAGTCTGGTGGTACGCGCAGCCATATTCCTGTATCGTCTGCCTGACGGTAACAAGGAGAACAGCCTGTGTGCTGGGTGGCTGCGTGCCTTCCGCAGGCACCGCCGGTAGAAAATGTCCTGAATGGCCGGGAGACAGATGCCAGTGATGTGCTGTGCCATCTTCACCACGCTCTGTAGTGATTTGTGGCTGTGGGCAGAACAGTTCCCGTACCAGACTGTAATGCAGCCCGTCAGCAGGCTCTCGATGGTGCATCTGTAGAAGTTTGTGAGGATGCTGGCGTTCATGCCAAACTTCCTCAGTCTTCTCAGGAAAAAGAGCCGCTGGCGGGCCTTCTTTGTTATTGTGTCCATGCGCAGTGTCCAGGAAAGGTCCTCAGTGATGTGCACACCGAGGAACTTAAAGCTGCTGACCCTTTCAACCTCAGCATCACCGATGTGGATGGGGAGGTGTCCACTCCCCCGCTGCCTCCTGTAGTCCACGATCATCTCTTTAGTTTTGCTGACATTAAGAGAGAGGTTATTTTCCTGGCCCCAGCTGTTTAGTGCCTTTACCTCCTCTCTGTAGGCCGTCTCATTGTTGTCTGTGATGAGGCCCAAGATGGTCGTGTCGTCAGCAAACTTTAGGATGATCTTAGCAGTAGCTAAGCTGTGCTTAGCAGTACAGTCGAGCGTGAACAGGGAGTGCAGGAGTGAGCACACAGCCCTGCGGTGTGCCTGTTTTGACGATCAGTGAGGAAGAGGTGTGGCTGCCAATTCTCACCACCTGGAGCCTGCCCGTCAGGAAATCGAATATCCATCCGCAGATGGAGGTCTCCAGTCCAAGATCAAGGAGCTTGGGGACGAGTTTTGAGGGACTAATAGTGTTGAATGCCGAGCTGTAGTCAATAAGGAGCATTCTCACATATGTATTTCCTTTGTCCAGGTGGGTGAGCTCAGTATGTATTGCCATGTCGATGGCATCGTCCGAAGCCCTGTTTGGTCTATATGTAAACTGAAGAGGATCCAAGATATCAATCAGGGAGAGAGGAGCAGATGTGAGTTTTGACTAGTCGCTCGAAGCACTTCATGCTGACTGATGTCAGTGCGACAGGACGGTAGTCATTTAAACAGGAGATTACTGGTTTCTTTGGAACAGGAACGATGAGGGATGCTTTGAAGGAGGTGGGAACCACAGACTAACTCAGAGAGAGGTTGAAGATGTTGGTGAACACCTCTGCCAGTTGATCAGCACACGCTCTGAGGGCCCCGCCCTGGAATACCATCCGGCCCTGGAGCTTTGCGGTCATTGACCTTTTTGAAGGACCGTCTCACATCTGCCGTTGGTAAGGACAGTGTGGTAGTTCCCCTGCACACCTGTGGACTCATGGTGGGCACTGTGTTGTCTGCATCGAACCTGGCGTAAAAGATGTTAAGGTCGTTTGAGAGCGATGCGGTAGGCTGAACAGTGTTCCTGTTTTTCCCTTTGTAGTCTGTGACACAGCGTAATCCACCCCACATGCGTCTGGAGTCCGAGCTGTAGTAGTCAGATTCCACTTTGTTTCTGTTGTCTCTCTTGGCTTTCCCGATGGACTTCCGGAGGTCATATCTGGCTACCTTGTAGGCGTTGAGGTCACCTGATTTGAAGGCAGTAGTCCGTGCTTTAAGTTTAGCACGGATTTCCCGTCCGACCCAGGGTTTCTGATTTGGGTAAGTGCAGATGGTGGCTTTTGGAACCACATCATCGATGCACTTACTTATGTAGCCTAAGACAGAGTCTGTGTATTCGTTGATATTGCCTTCTGCTGCGTATTCAAACATCTGCCAGTCAGTTGTGTCAAAGCAGTCCTGTAAGGCCTCATCAACCTCATTATTCCATTTATATATGACCCTGGAAACCGTTTTTACCTGTTTTAGTTTCTGCCTGTATGCAGGCAGCAGTAGAATGCAACAGTGATCGGTGAACAATGGAACAGAGTAAAATGAGCAATATAATATAAAGCAACCTAGTATAACCATTTTTAATATGATTGCTTTATTTTTGTACATTCGTGTGCGTGTAAAAGAACTCACTCTCCATGATGGGTGCGAGGGCAGCAAGAAAAGTGCCATTAAAAGGGAATAGGCAGAGGGGAAAATGGTCCAAGGTTGGTCAAATTAAAGAACTGTTTCTTCTTGCTCTTGGAAACCTTAGATCCAAAACTACTTCAGCCTGTGAAGTCCAACAGTATAATTTGGGCACTCTTATACTAGAGTCATAGTCATAGAGCGTGAAAACAGGCCCATTGGCCCAACTTATCCACACCTACCAAGATACCCCATCTACACTAGTCCCATTTATGTGCATTTGGCCCATATCCTTCAAACCCTTTCCTGTCAATGTACCTTTCCAAATGTTTTTTATATATTGTGATAGTACCTGCATCAACTACCTCCTCTGGGAGCACCACCCTATGTGTGAAAAAGCTGTCCTATTAAATATTTCCCCTCTCACTTAGATGAGTAGGTGATGCCAAATGAAAAATAATTAAAAGTTTTTAAGTTCGGGGGAAAATAGCAGCAAAAAAAATTGCATTCAGTTTTTAATTTTATTTACGAGTCTTTTCAAACAACACGTAAACATATGCACCCTTACAGAGCTTTCAATGTTCTGCTGTTTTCAGTCAAAATTATGTCTTTCATTTACCAATTAGTTTCACAACATTGTACCCATTGTATTGTTGTTGTGTACTACAGATAAAAACTTGTTCATACTTAGGTTATGTTGAGAAATTTATTGAAATTGAAAGCAAGCTTCATAGAAAATGCTTTAGTATACGAAAGAACTGCAGATGCTGGTTTAAACGTCAGACTGAAGACCCAACATTTTTAAGAATTGGGTACGATGGCTCATAATTAGCAACATTGCAAATTCCAACTTATCGCTGCATAGAGGGGCAAGTAAAAGGGTTAATGCTGAAAGTTGGGGGGGAAAAAAAGATAGCCAGGCACACAATACAGTCTGTGTAGGAAGGAACTGCAGATGCTGGTTTAAACCGAAGATAGACACAAAAAGCTGGAGTAACTCAGTGGGTCAGACAGCATCTCTGGAGGAAAGGAATAGCGTCTGATCCTTTGCCCAGTTTCAAGTATCATTGTAATTAGTTTAATATGTTGTACATAACCACAACATTAAACAAACTAAATATTCCCCTTGAAGGCTCAATCAGAACATGGAATGCTTTGCGTGGTCGTGAGTCAGTTTACCCCGTTAAATATCTGGATTGTCCAATGTTAATTGATCTGTGCCAGGCATGTAATAATGAAGTGAACGTTATCCATAGATGGGGAGAAACAGGGAGAAAACAAGTCAGTGTCAGAGGAACTCAAGGGGTCAGAAAAAATCTGTGAAGGGAATGGATAGGTGACGTTTCGGGTCGAGACCCTACTTCCAACTCAACTTTCCAGCATTTGGCTAGTATGGTTTCTATGATGCATCTATAAAAATTGTTAGGAGTCATTGGAGACATGCCAAATTTCCTCATTCTTCTGAGGAAGCAGGACAAATTGTTGGTGATATTCATGTGCAAGAACTTGAAGTTCCAACTGCCTCCACTTCAGCACCATTGATTTAGACGAACACTCTGCTTTCTGAAATCGATTGAAGAAAAGACACAAACTGCTGGAGTAACTCAGCAGGTCCGGCAACATCTCTGGAGAACATGATCAGGTGATGTTTCGGGTGTGACACTTCTTCAGAATGATTGTGATAGAAGGTGGCGAGCGGGTGAAGAAAGGAGGGAAAGTGACAGATGTTTTGGATGTGCAGGCAGTTTGAGTCAGAATAGTACAGCACGGAAACGAGCCAGGCTCTGGAGACTATTGTAGGGCAGTGCGATCTATGAGTGCAGGTACAGGGTTCCTTGAAAGCTGTATCAAAAGTAGATAAGGTGGTCAAAGGGGCTTTCAGACAGAGTATTGAGTATGTCATATAAGAAAATAACTGCAGATGCTGGTACAAATCGATTTATTCACAAAAAGCTGGAGTAACTCAGCAGGTCAGGCAGCATCTCGGGAGAGAAGGAATGGGTGATGTTTCGGATCGAGACCCTTCTTCAGTTGGGAGGTTATGTTAGAGTTGTACAAGATATTGGTGAGGCCACATTTAGAGCATTGTGTTCTGGTCACCCTGTATTAGGAAAAACTTTGTGAAGCTGGAAAGGGTGCATAGAAAATTTACAAGGATATTGCCAGGATTCGATTGTCTGGGCTATAGAGAGAAGTTGAGCAAGCTAGACCTTGATTCCTTGGAGTGCAGGAGGATCTTAGAGGTATGCAAGATCATGAGAGGAATAGATAGGGCAAATACACAAGAGACTTTTACCCAGAATAGGGGAATTAAGAATCAGAGGACATATGTATACGGTGAGGGGTAAGATGTAATGGGAACCCGATGAACAACTTTTTTTTTTTTTTTTTTGCACAAAGGGTATGTGAAACGAACTGCCAGAGGACATATCTGAGGAAGGTACTTATCAAAACGGTGAGACTAATGCAGCTGGGCCATGTTGGTCGGTGTGAGCAAGTTGGACCAAAGGACTTGTTTCCACGCTATATGACTCTATGACTTGACTTTCACCAATGAGTGGATCTCACGGCTCATTCACAAGTTCCAGTCAGGGAGCACTTGGATAGACTTCTTCGGCACTTAATGAAGAAGTCTATGACAGCAGTGGCATATTCATTTAGTTTGGGTGCAATTCTTAAAAATGGACCAGTCAAAGCAGTCACAAAGGATCTCAGCTGTTTCCTCATCCTGTGTCAATGAGGAAATGGCAGTTAGGGGCTAGAATTTCAGTTTCAGAATAAACAGTGTTTTCAAAAATATGGTCTTTTCGATAGCAATAACTTCATTTTTATTACTGCAAGTAAAAAATACAGTACTAAAAGCTGAGTGTTACATTGTTTAATAAAGTATCGTTGCACAAGTGTCAATTAACTTGTCAAGTACCATGTGTTCTTAAGAGACAATGACGACTGATTTCTGTGGGGAGGTTACATAGAATAGTACAGGAGGTTACCCCCCCCCCTCCCTCGCACTTGAATCCAAGTCAGCCTTTTTTCTGCTTGCCAATTTCCAAAGTTACTTAAAGTGCTCCCCTCATTCCTGATCAAAAAAAATTCGGTCGAATTTGACCTGCTTATTGCAAATCGTGTTCCCTAATTCATCACTTAAATTATATCTAATTCAGGTTTTGGAAACGCATGATAGCTGTCTGCATTTAACATAAATGCAATTGAATCATTTAGTTTGTAGAGCCCAGAGTCCACGCCAACCAGCGATCACTCTGTACTCCAGCAGTATCCCACACGCGAGATATAATTTACAGAAGCCAATTAATCTACAAACTTGCACATCTAAATCAGAGATCCTGGAGGAAACCCACGTGGTCACAAGGGGAGCATACAAACTCCAGAACGAGAGCATCAGTAGTCAGGATTGAACCCGGGTGTCTGGTGATGTAAGGCGCTGTGAGACAGCCACACTACTTCTACGCCATTGTGCCACCCTAGTCCTTCCCATCCACTTCCTACAAACTCGGGTCAATTTACAGAACCAAACCCGCACAATTTGGGGATTTGGCAGGAAACCCAAGCACCCGAATAAAGCCATGCAGTCATTGGGAGAATGCGCAAACTCTGCCATTTTTATGATGAGGCACCAGTCATACCGCATCTCTGAAATTCAGTTATTTTGTTGGATTATGCACTTAATGGTGTTGCAATGAGGTCAGAAAATAGAGTGAGAACACAAACTGAGCATTTTGTGCAAAGGCTAGCAGAACCATTGAGAATAACTGCTGCAATTTTTGATGATTATACAAATTCAGCTGTAACTGGGCAGACTGGATTTGTCCTTTCTAAACAAGGCTAAACCGAGCGATATACTGCAGTGGCAAGTAAATGGCAATATCGCCATGGTGCTGAAATACAGATGCTGCTGCAATATATCAGTGTAGTGGGTGCGGTCACCGAGGCCCGGCATTCAGAGGATCCGGGTTGCCCGCTCAGCCTCGCAGAGGCCGAACTGCTGACGGAGGAAGGCTTTAAGGGCCACGTACTTATCGGTTGCCGGGGGGTCGCGGAGGAAGGGTCGGACCAGGTGCGCGGTGGCCGGGTCGAGGGCGCTGACCACGTGAAAGTATTTAGTGGCGTCGGCAGTTATGCCCCGCAGGGCGAACTGTGCCTCGGCCTGGTCAAACCAGAAGTCGGGGTCCTCGGTCCACAATGGAGGCAGCCACACCGACACGGCGTGGATAGCGGCGCGGGCGGCAGGGTCCGCGGGAAGGTCCAAAAGCGGTTGACTGGAAGAGTCGGGTAGTAGCAGGTTCTGGTCCATCGCGACATGCGAGGGAAAGTCGGGGTCACCAGTGTAGTCGGTGCGGTCACCGCAGTAATCAGGCCAGACGCCAGGTGAGTAGTTAATAACTTTATTACCTGTGGTACCAAACACCGCACTCAAGAAGAACGTGAGTCGACACACCCAAACCCTTTATAGTCCCAGACCACCTGACCCAAGGGGACTGACCCAGGAAGTGACCTAATCCCTCCCGTCCACTGAGTGCCGAGTGGAATGACCAAGGGAGTGGCCTAGCCCCCGGGTGCCGCCACAGCTCTATTAATCAGGGCCATTGTATAATAATGAATCATCCTTCCACTATTTGTTATCTAAATAAACACATTTTTCAGCATATGGTGTGCTTTCATTTAGCCAATAAGTGGTAGCTAAATGCTGGTTGCTACTGTAGCATTATCAGTTATGATTGGCAAAGATATTTCATACCAATGACGGCTCAGTGTAAATTATTCTGTCATCTAAAATAACCAGGAACTAAAAAAAGGCCAAGGAAAACAAAATAACAAATTTTGATAACAAATCTACTGTGGCCCCAGAAATGAGGGTGCATTTATGAATATTCAAAGAGTTTGTCCATCACTGCTTCCTAAATCACGAAATCCTGAAGGCAAAGTTAGTACTTGACAAACAAAAAGCCCTTTGATCATAAACTTTTAGCTTCATCTATACCATGTACAATGTAATGATTTATCTTCTTTCATTGTAGTGTAAGAAAATAACTGCAGATGCTGGTACAAATCAAAGGTATTTATTTCACAAAATGCTGGAGTAACTCAGCAGGTCAGGCACCATCTCAGGAGAGAAGGAATGGGTGACGTTTCGGATCGAGACCCTTCTTCAGACTGATGAACTGGTCCAGTTGGGTTCAGAACCTTCTTCAGGCTATCTTCTTTCATTGATGCAAACCCAGACATATTTTGTTCCTGAGAATTGTTTCAAAATCGACCCGATCCCAAGGTAATTGGAAAGTGAATTTTATCCAATGGCTATTTTAAGCACTGCTGCAGCTTTACAAGCCAATTAATGTGGTAACACACAAATAAATCTACAACAATCAATACAGTAATCCCTCGCGATAACAGACCACACGGGGTCCATTATTAACGATTGTACGCTACAACCAAGTACGAGGGTTGATGTGTACAGTATTATTGGGAAAATGACCAACATACACTACACTATAAACAATAAAGGACACAAAATGCACAATACCTTGGGTTGGCACAGTTGCACTGCGGTAGTATTGCTACCTTACCATGTCAGAGGCCCAAGTTTGATCCTGACCTCGGGTTCTGCCTGTGGCCGCGTGGGCTTCCTCTGGGTGCTCCAGTTCTATCCTACACACTGCGAGTTGTCCCGAATGTGCAGGGTGGAACTGGGGGCTCCCAGCCTCAACCTTGAGCCCGGGATTCTGGTGCTTTGGGGGCAGTGGCTCTGCTGGCGGTTTGCGGAGGCCAGTTGGGCTGCAGGCCAGTATGTCTTTGTGGCGGGTGGAGCTGAAATCCACACTGTTAGAATGTCTTTGCAATGTGGAATGTGGGAGGAAAGATATAGCCACTACGCTGGTTCTATCCGACACACTGAATTGTCCCTAGATTGTAAGATAGAACTAATAGGTGATTGATGGTTGGCATGGACTGTGTTTCCAAGCTGCATCTCTAAACTAAACCAAGCTAAGCTAAAAGGGTTCAAAAACACCATTCTCTCCATCCACCTAGTGGTCATTCCGTGAAACAACCAACTCTGTCAACAACAGATTTGGTCCACTATAACTGAAATCCATGATAAAGAATTCCGTTAAAACGAGGGGTTATTGTATGGCAATAAATTAATAATCAGTGACACCAGATAACCAGACAAAGTAGGTGCAGCAGTAGGCCATTTGAGCCAGCACCACCATTCAATATGATCATGGCTGATCATCCAGAATCAGTACCCTGTTCCTGCCTTTTCCCCCATATCTCTTGATTCTGTTAGCCCTAAGAGCTCTACCTAACTCTCTCGAATACATCCAGTGAAGTTTTTCCTCATCTCAGTCCTAAATGGCCTACCCCCTATTCTTAAAATGTGATCCCTGGTTCTGGACTCCCCCAACATCTTGAACATTTTTCCTGCATCTAGGTTGTCCAATCAATCTCTTAGGAATTTTATGTTTTTATAAGATCCCCTCTCATCCTTCTAGATTCCAGTGAATATAAGCCCAGTTGATCCATTCTTTCAACGTTTGTCAGTCAAACCATCCTGGGAATTAACCTGATGAACCTATGTTGCACTCCCTCAGTAGCAAGACTAGAATCGTGCACAACTGAAATACACAGTGCAACAAGAATTAAGCCCACAAAAGTCATGGTTACTGAGATAGACTTGTGGTTAGAGTTGTGTAGTATTGTAAAGTCCAATAATTGCTTGGAAAAAAACAGTTCTTTCTCTGGAGCCCAACTGGACCAGTTCTTTCTCCTTCCTGGAGGTCATGGTTTTCAGGATCCTGTGCCTTCTTCCCGATAGTACAAGCGAGATAAGAACATGGTCAGAGTGCTTTGGGTCTTTGACAGTGCCTGTTTCCGCACTGTATCTCTAAACTAAACTAAACCAAGCCATGATGCAACAAGTCAGTGTGTTTGTTCTCCACTGTACAACCATAAATGCTGATAGAATATGCGGGGACATACCAATGTTTGATAACTTGTACTATAACCAAAAATCTACTTTTACTTTTATTTTTCAAGGTAAAATTTGCTTAATTTCTGAATTATGTTGTTATGACTTCTTCAATGTTCTGTCTTTATATCTACTCGCCATTATAATCTCAAAACATTCTTACTTTATAAACCTAGCAAAGGGGGAGATCACTGATTTAGTGGGAAATTCAATTTTTAAACGAGGAAAATCAAGAAGAGTAAAGAATTATGCAAATATTTCTCTTCCAAAGATAAGCCCACCCTTTTATCAGATTCAACATCACAAGAAACAGCATTTGTTTGCTCATTTCCAAACCATTAAGTAATTCTAGTGATATCTGAAGAAGAGTCTCGACCTGAAACATCACCTATTCCTTTCCTCCAGAGATGCTGCCTGACCCGCTGAGTTACTCCGGATTTATGTGTCTGTCCTAAGTAATTCCGGTAGACTGGCTTGGGCATTCCATTTCATATATGTATTGAGCAGTAATTCAATCTAACTACTTAACACTTCCATTGATTTTTTGTTCGCTAATTGCCCACTACCTTACAAGTAAATGCATGCTCAAATGCATAATAAATCAACATGAAAACATGCAACATGGATCAAACATGCAAACAAGTTAACCAATATCAACAGGGTTATTAACCCATAATGTAGACACTGCAATTGCTTTCCTCAGTTCAAATGAAGAAAGTGACAGATAATAAGGGGTTAGGATTTGGGTGTGGGAGGTAAAGGTTTAGCTACCTATCTCATTATGAAATATTTTTGTGCATTTACATGAGATGTAAATTAAGATCTTTTGAGAAAGTGTGATTTAATTAATAAGCTCAAGAAGTTAATAATAACCACCTACACTTTACACAAGCATTGGCTGCAATGAAACTATACTGCAGCAAGGTGCAGAAAAGAAGGATTATTTTTGGAAGACAGCAGAAGTAGGGCAGAATGGTAGTTTAGTTCTACAATACTCTCAATATAACTCAAGATTGCTATTAGGTTTTACTTGTTGGTAAGAAATTTATGCAGCAGCTTTATTAACAAAAAAACAAAGGGCCAACAGAAAGATATTCAGATAAAAGTGGACATCAGCCAGAGGAAAAATAAATCAGCAAATATAACCAAAGATTGGACAAGGAAGCAGGTTTTAGCAGGATGATAAATGAAGAGTAGTGGAAACTCCAGCAGAAATTTGCAATACACGCAGACAATGACTAAACACACAGCCACCAACGACCAGACTACAAAATAAAGATACGAGAGAGGCAATATTGTGCTTTCGGCGCACGCAGGCTTGCCAACAGGATTAAGTGAGCTGAGTTGGACAAAATAAAAATTGAAGATGGTATCTCTGGGCTTACTAGTTAAGGAAATTCTGACAGAAAACTCAAGGGCTCTACCGAGTTTTGGATTAACTGGATGTTAATTCTCTCATACACTTTTAAAGCATTTCTCAAACCCACAATAACAACATTTTCATGGGATTCACGAATGACTGAATGTAGTATAAATATCACCTTGTGCACCTCGGGGACTGCCTTTACAACAAACTCCGTTAATTTGGAACTTTCAGGACTTAAGTGGTACCAAGCGAGTACATTTCCCTAACTATTGGATACTATTGCTACTGACAAGGTCCTAGAGAGTTGAAAGCTGGTTCAGAAGGTTAGATCACATGAATCCAGGGTGAGTCCGCCAATTGGATACAAAATTGGCTCGGTGGAAAGAGTCAGAGAGTGGTAGCAGAGAGTTGTTCATTTGATTGAAGACCTGAGTGCTGCGAGGATCAGTACTGAACCTGCTCTGATTTGTCATGTATATTAAAGATTTGGACACAAACGTAGGTGGTATGATTACCAAATTTGCCAATGACACCAAAATGTATACTGTAGATAGTGAAGAAGGTTGCCTGAGGCTACAACAGGAACTATATCAACAGGGAAAGTAAGTGAATAAACAGCAGATGGAACCTTACTCAGACAAGTGTGAAAAAATGCATTTCGTGGGTCTTAAACCTGGATAGGACAAGCACAGTAAATGACAGTGCCCTGGGCAATGTTATTTGAATAACTTTCATCTGACACAGAAGACTGTTACCTTTGACATCAGTCCAGTAACAAGCAGTAATAAATTAACATCTCCAAAAGGCACACGACCATCTTTCTTTCATTATATTTGGTAATCTCAAGTTATCACAGCCAGAAAAATAGGTTTGAACAGCTGTCAATTTGCATGCAACAAGCTCTCATATGGAGCTCTCAAATTCTGTTTCTAAAGATGCTCTGCTCTTCAAAATAGTATCATGGAATCTTGCACATACTGTTGAAAAAGTACAATCACTGGCTTAGTCTTTCATCCTAACTTTGTCATCTCAAACAGTGCAGAACTCCCTGAAAATTGCACTAGTCACCCTAGATTGTCGTGCACAAATTTTTGGAGGAGCTCAACCAACCGACTGAAAAACTAATCAAATAACTATGGCTATGGCAGACAATCAAAACACACAAATTTAAATTTGATTTGTCGGTAGCGTGCACCACAAAACCAGGACCAATATAACAAAGCAGTAACTTTGATGTAAACCAGCATCGGCAGTCCCTTGCTACACAACATATAAATGCTGTTGGTATAGAAGTAATACATAATTAATGACCAATTTGATAAAAGTCGCCTTAAGTAATTTCAAATTAAAGCAGGATAGAATGGTTGTCCGACAAAATGAAGCTAACCTCTTTCATAAAATTCTTACAGGAAACAAAGAGATCCAAGGTTGTATGAACACGCATATTTGGATAGTTACAGAGTGATACAGCGTGGAAACAGGCCCTCCGGCCAAAATGTCCCAACTGCACTAGTCCCACCTGCCTGCATTTGTCCCATCTTGTAATGGTTATAACAGGATAAGCTAAAAAGGTTGTTAAAATAGCATTCAGAATTCTTGGCTTTATTAATAGAAACACAGAGTGAAAAGCAAATAAATTATGCTCACACATCATAAACTTCTGGCTACTGCCCCACTGCAATATTATGTCTTATTCTGAGCATTACACCTTAAGGATGTCAGGAGCTCAAAATGTAATTAGAAACTTCATGAGAATGCACACCATGAATGAAGACAGACCCCTAAGATTTATTTATTTTGAGATCTGGAAGAGATTTTAAAACGTTGTCTAAAATCTTGACGGATTTAACAAAATGATGTGAAACCGTTTTTAGTGGCAAACTAGACCAAGTGGTCCCGTTAGGCCCAAACCTCTCCTGTATAGCACCTTCTCCCCCTCCCAGCCCCTCCCCCCCCTCTCCATCCCCCTTATCCTCTCCCTCCCTCCCCCCCTCCCTAGGAGATAGATTTAAACTTTAAAATGTGAATAACTTTAAAAATATAACACCAATTTCAATGAAACTTCTTCCATTAGCACCAAAGGGACAACGGTGAGTTAGGTGGGCCTAAAATTGTTGCGCTATCGTGTACTGTTTTGGCTGTCGTTCAGGAACAAACAAACAAGAGTTTTAGTATATCGATGTTCCAGTAACGGGCTATGTCAAGGGTGCAAAAGGAACATTTTTGTGTGAGTCATTTTTATGTGTCCCAATTGTGTTATACTGTAGTTCAAATATAATAAAAATTAAGCAGGTAAATGCTATTAGTCCTAGAACACTACTCAATTTTAAAAAATGATATTTTATTTATAAAGCCACAGTAAAGATGGAATCCGCAAGAAAGCCCATACGCCTGAGCAAATAACATTTGATCAATTATTGACTCTTTGGTGCAACATTCCAATTACATAATTCTCATACTCTTTGCCATAACAATGCAATTGTTTCCCATTCAAGTAATTATCCAATTTCCTTTTGAAAGTTATAACTTAATTAACATGCTCCAACCTGTACAATTTATGACTGTCACGTGTACCAAGGTACAGTGAAAAGCATTTTTGGTGCGTGCTATACAGTCAGTGGAAATATTACACTTTATCACAATCAAGCCATCCGCAGTATACAGATGCAGGATAAGGTGAATAATGCAGTGCAAGATAAAGTTCATTAAAGTCCAATAAAAGATAGTCCAAGGGTCTCCAATGAGGTAGATGATAGGTCAGGACCGCTTTCTAGTTGGTGGTAAGATGATTCAGTTGCCTGATAACAGTTGGGGAAAATAAATTGTCCTTGAACCTGCAGGTTTATACTATATACCTCTTGCCTGGTGGGAGTGGGGAGAAGAGAGTGGACAGGGCAAGACTCATCGATTATGCTGGTGGCCTTGCCAAGACAGCATGATGTGTAGATGGAGTCAATGGAAGGGAGATTAGTTTGAGTGATTGTCTGGGATGTGCCCACTATTCTCTGCAATTTTAAGTGGTCTTCAATGACATTGTTCCCAAATTATGCTGTGATGCATCCCGATAAAATGTTTCCTACGGCCTACCTAGAGATGTTGGTGAGAGCAGTTGGGTACATGCAGAATTTTCTAAGCCTTCCAAGCAAATAGGAGGCATCAGTGCGCTATTTTGGCTGTTGCTTTGATATGGATTTAGTGTCCAATGACCCAGATTTAATAGGGGAACTCAAGGTAAAGGACCCACTTGGAGGTAGTGACTATAATATGATTAGTTTTCATCTGCAATTTGAGAGGAAGGTTAAACCAGGAATGTCAGTTGCAGTTGAACAAAGGGAACTATGAAGGCATGAGAGAGGAGCTGGCCAAGGTCGAATGGAAAAGGATCCTAGCAGGAAATGATGGTGGAACAGCAATGGCAGTAATTTCTGGGCATAATCCAGAAGATGCAGGATAATTTCATTCCAAAGAGGAAGAAAGATTCTAAGGAGAGTAAGACGCAACCGTGGCTGACAAAGGAAGTTAGAGATGGAATAAAACTGAAAGAAAAGATGTATAATTAGCAAAGAATAGCGGAAAGCCAGAGTATTGGGCAACTTTCAAAGGACAACAGAAGGTCGCAAAAAGGGCAATATGTCCTGCAGAGATGCTGCCTGACCCACTGAACATCCAGTTCCTTGGACCCCTTTGAAATAATTGCAGAACTCCCAACATTTGATTTTACAAATTCATAATTTTGATGTCCACAAATCAGAATTTTACATCAAAATTCATAATATGGTGCGTAATGCAACTTTTCAGCAAAATAAAAGTATTCATGCCAAATGCGCATACGCATGACGCTACATTCATGTGTGAAAAACGACTATTATTTCCAACAGTCTGTAGTTCTTGGAGTACATGTACAATGTCAGGCCTATCATGAGTATATTCTGCTATTTATAAAAAGGTTATTGAAAATAAATACTTTTTACAACTCGCAGAAAAAATTGGTTTGTTTTGTTCTTTCTATTTTGCCTTTTCTTTACACATCCCAATTCTCTAGGGAATGAAATAAAAGAACAATGGTCATAATATGTATGACTAAGTTATGAAGCAGGAGTTTCATTTAAAACTGCACATACATAATTTCATTGAAGACATACTCGCTCCAGTGATCTTCAACAGCAAATCACAATGGTCCATGTCTCTCCACTCCTCCTACACTCCCCTTCCACCCGCACTCCCCCTCCCTTCCTCCGCCCTCCCACCCCCACTCCCCTCCCCCTCGACCCCCACTCCCCTCCCCTCGACCCCCACTCCCCTCCCCTCGACACCCACTCACCTCCCACCCCCTTACTTCCACCGCTCCCCACCCCCACTCCCCTCCCGCCCCCACCCCCTTCCTCCGCCCCACCCACACCCACTCCCCTGACCCCCACTTCCCCCCTCCCCTCCCCTGCCCCCCCCTTCCCAACCCCACCCCCATTCCCTCCCAACATCAACGGGCTTCACGCTACGCGGCAAGGCCCGGCGAGCAGCGAGGTGAGGCCAGGCGAGCGGTGAGGCATGGCCCGGCGAGGCTGTGCGAGCGGCGGGGCGGGGCTAGCAGCGAGGCATGTGTTTCGCGGAAAAATGTGAGTAGAAATCAGAATGGAGGAAATGAAATAAGCGGAAACTTTCCGCCAAATTCGGAAGAGTTGGGAGGTCTGAAATTGGTAATAATTTCCTCCCATGACTCAGCCATCCCTCCAGCTAAGAGTATTTCAGTCAATGAAGAAATACAGGAATCCATTAAATATATATACATATATATATATATACACACACATATATATATATATATATATATATATATATATATATATATATATATACATACATATATATATATATAGATATATATATATATAGCTAAAACTCTCGTTTGTTTGTTGCTTTGTTAGTTTGTACGTATCCAAAATATAGCCAAAATGGTACACAGTAGCGCAACAATTTTAGGCCTACCCTACTCACCATTCCTCTGTGGTCTCGATTGATCAAGTTTTGTTACATCTTTAAAACAATTAACTTAACAAGCTTTTATAAATGCGCTCTCCCAAACCCCCCCCCCCCCCCCTGTGCCCCGTGCCTGACCTTCCTCCCATGGGGCAGAGGGTCAAACAAGATGGCCGTCGCCGTCGAGCTGCCGCTGCAGGATACGTTTCCACCCAACAGGCTCATGGCTCGCTGCTCTGGCCGATGCTATGGCCGCTCGGTGAGTGGCTCCCTCTTCCCTTTCCTCTCCCCCCTCACCCGTGAATGGCCCTGGGGGAGACTCCCCGGCCGGCAAAGGGTCCAGGGATCGTCAGTTGGGGGAGGGTTGATGGGCACGCAGGAGAGGCTTGCACTCAACGGGGGTTGTCGCGCTTGCAGGAGAGGTTTGCACGGAGGGTTGCCAGGCCCGCAGGAGAGTTTTGGACCCAGCGGGTGTCCAGATATATTTCTTACTCATGCATCCCTCATTTTAGACTGTCCTACAAAACAGAAGTATTGTTCTTGCATCCAGAGAAAGAGACAACCCCCCCCCCCCCACCCCCTGCCATCAAGCTTTCTTAAGAGCCATTATGTTTTAACAAGCTGCCCACAATCTTCAAAACTCCAGCAGCCTAGCTTGACAAACCCATATCTTTGTAAGACAACCTATTTCAGACGTCAATCCAATGAATCTTGTCTGCTTTTACAACTTTTCTCAAATCAGGAGATTAACACTGCATGTACATAGTGCTACAGATAAACCCTTATATAACTGAAACATAACTTCACTAATTGGACCCTCCTGCTCTTTATTTCACAATTTCCACATTCTTCTGTCTATGTTCACATCCTCTAACTGCTCCATCCATTCATGGTCCAGGTAACTTTGTTTACAACTTACCCCATGGTCACCCAAATTCTACCCTATCAGAGACATCCCCTCCCACTAACTTATTTGGTCTCCTTTTTAGTTCTGACGAAAATTCTGATGGTAGTGAATCTGTGGAATTCTTTACCACAGAAGGCCGTGGGAGGAAAGTCAATTGATTTTTAATAGATTCTTGATTAGTACAAGTGTCAGGGGTTATGGGGAGAAGGCAGGAGAATGGGGTTAGGAGGGAGAGATAGATTAGCCATGATTGAATGACAGAGTAGACTAGATGGGCCAAATGGCCTAATTCTGCACCTAACACTGATGTCCGAAAGATCTCCAATCCAAAACATTAACTTTTTATTAAAAGTACCTCTGCACTTCCAATCAAATCATTTATCTACGTTGTAAAAGTTGAAGATTCAGCTCCTATCCCTCAAACATATCACTTCTAGCACCATTCCAACCACAAAACAGTATTTATTTACACCTACTCTGTTTCCTGTTCACCAACCAATCTTTTCTATTGATCTCCCTAAGTTCCACAATAACCTTTGAAGTAGCACATTATCACATGCCTTCTGGAAAACTGATTAAAGTACATACACAACTTCCCCCATTATCTAATGCATGCATGTTGCTACTTCAAAGAACTCAAAAACGTTAAACATGATTACCTTTCATAAAAACTAAGCTAATTTTGCCTAATTGCTTTTATATTTTGGAAATGTTCAGTTACAACAGTTTTTAACATGTTCTACATAATAGTGGATGAAATGGCCTGAAGTTTCTTGCTCCTTTTTTTTAAACTAAAGGAGCTACATTCACAATTTTTTCATTGAATAAATTACCCAAATCTTGTGAATTTGGAGAAACTTAAAAAACATATCAAATATCTCACTTGCTGCTTCTTTTGAGACTCCAAGATGAAATCTATCAGTATCCAGGGATCTGTCGGTCAACATTTTCAACCGTTGGCTTGTTAACACTTCCCTTATAATTAATTTTCCAGAGTTTCCTCTTTCTTTTCAATTTATACCAATTTGGGGGACTTACTTGTACTCCTTAGAGTGAAGAGCAAGTCTTAAAAGCCTTTGAGTAGAATCACAAAGAAAATCTCAGCATTTAGCAAGCAAAAATCAACTCTGCGCCATAGATTTGTCCAAAAAGTGGCTGACTATCATAGGAATCTCACTACTATGCAAATAATGGGCAATTGCGATAAAGGAGGATGCTCAGGTCGAGAAGCTAAAGCCTCGCATCATGGAAAAATTGGAGGTGGAAGAACTGCTGCACTTTAATACTATTAAAAGCACACATTGTATTTATGGAGCACAAGTATGCAGTCATCAGTATTCGGACTATCTGCTGGTTCTGCAAATTTATCTGGCGAAGAGGAAGCATTACTGAAGGTCTAATCATAAATGTTTACACCATTGTTTCTTTTCAGGTGACATAAGTGAGGACAGCATTAAAACATGTGAATGCTAATTCAGCAGTTGATGAAAAGCATGCAGGTAACGCAGGCAGTGAAGAAAGCCAATTTGCGAGACGATTTGAGTTTAGGAGCAAAGAGGTCCTACTGCAGTTGTGCAGGGCCCTGGTGAGACTGCACCTGGAGTATTGTGTGCAATTTTGGTCTCCTAATTTGAAGAAGCACATTTCTGGTTCTGGTTGATTACTGCGCAAACACCTCGTAAGTGGTTATCTCGCCCAGGTTTCATTATTGCTATTGAGGGAGTGCAGCGTAGGTTCACCAGGTTAATTCCCGTGATGGCGGGACTGCTGTATGATGAAAGAATGGGTCAACTGGGCTTGTATTCCCTGGAGTTTAGAAGGATGAGAGGGGATCTTATCGAAACATAGAAAATTCTTAGAGGATTGGACATGGGAGATGCAGAAAAAATATTCCCGATGTTGGGGGATTCCAGAACCAAGGGTCACAGTTTAAGAATAAGGGGTAGGCCATTTTGGACTGAGATGAGGAAAAACTTTTTCAGGCAGAGAGTTGTGAATCTGTGGAATTCTCTGCCACAGAAGGCAGTGGAGGTCAACCTACTGGATGTTTTCAAGAGTTAGATTTAGCTCTTAGGGCTAAGGGAATCAAGGGATATGGGGGAAAAAGCCAGAATAGGATACTGATTTTGGATGATCAGCCATGATCATATTGAATGGCGGTGCTTGCTCAAAGGGCCGAATGGCTTACTCCTGCACCTATTTTTTATGCTTCCATGTTTACCTTGTGCTTCAATTTCAACACTCAGATTGTTTGTAGATTGAATAGTACATGTGTTTCAAATAAGCAGTCTCACAGCTGGTTTGAAATTGGGCCTGATCAAAGTAGAGCAAAGTCAGAAAAGTGATTAAGGAATTACCGTAAGATTTTGTCACTTTTATATCAACATAATTTCTTTCACTTGATGCAGAACTTGTGTCTTGGCAAAACAAGAAACTGCAGATGGTTTACAACAAAGTGCTGTCGTAACTCAGTGGGTCAGGCAGCATCTTTGGGGGACACAGTCAAGTGGCCTTCCATTTATTAAGACTGGTGTATTGGCCTTTCGAATGAACTGTTCTGAAAGCACCAAGACCACCAAATCGAAAATCTCTGGTGAAGAATTTTTAGAACCTCTCAACTAACACATGATGCTGCATGAGCAGGATGGGAAAGGGGTGAAACGAGGTTCATTTAAACCAATTTAAATGCAAATCTGTTTCATTTAACTTCCGCTACAACTATTACATATTGACTTATGGCATAAATGCAGCTTATCACATGAAGTAGTTAGGTTTCAATTAACACAAGGCCCACAACAGAGTGGAAATTATAGTGCACATTCTGTACACAATCAAGAAATAATGTTCATTCCATCCACAATTCTAAAGGTCCCTTTGACCATCATATGTTTAGAAGGATGTCAAGGATGTTTTAGTTTCCTGTAGAGCTCTAAACAACGAAGAAAGGTGATATTTCCATCACTCTCCATCTCCATGCCCGACCAGGAAGGCTTAAAGCCCCCGTTTCTTCCTTGACCGCAGAACCATCTAATTCCCCTCTACTAACACTCTAACCTGCCTAGCAGAGCTGGTCCTTACCCTCAACAACTTCCCCTTTGACATCCCACTTCCTCCAAGTCCACAGAACAGCTATGGACACCCGCATGCTATCTCTCGGGATGGGATTTGTTTAAAATAGCATCAGGTCAGCACATTGTGGGCCGAAGGGCCTTTTCCAGTGCTGAACTGTTCTATATTCAATACTGAAAGATGCTGTTTACATCCTTCCCCCTCAACTTGGCCAATAACCAGAGACATGCCTGCATTATCATTATGGAAATGACATACAGCACCAGGACCACCTTGAATCATAACAGCAAAGGCCTGTTAAAGCAAAACACTGAAAATACTGGAAGTGAGGAAACCTATGTGTAAAGAAATACAGAGTTAACAGCCTAGGTCATAGACATCTTCATCACAACTGGAACAGAGAGAGCTTGCTTTAAATTGCAGAAAAACAGGAGGAAGAGGGGTGGATAGATAGGACAAAGAAAGTAGCCGTGAAAAATTGTGATCAGAGTTGCCATGAGAACGAGTTGTTCCCAATAGCAGGTCAGGTGTGTTAATGAAGAGGGAAGAATGTGCCAATATCACAGACAGATGAGAAAGCAAGTTGTCAGACGCAAAGGAATGCATTGAGCTTTGTCATAACATTATATATGCCATAAACTGGTTAGAGTGGGTGTGGAGTGGAGCATTAAAGTAGGAAGCTGAAGATCACACTGAGACCCCCTCCCCCATCAACTACAGCACTTCCATGTCTTGTTTGGCACAGCTGTAGCCTCCAGTCTAATAAGTATTAGTCCTTCAAAGATTTCCTTTGATTTTCTGATAATTTAGGAGACTTTCAGCGCTGGAACTAACGACTTTCATTCGGAGAGATTATCATAAAAAGCTATTTTAAGAGGAGCTTCATGTAAAATGTCACTACTCTCCTGTGCCTTTTTTAGGTTTGAAGATAGAGGGGGGAGACAAATGGCAGGTAGCTGGTCAAAGAATCTTGCCCGAGTTGGGTAAAATTGCAAATAAAATGATCCATTGATGTGGAGTTCGGCGGAGAAGGAAGGTGAAAACTGGCATGCTCTGCTTTTGCTCTGTTCACGAAAGGGGTTGAGAGCAGAGGTGTGGGAAATAGAGAAGATTGAGTCTGCCTACGATGGCAATATCAGGTTCTGTATGGAAAAAGGAAAACGTTTCATAGGCACGTTGCAGAGGTGCGGAATGAAATACGATGAAGACACCGATGACCCCTTGCAGGATGCTGGGGCGGGTGTTATAGAAAGTAACCCACGCTAAAAGTTGGTTGCAACTACAACAGACACTCCAGGGAGTCCAACTTGCTCAGTTGCAGAGACCGACACAGCCGCCGCTCGGAGCCACTGAGCCGGATTCAGATTCAGCCTCAACAGCAGAAAAGTTAGCGTTTTTTTCCTCCTCCCCAGCTAAGTACGGATCGCGTTAGAGGCCGCAATTCGTTTCAAGGCGTATCCGGAAAACCTTCTTTATTTCCATTTTTTTTTTTTAAAATAGAAAAAAAGGAAGGAGCTTGTCATCGGGCGGATTGGGCTTTTCAGGGTCCGGGATGGAGCTGGAGGCCGTGCTGATGCTGGCCAACTCCTCCACTTTGATAGTGTGCATGGTGCTGAAGTTCCCGCAAATTGTCACCGTCATCTCCGCAAAGAATGCGTGGGGACTGAGCGTCCGCAGCCTGGTGCTGGAGCTAGTCGGGTGAGTGACCAGCGGCGGAGGGCAGTCCGAATACTGGCCTGGGAAGCCGCCGGGCGACAGCTGCTGGTCCCAGGAACTGACCAGTGCGAAACAATACGATCGAACTCCATTTACCCCAGGAGGCAAATAGGTCTGACAACAGTCATAAAACATAGCAAGATACATGGAACATGAATTTAGAATGACGAGTGGAAAGTCCAGGATTGGGAGATGTGCAAAGATTGGGGAGGGGGAAGGGTTAGGAGGGGGAAGTCTACCCCACGACAGGAGGGGGCGGAGTTGTACAGTTTGATAGCCAAAGGGAAAAAGGATCTCTTGTGGCACTCTGCTGCATCTGTAACTTGCGACGACTAACAGTAACGTCACCCATTCCTTCTCTCCTGAGATGCCGCCAGTCCTGCTGAGTTACTCCAGCTTTTTGTGTATATCTTTGGTTTAAACCAACATTTGCAGTTCCTTCTTACACAAGGTGGTTTAATATCATTTGGGAAACACCACAGAGATCTGGCCTGATGGTCCAATAGAATCAACTGCAAAGTCTCTGGCATTGTTATGCAAACAAAAATCTTGTTGAACAATATTTGGACAAATAATTTGTTATAAATGAGGTGCCTACTGAGAAAGGCAACAAGACTTCACCGAGTTTCCAACATAATGATTACACTCATTAACTTTATTAATCCCAAAGTAACAAATTCTACAGAATAGAAAAACACTCCCAACCCCCGGCTCAATGCAAAACACATTAATGGCTGCACATTATTCGTAGCTTCCAGAATTTGGTTCCATTAAATTACATGGCATGGTTAGCACAAGTGAGAACAGATTTCTATTTATTTTTGAAGTTAACACGGAGCATATTTTATTGTCCATTGTCCAGAAGATGTTTATCTCAAGGGAGAATGCCTATCCCATATTTTAAATTTAAAGATGCACATACTTGCATAACTGATAAGAAACTGGAATTTGCCGAGGTGATGTCTGGCTGCTAAAATGATTTGTCACACAAATGTCCCCTATGAAATGATTAAGCCAAGTACTGAAAAACAAGATAGGAAAGCTTTATTTTCCCAACATTGATTAAATAGTATCCAAATGGAATGGCAAGTCAATAAAGTTATTTTTATTTTTGATCAGAGATACGTTCACCCTTTACAGTCTTTCTCTCATGAAAGCAACAATGACTGAGGTGACCACACCACAGCTGCTAACACATCTTTCTTAATAAATGTTACAGTTCATTCCTGAAATCTGTTACACATCTGTGGGCTCAATTGAGAATACAACAACAAAAATGCTACACTGCACCCCAAGGTTATTAGATAAGCTGACCAATATTTAATCAAAAAATTCCCTTGTGCCAAGTTCAGTAAAGTGCTATTAAAGATATTTTGATCCAAGTGCTCCAATAAATAGTGGGGTTTTTTCTGCAGTAATGGGGAAGGAATGCTTTGCGTATTAAATACGGCCTGAAGAAAGCTAAGAGGCAGAAAGTTGATTCAAATTGTTCCTTTCACAACTGTCCATATGATTGCATTCACACACACTATGTATTTCAATAAAAAGTACAGTTGCTCCATTATCTTACACGAGAGATGAAGATAAGATTCCAATTTAAATTTAACATTAGAGATTTCAAATTGTAAATGTAATATCCCTTCTCAATATCTATTGGGCATTTTTCTCCAACTGGCAAATCTTAATTTAGTATGTTATGTTGAAAATGTATTTGTGATCTATAAGTGACTTTACTAAGAATCTTCTCATACACAAGCTTTCAACACAACTTTTTGCCCCCTATCAAGTTGAAGTTAAGCAGCTGGGCCGCCTTCTGATTTTAGGTTGATAAATTAGAACAGGCATTTTTGAAATATTTTCAATTGTGCCACTCTTCACGCATTTCTCAATGTGTGGAAATTTAATTGGCAAATGTGCAAATTCTTTCAATTGTAACTCAACATATTCTGAGCAGGAATCAACTTAACATATGTTTTCCAGAAGCTGAAACAAGTAATGGTTTGAAGACAACACATCATTTCTTTTCTTTTTTTTTTTAAATGCTTGCAGTTGTTCTAGCTAAAACACTCCAATACAGATAAATTTAAAAAACATCCTACATCTTCCTTGACTTGAAATTAAATTATAATCATTACTGTGCATTTGCATGGATCAGGAAAGTGATAGTATTTTACATAAGCAGTTTGCTTAATAGAATGCTAACTTATGCAACTTTATTACAAAAATATTACAATGACTGTTTTGGGGAATACAAGATCCATGTTCTATCTCTGACATTCTATTTCAATGTATTGGATCCATGTGTTGATCTGCGATGTGCCTTTAGGATACAAATATTTTTGGTCAACAAATTTAACAAAAACACTCTTAAAAGCAAAATACATTAATGAACAGTTTACCTCTGAGGGAGCACTTTTCTCATGGAATTGAAGTTGGGGTCTCATGTACAATCGGAATTGGGGTTTGAGCAATTTGTGTATACTGTTCCTATGCAAAGTCACTCCATTGAGGCACTGAACCAAAGACCATCTCAGATAAATATTTAATATCTTATGGCATCAAAAAGATCTCTGAATGCTGGTCAAAATTTAAACTTCAAAAAACATTCTGAAAACAGATTATCTGGCTATTATCTAGCCAGATGATATCTATACTCATCTATTTGTGAAACATTGCCTTCAATTCTTTGCATTACACATGTACTTAAAAAAGTGCTTAATTGTTTTGGAAGATTCATCAGTTATTAAATGTTTTGTATGAACCCAAAGTTCTTTAACAAGTCCATATTGAATTTAAAACAGCATACTTGAAAATACTGCAAATCACACTTCTGTCTTTGCAAAAGCACTAAAACACTCCTATCCAAAATTATAAGTAATCATTTTAGATTGTGAATGCAGTATTTTATCCTGTCTCTTCTGTGGTTTATGAGTTACACTATCTTCATGACCATGCCTTTCCTCCTTTGTACTAAGAAAATTTGCTGAACTTTCAAATGGCAAAAATTCAAATAATCCTTAATTTTTTCCCATGGTTATATATTAAACACTGGAAAAAACATCAAATGTCCTAACTTATTTCATATTAAATGAATTTACCATGCTCTAATATTCACTTTAAACTTGCATTTTTAATATTGCAAAAATACTAATAATGATAATGACAAACTGCCAAATTCTCAATACAAGATGTTATGATAAATCAATCTGAAGGAGGGTCCTGACCCAAAACATCATCTATCCATTTTCTCCAGAGTTGCCGCCTGATCCTCGGAGTTACTCCAGTATTGTGCATCTATCTTTGGTACAAACCAGCATCTGCAGTTCCTTTTTATTGCAAGATTTTATGAAACTGACGTAAACCATCAAACTCAAACTGATTGCATTGGGCTCAATTCAAATATGCAACCTTCCAACACGTTTGAATTATCGTATAGTTGGGCTTAACCATGGCTCAACTACATAATACATTAACAATTCAGCAAAACTCCTACATTGACATTTTTAATGCTGCAAAGAAAAGCTCCTGAAGGACGAAGGCTTTCTTGCAATACTGTCGGAAAGATTCCTGAAAAACTGAATTAAAAAAATAATTAATCCTTTGTAGAAACAGAAAATGGCAGACACACTAAGTTCAGCCCATATCTGCTGAGACAGAAATAAAATTAATGTTTCAGGTCAATGGCTCATCATCAGAAGCAACAAGTTATAATTTAGTATTGAATCCAAGATAAGCCTATTCCCCAAATTAAATAAGACTAGTTAAGTTTCAGACTGTTGTGGCTCTTACTTAACCACCATCAAGGATGATATGTCCATTACTCACACTACAGTTAATCAAATAACAATCGACTAAAATAAAAAGAAAAGTTGTAAATACCCAGCAGGTCAGGCAGCTTCCATGATAAGAGGAACACAGTTAATCATCAGAATTGGAAAAAATTAAGAATTAAATAAATTTAAAGTTGCAGAGAAAAGGGAGAAGGCAAAGAAATAAATGGAAGGTTTGTGATATGGTGGAGGCGTGGAGAGAATAACTGACATCAAGTGGTGGTGGCAACTCTCGGCAGTGGTATAAAGGTAGTGAATAACACAAGTTTTGTCTGAAGTAAATCTGAAATATCATAAGAAGTTGAATGCTGGACATATGAGAATGAGAGAGTTACAACTTATCTAAAATAACTGTCACGGTCTGAAGGCTGTAATATGTCAAGTGTTTAAGGAGACCACATCATGAGGACCAAATGCAGCATTCCAATCTGGAAGAAATACAAGTAAACCACTACTTCCTGCTCAAGTGTGTTTGTGTCCTTGTACGACAAGGGATTAAAAGGGCAATATCTTCTGCAGTTTGTAGAATAATTTAAGTGGATGTTGATTGAGATGGAAGAATGGACTTGTATGGTGAAATAAACGTCACTTTTAAAAGTAGAAAAAGGGAAAGGCATGCTGATGATAGAATCTCATGTTGGATGTGGAAGAAACAATCCCTTTGTAATGCAAAAGTTTAGGAGAGTAAAATATGTGTCTGATGGCAGTACAACATTGGATAAAACAGACAAGTGTAGATAGTCACTTTAAATTACTATATACTACAGTTATCCAATAAAGATAACTAAACAAGCAGACTATGGCTATTAATAGGGACTTCAGCGCAATTGATTGAGTATGGAAACAGGCCAATCGAGTCCACACCGACCATCAATCACCTTTTTACACCAATACTCTGTTATCCAACTTTCTCCATCCACTTCGTACACTTACCAATTAACCTGCAACCCAGGCATCTTTGGGATGTGGAATAAAAAACCCAAGTACTCGGAGGAAACTCAAGCAGTCACAGTGAGAATGTGCAAACTCAACATGGACAGCACCCGAGATCAGGATGGAGCCTGGGTCGCTGATGCTGTGAAGCAGCAGCTTTTCTAGCTGCACTACCTAAAGCAAGAAATTTCTGTAAAACATGCAAAATCTTTCCTTCCCTCCATAAATTGTGTTTTGTATTAAAATTGATGTTTATATCGGATAGTATTAAACCCATTCCCCCACTGCACTATCAGGTTTAAATACAATGATACATCTATTTTGATAACATTTAAATTCCATTTGAAAACAGGCAAGCCGAAACCAGAAAAGTTCCATGCCGTAAAGCATTGGCTGCACCCAAAGAATCACCCATAATCAGCAACCATCTAACTATCTGTTCCAACGGGACAACTTCTCTCTTTGTTGAGTGAAAAATCAATTTGTTGTCACATATCCAACTTGCTAACTATTCGGGTTTCGAACAGTGCTCTGTAACGAAACCGGGGAAAACAAGAACGGGAAATACTTACCAGGTTAGGTAACTGCAAACGCTACTTAATTGTTGTGGATTAATTCCAAAAACCTTAACACAGTCTGAAGAAAGTCTCGACCCAAAATGTCACCCATTCCTTCTCTCCAGAGATGCTGCCTGTCCCGTTGAGTTACTCCAGCTTTTTGTGTCTATCTTCAGATTCTTCAAATCAGTCCCAATTCCATCATCGTTTGTGCACCAAACTTAGGATAGACTCATTTATCACCATCACAATATCTGTTTGCTATCTTCGCATAACCATGTTTATCACTAACACCTTCTTGATTTGGCTGCTCCAACAGTCTCCCAGCAGTTTATCTTGTGCAATTCTTGCTCTCTGATCTTCTTACCCACCACCACATATACCCTGAGAAACATGAAGCTCCCCCAGCTTTCATAACAAACTTAAGTTTTTTTCATCACTAAACCAAGTTGGGGCTTTCTCCCACATGACCCTTAACAATCAAATCCCCTTTACTTCCATCCCACCATACTCAAAAGTGACTTCATAGTCCCTTATAGTATACCCCTCCACTTTCACTTAAACCATAAAGCACAATCCTAATCAGTTCTTCCTTGCCTTGTACCAATGATGCAAGGAAAACCTATGTTTGCAGTGAACATCTACAATATACTACAACTTTAAAAATGGATCTTAAGTAAATTCTTAAGGGCAAACTTTTGAAGGGATATTGGGAAAGAGCAGAAATCAGGACTAATAAGATGGTCCCTGTGTTTTATTTTCTGAATAATATTTCAAGTGCTATTAGATGTGCTTTGCTTTAAAGTTATCACTGACCACTATGGGGCAGATAGCCCACCCCAGCTCTGAGTCTCCCGATCAAGCATAGGCCCTTTACTGAGTCAGTGGACACTAAATTCATTCCAACAAGTCAGTGCAACCTACAATAGATTTCACTTTTTTTTAAGCATTAAAATGAAAAAATGATATCAGGTGGAATGAAGCATATTTTATTATTTTCAATTATTCTTAGTTGCTCAATAAAAAAATATATATATTTCACATGTTTTTAGTAACTTTTATTTTACGATTTTATTTAAACTTGTCGCAACTATTACCGAACATTTGTCAATGATAAAGACAAATATTCAATTGTCTTAGGTGCAATTACAGCTTCGTCATAACCACGAGCAAGTCACCAGCCCTCAATAAACTGCCAGTTAATGAGGAAATGCAGCATCAGCTCTCTTATCCAGGAAAAGGCAAATTCATCCTACTGTCAAGCTAACACTGACATGCTTAAAATAGAAATGAAAATAACTGGGGAACAAACAAGTGCCACTCTGGAGACCCTGAGCTAGTAAATAGGTCTTTAACTGGATGGATCTCAGTTGCGCAAGAAAAATGTTATTATAATAAGCATCTACTAATTTTTTGCCTACCAAGTTAAATCCCAACTCAAAAGGTAACCTTACGACCAACATAATGCTTATAATACCTTGAAGGAAATCAGAATTTATGTAAAAAATGGCTGTTTGACAAGCAATAGACTAAAAAAATATATTTGCTGAGTGATACCAAGAGCTCCTCTGAATTTCCTACCAATTTCCACTTGCACAAAAGTGTCATCATTTAGAATTTTTCAATTGAATAATTTTCAAATTTCTACTTATTCCTTCATCATCTGGAGTCGATCAGAAAGGCCTTTAAAGCGAACCATTCCACAGAGCTGCTTTAAATTATACTGATTCAACAACCAAACTTTCCCCAAGTTCACCAAAGTAGATTTTCAATAGTGCTTTATTATAAATAGTGCACCTGGACACCTGGTGCATAGGATACAAATGTAACACAAATGATTAAATCAGTATTGGTTTGTAAATATGTATGGACAGGCATGCTAAAAAGAATCTCAAGGCAGATTTCAATGTGATGTCCAGTGATTCATTTTTGCCTCCAATCCAGTTTTAACATCCACGAGAATGGAGAGTCAGGATCACGATCGAATATCTCATCCTAATATTTATTATCACAGTTATTATCACTGGCATTTTCACACATGGTTCCCATATACTTGGTTTATTTTAAGTTACAGGTTTATTTCTGCCTACCAATATCATTTGAACTAACCACTGGAACAAGGAAATAGTGGAAATTAACTTCATTGCTCTTCCTCCGGATGACAAATTACACCATTGCCATTCTATCAGTCAGCATAGCTTAAAGTTTGAAAGCAATTCAAGTTTATATAAAAATGTCAGGTTTATTATTTTCCAAGCAATCCTATTTTGGGACATATACCTGCAAAAATAACATGGCTTGCACATTTGCAACAGCACTATAACCACACTATACAATCAGGAATATTCAATGCAATCTGATTTGAATTTATACCAATATTAACAATTTGCTATATATTCATTATGACTGTGCAATCATTTTTGTTGAATGGGATTTGTAAACTTGACTTTTATAATTTGGATTATTGTTTGCATAGCTCCCTCCCTCAGGGGGGGAGAGCCCCACTTCAAAAAGGGTTCTGCAAAACCTTTTTTTAAATATTAATTTAAGAGTAATTAATTAATCATGCTAAACACATCTCATAAGATTAGGTGGTTTACCCCAAAATATTCCAGAAGAAATGTCAAATGAAATGCCATTTCCCCACTAATTATTAGTCAAAAAAGGTTAATGGCTTTCTCACATAATAGCTCCATTGAGAAAAGATCGAGAGCATCAGTCCCTTCACCCCATCCCCCTTCCTACACTCAGACCTACACTTCCTACACTCAGATGCACCTATGCACCCCACCCAATTTCTTCAGAGGAATTGCACTTATAACTTGAAACACACTCAGATCACATCCACTCAGATTTTTCTGAAGTTTGAATATCAGATAAGCATCAACAACCATCCTAACACACTATCCAAAAAACAGTACATTCAACATGCAGAATTCCCTCAGTGCTTCAGTGTTTGCCCAATATCTCGTGTGAATTGCCGTCAGGGCGCTTATTGACTCAGTCATGATAACACTTGAATAAACAGAACACCCAGCAGAATAAGATTTTGATTTCTCTGCATTGGTGATAATTTCAACAAACTGCATAAATTAGATGTATTCTCCATTCTATAACAACAGAATTGATGAGAATACTTAGCAGTCAGAATTTCAGGAGCAAATATCTCAGAGATCTTAGAGGCTGGGATTATATTGGTTATCGTAGTCATTTTAAAACACAAGGCTTCCATCACCAATCTACAACCTGCAAAATAACAGAAATTCAAAACTAAATCATTGGTAAGGAAAATAAAATAAATGCATCAATAGATTAATTCTGAGTTTCTGAATCATCTTGCATAGGTCAGGGTTATGAAGAATGAATCATTAAGATCACCTTGAGTAAAGATCATATTATGATCTTTACTCATTTTTTATAGGAAGTAGAAACAAACCGACCCAATGTTGTAATGTACCAAATACAACGACGACGACGACACAAGTCAAAAGTTCAGGAAATATCTATGCTAAGATAACCTACACAGCTTTTTCCTCTGAGGAACTTGAGCTCGTGTACATTACTTTCCAGTACGATACAGGTCTCATCTCAGGATTACGACCTGTGGAACAAACTAGTGAGAAAAGGAGCAGGTAGATCATACAAAAAAAAAGCATGGCTCAAAGAGCTGGTGCAGGGAAGGGTGGGAGGGCTGCACTTAAACTGAAGGGGCACAAATATCCTGACAGGGAGATTTTCTCTTCCTACTCGGGAGGGTTTAAACAAGTCGGGCAGGGGCTGTGACCCAAAGCGAATAAATGTGAGAGATGGGAATAGAGAGCCTCATATACATGTTATTGTGACTAACTTCAATAGATGTGAAAGTTAGGGGCATGTTAGGGAGCAAGGAGGATCAACTAAAATGTGGTTATGTTAATGGTAAAAGGCCAAAGGGAAGGCAGAGGCGAGGATTGGTACTGGGACATTATAGAAATGTGGCTGGGGCAGGATAAATCAATGTTCCAGAGTACAGATGCTACAAGCGTGATAGAGGTACAGATGAGAGGAGGGGGAATTGCATTTTTGAGAAGGGATGTAATCACAGCAGTACTCAGAGTATATTCTTGGGGAGTAGAATAAAGTAAAACAATTATGGGCGAACCTTAGAAACAAGATGATGATCACTATTATAAGCACCCCAATAGTCAGCAAGAATTAGAGGAATAAATATATAAGCAGATGGCAGACAGCTGCAAAAATAGGGCCAAAATAGTAAGCATTTTAAACTTTCCTTATGTTGACTAGGAACCTCATATTGCAAAAGAGATTTGGACAGGGTGCAATTTCTTAAGGGTGTCCAGCAAAGTTTTCACAAAGTTAAAATAGAGGGCTTGATTCGCGAGCATGCAACACTGTACCCCCTACTAGGGGAAAAGGCAAGGCATGTGACTGAAGTGCCAGTAGGAGAACAATTTGGGACCAGTGACCATAAAATAGCTGTGGAAAAATATATGATTGGTCGACAAGTTAATGTCCTCTAGGGCAAAGCCCATTTTCAAGGTTTTAAACAGAAACCCACTGTAGTTTATTGGGATATATTGTTAAAAACAAAGGAATTGAGGGAACCAAATAGTGATAATCTGGACCATATCCAAATTACAAATGAGGCACTACAACTCTGAAAGAATATCATGTGAATAAATCCTCAGGGTACCAGTAAACAGAAATCCCTCTGAACTTTACTTATTTGCAGTATCTCTCCATTTGTCCTCACAGTATGTGAGGACAAAGGACTATGTCTCGGACATGGTGGTCTGCAGCACAGGGATTCCGCAGGGTTCCTCCATTTTTGTTCACCCTGTACACTGCCGACTTCAGGCACGGCTCTGCAAACTCCTATCTACAGAAGTTCTCTGACGACCCTGCCATCGTCGGCCTCATCACAGTACAGAGAACTGATCAAGGAGTTTGTGGACTGGTGCCAGCGGAACCGCCTCAACGTGGGGAAAACCAGGGATATGGTGGTAGATTTCCGCAGGCGCAGCCAGGTCCCCCCAACACCGGTGAACATCCAGGGAATGGACATCAGGAGGGTGGACTCTTATAAGTACCTGGGTGTTTACCTCAATAATAAATTGGACTGGACTGAAAACACCAATGCGCTATACAAAAAGGGCCAGAGCAGACATTACCCGCTGAGGAGACTCAGGTCCTTTGGAGTGCAGGGGGCACTCCTAAGGACCTTCTACAACACGGTGGTTGCATCAGCCATTTTCTATGGAGTGGTCTCTGGAGCAGCAGCATCTCAGCGGTGGAGGGGAAGAGACTTGACAAGCTGGTCAGGAAGGGCAGCTCTGTCCTGGGTTGTCCCCTCGACTCAGTGCAGGCGGTGGGAGAGAGGAGGATGATGGCAAAGTTAACATCGCTGCTGGACAATGACTCCTACCCCATGCAGGACACTGTCACTGCACTGAGTAGCTCCTTCAGTGACAGACTCCTTCACCCCAAGTGCTTGAAGGAGAGATATGGGAGGTCCTTCCTTCCCGCTGCTGTGAGACTGCACAACCAGCACTGCTCCCAGCAGACGAGTCAACAGTAACAGTTAAGGAATACACAGTAAACTGATGACAATTTATCCTTGTCTTTACTTTTATTTATAATGAATGATCTCTTGCTATCCACTTTGCTGCTAACACTGTAAATTTCCCCGGTGTGGGACAAATAAAGGAATATATTATTATTATTTAGAAAGTAATCCACACTTATTCCTATTCCCAAAGTGCATGACCTCACACACATTGTCTCTTCCCCCTCTCCCCCCCCCCCCCCCATCAAACTCCAGTCAATAAGACTGTCAGTTTGCCTTAAGATATGTTATATTAAATGTCGCTGGTTCAAGGGGTACTTGAAATACTAACCTTCATTTTCACAGCCTTTTACCTCGCATATTGGTATTGGAAAAGTAAGAGGCAAAACATTATAACTTAAACATTAAACCATTAATAATCTATTAAAAAGGTTTGAAGAAGCATAAGGTTTGAAGATGCTTAACATCATTACTTATTGCAAAAGCATATAATGGACATAGTTGGTTCGTTACATAAAATACAGCTTATTCGCAAAAGGGCAATTCTTCCATTTGTGCAGTAGGCTGCGCTTGGCGTTTGTTACTTGAATGAAATTCTGTGCAAAGTGAAACCAAGCAATTCCTATGTACGGATTAAAATTACTTGCTTGCATGAGGTTACAGATATCTAGTTTTCATACCACTGATGGTCTATACCGTGTAGGCAAATAGAAGCATTTCCAGTACAGGTCAGTAAGTTTACAGAACATAATTTACATCCTTAAGGAATTGACTGTTCCTAGTTCGCCACCATCTGATAGTACACCTAGAACAGAGACACATCATGGCTATCGCCCAAGTGTGGAATCCTGGAGACAAATGCAAGCATGGCTGCAGTGTGATATGAAGTGTGTCACTGATTATTTTAAATACATGTTGATTTTATGCAAACCACATCAGATTAATAGTTGGGTTCTACTACTGGTTGATCCAATGTTTCGATCAACATCAAGAAATCAACCACCATTTTCCCATGTTGTTCCCACAAAGCTGGATAAAGTTCGCATGGAACATGATATTCTTGCCAAAAAAGTTAAAATGCTGTTGATAGCCGAAATTCCCATCCATTCAACTTCCTAAAATTATTTAGTTTTTGAAATGACAAGAGAAGATTACGACAAAATCCAGCATTGAGAGATCCGGTGTCCTGAGAGTTCAGGTAGAATGTACAGACTAAAATATTTTCTTCATTGACTTCCAATAAAGATTGAACTTGAAACAGCCCTTCAACATAGGCTGACCTTCTTCAAGTCCCTGTTCTTGTGTTCTGCATCATTGCATTTCCACAATCTGCTCACAGGGACATCATTGGTTTCAAGATTAAAAAAAGGTTTGGTGCCAAAGCAAAGCATCTGCAGGCAGCTTTAGTCCAAATGTAAATTTAGCTTTTATATAAATTATAATCCTTGTAGAAATCAGAGTTTTTAAATTAAGATACATCATTGTAGGCTAATATAGACTGTACCAGAACTGTAACAGGAGAGGAATAGGATATTCAAATGAAAAAGTCCCTGTCAGCAAGCACCCTCCTTACAGCCAGACAGTTTTAATTTTATCCACTGTCCTCCAAATACCTACATCCAGTTGCCTTAATAGACCTTGCACATTGACAGAATTTCTTTCCCAACCACTAATCCTAAAAGTGAATTCCACTACCTCATTATCCAAGTTAAACTGCTCCTGCAAGTTTTTCTTTAAAAGTATTAAATTTATGAATCTTGGAGTTACAGACAGAACCCTGATTTCTTTCAACCCAAAGTAACCATTTCTCACCACCCAGCTCCGGCCTTTCATAATTTCAAACATAGTTAAAAAACAGTTCCATTATTTGCACTTTCACAAAAAGAACCTTCTAATTTTTCAAATCATCGCCATTTTATTTCCCAATACCAGCTGACAGTGAATGAATGTCGTATCTATCTATCTTTAATTGATAGAATGTCGTATCTATCTATCGATTACCCGGTCCTCAGGAGAGGCCCGCAGGAGAAACGGGGCCGAGGTCAGCCACTTTTCCCTGTCCCCCCTCGCCCGCCCACGGCCCCGGGAGATGCTCCCCGCCCGCCAACGGGTCCACGGATCGGTAGGGTTGCTGAGCCCGAAGGAGAGCTTTCCACCCAATGGTTCCAGTCCCAAACCTCTCCTGCATTGGTCAACACCCTCTCCTCTCCCCACCCCCTACTCACCCACTCGATCCCCCCTGAACCCTCCCCCCACGCCATCCCCGCTGAACCTCCCCTCCATCCCTCCTCAACCCCCCTTATCACCCTCCCTCAGCCGCGCCCGCAGGACCGCCCGCAGCAGAGATTTGCAGCCAACGGGTGTGCACCCATCTAGTAAAACTTAAATTTCTTCCTTAGTGTGAACAATGAGAGAATTTCTGATTTCAAACAGTGATTAAAAGCATGATAAACAAAATTAATTTCAAATCTATTCTATTGATACTAAATGAACCCTTCCGACTTATACTTCAATGTAATCAAAGCAATTAATACAAGTAAAAGACAAAAAACAGACACAAGGAAGCAGTCTCCAAAACACTAATAATATGGATAATGCAACAATTCCAGGTAAATATTAAGCAGGCACAACGCAATTTCTCCCAGCAAATAGGAAGTTTTCTTTTAGTTTCTTTCCCATCTCCGAGACACACAGTAAAGAAAAAAGATAATTTCCTTAATCGTAAGCTGTCTATGAAGGGGAAGGAAGGTTATCGATGGTTAATTTAAATAAAAGTGCACCGCATTCCAAGTTTTACCAAAATGGCCTAAACTTAATAAATTTTACATTTGTTTTGATTGAAATAATAATATATTCACGTCAACAATGGCAAAATTGACGGGTTTTCAAAATAACAGACGCCGAGCAAACCTGCTGCTCACAGAATACAGAGGAAAGTCAAGTAGGACAACTCATCATTGCAAAATGCCATGGCAAGTGAAGCACGAAGTGATCATGTCTGAGGGATAGGGTATTAAATTAAATTTCCATCACCAAGAACATTTCCATTCCCCACTGTTAACTTCAATCTTCGTTATGACACGTGCATGCGCCAATAGATATTTATATCTGACACATAAATAGATCAAGATATAGATATCACTTCTCACATTTGGCTCCAACTCAATTATGATTGAACTCTTATAATCATTCTCTCAAATGGAACTGTAACTGACCTACGATTAATTTAATTCCTAATACGACATGTAATTATGTATTTAAAAGGCATATCAACTTGCACTTTTCCCAATAACTTTCTGAATTTCGCCATTACAATCTGGGATGCCCAAAACAAATGATTGCAAAAAAATGCTCAAAATTAGCTGCTGATTAAAATAAGGTTTTCGCTTTGAAATATAATAGATTTCAATCTAACAAAGATATCTTTGTTAAATATTTAAATACTGTTAATACTCAGATTGGAGCTTTTCTAATTACTTAATACCATGCCATCACATCAATGCAAGCTATTTCAAATCAGCATAAAGGGAATCCCATTCGTTCACGGTAGGTATGAAAATAAAGAGTCCACTGCAATCTACCAGAAATCTTAGTTGAAAACATTTACTATCCTGTTGATGCACAACTTCAAAATTGCTAATACTCCCAAAGGAAAAGTGATGGGACTACTTGCTGACATTCACAAAACAACTTTTTCCTAGCTTGCAGGAATTAATTTGCAACACAGTGGCACAGATGTTAGAGCTGCTGCCTCGCACAGTAGACCCCACATACAATCCTGATCCCGGGTGCTATCTGCATGAAGTTTGCATGTTCTCCACGACAGCATGACAGAACATCACGCTGTCCGCTGAGTGCTCTGGTTTCCTCTTGCATCTCAAAAACAAGCGGGTTTGTAGGTTAGTTGACCATTGCAAATTGCCCTTAATATGTATGGAGTGGATGCAAAAGTGGGATAATATAGAACTTATGTAAATGGATCGATGGTCAGCATAGAACTCAATGGGCCAAAAGATCATATGTGATGGGAGCAGAATTAGGCCTTTCGGCCCATCAAGTCTACTCTGCCATTCAATCACGGCTGATCTATCTCTCCCTCATAACCCCATTCTCCTGCCTTCTCTTCATAACCTGACAAAGGCCTGTTTCCTTGCTGTATCTCCAAAAGAAACTGAGAGTCCCCATACTTGCAAGTACATTTATGCCAGGAATGTGTTAAACATCATCAGGTTCTTAAATAATTTACAATCATTTTTACAAACCAGTTTTTAAGACTTCAACCAAGCTATATTAGGTTTTAATACATGGGTTTGTCTGGAGCAGGTCATGGTTTACAAATCTGAGTTTTTGAAGGGGCGACAAAGGTAATTGATGACCGCCGTGCAGTTGATGTTGTGCACATGCACTTCAGTGAAGCATTTGACATGATCCTTCATGGTAGCTGATCCGGAAGATTAAGAAGGAATCCTGGTGTTGTGTTGGAAACAGATATGATAGTGGCATTTAAGTGGCTTTTTGATAGGCATATGAATATGCAGGGAATGGGAGGATATTGATCACATGCAGACAGAAGAGATTGTTTAATTTAACATGTCCAGCACAGACTTTGTGGACCAAAGGGCCTGCTCCTGTGCTGCTCTATACTTCAGAAACCAGAAGTTCCCAGTACAGGCAAAAATGTCCAGAAGTGAAGAAATGAAATCGGAGATAAAATTACATTCATCTGATTCTAAAAGACTTCTTGCCTTTAATGCACTGATTCGGTCCAAAGTAATGAAATAATTCACAAGTTTTATGATTCTGCAAATATAAAAGACATATCAGATAGGATAAATGTTATGAAACCTTACCTCTAACTAAAGTTGCGTACAACCAGAGGACATGTTTGAAAAGAATACGCCAATTGAGGGAATTTGAGGAAGAATTTGTTTTCACCCCAAAAGTTGAAATCTGAAACTCTGCACTCGGGAAACAGGTTTTAAGCACTTGAAATGCAATGGGATAAAAAGCTCCAAATTGGGTGATAGGCACATTGGGAAGAAAGCAATGTTACTAAATTGTATGTACTGTCAAAACAGTGGCTGTATGCAAATGGTCATAATTGAAATATCTCAGACACAAAGAACAGCATTACGAAAAAGTGTAGAAAGGAATTGCAGATGCTGGTTTACTCCGAAGATTGACACACAACTTTATTACAGCATTTTGTGTCCATCTTCAGTGTTACAAAAAAACATTTAAAAAATGAACATAATAAAATAAAAAAATGCATCCAATACAGCTTCATTCCTTTGGAAGTAAATAATCCATCTGGACCTCAAGCAACTGTTATATTCTATTTCAATTGGCTGATTTCTACAAAAACGAGAAATGTATTGTTCCGATTTTGCAGTTCTGATTTTTCCGATTCAATTGAATAAAATGAAACCAGCCATCCATGGCAGATTTTATCAAAACTTAATGCTGCCCACCAAAACTTGTGGCCAGTGGCCAAAAGAGCCCATGACTTACATTGAAAAAAGGAACATTGCGATACAACAAAACCTCACTGATCCACTTCAAAGTACAAAATAACAAACTAAATATTTGTGCAAAACCACAATATTTTGCAATGTTTTCACAAATTCAATCTGAAGGCACAGTATTCAACTCCCCCATAAATTCAAATCACCAGCTTTGTCTTCGTTGTAACATATCCTCTTCCTCCCTCCTCCACTCTCAAACCAGGACAGTCTGTCCGTACTGGACACCAAAAAGTTGCGCGAATCCACGCAAACATCTTGATGTTCACCCATGCAACATAAAAGGGCCAACTTTGCAGCCTTCCGTTGCAGAAACGGCCCACACCGAGATAATTTGAAGGGTGTGGGTGGGGATTAAAGTTGCAGGGAGAAGCACCGAAACATTCCCCGTCTAAAGGACTCACCAACAAACTCTCCGCGTTAATCGGAGACTTCGGGTCTCTGACCATTGCCTCCAGCTTTTTCAGCCGCGACTTCAGGCTGTCTACCGACGACATGGTGGAGGAGGCCGTTGTCCTGTGCCCCAGATCCGGCGTCTCTCTCACTCTCTTTCTCTCTACGATGGGACTCACGACACGGGTTCACACTACTCACTCAACCTCTGTCCCACTACCGCCGTCTCCTTGCAGGCCACGGCAGCCTGGGCCTACAACAGCTGCCTTGGGGAAGAGACAGGCACACGGGAGACTTTGTTGTAGACATAAGATAAGCGGGTAGCCCACTCCTCCTCGCCGCCGCCGCTCCTCCTCCCTCTCCTCCTCTATGCCAGGCCGCGCCTATTTCCACCGCCGAGGGTAACGGCCGCCGTGTCGATTTGAATCGGAAGCCGCGAGGCGATTACTCGGAGCCGATGACAAAAACAACCGCACAGACGTTCCAAAACGTCATCGGAATTCAGCACGCGAGGCCTGTTGGGAGTGAGTGAGTGAGTGAATGAGTCCACTCGGCCGCTCTCCCCCTGCTGCCCGCCTGCTCACTCGCTCCACTGGATGGTGGGGGGGGTCCTCGCCTCGCTGTGCGCCTGCGTACTCCCCCTCACTCCCCTCCGGTGGCTGGCAGTAAATGCGCTCACTGAGAGAAGGTGCACTCGCGCCTGCCTGCCTGGCAACTGACCGACTCCAGTGAAGGTTGGGAGCTACCATCTTTGATGCAGGCGCCTACCGTCAGCGGGAACGGAAGGAGCTATGGACCAGAAAGTGAAGACACAAGAAACTGTGTAGATAGACATAAATCGTTGGGGTAACTCAGCATCTCTGGAGAAAAAATAATGGGTGATGTTTCAGGTCGAGACCCTTCTTCAGACTGAGAGTCAGGGGGAAAGGGAGACAAGAGATTTGTGGAAGGGTAAAGTGTGAACACGACAGAACAAAGCAGGCAGACGGTGCTCAATGAAATGTGGAATGGGTCATTTTAACCGAGGGGAAGGTGACAACGAGGCATACAAACAGCAACATTAATCAGTGAAACTAGTCAGAAAACATGGATAGGGAGGGAAATTAGATACTGGATTACAACAAACCCCACAAAGTTTTTATTTTTATTTTTATTTTTTATATATAAACCCCACAAAGTGCTGGAGTAACTCCAGCAGACGAGGCAGCATCTCTTTTAATAAGAAAACTTAATGCTGTCTCCTCGCCCGCCGAGTCACTTCAGCACTTGAGTGAGGTTTTTTTTTTAAATAGACCAGAAAGTATTGAGAGATTTTTTACAAATCTCATGCTTGAGGCACCAAGGAGTGGGGTAGACACCATCAGGACACATTAAAAAAAAGAGAGGGTCAGCTGTTTGAAACAACCAGGCCCTTCCGGTTGCTGAGCGCAGAGACAGCTGCATGCAGTGACATTCCTGGCCGTCCTTTCATTCCTGTGACAAATCCAGGCACAATTAAACTATGAAGTCATGAAAGTTTGTTGAACACAGGGCTTGAAAAGGAAATGCATTATTAATAATTAATTTATCGTTTTACTGTTATTCTTATATTAATTCTCCAAAACTTTGCGTTTACCCAATTTTATTTGTCTGAATGTGAGGTTATATATGAAGTGACAGTGCCACACCAAGGACAAATGAGTAATTTGACATTTTGAACGATTTTTTAAAATCCTGTTTTATTTCTTCGTATCATGATGTCTTTACGCCAATATCTATTACGGATAATTGTCGATACAGATTAAAAAATACCTGCAAGGAGATGGTGGAATATTATATATGTTTGAACCATTAAAGCTGTTACTTAATGGTTCTCTTGAGTTGTTTTGATAGTTTGAAATCTAAACATAAATTTTGTGAAAAAAATCTTTGGAGAATAAATAAAAATAACGTTGAAATTATAATCATCTTTGTAATTTAAGAGGTTATTTTAGTGACCAATAATTTTGGCGACAAAAGTTGTTATTAATAGTATTTTCTTCGGGGTTTTACTTTGCGGGGTTATTAACCATTCCGAGATTAGAGTCGATCAACAGTAAACAGCGCAAAGTAAAGCGATCTCGCCTAGAAATTTACAATGGTAAACATCCTGCAGAAACAATCCACGTTACTGAATTATGATTTTTAAATTTCTATTAATGTATCTCTATTACTCAGAGGAAATAGCTGCGGACTCCAGGAGGTCGATTTAGAAACAAAATCAGTGCCGTGCTCACAACCTAACCTATGAGTAAGTCCCGAAAGATAAATTCTCGTGAATTGTTGCGTCCTTAGTCAGATAGCTAATAAATGTTGTGTTTAAAATAGCTGGATCATAACAGTATTTTCCACACAAGGTTGCTTGCCATGAGATTGCTTAAGCACTAAATATAACATTTCTAGGTAAAATGAAGGCTAATTATAGTTTGATTACATCAAAAAATGATTCTGTTTCACTGTATGCATTATTACGATATGGCCAATTGTCAATTTGAGTTTATATTTTACCAGGTGACATGAGATCTTTATATTACTAAGACTGCTGATTTGCTGTCTATTAATATCGTTTACAATGCTGCTTCTGCAACATTTTCATATTGAAACGGAATCTTTTTAACGATAGATTTTGAAGCCAAACATCACAATATGTATTTTTAATTTCTGTTTTCACATTTTTTTAAATTGCTCTTTTTTAATATTTGGAACAAACGTATTTGCAAGAATTTATAATTGCAATGGAACAGTCCTTGCAATTTAAAAAAACTTTACATACTTTAAATGTCATCAGTGCCGAATTTTCTTATTTACCGTTTTATCCACGTGTTAAGGCTAATTATGTAGGTTTTGATTAATTTACAGAAATGATAAACACCATAGAAAATTTATACTGATCATTTGCACTCAATTTTATAATTTGTTGACCTGAATCATATGTTTTATGATAAGTCCACATTTATCACAAAACATAAATGACACGGGTGCAAAAAAGAGAAAGAACTTATTCATTTTGGTATTAAGAACATGACCTTACAAGTTATAGAATTGAATTATGTATGATTCTTGTATCAGTTAAGTTCATTTGACTTAGCAAAAAAATGTAATTATTTTGTCAAGAAGGAACATGCATAAAGTTAATGAGAGTAATATCAAAATAAATATTTTAGAACATTTAGAAAATGTAACAATTAAGAAAAATGTTGTGATTTAGTTTTTGTGAACTATAACGCCAAATTTAATCCCACGGTGATGATGATAAGCAAATCCAATGGCTCGTTGGGTTGGATCTTTTATGTAATGAAAACTAAAAAATGGTACAAATGCAACTCCAGTGCAAGTCAGACTTTTCAATTTCTTCAAATTACCTGAAATGCATGAGTGGGTATGTGTAATTTTCTTCTGGTTCTAATTCACAGCTTTGGACAAAATTGCACTCTCTGTATGTTGCAATTGCATGCTTCAATTCAAATGAACCCCAATAGCAGGAGCTGAATAAGAACACAAATATTCATCCAATTGATCCCTTGGTCCTATCACACCAATGACAAACCATATAGGCAATAACGATTGTAAGTGTAATTAAGCAAAGCGGAGTGGTAAGTACAGGGAATATAGAAAGCAGATTCTGCCTGGAATTATAACACAATGGAGATTAGAAGCTATTTAGGGATTGGAGAGTAGACTATGGTTAGGACAGGGTGGGAAGGAGTACAGTATAGTGTACAGTGAAATCTAAATTTATGGGGGAATGTTTGGGATTTAATTCATCAAGCATACCATTTCTGATTTTATTACTTCCGGCTCTCTGCCCCCTAAAGCCTCCAACCTTATCGTTCCCGATCCCCGCATGGCCCGATTTTATCTTCTCCCCAAAATCCACAAACAGAACTGGCCCGGCAGACCCATTGTTTCTGCTTTTTCATGTCCCATCGAATTAATTTCCACATACCTTGACTCCATCCTATCTCCCTTGGTCCAATCCCTCCCTACCTATGTCCAAGACACCTCACATGCTCTTCGTTGCTTCAATGATTTCCGTTTTTCAGGCCCCCACTCCCTCATCTTTACCATGGATGCCCAATCACTTTACACCTCCATCCCCCCCACCAGGAAAGTCTTAAAGTCCTCAGTTTCTTCCTCGTCTGCAGAACCAGCCAATTTCCGTCCACTAATGCTCTCCTCCCCCTAGCAGAGCTGGCCCTTACCCTTACCCTCAGCAACTTCTCCTTTGACTCCTCCCATTTCCATCAAATTCAAGGCATGGCTATGGGCACTCGCATGGGCCTCAGCTATGCCTGCCTCTTTGTAGCGTACGTCAAACAATCCCTGTTCCAGGCGTACACTGGCCCTATCCCCGAACTTTACCTCCGCTACATTGACGACTGCATTAGTACTACCTCCTGTACCCATGCAGAACACGCTGACTTCATCAACTTCATGACTAATTTCCATCCTGCACTCAAATTCACTTGGACTATCTCCAACGTCTCCTACCATTTCTGGATCTCACCGTCTCCATCACAGGAGACAGACTATTGACCGACATCTACAACAAACCTACAACAAACCTACTGACTCCCATAGCCATCTAGACAACACTTCGTCCCACCCTGCTTCCTGTAAAGACTCTATCCCCCTACTCCCAATTCCTCCGTCTATGCCGCATCCGCCCCCAGGATGAGGTTTTCCCATACAAGATCATCGGAGATGTCCTCATTCTTTAGGAAACGTGGGTTCCCCTCTTCCATTATAGATGAGGCTCTCACTAGGGTCTCCTCGATATCCCGCAGCTCTGGTCTTGCTCCCCCTCCCCTATTCGCAACAAAGACAGCATCCCCCTTGTCCTCACCTTCCACCACGTCAACCGTTGCATACAACATATAATCCTCCAACACTTTCGCCACATCCAACGAGATCCCACTACTGACCACATCTTCCCATCTCCACCCCTTTCTGCTCTCTGTAGAGACCGTTCCCTCCGCAACTCCCTGGTCAACTCGTCCCTTCCCACCCAAACCACACCCTCCCCAGGTACCTTCCCCTGCAACCGCAGGAGAAGCAACACCTATCCCTTTACCTCCCCCCTTGACTCCATCCAAGGACCCCAACAGTCTTTCCAGGTGAGGCAGAGGTTCACTTGCATCTCCTCCAACCTCATCTACTCTGCCTGCTGTTCCAGGTGTCAACTTCTGTACATCGGCGAGACCAAGCGCAGGCTCACCGATTGTTTTGCTGAACACCTCCGCTCAGTCTGCCTTAACCAACCTGATTTCCGCGTTGCTCAGCACTTCAACTCCCCCTCCCATTCCCAATCTGACCTTTCTGTCCTGGGCTTCCTCCATTATCAGAGTGAGGCCCAGCGCAAATTGGAGGAACAGCACCTCATATTTCGCTTGGTTAGCTTACACCCCAGCGGTATGAACATTGACTTCTCTAACTTCAAATAGCCTTTGCTTTCCCTCTCCCTCCAACCCCTCCCCTTCCCAGTTTTCCCACTAGTCTTACTGTCTCCAACTACATTCTATCTTTGTCCCGCCCACTCCCCTGATATCAGTTTGAAGAAGGGACTTGACTTGAAATGTTGCCCATTCCTTCTCTCCAGAGATGCTGCTTGTCCCGCTAAGTTACTCCAGCATTTGGTCTACATTCGATTTAAACCAGCATCTGCAGTTCTTTCCTACACATTATAATTTAGTGCTATACAGGCAGGCCCCAACCCACCTTTATTGTCTGATCAGCTATCTATCACTCTATTCTTCCCTCATATTTTTCAGTGACTCATTTTGACTGTTTTGACATTAATACAACATTTCTCTAAAGTATTTGAATTAGGATAATGACTTGCTGCTGTAACCTTTCCAGTTTCATAAGTTCATGTTCCAGGGACAGAATTAGGCCATTCAGCCCATCAAGCGTACTCCGCCATTCAATCATGGCTCATCTATTTTCCCCATTCTCCGGCCTTCTTCCCATAACCCCTGACACCCGTACCAATCAAGGAACTATGAATCTCCGCCCTAAAAATATCCGTTGACTTTGCCTCCACAGCATTCTGTGGCAATGTAGAAACCAAGAACTGCAGACATTGGTTTACAAAGAAGTACACGTTTGAATAATTTGGTGAGTCAGCTCTGGAGAACATGGATAGGTGATGTTTTGGAAAGACATGACAAAATGTTACCTATCCATGTTCTCCAGAAATGCTGCCTGACCTGCTCAGTTACTCCAGCAATTTCTGTTTTTATTTCCAGTTTTACTTTAGAATAGCTGGATTCTGCCTACACTTTCAGGAGAGACTAGCTGCTTTGTTCTGAGTTGAGAGCTTCATTCTCATTACATATATTATGCACTTCTGTACCACAATCTTGAAAGCATTGATAGCCAAAGCATGTATAAAGAAGTATCTGAAGAAGGGTCTCGACCTGAAACGTCACCCAATCCTTCTCTGCAGAGATGCTGCCTGTCGTGCTGAGTTACTCCAGCATTTTGTGTCTATCTTTATGTATATAACTGGTACAGTTGAGCTTTGTGAATTTGGGAGCCCTGACAGTAGATGGTGGTAAGCTCAGTGACAGAAACAGCGTTGTTCATGAAATGGCAGTCATTTGGCTCCTGTGGAGATGATTTTTTTCAAGTCATTGACCAACATTTTTGTTTTCAGGTGTAACTGCATCATTGTCTGTGGAACTGCAAATTAATTCACACATGCATTCTTTGGCAAACAGCCCATTTTTCAACTTTATGATAGAAGGAATGACATTGTGAATGGAATTGGTTAATTAGGTGCGTGATGAATACCTACATCAATGTCTTCAGAATATGCAGTGATTAGTTATTAACAAGCACATCCATTCTGCTTTCTGCCAATTACTTGTCAAATTTGTCCATAATTCTCATTAGATTTTACTTTTACAGAGAGCACTTTTGGTTACACATGACATTTGATTATCAACTGCTCGCCAAATCTAGAATTTAAATCTTGTTTCCGAAATTGAGCACTGTTGCTCTCTTCTTCGACTTTTCAGATTAGTCAAGCAAAATAATATATCTGCTAGAAACCTGACATAATATCAGAAAATGTTGAAAACACTCAACAATTCAGGCAACAAAGAGGAGTTGCAAACAGAGAGAAAGCTTTATGTTGAAGACTTTCAATCAGAACTTGGGAAGCTTAAATCTAGAACAAATATTATGATGGGAATAAAGCAGGAAGGAGGAAAGAACAAAAGAAAATATCTATCTTGGAGTAAAAAGCAGGAGAGATGAAAGAGCAAAATGGCTGCGAGGTTGTAATGTGCCTAGTCAAATAATGTGCCCCTGCAGCTTGAATTTACAGAGTTTCATTTAAATATGTAGGGGGTAATGGTCATAATAAAGTGGAATGATCTGTTCAAAGTGATTGGTGACTACAAACATGGAGTCATATTTGCACCCTGAATGGTGGAATTCTGTTTTAAAGTTGGAATTGATCATTAAATCAATGGGAATTTATGTTGCTCTCTGTGAATTACCAAGTATTGAGTCAATAAGGAATTCAGAGCAGCTTAACAATTTTACTGTGAAGTTGTAAAAAGCTCAGTGACTTCTTTGTTATCAGTTCACTTCTTTGGCATCACTGAAACAGTTCAGCAAAATAGTTAACTGGAAACAGATTCCATATTTCATTACCTAAGTAATAGCTGTGGCATGCTGAATTGCTGTGTCACTCTGATTTAAAGAACAATATTTGTATTGGAAAGTAATTCAGCAAAATACTTTGTTTGCAATTGGCCATTGAGGCAGGAGGATAGGATTCTTCTAAAGGCAAGAATACCCATTGTTCTAGAGGACAACTATAGTTTCAATTCACAATGGTGGTTGTAATAAAATGAAACACTACTGGAAATATCTATGACTTTTCAGATGGTCTTTTGGCTGTTGCAGCATCTGTCTTAGAAACATGGAACAATTGGAGGCACATAAATCCTTACTTTTACTCCAGAAAAAAGACAGATATAAGTCAAGTCAAGATTATTGTGCTATAGTGAGGTACAAGTACAGTTAAGTTGGTGCATTCAGCAGCATCACAGCCACATTGATTCAGAAAACATACAGAAAATATATGACATAAAAGCAAATTGAAAAGAATCAACAATCAAATCAATCAATGGAGTTTTCTAATATGCTTTGATGTTGAACTAAACGTTCCCAAAATAAATAGCAATAATTTTAAATACTTAACTAGTTGCCTGATGGCAAGAAGGCACTGGAACATGGCAACTCTTCAAAGATGACCCACTATCATCCGATACAATTCATCCACTCTATATTAAATCTCTCTTCTCTTTGCTGTGCCTATTGTACTTGTCTTTGGCTTGATTGTATTCATGTATAGTATTATCTGGTTAGCACACAAACAAAAGCTTTTCACTGTATCATGGTACACGTGACAATAATCAATCTAAACCGAACCATTTTCCATTTCTTATGATACCAGGGCTGGTTATGCTTGTGGCACAAGACTAGGAAGATGATTGATTATAACTTATTTCAGAGAATTTCCAACATTTTCTGTTTTTATTTCAACTTCACAGCATTTGATTTTTTAAAAACTTTCCTCAATAATTTACAATGGTTCCTAGAGGTACATTCCTCTGGGTACCAAGAGGAAGAGGTGAGCCCTGTGGAGATCCAACTATGCCAGAGGGGTGTATTGGAAACAGCTAAAAAGCAACAGTTCTTGCTGTGGTGACACTGATGCTATAGTATCAAATGGATCATTTTTGGATAAACTCCTTGTCCAAAAAGGTGATATTTTAATTGGCATATGTTGCATGATTTGGCCAGGTGGGTGTCTGGGTATGTTAAAAATATATATACATATAGACCATATCCGTGAAGTTAGATGGTATAATTATCCAGATGTTATATTTCTGATCTATTTTTGGTACAACGTTGAACATTAGCCTCAATCTGTAAATTAAATATTTGCCTTTTGTTACAGAAAGTTGTGGAGTCAAGTTGTGCTCCTGACATTTGGGTTTTTTATTTTTGTTAAATTAAACCAACGGACTTTTTAGTTCCCCAAGTAAATACAAATGTAGGAGGGTTTATATAAGAACTGGGAATTCCGTGAAGACAACCATACCCAAATAATCTAGATTTGCTTGACATTATCTTTGTGTCCCCGTTATCTTATTGCTGTTTGCAGGACATTACTGCAGTTAAATTGGCTGCTGCATTTCCTCACAACAATGACGAATGCTCAAACATACTTAATTAACTGTGAAAAAGTGCTTCAGGACTTCCTGTGGGCCATAAAAGATGCTCTATACGGTGTACATAAAAGTTAGTTCTTTCTTCAGATCGGCCCATTCCTACAATGGCAGAGACTGCAACAATTGTGCCGGGCTGTAGGAAGAGGGCGCGAGCGACCCGTGCAGGATGATCAACACTGTTTCAGACACGCGCATCTCGATCCACCACTATTTGAAACTAATAAAACAAGGACCGTGCTGCCACATGCTGCTAACGCTGATTCCTGCAAGACGCAATAAAGGTACTAACGTCGTTGAAAGGGTGAAAATCTCGGAGAATCAAGCCCACACTTAAATATTGAGAAATAGAAAATTAAAATATTTTTTTTAAACAGCGAGCCGACGTGCAGTGGCTTTTGTGCATTGAACATTATAATGGGATTGCGCTGGGTAACCGAATGCTACAGGGACTGTGGAGGCGAGTGAGCTGCGCCCGCCTCTGACCACAAGGTCTTGGCTTATTGGTTCTCCTCAGTCCGGGATCTGCGTCGGCTTTGCACCACGTGCGTGCCAGAGGCACTCCCCGGTGCGAGAGCCGCCTGCTCCTGCTTTTAAATAGTTTGGTAGCGCGGGGCTGATCGACGCGCTCGCTGTATGCTTTCCATCGCTTGTTTGGCTGTTATTCTTTTTTAAAGCAACAGCTAATCTTGCACAAATTAGACCGGAGATTTGAGCCACGATAATACACAGCTGCATTTTGTTTTGTGGTAAGATTTATGTTAATTATTGTGCCTTTTAATTATGCAAAGTTCTGATCCACACGCTCGCGCACACACACACACACACACACAAAAGTACAGCATCTGCTTGAGCCGGCTGGCGTGTGTTAGTGGGGATGCACGACGTTGGGATTCTGGATTTAAAAAGAAAACTTATACTTCTGTCGCTTCAAGTGCAACACGTAAAGAACACGCCGCGATCAAAAAGATTGTAGGGCACTTGATTTACAGGAGGGAAATTATGCCTTAATAAGTCAGTGGTGAATGTATGCCCCCACCCCCTCCCAATACACAACACCCACAACCGTCATCCCCAAGCCCTTCATTGAACAGCATTGTGAAATAGAACTGTTTAACCCTCGGATTCTCTTTTTCGCAACAATCTTGGGATCTTTTGAATTAAAAAAAACACAAATCGTATTTCCCGCTTGAAGCTACATTAGCAGCTGTAACCTGAAATATTCACGGTCGTGTACATTTTCACTCATCTCGAGTAAAATAATCCCGTAACGCGAAAACGTTGTATTTCATGTAGAACGATTTGTCCGTTTTGAAATACGAGTTTACGGGCTGAAGTTTTAGTGGACATTGTAATGTGTGAATTGTAAATCAGTGTTAGTGCTATGCAACGAAGTGTTCTTGACCATTTTGTAAGATAATGAATACAGATTTGTATGCATATTTCAGGCTATGCTTTCAGATCTTTGATGCTTTCAAGTTCTGGGAAAGCATCCTAATTATTGGCAATGTTTCTAGTAAGTTGACAAACTGGAATTTTTCAAGCATTGGCCAAAATATGGAGATGGGCATTTTGAAGGAGAAATTCTTCGGCTTTAATATGAATTCTGTGGAATAATCGTAGAACATGCAATGCTAATCTTAGATCCATGCTTCAAACGCGCCCGTTTTCCGGGATGGCAATTTAATCTTATGAGCAGCACGATTTTTATCACTCATCCAATTAATTTCTGAGAGTACTTTGAAATGTTATATCGTAGTGACTTTTGACACGTTGATGGTTGCAGAGAATTTTTACAGAATTGTTCTTTCCACGATTGCGACCACATTGCATACTTAATTTCACTCGAAGATATTTAATTTAAGATCGCAATTTGAATAGCTACAATGTTTTGTCTTTCTTGGTCCCTTTTATTAACGGCTAAATATGTACTTGTTACATATTGTAAGTACTTCAGGCCAAATAAGTGAACCACAAACCATATTAACAGTACAAGGATTAGCTACCTTACCTTCGCCCATATTTGTTCTGTGGAAAAATTAAAATCAAATCCCAGAATGCAATCCCTACCTGAAAAATCTTATTTCTCTGCTTCAGAAATTTCTCATGAAAGATGCAGTGATCTCGTCAGTTGTTATTTCTGGCAAGGCATGCAAGGCTGAAAGAGCATACGAAAAAATCACAACTTTTTCTTTGGTGACAATTTTGAATTGATTGCCAATTGTCAAATCCCAAGATAAATTTGTCTTTTTATATTCAGGTTATCATGGCAGAAAAGATTGAAAACGTCAGGTTATCTTAACTCAAGACAGTTCAAGCCATGACACAGCTTTATAGGACTGGTTAGGCTGCATTTGGAGAATTGTGTGCAGTTCTGGCCACCCTCTTGCAGGAAGGAAGTGGGGGCTTTGGAAAGGGTGCGGAGGAGGTTTAGCAAAATGATGCTGGATTGGGGGGGAATTCGCTACAGGGAGAGGTTGGACAGATTTAGATTGTTTTTCCTGGAATGCTGGAGTTATTTTTGTGGGGGGTGGGGGTGGGGATCCTGATCGAAGTATATACGATTCATGAGAGGGAGATAGAACCTTTTTACTAGGATGGAAACATCAAATATAAGGGGCATAGCTTTGAGATGAGAGAGGCAAAGGATAAAGAAGATGGAAAGGGCAGGTTTTTACACAGAGGGTGGTGACTGCCTGAAACATGCTGCCGAGGTGGGGGTTAGTGGCATTTAAAAGGCTTTTGGATAAGCATATGGAGGGATAGTTGCAGGTAGATAGTGATGATCTTGGCATCATGTTCAGCAGAGACATTGTGGGCCGAAGAGACGATTCTTGTGCTGTACTATTCTATGTTCTAAAATCCTATTTTGGGCATTTCTGCTCCATTACAATGATCCCAATTTGACAAATGTCTATACCCGGCTGTGACCCATTCACTTGCAATGATTTCTATGGTGCATCTGCAGAGGTTATTGGAGACATGCCAAATTTATTTTGTCTTCCAAGGAAGTAATGGCAATTGTCTGCTTTCTTCGCCATATTGTTAATTTGTTTGGACGCTGGATTTGATGTGAGCCGTGACCAGCCACTGAAAGCATTTTACGATGCTGGAGACATGAGGAACTGAAAATGCTGGTTTACAAATAAAGGCACAATAACTCAGTGGGTCAGGCAGCATCTCTGGAGGACATGAATAGGTGGTGCTTTAGGTCAGGGCCCTTCTTTAGACCGATCGTAGTAAGGGGAAGAAAGGTGGAAGAGAGATGGGGCCAGAACAAAGCCAGGCAAGTGATAGGTGGATAAGGTGAGGGGCATTTGTTTTGCTGATGATTTGACAAAGGCGAGAGATAAAAAGATTAAGGGCTGTGAGATAAGGAGATAAAGAAAGCAGGGGCATGAAATGTGAAGCCAGAAATGGGGATATCGGTGGAATGGGAAAGGGGATGGGAGAAATAGATGTGCATCCAGTTGTGGAAACTGCAAGGGGTGTGACACCTGCCCCTACACTACCTCTCTTGCATCTATCCAGGAATCTCCAGTTGCTAACTATTTTAACTCCCCTTTGCATCCACATAACAACTTTTCTGTCCTTGGCCTCCTTCATTGCCAGAGTGAGGCCACACACAAACTGGAGGAACAGCACATCATACTCTGCTTGGGTAGCATCCAACCCATTAGTAAGAATATTAGATTTTGGGTAACTAACCGAGAAACACCACTGCTTCTTTTCCCCTCATCCTCACCCCCCCTACCTGTGCCCCATCTAGATGCCTTATCTCAATCCTTTTGGCATTTCATTCCTGGCCTTTGTCCTATCCCCACCTCTCTTCAAGCTTTCTTTCTTTTCTACAGTGAGACTGAAGAATAGTCCCAAACCAAAACAAGATCTATCAATTTTCTCCAGCTGCCTGACCTACTGAGTTACTCTAGCACTTTGTCTTTTTATGATGCTGGATGTCAGAGCCATGCGATGGTGGTCATTAATGGCATGTTACTTTGTTTTATAGACAATAGGTGCAGGAGTAGGCCATTTGACCCTTCGAGCCAACACCACAATTCAATGTGATCATGGCTGATTATTCTCAATCAGTACCCCGTTCCTGCCTTCTCCCCATACCCCCTGACTCCACTATCCTTAGGAGCTCTATCTAGCTCTCTCTTGAATGCATTCAGAGAATTGGCCTCCACTGCCTTCTGAGGCAGAGAAATGCACAGATTTACATCTCTCTGACTAAAAAAAGTTTTTCCTCATCTCCGTTCTAAATGGCCTACCTGCGGCACGGTGGCGCAACGGTAGAGTTGCGGCCTTACAGCGAATGCAGCACCGGAGACTCAGGTTCGATCCTGACTATGGGCGCAGTCTGTACGGAGTTTGTATGTTCTCCCCGTGACCTGCGTGGGTTTTCTCCGAGATCTTCAGTTTCCTCCCACACGCCAAAGACGTTTAATTATCTGGGCAAATGGAAAAAAATTATCCCTAGTGGGTGTAGGATAGTGTTAGTGTGCGGGGATCGCTGGGAGGCGCGGACCCAGTGGGCCGAAGGGCCTGTTTCGGCGCTGTATTTCTAAATCTAAATCTCCGTTCTAAATGGCTTACCCCTTATTCTTAAACTGGCCCCTGGTTCTGGACTCCCCCAATATTGGGAACATGTTTCCTGCCTTTAACGTGTCCAACCCCTTAATAATCTTATACGTTTCGATAAGACCCCCCTCTCATCCTTCTAAATTCAAGTGTATACAAGCCTAGTCGCTCCAGTCTTTCAACATATGACAGTCCCGCCATTCCGGGAATTAACCTAATAAACCTACACTGCACACCCTCAATAGCAAGAATATCCTTCCTCAAATTTGGAGACCAAAACTGCACACAATACTCCAGGTGCGATCTCACTAGGGCCCTGTAGAACTGCAGAAGAACCTTTGTTTTGCTATACTCAACTCCTCTTGTTATGAAGGCCGACATCCATTGGTTTTGTTCACTGCCTGCTGTACCTGCATGCTTCCTTTCAGTGACTGATGCACTAGGACACCCAGATCTCGTTGTATGTCCCCTTTTCCTAACTTGACACCATTCAGATAATAATCTGCCTTCCTATTCTTACCACCAAAGTGGATAACCTCACACTTATCCACATTAAACTGCATCTGCCATGCATCTGTCCACTCACACAACCTGTCCAAGTCACCCTGCAACCTCATAGCAACTTCCTCACAGTTCACACTGCCACCCAGCTTTGTATCATCTGCAAATTTGCTAATGGTACTTTTATTCCCTTCATCCAAGTCATTGATGTATATTGTACATAGCTGTGGTCCCAGCACCGGGCCTTGTGGTATCCCACTAGTCACTGCCTGCCATTCTGAAAGGGACCCATTTATCCCCACTCTTTGCTTTCTGTCTGTCAACCAATTTTCTATCCATGTCAGTACCCTACCCCCAATACCATGTGCTCTAATTTTGCCCTCTAATCTCCTATGTGGAACCTTGTCGAAGGCTTTCTGAACGTCAAGGTACATTACATCCACCGGCTCTCCCCTGTCAATTTTCCTAGTTACATCCTCAAAAAATTCCAGAAGATTAGTCAAGCATGATTTCCCCTTCGTAAATCAATGCTGACTCGGAACGATCCTGTTACTGCTATTCAAATGCTCCGCAATTTTGTCTTTTATAATTGACTCCAGCATCTTCCCCACCACTGATGTCAGGCTAACTGGTCTGTAATTTCCTGTTTTCTCTCTCCCTCCTTTCTTAAAAAGTAGGATAACATTAGCTACCCTCCAATCCACAGGAACGGATCCTGAACCTATAGAACATTGGAAAATGATCACCAATGCGTCCACAATTTCCAGAGCCACCTCCTTAAGTACCCTGGGATGCAGACCATCAGGCCCTGGGGATTTATCAGCCTTCAGTCCCATCAGTCTACCCAACACCATTTCCTGCCTAATGTGGATTTCCTTCAGTTTCTCCGTCACCCTAGGATCTCTGGCCACTAGAACATTTGGGAGATTGTTTGTATCTTCCTTAGTGAAGATAAATCCAAAGTACCGGTTCAACTCATCTGGCATTTCCTTGTTCCCCATAATAAATTCCCCTGCTTCTGTCTTCAAAGGACCCACATTTGCCTTGACTATTGTTTTCCTCTTCACATACCTAAAAAAGCTTTTACTATCCTCCTTTATATTATTGGCTAGATTACCCTCGTACCTCATCTTTTCTCCCTGTATTGCCTTTTTAGTTATCTTCTGTGGCTCTTTAAAAGAGACCCAATCCTCTGGCTTCCCACTCTTCTTTGCTACGTTATACTTCTTCTCTTTTATTTTTATGCTGTCCTTGACTTCCCTTGTCAGCCACGGGTGCCTCTTATTCCCCTTACAATCTTTCCTCCTCTTTGGGATAAATTGATCCTGCAACTTCTGCATTATTCCCAGGAATACCTGCCATTGCTGTTCCACCGTCTTCCCTGCTAGGGCCTCCTTCCAGTCAAATCTGGCCAGCTCTTGCCTCATGCCTCTGTAATCCCCTTTGCTGTACTGTAATACTGACACTTCCGATTTTCCCTTCTCCCTCTCAATTTGTAGAGTAAAACTTATCATATTGTGATCACTGCCTCCTAATGGTTCTTTTACCTCGTGTTCCCTTATCAGATCAGGGTCATTACACAACACTAAATCCAGAATTGCCTTCTCCCTGGTAGGTTCCAGTACAAGCTGTTCTAAGAATCCATCTCAGAGGCACTCCACAAACTCTTTCCTGGGGTCCATTACCAACCTGATTTTCCCAGTCTACCTGCATGTTGAAATCTCCCATAAGCATTACATTTGCAACATGCCAATTTTAGCTCTTGATTCAACTTGCACCCTATGTCGAGGCTACTGTTTGGGGCCTGTAGATAACTCCCATTAGGGTCTTTTTACCTTTACAATTCCTCATTTCTATCCATACTGATTCTACATCTCCTGATTCTATGTCACCCCTTGCAAGGGAGTGAATATCATTCCTTACCAACAGAGTGACCCCACCCCCTCTGCCCACCTGTCTGTCTTTTCTATACATTGTGTACCCCTGAATATTCAGTTCCCAGCCCTGGTCCTCTTGTAGCCATGTCTCTGTGATTCCCACAACATTATACTTGCCAATGTCTAACTGAGTCTCAAGCTCATCCACTTTATTTTTTATACTTCGCGCATTTAAATACATCACTTTAACTTCGTTATTCACCTCCCCTCTCACACCGGTCACAATTGGCCCATCTAGAACTTCCCTTCCCATTTATTTGAGAGTCCTTTGCAATTTCTCCTGTATTCGCTTCCCCTTTAACTCCATCTTCACATTCCCAATTTGTCAACCCCTCCCCCCCCACTACTTAGTTTAAAGCCACACGTGTAGCACTAGCAAACCTGCCTGCCAGAATGTTGATCCCCCTGCTGTTAAGGTGTAACCAGTCCCTTTTGTACAGGTCACCCCTATCCCAGAAGAGATCCCAGTGGACTAGAAATCTAAATCCCTGCTCCCTGCACCAGCCCCTCAGCCATACATTCATATCTCCGATCTCTCTATTCCTGCCCTCACCAGCACGAGGTACAAGTAGCAGTCCAGAGATAACCACCCTCGATGTCCTACTTCTCAGTCTTCTTCCCAACTCTCTAAACTCACGTTGCAGTATCTCCTCCTCTTCCTCCCGACGTCGTTTGTGCCCACGTGCACAACTATTTCCGGTTGATCGCCTTCCCTCGCTAGGATGTTCTGAAGCCTGTCCGTGATGTCTTGAACCCTGGCACCAGGGAGGCAACAGACCATCCTCGAGTCCCGCCTACCGCCACAGAATCTACTGTCCGTACCTCGGACAATGGAGTCACCCACTACTATGGCTCTTCCTGACTTCGGTCTCCCCGGTCGAGTCTCCTTGCCTGGATTAGAGCCGCCAACTTGTCCGCCGCTCGGACTGGAAGCGTCTTCTGCCCCGACAGCTCCCAAGAGGGTGTACCTGTTTGCAATAGGCACAGCCACCGCGGTCTCCTGTAGTCCATGTTCACTCCCCCTTGAAACAGTCTCCCACCTTCGCTCGACCTGGACCCTTGGCATGACAGCCTCACAGTAGGTCCTGTCCAGGAAACCCTCGCATTCCCGGATGGCCCTGAGGTCATCCAGCTGCTTTTCCAACTCCACCACACATCCAGTCAGGAGCTGCACCTGGACACAGTTCTTGCAGGTGTAGTTCCCAGAAGCTCCAGCGGTGTCCCTACCTTCCCACATCCTGCAGGAAACACACTGCACTAACTTATCTGCCATTACTTTATTGTCTAAAAACAAATCAGGCTCAAAAACAAGTGTAACCTCCTCGCCAAAGACTTGCACTTTTCTCACAGGGCATTTTTCTCACAGGGCACTTCACTTCCCTCAACAGGGCTGCACCCCTTGTGCAAGCCTTGTTTATACCAGTCACTAAATTGTCTAATTGGCTAATTTACCAAACTTCTAGTTTAATTGATCAGCCAATCCACGTACTCACTTCTATCCTGCCTTCCTGATCAGCTTGAAGGTATGTGCTTCACTGATCGCTTCACTGAACGGACTTTTTACCTTCAATTAACACTTACTTTCTCTCAGCCAACGGTTGTCCTTGCTCTTGCTCTTGCTCTTGCTCTTGCTCCTGCTCTCCCGACCTTTACTGACTGACTGCTAGCGTCTCTTTGGCGCTCTTTTTAAACGGACTTTTTACCTTCAATTAACACTTACTTTCTTTCAGCCAATGGTCGTCCTTGCTCCTACTCCCCCGACCTTTACTGACTGACCTTTGGGACAAGGGTAATAGTGATCATCCTGAAGCAGGGTGTCGGGATATAGGGAGGAGAAAGGGGTTATGAGGGAAAGATAGATCAGCTATGATTGAATGGTGGAGTAGACTTAATGGGCCGAATGCCCTAATTCAGCTCCTATCACTTATGAATACAGTTTGGTTTCAAGAGAGGGAGTGAATGTTGGCCATATTAATAGAAGAGCCATCTGCCTTCTGTAAACTTTTCAAAGGAAAGTTGCTTGGTTTTGAGTAGTGTTGGAAACACTTACTAGTAAGTTGTTGAGATGATGGAGGAGGGGTTGCTTCTTGGCACAGTTGATTGACATCATTTGGTGGATGAGGTGGGAAACAAGCAAATCATTGAAGTTAGAATTTCTTGGAAATTAGTCATTCTAGCCAAATGAATCGAAGCCAAATATATCAATACGTAAAGTTAACACCTTATGAAGAACTTTGGTTCCAAATAAAGTTTCTGTTTAATTGATTGATTTGTTTTTGGTTGATTGATATTTTATTGTCACATGTGACATGTCATAATGAAATTCTTTGTTTTACTTACCATACACAAGGTATGCAAAGAGTCGCCACATAACAAGCTTTCTCTCGTCCGGTTCTGAGCTCTTCAGGAGGAACAACATAGTTAATTTATTGCAGCTCTTTCAAGAGACATTAGCAGACTTATTGGAAAGCAAGAAAGCTATTTTTTTTCTTTTCAAAGCAGGAAACAAAGTAAGTTTTTATCCCTCCTCTTAGGCATGGTGGTGCTGTTAGGAATTATATTTCATTTTTTTCCTTTTTTCTTCTTTCATATTTCAGATACAGCGCGGAAACAGACCTTTTCGGCCCACCAAGTCCGCACCGCCCAGTGATCCCCGCACATTAACACTATCCTACACACACTAGGAACAATTTTTACATTTACCCAGTCAATTAACCTACATACCTGTACGTCTTTGGAGTGTGGGAGGAAACCGAACATCTCGGAGAAAACCCACGCAGGTCACGGGGAGAACGTACAAACTCCTTACAGTACAGCACCCGTAGTCAGGATCGAACCTGAGTCTCCGGCGCTGCATTCGCTGTAAAGCAGCAACTCTACCGTTGCGCTACCGTGGCTAAATCAATATTTTATTACTTCAGTACCATCACTGTTTGGTTGCATTGCAGTTTCTGTCAATATTGTCCAGAAGTGGACAGACTGGCTCACTTAGTTATGAGTGGCTATTTATTTATTGTTTTATGTTTTGGGGTCTGGGATGGCTGATAAGGCCAATGTGTGGCACATGACCTCTGATATAGATGGGGCAGGAAGTACTTGGTTGGCAAAATGGGTGAAAAGCTGCTGCTACTTTTGAGGATAGACCTCTGTGCTCCCAAAGCATGGATTTCAGTTTCTTCGTCGTATACCAATGCTGCTCCTGCACTTTAAATGGTTTGTGGGCCAAAAGTTCCCTAGAATTAGAGGGAATGTTGCATTTTCTGTAAGGTTTTTAGGACGTTCTTTAATCTCTTTCTAGAATGCACCTGTTAATTACTTGTAATAGAGGTTAGAATCAATTGTTTTCAGGAATGTGGTTTTGGCATGTGAATGGATGAGCCAGCCTGATGGAGCCATTTGAGTATAATTAGCGCATTGTTGCCGATATTGGTGGAGAGTGGTTGTCGATATTGGTCTACTTAGTGTAATTGAGGATTATGAAGAAACCGGTAACGCTCTCGAGCTTTTTGAGGTACTTACTGTCCTTCATCTATGTGTCTCAGAATCACATAGGAGGATGGGGATCCCTGATCATGTTCGATAATAATCATGAATTTTGTTTTGTTTGTGGCCTTGATCACCTTGCACCCTTCTTCACTGTTGGCTAGTGGGTATGCTGGCACAGCTAATGTGTTGGTGAATTGCATTATCAATATATTTTAAAGAGCAACAGAAGAAAACTAAAAAGGCAATACGGGGAGAAAAGATGAGGTACGAGGGCAAACTAGCCAATAATATAAAGGAGGATAGTAAAAGCTTTTTTAGGTATGTGAAGAGGAAAAAAATAGTCAAGGCAAATGTGGGTCCCTTGAAGACAGAAGCAGGGGAATTTATTATGGGGAACAAGGAAATAGCAGACGAGTTGAACCAGTACTTTGGATCTGTCTTCACTAAGGAGGATACAAACAATTTCCCAGATGTTCTAGTGGCCAGAGGTCCTAGGGTGACGGAGGAACTGGAGGAAATGCACATTAGGCAGGAAAAAGTTTTGGGTAGACTGATGGGACTGAAGGCTGATAAATCCCCAGGGCCTGATGGTCTGCATCCCAAGGTACTTAAGGAGGTGGCTCGAGAAATTGTGGACGTATTGGTGATCATTTTCCAATGTTCTATAGATTCAGGATCCGTTCCTGTGGATTGGAGGGTAGCTAATGTTATTCCACTTTTTAAGAAAGGAGCGAGAGAGAAAACGGGAAATTATAGACCAGTTAGTCTGACATCAGTGGTGGGGAAGATGCTGGAGTCAATTATAAAAGACAAAATTGCGGAGCATTTGGATAGCAGTAACAGGATCGTTCCGAGTCAGCATTGATTTACGAAGGGGAAATCATGCTTGACTAATCTACTGGAATTTTTTGAGGATGTAACTAGGAAAATTGACAGGGGAGAGCCGGTGGATTTGGTGTATCTCGACTTTCAGAAAGCCTTCGACAAGGTCCCACATAGGAGATTGGTGGGCAAAATTAGAGCACATGGTATTGGAGGTAGGGTACTGACATGGATAGAAAATTGGTTGACAGACAGAAAGCAAAGAGTGGGGATAAATGGGTCCCTTTCAGAATGGCAGGCAGTGACTAGTGGGGTACCGCAAGGCTCGGTGTTGGGACCACAGCTATTTACAATATACATCAATGACTCGGATGAAGGGATTAAAAGTACCATTAGCAAATTTGCAGATGATACAAAGCTGGGTGGTAGTGTGAACTGTGAGGAAGATGCTATGAGGTTGCAGGGTGACTTGGACAGGTTGTGTGAGTGGGCGGATGCATGGCAGATGCAGTTTAATGTGGATAAGTGTGAGGTTATCCACTTTGGTGGTAAGAATAGGAAGGCAGATTATTATCTGAATGGTGTCAAGTTAGGGAAAGGGGACGTACAACGAGATCTGGGTGTTCTAGTGCATCAGTCACTGAAAGGAAGCATGCAGGTACAGCAGGCAGTGAAGAAAGCCAATGGAATGTTGGCCTTCATAACAAGAGGAGTTGAGTATAGGAGCAAAGAGGTCCTTCTGCAGTTGTACAGGGCCCTGGTGAGACCGCACCTGGAGTACTGTGTGCAGTTTTGGTCTCCAAATTTGAGGAAGGATATTCTTGCTGTTGAGGGCGTGCAGTGTAGGTTTACTAGGTTAATTCCCGGAATGGCGGGACTGTCATATGTTGAAAGACTGGAGCCACTAGGCTTGTATACACTGGAATTTAGAAGGATGAGAGGTGATCTTATCGAAACGTATAAGATTATTAAGGGGTTGGACACGTTAGAGGCAGGAAACATGTTTCCAATGTTGGGGGAGTCCAGAACCAGGGGCCACAGTTTAAGAATAAGGGGTAGGCCATTTAGAACGGAGATGAGGAAAAACTTTTTCAGTCAGAGAGTTGTGAATCTGTGGAATTCTCTGCCTCGGAAGGTTGTGGAGGCCAATTCTCTGAATGCATTCAAGAGAGAGAGCTAGATAGAGCTCTTAAGGATAGCGGAGTCAGGGGGTATGGGGAGAAGGCAGGAACGGGGTACTGATTGAGAATGATCAGCCATGATCACACTGGTGCTCTGCAAGGATGCGTTCTCATCCCCCTTCTTTACTCCTTATACTCCCACAGCTGTGCAGCCAAGTACAAATCCAATTAAATTTACAAATTTTGCGGACAACACGAGGAGGTTTACAAGAATGATCCCAGGAATGAGTAGGTAACATATGATGAGCTTTTGACGGCTCTGGGCCTATATTCGCTGGAGTTTAGAAGATTGAGGGGAGACCTCATTGAAACGTACAGAATAGTGAATGGCTTGGATAGAGTGGATGTGGAGAGGGTGTTTCCACAAATGGGAGAGTGTAGGACTAGAGGTCATAGCCTCAGAATTAAAGGACGTTCTTTTAGGAAGGAGATGAGGAGGAGTTTCTTTAGTCAGAGGGTGGGGATTCTGTGGAATTCATTGCCACAGAAGGCTGTGGAGGCAAAGTCAGTGGATATATTTTAGGCAGTGACAGGTAGATTCTTGATTAGTACGGGTGTCAGAGGTTATGGGCTGAAGGCAGGAGAATGGGGTTAGGAGGGAGAGATAGATCAGCCATGATGGCGAAGTAGACGATGGCCTGAATGGCCTAATTCTACTCCTATCACTTATGAATCACATGATTTTGTGACACCGCCTTAGTGGGCTGGGGAAAAACCACAAATTTGCTCAGCTCATCCCTTCTACGAAAGACCAAGTTGAGGTACTCCTTCCCTCCTGGAGAATAGTGCATTCCCAATGAACAGCAGATGATAGATCGCATTATTTGTGAGTAGCCACCTAGAGTCATCCTGAGGATAGGAAGTTGCATGTGGAAGTGACCTTGACCTCTTTGGTACTGTTGGGGGGAACAGCCTACCTGGGGGCAGTGACGGTGCCCGGGCATCTGGCACGGAGTCCGGCCCTGTTACTCAGAAGGGTAGGGAAAGGAAGAGGAGAGCGATAGTAATAGGGGACTCTATAGTGAGGGGGTCAGATAGGCGATTCTGTGGACGCAGTCGGGAAACCCGGATGGTGGTTTGCCTCCCTGGTGCCGGTGTCCGGGATGTGTCTGAGCGTGTCCAGGATATCCTGAAAGGGGAGGGAGAGGAGCCAGAGGTCGTGGTACATATAGGTATCAACAATATAGGTAGGATAAGGGAAGAGGTCCTGAAAGGAGAATTTAGGGGGCTAGGAAGAGAGTTTAAAAAAAAGGACTTCCAAAGCAATAATCTCAGGCTTACTGCCTGTGCCACGCGATAGTGAGAATAGGAATGGAGTGAGGTGGAGGATAAATACGTGGCTGAGGAACTGGTGCAGGGAGCAGGGATTCAAGTTTCTGGATCATTGGGACCTCTTCTGGGGGAAGTATGACCTGTACAAAAAGGACGGGTTGCATCTGAACCTGAGAGGAACCAATATCCTGGCGGGGAGATTTGCTAAGGTAATTGCGGAGACTTTAAACTAGTACGGTTGGGGGGAGGGACTCAAACACAGATAGCTAATAGGCAGTGTGTGAGGCAGGAGGCAGAAAAGGGAAACACTCAGACCCAATATGTAGGAGAGAAAGAAGTGAAAAGAAATAAACTGAGAATAAGAAATGATGGGTCCCTTAAATGTGTATATTTTAATGCTAGGAGCATTGTAAGAAAGGTGGATGAGCTTAGAGCCTGGATTGACATCTGGAAGTATGATGTTGTGGCGATCAGTGAAACATGGTTGCAGGAGGGTTGCGATTGGCAATTAAATATTCCAGGATTTCATTGTTTCAGATGTGATAGAATCGGAGGGGCAAGAGGTGGGGGTGTTGCATTGCTTGTCAGGGAGGATATCACAGCAGTGCTTTGGCAGGACAGACTAGAAGGCTCGATTAGGGAGGCTATTTGGGTGGAACTCAGAAATGAGAAAGGTTTAGCAACACTTATAGGGGTGTATTATAGACCACCAAATAGGGAACGAGAATTGGAAGAGCAAATATGTAAGGAGATAGCAGATATTAGTAGTAAGCACAGAGTAGTGATTGTGGGTGATTTCAATTTTCCGTACATAGACTGGGAATCACATTCTGTTAAAGGACTGGATGGTTTGGAGTTTGTAAAATGTGTGCAGGATAGTTTTTGCAGCAATACGTAGAGGTACCTACCAGAGAAGGGGCAGTGTTGGACCTCCTGTTGGGAAATGAGACGGGTCAGGTGACGGAGGTATGTGTTGAGGAGCACTTTGGGTCTAGTGATCACAATGCCATTAGTTTCAATATAATTATGGAGAAGGTCAAATCTGGACCAAGGGTTGAGATTTTGGATTGGAGAAAGGCTAATTTTGAGGAGATGAGAAAGGATTTAAAAGGAGTGAAATGGAACTTTTTGTTTTATGAAAAGGATATAATAGAGAAATGGAGGATATTTAAAGGTGAAATTTTGAGAGTACAGAGTCTTTATGTCCCTGTTCGGTGGAAAGGAAAGAATAATAATTTGAAAGAGCCGTGGTTTTCCAGGGAAATTGGACACTTGGTTCGGAAAAAGAGGGAGATATACAATAAATATAAGCGGCAGGGAGTAAATGAGGTTCTTGAGGAATATAAAGAATGTAAAAGGAATCTTAAGAAGGAAATTAGAAAAGCGAAAAAAAGATATGAGGCTGCTTTGGCAAGTAATGTAAAAGTAAACCCCAAGGGGTTCTACAGATATGTCAATAGCAAAAGGATAGCGAGGGATAAAATTGGTCCATTAGAGAGTCAGAGTGGACAGCTAAGTGCTGAGCCGGAAGAAATGGGGGAGATATTAAACAATTTCTTTTCTTCGGTATTCACCGAGGAGAAGGATATTGAATTATGTGAGGTAAGCGAAACAAGTAGAGTAGTGATGGAAATTATGAGGATTAAAGAAGAGGTGGTACGGACACTTTTGAAAAATATAAAAGTGGATAAGTCTCCAGGTCCTGATAGGATATTCCCTAGGACATTGAGGGAAGTTAGTGCAGAAATAGCAGGGGCTATGACGGAAATATTTCAAACGTCATTAGAAACGGGGATGGTGCCGGAAGATTGGCGCATTGCGCATGTTGTGCCTTTGTTTAAAAAAGGTTCTAAAAGTAAACCTAGCAATTATAGACCTGTTAGTTTGACGTCTGTGGTGGGAAAATTAATGGAAAAGATACTTAGGGACAATATATATAATTGTTTGGATAAACGAGGCCTGATTAGAAACAGTCAACATGGATTTGTGCCTGGAAGGTCATGTTTGACTAATCTTCTTAAATTTTTTGAAGAGGTTACCAGGGAAATTGATAAGGGCAAGGCTGTGGATGTTGTCTATATGGACTTCAGTAAGGCATTTGACAAGGTTCCACATGGAAGGTTGATTAAGAAGGTTAAATCGTTGGGTATTAATAATGAGGTTGCAAGATGGATTCAACAATGGCTGAATGGGAGATACCAGAGGGTAATAGTTGACAACTGTATGTCAGGTTGGAGGCCAGTGTCTAGTGGAGTACCCCAAGGATCTGTGTTGGGTCCACTGTTGTTTGTCATTTACATTAATGATCTGGATGATGGTGTGGCAAATTGGATTAGTAAACAAAGGTCTTTATCTTCGCCTGTAGTGTCTGACCTGCAGCCTGTCATTCGAAAAGGACTACCAGCAGGGTTGCCATGGAAGCACACATTCTAAGTAGTTTCTAACAGTTGAAATAGCCGTGAGGTTATGCAATCATAAGTGTAATATTCAGTTTGACCAGTCAGTCGGCTTCCAAGCAGTTGTGCAGAAAACTGAACATTCACTGTGTATCCTTAATATGTATACCGTGAGGCAAGTATGTTTGCCTTTGAATGCTCAAAGACCATGTTCTTTGTCATAATGTTATCTAATTTCTTTTGGCCACTCTTTAAAATATTATTGCAAAGATGTTTTGTTCTTTAGGTGCAGAGATAAAATGGAAGATGCCTTCATGGTACATACAAGTATCAAGACCAGATGTGTTTGAATTTTTGGAATGCAAATTAAAAATGGTAGTAATCCAAATTTGTTTTGGGTAAAAGCAGTTTTCACTTTAATGGTCTATTGTGGACCATGTACAAACATGTTTGTAGCTTTGATCTGCAATGTAGCATCCATATTTTGGCTATGTGCATGGTAGGCATCATCATCCTGAGAAGAAATAACGGGCTCATTGGAGGCATTTGCTTGTTTGTTCCAAGGAAACCAAATGAAAGAAACCGAAAATGATATTGAATGATATGAGAAATCATTTCTGTCGAAAGATGTATCATTGGTAAATGTTTTTTAAAAAAACAGTCTAAAAGTTCATTGTAAATTAGAATTATCCTTTAAAATATATTTCCTGCTTCCTTTTAAGTCTATCTGCTAAACATTTAGAGTTTCTCAGCTGGTAAGCATTTTGACCTTTTTAATGATTTGAGTTCACTCCACATAATCTGTTTTTCTCACTTCTCTTTCAATAAGAATATCATGTTTTGCCAAACTATTTGGTTTATTGCTATTGCTTTTCATTTGCTGTTTTGTGTGTAGGACCTTGGCCTTACGTTTGAATTGCTTTGAATATGGAAGTTAATTTATTATCATTCATAACACATAACTTATGGCTTTGTAATTAACAGTTGGACAAGATGCCAAATCAAGTTGAATCGATCGAATGGTGAAGGAGAAACATGTTAAACTCAGTAATTTTGCTGAAGGTAGTTCGACTTAGAATTAGATTTGATGAATATAAAATTGATCATCTGAGACAGATTTAGTTTAGTGTAGAGATACAGTGCGGAAATAGGCCCTTTGACCCACTGAGTCTGCACTGACCAGCAATCTCTGCACATTAACACTACCCTACACACACTAGGGACAATTTACACTTATAGCAAGCCAATTTACCTACATACCTGTCCGTCTTTGGAGTGTGGGAGGAAACCGAAGAAAACCCATGGGAAGAAAGTTCAAACTCCGTACAGACTGTTTAGTTTAGTTTAGAGATGCAGTGCGGAAACAGGCCCTTCGGCCCACCGGGTCCGCGCCAACCAGCGATCCCCACACATTACCACTATCCTACACACACTAGGGACAATTTTTACATTTATCAAGCCAATTAACCAACTTACCTGTACGTCTTTGGCGTGTGGGAGGAAACCGAAGATCTCGGAGAAAACCCAGGCAAGTCACGGGGAGAACGTACAAACTCCGTACAGACAGCACCCGTAGTTGGGATCGAACCCAGGTCTCTGACGTTGTAGGGGAGCAACTCTACCGTGAGAACCGTGCTGCCCATCTGTGACAATGTCATCGCAAAAGAAAAATCAAGGGCGAATGTTTGGTTTATTTATTGAAAATGAAAGCAGCATTTAAGCTGGATGCAGATTAATGATGCCCTAAAAATTATCTGGGACGTTAATAAAATAACTTTAAAACAAAAATAGTTACACAGGTGTATCCAAGGATAACAATAGCAGATAATTTGTTTGATAAAAATTATGAAAATTGGGGTTTTTGTGAATCAGGCTTATTAAATGTAAAAAAATTATGCTGTGCTTTTGGCTGTTTTTTAATTTCTTATTTTAAAAGATTTATTTGTTCTACATAATTAAAAGATGTCAAAATCTTTGGTAATTATTATGAACTCCTTCAACTTTGAAGAAAACTTTTACTTGGTGACCTGTTTAGAGCCTGAAAGCTCACCAAAATGGAGTGTCCAGCATCTGCTGCAAAGCTGCTCCTGAGATCACATGTATCTAAAATCCATTTCTGCATTTGGCCATAATGAACATGAACTCCAATGACCCACACAACATGTAAAGGGCCTGTCCCACTTAGGCGTTTTTTTTTAGGCGACTGCCGGTGACTGTCAAAGTCATAGCAGATCGCCAAAATTTTCTTTTACCCGACGACAATGACCACGGCAATGCCGAGTTAGGTCGAGATTACACCGTCTTCGGAAATATTGTGAAATTCCCACGCTGTCAATGCTTCTCCGGCGTCCTCATTTTCGCTGAAATCACTGACAAGTCGGTAAGTACTCGAGAGTTTTGAAATATAACATCTTGCCCAGGTTACTTGAAAACCAAGCTTCACGGTAACAAGGCATAAACTGGATTGACTTCCAGTTTACTAATAGCTGTATTAAAAAAATTAATTAAAAAAGTGGTTAAATGGATTTTTGTGTGGAGTGTGGGCATTCTTTGAAAATGTACAAGAGATGCATATCTGGTTTCTGGGTTGCATATCTGGGTTGGGAGCCTACTTTAAATGTAATCGCTGATGGCCATAAACATCGCAAAAATTCCCACGCTTACCTGACCGTCGCTTCCAATCTACGTGTCAAATGTCCTGACCGTAAATAAATTGGTTAAACACGAGTATGTTATGGTATCTTCAAATGACTTTACTTAATTTAATATTACGTGCTTCTAAATGCATCTAAGAGAACCTAGCAAATCTGGGGACAGCAGGCGACAGCGCCCGCAATAAGCAACAATACCTGGCGACAAGCCAGCTGCGCCGAGAAATTTCATACCGGTTGATTTCTCAGTGACGCGCCGAGATCCACTACGATTCTTTGAAGAGTCCTCACGATCATGCCCGCGACGCCCTGGTGAATTGTCGACGACAGCCTGGTCGCCGGCAATCACCTTAAAATCGCCTAAGTGGGACAGGCCCTTAATTGTCCATGATCCACCCATGGAATACAGATGAATGCAAGATCCTTATTAAGATGCAGAGTTGTGCAGGTAGCCAAGTCCATCACTCAGACCAGACTCCCCACCATTGATTTCATCTGCACCTTGTGCTGCTTTTGGAAAGCAGCCACTTTATCAAGGACTTTTCCCATGCCGGTTATTCCTGTTGAGCAGAAGATACAGAAGCTAGAAAAGACTCAGCAAAAACATCTTCTCCTGTGTTACTGGATTTCCGAATGGCCCTTCCATATGTTAGGGCACAGTCTCGATTCTCCAGCCTACCACAGTACGGAATGTGAGGTTTTACTCTGGAGCTTAATGGCTATAATTATGAGAACTATATTTCAGACCTCCCAACCCTTCTGAATTTGGCAAAAAGTTTCCGCTTTCTTATTTCATTTCCGCCGTTCCGATTTGGCCTCACATTTGTCCGCAAAACACATGCCTCTCCCCTTGCCCCGCTGGCCTGGCCTCGCTGCATAGTGTGAGGCCCATTGATGTTGAGAGAGGATGGGGGGTGAGGTGTGGGGTGCAGGGAAGTGGTGGTTGGGGGGTGGAGGGAGGGGGAGGGGACGAGTGGGGGTGGGGTGGGGAGGAGGGGGGGTGGGGGGAAAGGGGGGGTGGGGGGGAAAGAGGGGAGTGGGGGTAGAGTGGGAGTGGGGACGGGGGAGGCATGGACTGTTGTGATTTGCTGTTGAAGACCACTGGAGCAAGTATGTCTTCAATGAAATTAGGTATGTGCAGCTTTAAATGAAACTTTCTTCATAACTTAGTCATACATTTTATGACCATTGTTCTTTTATTTATTCAATACCAAGAGAATTGGGATGTGTAAGAAAAAAGCGAAATAGAAAAAACAAAACAAAACAATTTTTTCTTTGTGTTGTAAAAAGTATTTCTGTTCAATAACCTTTCTATAAATAGCAGAATATTGTCATGATAGGGCTGACCTTGTACATGTGGTCCAAGAACTGCAGATTGTTGGACATAATAGTCATTTTTCACACATGAATGTCGCGCAGAGCATATGCGCAGTTGCATACTTTTTTTTGCTGAAAGGTTGCATTATATGCTATATTATGAATTTTGATTTAAAATTCTGAATTTTGGACATCAAAATTATGAATTTGTAAAATCAAATGTTGGGAGGTCTGATATTCTGCACTCTGGTATCTTTCTTTTTGCTCCATCTTTTGTACCTGCATTTGCCTTGATTCTATTCATATGCATTATTATCTGAATTGTGTGGATAGCACATAACATTTGCATGGATAACACTATATCTCAGTAATATGATGCCAAGACCATCACTTATCTGCCTGCACACAACCCATATCCCTCCATTCTCTGCACAGCCATAGCCTTTCCAAAAGCCTTTTAAATACTTCTAACGTAGCTGCTTCAACCACCATCCCCAGCAGCGAGATGTTGGAGAAGATACACTGGCAGTATTATAGACACAAAAAGCTGGAGTAACTCAGCAGGACAGGCAGCATCTCTGGAGAGAAGGAATGGGTGACGTTTGTGACCTGAAATGTCATCCATTCCTTCTCTCTAGAGATGCTGCCTGTCCCTCTGAGTTACTCCAGCTTTTTATGTCTACCTTCGGTTTAAACCAGCATCTGCAGTTCCTTCTTGTTCCAGCAGTATTAAGTTCAGTTATGGTGAACCTTCTAAAAGATCACTAAACTGGAGAGAATGGAAAGAAGTTATTGCCAGGACATGAGCTCCTGCGCTATCTGGAGAGGTTGGGCAGGCTAGAATTTTATTCCTTGGAGTGCAGGAGGCTGAGGCGTGATCTTGTAATGCTGTACAAAATCATGATAGTGTGAATTTACAGTCTTTTCCTCAGGGTGGGGGAATCTGAACTAGAGGGCAAATGTTCAAGGTAAGAGGGGAAAGATTCAATAGAAACCCAAGAGACTGAGGTTGCTGGGTAAATGGAACAAGCTGCCTTAGGAAATAGTTGAGGCAGGCACAATAACAACATTTGGACAAGTCCATGGAGAGGAAAGGTTTGGAGAGATATAGGCCAAACGCATTTAAATGGGACTGACTTAATTGGGGCTGCTTGGTTGGTGCGGATGAATTGGGCTGTCGGGCCTATTTCTGTGCTCGACGACAGACTCTATGACCAATACTAATTACAAAATTGTCGTGGCACGAGGCAAGTCAAATCAAGTAAAGTGTTTATCATACGCAAAAGTAGAGTGAGGTACAGATACAATGGAAATCTTGCTTGTGCAGCACCACAGGCACATAGACATAAATTATACATTAGTTCCACTGAAACTCTGCAAGACAGTAAAAATAAAAAGACTACAAGAAAAACACAACAAATGCAAAACACTGACAAAAAATGGTAGTGCAAGGGGTCATCCATCATGTTCCATTGTCGAGATGACATTAGGGTTGTGCAAGTTGGTTCAAGAACCTGATGATTGTATGAAGGTAGCTGTTTCTGAACCTGATGGTGTTTCTGAACCTGATGGTGTGAGACTTGAGACTTCTATGCCTCCTGCCCGATGGTAGCAGCGATTAGAGAGTTGGCCCAGATGATGGGGATCCATGATAATAGAAGCAGTCCTTTTGAGGCACCACCTCACATAGATGATTTTGATGGTGGGTTGCGTTCTGCTCATGATGGACAGAGCTGAGTCCAATTATCTTTGCAGCTTCTTGCAGTCCTGTGCATTGGAATTGCCATGCCAGGCCACGATGGAACCAGTCAGGATATTTCCTGCAGAACATCTTTCGAAGTTTGTTGGAGTATTTGGAGAAACGGAGATAGTTCTTATGTTATGTCAATGTTAAGCTAAATGTCGTGGTACCGTTGATCAGGTGTCCAATCTCTTTCGTATGCACTGAGTCATCACCACTCATTAGTCGGCCAACAATAGTGATGTTGTCGATAAATGTATTGATGGTATTGGACTTGTGCTGAACCATAATCTTTTATTTTGAGTAAAGTTCCTTCTTTTCCTGGTGCTGGTGCCAGTAAATCAAAATGCCTTTCTCCCACAACAAATTTTTGGCATATATTTAACTTTCAGCTTTGTTTAACCCCATGACAATTTACAGGCGGCTGTGATCCAACTGATTTTTAACGTGTTACTTCCGAGCCTAGCTCCTTCTCCACCCCCAGAGAAATCTCTATTTATTATTTTTACCTATGCCATAATTCTCTCGTGGACTACAGAAAATGGATCCTCCCCCTCTCCAACTCTGATTCATATCATATATTGGTTGCTTCATTGATCACTGCAAACTTTTAAACAAAAAGTAGAATGGCTGACTGAAATCCTGAGTTTTGCAATAACTTGTTTGGGGCAATTTTCTTATTTTCTCATGAAGTAAAGTGCACTTGCAATCTGAATAAGTTCTAGAAGAAGTCGCGGAAATCCATGGCCACTCAAATACTTTAGAGATACAACGTGGAAACATGCCCTTCGGCCCACTGAGTCCACACTGACCAACGATCACCCCATACACTATCACTATCCTGCACTCCACCAAAGCCAATTAACCTACATACCTGTACATCTTTGGAGTGTGGGAGGAAACCGGAGCACTTATGATCTTACGATCTCACCAAAGAAAACTCACTCAGTCACAGGGAGAATGTACAAACTCCATACAGACAGCGCCTGTAGTCAGGATCAAACCTGGCTCTCTGGCACTAAGGCAGCAGCTCTACTGCTGCACCACTGTGCCGCCCTCAAGAGGAGATGATACTATGAATCGTGAGTCCCAGTAATAGGAGCACATGAAAACCTAGCCTAAACAGTGGAAGGAACCCATCATCTCAAACTATCCACCTGCCTGACCCTTCAGCCACCGCATATCCTCATCTGTGTGGGTCCTTAATTGACCTCATCACTCTCCTCGCATTCTACAGGACTGAGGTGTAAGCAAATGATCCTTAACCTTGAGGGACTGTGAAGTCGTAATAAAGTTCACAACTAGTTCAGGACCCAGTTCTGTCAACCTCTGTTAGTTAGTATGCTCTCCATGCTAATAGATTACTCCTAAAATCATGAGCTCTTACTTTTTATTGTGGAAATCCAAATACAAAACATCTTTGGTTGCTCTTTAGATTTATTTTTCATATATCTGTGTTAAATATACTTAATTGCATTATGACTTTCTAAATTGCTGCTACTTAATAATCTTCCAAAATAATTTGCTGCTTGAATACATTACGTGGATCTCAAAAACGAAGTAAGCCTCAGGAATTTTCTCTGCATAAAGAATGAGTTTCAACATCAAGGCAGACACAGATGCTCACCAAAAATGCTCTTCTCATGGCAGCGTGGTTTCAATCCTGCATTTCACTTGCAGTTGAAGTGATTATCTTGTGCCCTTTCGTTTTTCAATAGTAACAATTTAATGGCAAGCAAATGATACTTAAGTAAACATGTCGTGAAGGAAAGGTAAAGTAGCAGTTGTATTTACAAAATAATAGTTTCATTGCAATTTTTATATGACAAATATAATTACTGGTGCTATTCTTGTTTGGGATTATTGGTTTTAAGTTATTCCACTAACTTGTTATTTAGACAAATTAAGTCAATTTAAACAAAAACATGAAATAGTATGTGGATAATTTGACAGTATGGACACATTTTTCGTCAATATCCTTTTGGTGCTGCTTGTTGGGGAAGCCAAGACCAGTTGTTGGCTGATGTGAAGTAGAGAAGGCCATGGATAATTGGACAGGTATAATCCCACCACTTCAGTCATTATTTTTTAAAATTATAACTTCTTATTGAAAGTTAAAACTAATGGCTTTTTGAGAAATAGAATTGGTTCGAGTGTAAGAAGGAAAATCTCTGCTACAAAAGCTAAAGCATAGGGAGATGTATAACCAATGTGCTGTACAGCATCACTGTTCTGCAATGCTGACAGTTGACAAGTTGACAGTTTTACTTGACAGTCATCACTATGAATGTAGACAAAAGACTTGTGTAAAATCTGACAAAATGCAACAAACCATTACAGGAGGAAGTTGTTTTTTTTGTAGATGGGGTGCTTGAGTTTATGTTTAGTGTTGAAATCCTACCCAAATATAGTCTGAATAAAATGTATCGCGGTCTGAGAAATAATTGAGCCAAACCACAAAGGCAAAATTCAGTCCTATTACAGTTATGCATTACATTCTTATTTGCTGATTTTTAATAAGATATATTGAGTCAGTATTGCAGTTTTTGGATCAGAGAAGATAAAAGAGCAGACAAGCGAGCTTTCAGTGTAGGGTTGTGCTGGGTCAGTCAATTTTCTAGTGTGTCAGAGAAGTGGGATAATTGAGCATGATTGTTCAGCAGTGATATCTCATGATGTTAAGCCTTTATTATAGGTTGCTTTAGCAAGATTTCACATTTGCTTTTCACCACTGCTTTCAATTGAGATTAAAAAGCAGGAAACCTATAGTCTTGGATTCATGTTGCGTGTACACTGTACACTGGATGCCTGTTTTGCTTGGCTGCAAAATGATGACTGGTCGTTGCAAAAGCCAGTAAAAGAGAAATGGTCAGGAGAAGAAACTCCAATTTACACTGAGAAATCTCATGTTAATAAATTTAACAACTTTATAACATGAGGAAAGGTTTCAAAATGTAACACTTATCTTAAAAAAGGAGAACGTGGACACTTATTTTTCAGAGCCTCTGTGGGTATGTTCAGTCCTGATGCAGGGTTTCTCGCTGAAACATCAACAGTTCCTTCCCATCACGGATGCTGCTCGACCTGATGAGTTCTCTCAGCAGATTGTTATGAGGGATATGTATTTTGTTGTAGATTTTTTAAGCCAATCACATCAAAGTGTTAAAGTTAAATTTAACACTGGCATTAATTCCAGATTCTTGCCTGCTCCATTATTTTAATTGCAGAAAGTTACTTCAAATGTTCTGTAAAAACATTCCAATGCATTTTGCTTACTAATCTGCAATCATGCATCATCTGGGTGAAAGTGGCAGTAATTCTCTACTTGTGGCTTCCCACAAACAACTGAGATGAATAGGTAGATTGTAAATTGACATTGCTTCAAGGAAAATGCTAGCCAAAGTAACTGATGAACTCTCCATTCTTTGAAAAATGCTACTATATTTATAAGATTTATTGGAAGAGGCAGACTTGTGTTTAGCTTAATGTTTCACTCAAAGGAAGGTTCTTCTGACAATGTAGCACTGCGCTTTGCATTGACACAACCCTTTCTGTCAGTCTATCGTTAGTCCAATTAATCTCCGTAGCCTAGTGGAACTTTAATATTTTATGCAACAATTACCGATCAGAAAATTTCCAAGTGGGTGTAACAGGGAATGTCAGCATTTTTTGGCATCCCTGATGTCCTTGCAAAGGTGTTAGCATCTTCAGTCTTAACCTTTATGAATTGGTGTGGCGGTACTCCCAGGCATGTTAGATAGACGGTGCATGGTTTTGACTGAACGATGTATAAACTGTTGAGGAACCTTCAGATGGTAGTGTTCCCATGCTCCTACTGCCTTTGTCCTCTCTAATAAATGTGTGGGTTTCGGAGGTGCTATTGAAGGAACTTGGTGGGTTATTGACTGCATATAATGAATGATACGCATAGCAGCCTTGCTGATTCAGTGGTGTAAAGAGTGACTGTTTTAAAGTGTTGGGTGGGGTTATAATCAGAGACAAACAGAGCATATTCATTCACACTGCTGACCTACCTCATAAATGAAAAGGCTTTGAAGAATTGATATCTGAACCACTCTACAGAATAAACATGACTTTTTGCCTGATATAAATATAACTCTGCCTAAAAATGTTTGCTTTTATTAATTTCCTTAAGTTTGAGTAGATTTCCCAAATTGCCATCATATTGCTCGAAAAAAGGTTAGTTGTGACAGTCACAATTTTATGTTGAAATTTCCAACATTACAATTGTATCGGTCTTTCAAAAATACTTAAATTACTTCTGAGTGGAACATGTTGTTATTGTGAGGATTGCTATTCAACTATCTTTTCCTTGGATAAATATTTCTGAGAGTGAAACGTCTGTTCAAAAGTCTTGCCTGTGTTATCATCAAACTTAGTTGATAAAGATTTGAAGGACTCATGTTTAATTTGTTCCCATCTCTGGATGATGCCATATCCTTGAACTTAAAAAAAAAGCTTAAATATTATTACAATCCCTTTGATAGTGGAAATTTAGATGGGATGAATTACTGTGTTATTTTCATTCTAAAATTGGATGCCTCTGAAGCTTTAAAGATTAGTTAGAAAGTTCAAAGATGTGTTTTTCTCTTTTCACTTTGTATTCATTTGAAAAGAAAATGCTTCCACGAATTTCATGGATGCATGGACTTGTTCATAATTCTTAATGCTGTGCACAAAAGACAGCTCCTTTAACGAGAACCTGTACCTTAATTAAGTTTAGATCAGAATAGGTTAACGGGACCATTATAGTATGATGCTGTTGCTTCCCATGTGAAACTTGCTGTATTTTGAGCTGCTTTGACTCTTCAAATTGAGTTTGGCTTAACTGCAGGAACTTTGGCTACAAAGTCATATTATTATCACAAACCTTTACCATCCCTCCAAAGCTTTTGCATTGAACCTTGTAGAGATAAAAATGAATTGCTGTCGAGAGGACGGTAAAATACTTGGGCTGCATTTTGATTTCCCATTCGATATTTCAAGATTTGCACACAAAAAGAAAAACCCTCTATCTCACTAACTTAACACTGAATGTAATTATTGACTTGGCTGATTAGTTCCAAAATATAGTCTTTATGTAAAATGCACAGGTCATAGTACAAGGGCTTGGTGTCAAAAGGTGGAGAGAATAATAGTCATGAAAATAGGGCTTTCAGCAGTCTTTTGTTTCCACTGACGAGTTGTGACGATGATGCCTGGAGATATCAAAGCAGTATTGTATTGCTTTTTCTTCTACCATATTTACATAGTTAAGGAGCATCATTAAAAGAAGAATGGCATGGAAAGTTTTGGAAAATAAAGCAATTCTGCAGAAAATGACCCAGTTCAGACAGTCTTAATCTTGAGATTGTCACCAACTATCTTTGTAAACTACAGGTTAAATTTGAACCAAATGCAGTTTACAATTTTCCAGCAAAATTTTGAAATTGACTTTTCCTTTATGTGGTGTCGAAACATAATGTCTGAAATCATATGTATATAGAAAGTCGCAGATTGCCGACTTGGGCTGTTTTATCTGGGAAGATTACTGAAGTAGCCAAGCTAATTACAAGGATGCCAAAGAGCAAAATGCGCACATCGTTACTGCATGGAGTCATGCAGCCCATCAAGTTCATGCTAGCTCAATGAAAAGGCGTATTCAGATTGTTCCACCTCTCAGCAATCATCTCAAAGTCCTAAAGGAGTTTTCATTTTGAGTACTTATCCAGAACTTACTTTGAGCACAATATTAGAATTTGCTTTTATTATTTCTAAGGGTGGTGCATTCCAAGCCCTGCAGAAATTTTGTTTAAACAAAGCTTTGCGTCATGCCACATTTGCCATTTTGTCTTTATTCTATTTAATTATGTCTTGAGTCTTGCACCGTTGGCTATTTTCTCTCTTTCTGTATATTTTTATATTTTAAGTATCTGTCAGATTCCTCTACCAGTATCCTGAGGAGGAAAATCTCAATTTGCTATGGATCTCTATCTCAGAACTAAACTCCTTCATCCCTTTAATCTTTAAAGAATATTTCTTCGGTATTCCAAGGTTTTCACATCTTTCCTAAAGTGTTGTGCTTAGAACTGCACACACAACAGTAAATCTCTAATCCAACTATTAAAATATCCTGAGCAAAACACTAAATGTCAGAGTAACTCGACGGGTCTGGCAGCATCCATGGAGGGAATGGATAGGTGATGTTTCGGTTTGGGATGCTTCTTCAGGCTGAAATAGCCTCATGGTTTGGCACCTGGCTCTCCAGGTGATGATTGCAATCTCCATTTCTACTCGCTGAAGTCTCTGTTCCTGTACTCCCTCCATCTTAAAAATGTTATATTAAATGTGTGTAGTGGTATCAATTTAAAAAAATAACAGCATCTAGAAGCCCAGATAATCCATTGACACATAATCGCAGTCTTGACATGCTTGAGATTATTGGAGTTATGATTGTGGCCAAATTCATTGCTTTCTAAAAATTTAACAGAACTTCCTTGCTCTTCTGTCTACTTAGCATGACCTATCTGGTCTGGTAACTGCTTTCTCAATGTGTTCTACCACTTTCATCTCTCAATCATCTCTCAATTTTTTATCTCTCGATTCTTAAGAATTTAGATTTAGATTTTTTTTTAGATTTAGAGATACAGCGCGGAAACAGGCCCTTCGGCCCACCGAGGCAGCGCCGCCCAGCGATCCCTGCACATTAACACGATCTTACACACAGTAGGGACAATTTTTACATTTACCCAGTCAATTAACCTACATACCTGTACGTCTTTGGAGTGTGGGAGGAAACCGAAGATCTCGGAGAAAACCCACGCAGGTCTCGGGGAGAACGTACAAACTCAGTACAGACGGAGCCTTGTTTATCTTGTTTCTCCTTTCTTTTCCTACTGAAATTGTAACACACGGTGCCTTTGGTGTTAAATTTCACTTGCCACCTTTCCATCCGCTCCAAGCAAACAATTTACATCCATCTCATAATTTACTGCACCCCGCCTCCAATTTTATATTGTTGGAAGATTTGGAAGTTACACTTTGCACACTCATGTCCAAATCATTAATACATGTTGTAAATGCAGTTTTACAGATCCCAAGAGAGCTCCGCCATATAATAAATTCTACTCTGAAAACCAACTGTTTAAGTACTGTTCCTGTCACTTCGTAAATTTTTCATGCTAAGTCAACTTTGCATTTGATTGCCCTATTTTATTCACTGATTCCATCTTGATGACAAAACTATTTATGTGACAGCTATTTAATTGCATTTTCAAAGTTCATATACACCACATTCACCAGATTTACCTCATCACCTCTTTCTCTTACCTCATCAAAAAAAACATCAATTTGGTTTAACCCATTGATACTTCAAGTTGGAGCGCTGGGTCAGGCGGTTGCTCTCCTGAGTGGAGATGTGAGATGGGCAATCACTTTTCCATCTGGAATGGTGTGAGGGGAGGTGGGGGTGCCAGGGTTCACATTCGCAGTTGCAGCCCTCTGATCAGTGATCACATACATTTCCCACAGCTCTGGGGCAGGCAGTTCTCTCTCCCCGCCTGGAACCCTGGTCTGGACAGTTATCCTAGTCAGCACTGTTTTGGATTGCTTCTTCTCCAGCCTCCCTCTTTGTCTGACCCGCTGTGTTTCCATTATCTTCTATTGTTATTTTGCATTCACAATTTGAAAAATATACCCAAAAGTATGAGGACTGAGAAATATAACATTTTCCTTGAATTACGTTTTATTCATTATTATGTGCTTGGTGAAAGTGCACTAATGTTTTTTGATTTTGTGTATCCATTACACAATTTAATAGAAAATAATTTTCTATTCATTTTTGAGTAATATTTTACACTTTTTGTAGACATGAAACTTGAAAGTAAATTTGATAGAGGCCAACCTAACATGACAATAATCTCATCCATTGCATTCCTCCTCCTAAATAATGTTAACCATTGTAAGATTGCAACAGAGAAAATAGGTAAGCTTATCAGTCTTTGTAGTTTGTTTTGTCTGTGACGCTACTCCATTCAGACCTTGCAGTTTCACAACAGGGCCAACAAACTCCCTAGGTCACAATAACCTTTTTATTTTGTTGCCTCTCACAAAAAAAAATGTTTGCTGTTCTTTGTCTTGAACAAATATTTAACCAAACAAGTTATTTCTCATTTGAAAGTTTTTTTGAAAATGATACATGCCATGTTTTTTGCCTGTGGTTAGTAGGTTTTGGATGCCCAGTTTTTTCTCTGTGGATCTAATGTGTATTTATTTCCATTTAACAAATCCGTTTTTCCTCTAGTTTTTATTTCTCAATGCATGTTAGCTTGCATCTGGGCTACTGGGTAGAAACAGGTCAAAAAAGCAGGTCAAAAATTGGATTGAGTGAATGCAATTAATCTTTATTACTTCGCTCAAGCATGACAGAAATAATGTTATATTTTAGAAAAGGATAGTTTCTTTTGAATTTTATCTTCAAGATCCTCAAATACAAATAGCATTCTTCAATACTGAATTTCAGATCATAATGATGATTTAATAATTTTGACTTTTTTAATATTTGATTTTCTTTTGCATGTGACTTGGTCTTTTGTTTTAAAAATTAACAAATTAATTTTGGTATGAACTTCACGAATGCTTGCCCCTTTAAGAGCATAGCTGGATCTTATCACTTCCTCATTTCATGATCCATATTTAAAGCTTCTTAACCTGCCTCATCTTCACTTATGGTGTCAGCTTTGTTTGGTGGTTGTATCTGCATATTTGATTTAGTAGATCATGGGTTCATGCCTACTGCAGGGACTCGGTCACATGATCTGGATTGCTGTTTCAATCCGACATTGAAAAGGGTTCTGTGTTGTTGGAGGTACTCTGCTTTGCATGAGGTTAAATACTGACTCTGTTCAGTGGATATGAACGATAAGCCAACCTCCTCTTCCTTTACAGTATCAGCTTGGCTCTGTACCCTCATCCTTGAGTCAGCAAGTCATGGGTCAGCAAGTCTGCCTTTCCATGGACCTCTGCAATTTTGGTGTGATATTTTACCTGTTCTGCGTTGTTGGAGGAACCATTTTTGGGTGAGGTGTTAGACCTTGGCTTTGTCCATTTAAGTGGATGAAAAAAATCTCTTGGCACTATTTGGAGAAAAGCAGAAGAGTTTTCCCAGTCTTGTCGTTGACATTTATTTCTTGAGCACATGCCACTCTGTCCAGATTGGTTGTTGTGTTTGTCTACAAAACGATGTCTGCATTTCAAAACCATTTACTGAAATACTCTTGAGGATGAAAGCTAACTTGTGTCTATTTTCATGGACTTTAAAATGTAAGCCTGAAAACTACTTTTCAAGCTGATTACACCAGTCATATTTTCAAGTATGAATTAACACAAAAATGTACTGTTAATGTTGCCTGGTAAGTTTCTTGATTGTACATTGGTTAACGGTACTGCAGTTCTGTCCTCAAGACATTTTTTTCGGTCTGCCTTCCTATTCCCTCCTCTGAACTTTATTCACTCTACTGTGTCTTCTCTGTTTCTTTCCTCTTGCTTGCTTTCCTGCACAGTTTTAATATTTGTCATTAGCACTATTACTTAAACTTACTCTTATTACTCGTATAGTTTTGTTAACCACAACATTTAAATTAACCTTTTATCTTGCTGTTTGTACATTTGCATGGCAAGTGTTAGAGGCAATGAAAAAGAATGTAAGAACGCTGGGCAACACAAAGAATGCTTGGTGTAGAGTGCAGTAAATTAGTGCCATGTTTTTCCACAGCAATCAAAGACTTGAATCTCCTCGGTATCCTGCAGCTCTGCTCTTGCTCCCCTTACCCCCAGTCGCAACAGCGACAGAGTCCCCCGAGTCCTCACCTTACACCCTAACAGACGTTGCACACAGCACATAATCCTCTGACGTTTTTGCAGCCTCCAATGAGATCCCACCACGAGCCACATCTTCCTATCTCCACCTCTTTCCGCTTTCCACAGAGACCGTTCCATCCACAACTCCCTGGTTAACTCATCCGTTCCCACCCAAACAACCCCCTCCCCAGGTACTTTGCAATCGCAGGAGAAGCAACACCTGTCCCTATACCTCTTCCCTCGACTCCGTCCAAGGACCCCCGACAATCCTTTCAGGTGAGGTTCATTTCCACCTCTTCCAACCTCATCTATTGTATCTGCTGTTCCAGGTGTGAGGCTCTGAGAGCCTCTTTTTTTCCATTGAATGTTTCCACTGAATGTTTCTTTCCATTGAAATGAATAGATTCTGCAGCAAATCAGCTGTCTTTAATTCCTGTGAGAAGTCCAACAGTGGAGTGCCTGTGATCCTGTGTTGGAATGCTGGAGATCCTGGCCAGCATGTTTTTTGGGATCCCCACATTTGCATAAGTAATGATACAAGGAATTGGAGACCCATCACATTATTGAATGTAGATTACAAGATCCTGCCTAAGGCCATCGTCAACCGGGTCAAGTCTGCTCTAGGACAGGTGATCCACCCGACCAAACCTGTGCTGTATCTGGCAGGAAATTCTCAGACAGCTTGGCGCTGCTGAGAGATACCATTGCCTATGTGCAGGACAGACGGGTGGATGTCTGCCTGGTCTGCTTGGACCAGTAGAAGGCCTTCGACAGGATATCGCACACGTACACGAGTGACGTTCTCTCCAAAATGGGCATTGGAGAGGGAATCAGGAATTGGATCCAACTGCTCTACACCAATATCTGTAGTGCAGTCCAAATCAATGGGTGGGAATCAGACAGCTTCCCTGTCCGGTCTGGAGTCAGGCAGGGTTGCCTTCTCTCCCCTGTCTTGATCGTCTGTTGTATTGAGCCCTTTGCTGAGTCCACCAGGAAGGATGCAAGTATAAGAGGAGTGACATTGCCAGGCAGTGGGGGCACTCGGGTTAAAATCTCCCTGTACATGGATGATGTCGCCGTCTTCTGCTCGGATCCAGGGTCGGTCCGCGTCTGCGAACAGTTTGAGTCGGCCACGGCTGAGGCATGTAACAAAAATTGGCTGGAGCGGATAACCAAGGTGGGGAAGAAACTGGAGCTGTGGAAGCAGCGCTCCCTCTCTATAACAGGAAAAAATCTGGTCATCAGGTGTGAGGTCTCTCAGGGCTGCTGTACTTGGCGCAAGTGTGGCCTGTCCCCCCCCCCCCCCCTCCTACGCCACAGGGATCACCAGGGCTGTCTTCCAGTTCATGGGTTGAGGATGGACCGGGTGCGATGGGCCACAATGCACAAATCGGCAGACAACGGGGGTAAATGCGTGCCCAATGTCGCCCCATCCTGAGGGCCACCTTTGTGTGTGGCTGCATCAGGTGGAGCGTAGAGCCAAGGCACGTGGGCACCAAGTGTCACTACCTGCTGAGGTTCTACCTGTGCCCGGTGTTGCGAAGGATGGGCCTGGCGCAGATGCCCCCAATGTGCCAGTCAGCTGGACATTGCCGCACCATCTGTCGTTCATGGAAATGTTCTTCCGGACCAACACCTTTGACCACAAGTCCATCGGGCAGTGGTCAGCATGGAACATCCAGCAGGTACTGCAGGGAAATGACTCCATGGATCCTGTGGCGTGGTTCCCAGAGCAGACTGCCCAGCTTGTCTGCCGAAATGCCTCATCACCAGAACTCACCAACAAGCACCAAGACCTGGCTTAGCTGGCGGTGAGGGGAGCCCTCCCAGTCAGATCCTTCCTGCACTGTTGGACCTCACTACAAGCGCACGCTGCCCTTGGGACGGCTGCTATGGAGAGGAGACGGTTGCCCACCTCTTCGCAGAGTGTGGATTTGCAAAGAGAGGTTTGCAAGGGTCCCTGTCACGATTTATTCCGAACTGCTCCGTTACAGAGGACTCTGATTTACGAACTGTTCCCAGGGACGCATTCAGAGACTGACATCGAGTGCTGCTGGAAGGTCATCAACTCGGTGAAAGACGCTCTTTGGTCTGCCTGAGCTTTGTTGACCTCCCAGCGGAGCGAGCTGTCCGTCGGGGAATGTTGCCGACTGGCCCGCTACAGACTGCAGGAGTACGTGCTGAGGGACGCACTGAAGCTTGGTGCAGCCAAGGCTCTGTGGGGGAGGACCACAGTCTAGGGTCCTTCTGCTGCTGGAAATGGGGGGCAGGGTGTGGTGGAGACGCCCCTCAAAATAAGGGAAGGGATTCCATGCCAGTGGGTCACATGAGTGGCAAGGGTGGGGGGTAATTTTGTGCAATTGGTGTATTGAATGTATGTATAGCCTCCGAGAATGTTGGATGGAGTTTTAGAAGGAACATGTTTTGTATATATTTATTTCTCGAATAAAGCATATTTTGAAATTTATTTTAAAAATCTCAAACTTGGTGGCAAGCTGACATTTAGTTCCAATTTGAGAATATTTCCCAATGAGTTCCTGATATAATATAGTAAATAGATGCATACATTTCTGATTTTGGGAGGAAGGGGAGAGATTGGAGGGAGTCCAGGGGAGGGAGAGAAGAGGGGAGGGGCAGTACGTGCGGGAATGAGAAGGGGAGTGAAAATGATTAGCAGACCGAGCTCAAGTACTTTACACTTGGTCTCACTGATGTGCAGGAGGCCACATTGGGAACACCAGATGCAGAAGATCAGATTAGAAGAGGTGTACGTGAACCTCTGTCTCACCTGGAAGGACTGTTGGGGTCCCTGGATTGAGGCGTGCAGGGGACAGATCTTACAACATCTGTGGTTGCAGTGGGAAGTACCTGGGTCACGAGTAGCCTGGGATGAGTGAACAAAGGAGTTGCAGAGGGAATGGTCACTACAGAAGGCAGCAAGGGGTGGAGGTGGGAAGTTGTGACTGGTGGCGGAATCACGCTGGAGGTGACAGAAACGGCTGTTGGAGTGAAATGTGAGGACCTGGGGAACTATCCTTGTTCCGTGAGGGGGGAGGGGGAGTGAAAGAACTCCGGGATGCAGAGGCGACATGGCGGACAGATGCACCTTTGTCAGATGGGGGGAACCACATTTACGAAATATAGAGGACATCTTGGATGTCCTAGAATGGAAAGCCTCCTCTTGGGAGCAGATATGGCGGAGACAGAGGAATTGAGAGTAGGGCGTTGATCAGTTTGAACTTATTGTGGGAAACTTAAACTGAATCATCCTGATTTGCAACCAATAGGACAGTGGATTATGGGGGTTTTACTGTGTATACACTTGTGATCTGAATGTTAATGTTGAAGGTAAGTTTAGTAAGTTTCTATAATCACATGAAAACTGATGATCATGAGGAAAGCCTTTGCCTACATAATGATATTGGCAAGTTGGAGAAATGTCAAATGGAATTGAATCCTGATAAATATGAGATAATGCATTGTGGGAGAACTAAGAAGGATAGAATTAGAACAAATGAATGATAGGAAATTGTTGGGGGGGGGGGGGGGGGGGTGGGGTGGTATTGAAGGATGCAGAGGGATCTTGGCGGAGACTTCAGATTACTGAAGGCAGCAGCAGATTGGTTGCAGTTTATCACATTTAAGGAAACGCAATAGTTAATTTGGATTTAAAAAGCCAGAGTTCAAGCTGTGTTGAATGCCAATTAGAAACATAGAAACATAGAAAATAGGTGCAGGAGTAGGCCATTCGGCCCTTCGAGCCTGCACCGCCATTCAATATGATCATGGCTGATCATCCAGCTCAGTAACCTGTACCTGCCTTCTCTCCATAACCCCTGATCCCTTTAGCCACAAGGGCCACATCTAACTCCCTCTTAAATATAGCCAATGAACTGGCCTCAACTACCTTCTGTGGCAGAGAATTCCACAGACTCACCACTCTCTGTGTGAAGAAATGTTTTCTCATCTCGGTCCTAAAACACTTCCCCCTTATCCTTAAGCTGTGACCCCTGGTTCTGGACTTCCCCAACATCGGGAACAATCTTCCCGCATCTAGCCTCTCCAACCCCTTAAGAATTTTATATGTTTCAATAAGATCCCCCCTCAGTCTTCTAAATTCCAGCGAGTATAAGCCTCGTCTATCCTGTCTTCATATGAAAGTCCTGCCATCCCAGGGATCAATCTGGTGAACCTTCTCTGTACTCCCTCGAAGGCTAGAATGTCTTAGAATGTCTAGAATTAGGGAAATATCAACAGTTAAAATGCATATAAAATGATAAAATCGTGGAGAAAACTGAGTGGTCAGGCGGTACCCATGGAGAGAAACTGTTAATGTTTCAGGTCAGTGATTTAATCAGAACGGATAAGGCATTATAAATTCATAATAGTCCTCCATCAGAAATAACTGTGTTTCAAAAGTTCAGCCAAGGCTTGTGTCTCTAGGTAGCAGTCATAAAAATATTTCCAAAAGCTAAATAATCTTTTTCTAAATTATTTACATCTGTTTCACTTTGCTGGAGTTAAAGATATAATCCCATGTTTAAAATGTGACCATTATCTGTTAATAATAGTAATTGAAAGTTGGTAAGAAAATGCCTTTTTAAACTTTTTTCAGGAAAAGCAAGCAAGCTTTGGCCTGATAAATGCTAATATTTGTTTGAACTGATAAAGCAACAACTAGTGGCATCTGGGGTGTTAGTGCATGGTGACCCTGATCTACCCATTTGTTAACATGTGATACCCCGCCTTGTGGGCTGGGTTTTGTGAGATCTATCACAATATGGAAAAAATAGCACAGAAGGGTTGTTTCATTTTGGACCTCCAGTCGAGCTGGGAATAGAAAGGTGGCTTCCAGTTGAAAGGTGTAAGGTAAAGAGGTTTCAAGCAGCTCAAGAGCAACTACACTTATTTATTATGAATTTGGGTTTTGATTTTTAGAGGCCTTGCTGGTCATAAACAAATTTTGACTGTTGGTTGGCAGCCAAGGTGTAAAAAACGGGTTATTTTACTGAATGTTTACCAGTATGAAATTAAATTCAAAGTTTAAGTGTAGGGAGCAAATACTGCTGTTATTGCAGTTGTCAATCTGTAGGGAACAAGGCCCACCGGAAATTGGAGGAACAGCACCTCATATTTCGCTTGGGCAGCTTGCAGCCCAGTGGTATGAACAGTGACTTCTCCAACTTTAGATAGTTCCTATGTCCCTCTCTTCCCCTCCCCCTTCCCAGTTCTCCCTCTATCTTCCTGTCTCCACCTATATGGCGGCACGGTAGCGCAGCGGTAGAGTTGCTGCTTTACAGCGAATGCAGCGCCGGAGACTCAGGTTCGATCCTGACTACGGGTGCTGCACTGTAAGGAGTTTGTACGTTCTCCCCGTGACCTGCGTGGGTTTTCTCCGAGATCTTCGGTTTCCTCCCACACTCCAAAGACGTACAGGTATGTAGGTTAATTGGCTGGGTAAATGTAAAAAATTGTCCCTAGTGGGTGTAGGATAGTGTTAATGTACGGGGATCGCTGGGCGGCACGGACTTGGTGGGCCGAAAGGGCCTGTTTCCGGCTGTATATATATGATATGATATATGATATGATATGATATGATATACCCTTCCTTTGTTCCGCCCCCCTGACATCAGTCTGAAGAAAGGTCTTGACCTGAAACGTCACCCATTCCTTCTCTCCTGAGATGCTGCCTGACCTGCTGAGTTACTCCAGCATTTTGTGAAATAAATACCTTTGATTTGAAATAACACGTCTTTTAAGATATTCTTTATGTGATGTAAAGTAATAATGGAGTATGGTGTTAACACTACAGAAATGTATCTTGTCTGAGAGTATCTCTCGAGGTGACTTAAAGCCTTATTTATATAAGCTGGAATTATGGAGATTTTATGTTTACATCTGAAATATTGTAGTCAAAATTACTCTAAGCAAACCCGGTGATACCAGAAATGAATAAGGTTGGTAACTTTTGTAAACTGGGTAAATTAAAATGTTTCAAACCCTGAGCTATAGTTTGGTGATGAATGGAACTAGGGTGTTTTTTGTTAGCACTCTGGTAGACGTGGCTTATTTTAACATAAACATAATGAGAGGTAAATACTCTCCAGCCGCAACTTGGAACACATTTAAGTTTATACCTTTTTGGAGACATTTAGCAAGCTTGGTTTTAAAGCCCATTTATGGTCCTATCAGGTAAGAATCAAATACAGGCTGTTCCCCCCCTCACCCACCCCACCCCAACAGGTAATGGAACCCAAACATTTGAAATTCAGAATGAAGTTTGCCTCTGGGGGAATTTATGTCACGTAAAACAATAATTGCAAAATGTGAAAGGAACAACTAATTTTGTGTTTTTGTGTAATCAACTCATTACGTGATGCATGCGCAGGTGTACTGTTTGTTCATGAGTATGATGGGTTCCTTTTGGTATCTAATTGGTGGCACAGTGGTAGAGTTGCTGCCTTACAGTGCCAGAACCCTGGGTTTGATCCTGACTACAGATCCTGCCTGTATGGAGTTTGTACGTTCTCCTCAAGACTGTGTGGGTTTTCCCTGGGTGCTCTGGTTTCCTCCTTCATTCCAGAGACATCCGGGTTTTTAGGTTAATTCGCGTAGGTAAAAAATTGTAAATTGTCCCGAGTGTGTCGGACAGTGTGCTAGTGTTGGGGAAGCACTGGTCGGCGGGGACTTAGTGGGCCGAAGGGCCTGTTTCCTTGCTGTATCTCAAAACTAAATTAAAACAGATGTATTCAAGATTTTATTTCTTACTTCCTCTCATGATTGTCTGAAGCAGGGCCCGTAGTAAGCCTAAATGATCTTGCACGCTAAATATTTCACTGAACGTTAAAGTTGATATTGTACAAAGTTAAGTTTAGTGAAGAGATACAGTGTGGAAACAGGCTCTTCGGCCCATCGAGTCTGAACCAACCAATGATCACCTGTACACGAGTTCGATGTTATCCCAGTTTTGTAATCTAGGGGCAATTTACAAAAGCCAATTAACCTACATCTTTGAGAGGAAACCTGATCACCCAGAGAAAACCCACGAGGTCACAGGGAGAACATACAAACAGCACCCATGGTCAGTATCAAACCTGTAAGGCAGGTTACTGTAAGGCTGTAACTCTACTGATGCCCCATTGTGCTGGCCTAAAATGCTAATTCTGGAAAAAGATCTCTGTGCAAATGTTAAAGCTGTTGGGCTTGGTATATCTGCAGTGGAATACAAAATCGGAGACAAAATTAGTGCTTTTCAAAAGCATAAATTTTCCATACAAATCAGTAGCCTCTATGTATGGTTACCTCAAAATTTCAATGCCCATGATGAACTTGGGCAATGTCTACCACTTTCCACAACTTCATTTGTTACTTAACCAGCCCGCGATGCACCCAGTCAAAATGTTCTCTATCATACACCTGCGGGAACATTCGGTGACATACCAAATCATCTCAATCTTCCAAGGAAATAGACTACAAGATTAGAATGGCAAGAGTTCCTTGTGAAAATAAAAACATATCGCATTGGCCAGTTTGGAATAATCTTCCGATTCTGGTGTACATCCTGTATAATGAATGAATCTCTCCAGCATACCACCTTGTCCTCCATCTCCTAGATATTGCAGCATGTTGATCATGTCCACCACAGCCCTTCCTGCCTTCTATTAGTGAGAATGGAGGGTGGCTGCAGGACTGAATATGTATCCTGAATGTAAACACAAAATGCTGGAGTAACTCAGCAGGTCAGGCAGCATCTCAAGAGAGAAGGAATGGGTGATGTTTTGGGTCGAGACCCTTCTTCAGACTGATGTCAGGGGAGGGGGTGGGACAAAGATAGAATGTAGTCTGAGATAGGAAGACTAGTAGGAGAACTGGGAAGGGGGAGGGGATAGAGAGGGATGAAGCAGGGACTACCTGAAGTGGGAGAAGTCAATATTCATACCGCTGGGGTGTAAACTGCCCAAGCAAAATATAAGGTGCTGTTCCTCCATGTATCCTGAATGCATGTATCTGCTCTAGCCCAATAGATGGTATTGGGAAATGTGCCTGCACCAATGTAGAATGCTGGCCTTTTGTTTCGATTATCCCTTGGATGCAAAAGAATATTCCTTTTAAAATCCAGAATGTATATTTTCTCTTTTTTGTTGTGAATATGGTTAAGTGGGGGGAACAGAATCATAGTGTATATGTTATGTGATGTATGAATGTGCTCTCTGGAGCAGATAATTTTTCAAGCTAACCTTTGAGTCCTTCATGTTTAAGTATTTTTCATCTCCTTGAATGGAGCTGCTCAGCCTACATATTCTTGGCATCAAATGTGCTAAAGACCTTGGCATCATTCAGGTCGGTGAGGACATCTTCGATCGTCGTCATTGGGTAATGACTTCTTTTAAGCCCCTTGTTCAGATCCCTCGGGTCTAAACACACTCTCAACTTCCCATTGGGCTTTTCTACACACACAAGGCTGGATAACCATGGTGTGTGGGTCTCTACTGGGGCAATTATTTCCGCTTCTGTCAGTCTGCCTATCTCCTCTTTCAGCTTACTCCGTAAGGCTACAGGGACTCTTCGTGGTGGATGGATCACTGGTGGCATACTCCGCTATCAATCTTTCCTTGCTCAGAGGGATTTCACTGCCATTCTTTGTCATTATGTTCTCTTTACACACTGAGATGAGCCCCATCTGCTGGGCTGCCCTGCTTCCCAGGATTGGAATGCAGTCTTCCTCCAGGACTACAAACTCTACTTTGTATTTCCTTCCATTCTTTGGGTTCACCAGTCTCACCTTGCTTTTCCCAAGAGGCACCACTGTCGTATTGTTGTACATGGACAATACTTGCTTGGATTCATCCACATCCTTTGCATACATCTTGGGAATGATGTTACATGTGGCTCCACTGTCCACCTGGAATTTTACTTCCTTCCCTTTCAGCATCATGGTCGCAAAGATTTTCTTTGGGAATTGAGTCTCCTCAACCTTGTGCACACTTTCTGCTTTTACTGCTTCTGGTTGCAGTTCCATTGTGTGAATTTCATCATCCTCTTGACTGTCATCATATTCATCACTGGAACTCTCCATTCCACCACTGCATGCACAGGTTTTTTCCCTTTCTTTTCTTCTGTTGCCCCTGCTTTTCTGTGCGTTGTGAGGCGAAATGATCTTTCTGATGGCATTTGAACCACTCCCTGCCATATGCTGGACATTTCTCCCTCTTTCTCTCATGTTTGTATCCGCAGTATTTGCACTGTAAGGTTGGCTGGTATCTTTTCCCCTCATGTCTCACTGCACAGACATCTTGTCGCTGGTCCCCTAACAGGACATCAACTCTGGCCTTGGCCAGCACCGAAGCCTGGCATGCCTTCACACACTTTTCTAAGTCAAGTGAGGTTTCTCGGAGAAGTTTTTCCCGCAGCATGTCATCCCTTATGCCGCATATTATTCTATCGTGTATCAGTGAATCCTTCAACTCTCTGAAATCGCAATGAGCTGCCAAGAGCTTCAGTTCTATTAAAACGAATCAAAAGTCTCCCCTCTCTCTTGGCTCCTCATAAAGAATCTATACCTGTCGATGGCCTCGTTCCTCACGGGTTGACAATTTTGTTCGAAAGCATCGAGGGTCAGCTCTAGCGTAACTTCTTGTACGTTGCCCTCCGGCGTCCGTGTCTCTAGCGTTTGGTAGAGCTCTCTCCCTTGCGGTTCAACTAGGTACATGAGCAGTTTCCTCATTGTCTTGTCATCCTTCTCTTCCATGCTCAAATCAACATAGAGCTCAAACTCCTCCCTCCGTTGTCTCCACTCCATTGGCAGGTCCCTTGCCTCAAAATTCATTTGCCTAGGGGGCTTCAGCTGCTCCATTTTCCTGATAAATCCGCCCCTCTATCGATGGAAACAATGTTGGCCGCACAATCGTCTCTCGGTAGTACTTACTCACAAACGTCGCCCGCTGTCGCCGTGCACCCAATCAACTCTCGACGAATCCTGAAACAGGCCCCGATCTGACACCATGTTTTGTTATTGTGTTTCCTTTCTGTAAACTGCTCCAATTACAGCTACACAACTAATTAACAGAGGCTTTACACTCGAGCCTTGGGTTCAGCCATTTTAATTCAGGATTCCTCTTGGCTACTGCCTCATGGGTATTATATCCTCGGTACTGCGCCACAGAGCGCGCTATTCCTATAACAGATAGGAAACAGCATGTGAGGCTGGGAAAGCACTTCTCGGACCCGCAGACCCTCAGCATAGGAGCACCACAAGGCTGCGTACTCTCCCCTCTCCTTTACTCTCTCTGCACCAACAACTGCACCTCCACAGACTCCTCTGTCAAGCTCCCCAAGTTTGCGGATGACACAACCCTTATTGGACTGATCCAGGATGGGGAGGAATCTGCCTACAGACGGGAAGTGATACAGCTGGCGTCCTGGTGCCATCTCACCAACCTGGAGCTCAATGCTCTCAAGACAGTGGAATTGATTGTAGACTTTGGGAGAGAGCCCCCTCCCCTCCCCCCACTCACATCAACAACACCACAGTCACATCTGTGACGTAATTTAAGTTCCTTGGAACCATCATCTCCAGGAACCTTAAATGGGAGGCCACCATCGACTCCACAGTCAAAAAGGCCCAACAGAGGATGTACTTCCTGTGGCAGCTAAGAAAACATAATCTGCCACAGGCAATGATGGTCCAGTTTTATACTGCCATCACGGAGTCTGTCCTCACCTTCTCCATCATGGTCTGGTTTGGCCCCTCTCTGACCCCTCTCACCCTTGCCACAAACTCTTTGAAGCACTTCCCACCGGAAGGCGACTCCAGACTCTCAAAGCTGCCACAGCCAGACATAAAAATAGCTTTTTTCCACGAGCAGTAACTCTACTCTACAGCCAAAAGTCTGTAGCCTCTTTTTGCTCTGGTATTTTATTTCATTCTTCACATGTTTAAATTATAATGTTTCATTCTTAATTGTTTTACTTTCGTGTTGTTACTTGCGAGCAAAGCACCAAGGCAAATTCCTTGTATGTATTCATACTTGGCTTATAACATTTATTCAATTCAATTAAATTCAATTCAATCTGTGGAGAGGAATGGATGGTCAGGTTTGGGTCAAGACTTTTCATCTAGGCAAAGAGTGATGGCAAGTTTAAAGAGGTGGGTGGGGAGTGGGGCACTTCTTCCCCCAGACCTCCATTTCATCTCTTTATGCTGTCTATCGCCCCTCTCCACTTTTAGTCCAGATGCCTGAACTAGGCAAGAAAGTTTTCAGCAAGAAAGTTTTGTATGAACTTGAGTTTGGGGAGAATATAAGGTAGGAGGCTGGCCAGGGGCGCATTGTAATAGAATTGAAAATTGTTTTCTCAGTACCACATTCAAAGTCAGCCTGTTGGCTGGAATAATGTTTTTTTTCTCTTTCAATAACTTTTAACAGTTCCTTCCTTGTACTCAGTAAAGAGCCAAGTCCTTAAAATCAAGTTTTCGCTCTGCTGTAGAAAGGGTTTTCTCATAGCCAACTAGTTAGTCATCGGGTTGTATTCATCAGGCTTCCAAATAACATTTTGAGAGAAACTAGCTCTAATAGTCCAAAGAAGAAACTGTTCTCTGGCTGCAGCACAAACATAGCAACCCTTTCTGGGAATGCTTGTTTCTCCCCAAATCGTCTTGCTCCTTTAGATAATCTGTACACCAGAGTTGAAGTTTATATTTTATATTCTTTAACCATTGCATAAAGTAGTGGAGGTATGGAGCATCTATGGAAAAACAGAGTCACTGACTGGTTTGGGCAAGTTCCATTTCACGTTGCTTTAAGCAACAAAGCAACCTGCCAACATTGAGATAATCTGTGAATTAATTTGCGTCACCAGACCATTATCACTTCCTCTTGTACTTAGTTGCTGTCGCAATCTTGGCTGTCCATTGCATGTCTTCTCTATTCCACTGATTTGGATTAAATTGGCTGCAGCAGAATTTTTATTTTTCAGTTAATAATATAAGTGTATTCTTAACTGCTTGGAAGCATATTTTGAGCTAACCTTGGAAAGGAATAAACGTGATATTTTTTCATAAGAGAAAATCTAAATGATTGTCCAGAATAACTGGGCTATTTTATCTACTGAAATAATAAATTTTGTTTTTTTTATTAGCAGCACAGAATTCTTTCACATTTTTCATTATTTCTTGGTCATTTATTGCCTTGCAAGAATATAACATATTATATAACATATAACATATTATTTGCTCTATTTAGTTAAATCACAAAACAAATGCAAAGCATGTACATCATGAGACCAATTTGTGCCATTGTTGTTAACAGGCCAAGATTCAAGATTCACAAGTTTTTCTAGTGACACTATTTTGAAAAAGGAATTACTAAAGTCCTTTCATAAATGGCGAATAGTTTATTGGTGGTGGGGAAAAGAAAGGACAAGATTAAAAATAATAATAGAATGAATGTCAAACAGAATTTCTCTATATTGCCACATGATTGTTTTATTAAAAAAAGCTTTGGGAAATAATCTCTGCTGGTTCTCAGATTAAAGGATGGAATATCCTTAAAAGAAGCACATTATCAGTTTTAAAGTGCATTGGAAGTTCAAAGGGATGTGAAAGGTCCTGCATAAATGCAACATTTTATTTTCTTGGTAAGGAATTGTTTATAGCAGTTGGTGTATTTTTTCAAGTGGTCGGAAATGCAGCTGCCAGTTTTCATTCACCAAAGTCCCACAGCATTTCTGCATGGCAATGGTAACAGAATAAATGTTGGTTGTGATGGGGAAAGAACTCATTGTTCTTCATTAAATGCCAAGGATTTTTTTCATTTTCCCAAGAGGCCATTGGACTGCAGGATTAATGATGATCTTGGAGAGGCCTTTAATTTAAGAATTATTTTGTGAAAGTGTATGACTGCTGAGCCAAGGACCATGAGGTTTCCGGTTAAAGCAACCAATGGAAATCCTGTTCTTTCAATGATATTTCACTGACTGAAGGTTGTACGTTCTCCCCGTGACCTGCGTGGGTTTTCTCCGAGATCTTCAGTTTCCTCCCACACTCCAAAGACATATAGGTTTGCAGGTTGTGTAAGAAAGTAACTGCAGATGCTGGTACAAATCGAAGGTATTTATTTCACAAAATGCTGGAGTAACTCAGCAGGTCAGGCAGCATCTCAGGAGAGAAGGAATGGGTGACGTTTCACTGAAGAAGGGTCTCGACCCAAAACTCCAGCATTTTGTGAAATAAATACCTTAGGTTTGTAGGTTAATTGGCTTGCTATAAAATGTAAAAATTATCCCTAATGTGTGTAGGGTAATGTTAGTGTGCGGAAATCGCTGTTCGGCACGGACTCTGCGGGCCAAATGGCCTAATTCCACGCAGTATCTTGAAACTAAACTAAAGACAGATATGTCTTCCTCAGTCAGTGAAATATCATTGAAAGAACAGTGTATGGATCTGAATAATAATGTTGCATTGTTCATGTCAACAAGATAAATAAAGGCACCTTGTACAAGTCATAATAGAGAGGACCGTGTTAGTACATTCAAAATACGAAAAATATCGAAATTAAGCAAGGTTCGAAGTTCTTTTCCTTTTTTGGAATTTTGCTGTTTATCAACACTCTTGTGATGCACAGACAATGTATGAATTCAATTAAATGTGTTTCAATTCAATATTCTAATTCATGGCTTGTTTAAAAAAATGCTCAGTTAGATTGTTACAGTACAAGAGATGAAGCATTTTGGTGGTCAGGATGCCCTTGTGTTAAGCCATCTGTAAAAGTAGTAGATATCTGTGCTTGGAAGTCAACTGAGGCATGCAGCAGGACTGATTCAAATTCGCATAATCCCCCTGCACAAATGTTGCAGTTTAAGTCTTCATTGCTATGGTTTTCTAAAATTAAGATCCATGTTCACTGTTAAGTTGTCCTTCGGCAAAAGAAAAATCTTAAAAAATAATTATCTGGACCTTTGAACTTGCCAGCTTTTTTAAAACTTTAAGATCAGTTGGAGCAGATTGTTGGAATTGAAATACTTTGTGAATGGTACCATTCAACACTTTGTTTAGGTGGATGCAATTATCTGTGGGGTCATGAAACCTTTTTCAATTGCATTTCTGAGTTTGAACTTGTGTTGCATCATTAATAACGCACAATCAACCCTGAAAAAAAAAATTGTTCCATTGTCTTCTATCCTTTATCCAACGTTTTCCTTAACTCGGTGACCACATTTTTCAGTCACACCTTTATCAATTGGCATCAAAAACTCCATACACATTTATTTAAAAAAAGACATTGGTGGACTAACTCAGCAGGTAGGGCATCATCTCCAGAAAACGTAGACAGGGAACATTTTGGGTCAAGACCCTTCTTCAGTCTGATTGTAAGTGGGAGAAACATAGAAACATAGAAAATAGGTGCAGGAGTAGGCCATTCGGCCCTTCGAGCCTGCACCACCATTCAATATGATCATGGCTGATCATCCAGCTCAGTAGCCTGTACCTGCCTTCTCTCCATACCCCCTGATCCCTTTAGCTACAAGGGCCACATCCTTGGGGGGGGGGGGAAGAAAGTTTGAAGAGAGGAGGGGCAGGACAAAGCCTGACAGGTAGATACAGGTGAGGGAATTTTCAATAGGCAGTTGGTTGGACAAAGGCCGGAGATGAAAAGATAAAAGGTGTGAGACAAAAGGATTGAAGAGTTACAAAATGTGAAGCGAAGGAAGGAATGTAGGTGGAAGAGGAGGGGAGAAATAGGTGCGAGTCCAGCTGGGGCACAGGGGGGAGAGTGGGGGGTGGGGAAGAGAGAGTGGATGAGATGGGAAGGGGGGTGGTTTGTGGTTGGCTAAAGTTGCAGAATTCAGTGTTCCTATTGGATTATATGTGGAATATGAGATGTTGTTTATCCAGATTGTGTGTGGCATCACTCTGGCAATGGAGGAGGCCCAGGACAGAAAGGTCAGTATGGCAATGGGAGGTGTTGGTATGGGAATGAGAAAATGAGAACACCTCTTCCAATTCCCATATTAACCAGTACCTCATAGTCAGCTTGGGTAGTTTGTAATACAATGGTATGAACATTGAATTCTCCAATTTTTGGTAACCACAAACCCTATCCCCATCCTTTTTCTTTCCCTCTCTCCTCTATCTCCTGTGACCCACCTGGACTTTCCTAATACATTTTCTTTTTTAATGTTACACAGAAGTGTGATAGATTTTCCAGTGAAATCAAAGGGAGTGGGAATCGAAACATAAGTTAAAGTGAGTGTCATGAAAAGGAAGTAGGAACAAGGAACTACAGATTCTAGTTTACAGAAAAGGACACACAGTGCTGGAATAATTCAGTGGGTTAGGCAGCATCTCTGGATAGGTAATGTTTCGGGTTGGGACCCTTCTTCAGACTTAAAGGGGAGGGCTGGAGATAGCCCCAGTAAAATAAAGGGAGGACCGTAGGGATTGACTTTGCGGGCCTGTATTTCTGCCCCCTTACACTGTGACCTCAATTAGTCTGGCAAAATGGATAATCCAGCAAGGCTCTGGAAACTAGGGTGCGGAAAAATCAGTGGTGGACCTTTGCTCAAATACTTTTTAAAACTGAGCGCACCATCTGCCTTTCTAGTTGTTTTGTTGTAGAACATAGAGTTTTATGTGTACTAGGACGTCTGGCTGTTTTTGAGCACCAACATGTTTCAATATCTCACCATTTAAAAAAAAAATCTTAACTTTTTCTGTTGCAGTGGATGACCTCACATTTTTCCACATTATATTGCATTTGATATGTGCTTGCCACTCATCTGCCAATACCCCCTGAAGCCTCTGTGCATCATTCTTGGAGCCCACACTCCAACCTCATTGATTATCATGAACAAACTTGCTTGTATAACTCTTGATCCCTCATTCAAGCCACGTATGTCGATCCCTGAAAAATCCACTGTTCAAAGTTTCCTAACGCAAAAATGGTCCCGTTCTTTTAACTGTGCGTTTTCTCTCTGTTAACCAACCCAAGTCAGTAGATTATATGAAATACTGTGTGCTTAATTTTGTTTGATAATCTCTTGTATGCAACCTTTTATTAAAGGTATTTGCAAAGTCCAAATGCACAACATCAACTTCTGCTAATTACAACCTTAACATATCCAACAGATTTTCATTATTTTTTCAGTGACCTGTTGCCACTTCAAAAAAGAGATTCCATGCTTGTCCCTTTTATTCATGTTGGGCTAACTAGCTGCTTTTCCCTTTCTTCTCTCTCCATCTTCTTAAGTAATGAGCTATGTTTACTATCCTTCAATCTGTGGGAACCACCCTGGAAACTATGACATTCTGGATTATGAAAATAAGTACATTTGTTACCTAATGACTTAAGAACCAGAGGATGCAGGTTGTCATGTCCTGGGAATTTATCACCAGTCATTTCCCATAATCTCGCTAATATTATTTTTATTACTAATGCTAATGTGTTTTGACCTCTGCATGTGCTCAAGGCCCCCACTACAGTTTCCGATACCCTCTGTGAAGATGGACATTGTCAAGTTCCTTTGCTGCTTCCTCATTCTTCAATGTATTTTTTTCCTGTCCCAGTCTGGAATGCACCCACATTCATTTGTTCATTTTTTTCCTTTTGACCAAATTATAAAAGCCTACATGGTCTATTTTGTGTTACAAGCTAGCTTTCAGAATCTGCTATCCCTTTTATCAATGTCCTTGTCATCCTTTGCTTTTAAAAAAAGTAAGCTTGCGGATTGTTAAGCTTTAATAATTTAGAATTCAACAGTTACAAACCTTCAGAGGCGTATATAGGAGGCGCGGCCTCAAAATGGCAGCCAAAGTCATCAAATACCCACACCATCTAGGCCATGCTCTCATTTAGCTCCTACCATCAGGAAGATCATACAGGAGCTTGTAAACTGTGCCCAACTGGTTCATACGCAGCAATCATCAGGCTCTTGAGAATGACGCAACACTAAACTCACAACGCTTAGCAACTATGATCTTCAATGGGCTGTTTTTTTTTGTTGCACTATGGACTTTGGTTTTCCACTATTATGGTTACCTAGTATGGTTATTAATTTATTGGATTATGATTATTACATATTTATCTGTGTATCATTGCATTAAAGTGCCCGTAAAGCTGCAGCAAATAGGCATTTCATTGTTTCAATTACCGTCATATATGACAATTAAATACTCCTGACTCTTCGTTTGATTCTCATAGCCTCAATTGGACCACTTTTCATATTGAGGTGTTTTGCCCGCATGCAACAAAGTATTCATGCACCAAGTATGTAATAAATTAGCTGTTAGTGGTTAGTTTTCCAAATTACAATACTGGACCCATACGTCATGCCTTCCTGTCTGCTTTATTCGGATAGACGAGCCAGAACTCAGATTAAACTAAATCACTGTCTCCAATCTTTCAAATAAATTCTACCATACTATGATCACCCTAAAGATCCTATAACTGTTAAATTATTAAGTAAGTCACTTTCATTATACTAGACCTGAAATAATCAGTTCCCTTGTTGGTTTCTTAGCACACTGAGTTAGTAACTCATCCCATATGCACGTCACATACTCAATAGTCGATCGTATTACTGCCAATTTGTTTTACCTCTGCACAGATGAACTTCCCCGCAAGACTATTATATTACCCTTGTCACACACACTAGAATTTCCTGATTTTTACTCTACAATATTATGTTTGGATGCATAATATACATCTCCATCAGCCCCTTGCGGTTCAGTAAGGGGCTGATGGAGATCAGAAAAAAATGAGGGTACAAGAAATTGACCAGTACGTTTCTAGAAACGAGGGGATGTGGAAATTTAAAAAGCAACAGACTATTCTGCTTCAGAGCAGGAAGGACCTAATAGATGTTAAAACTACCCAGTGTTGTGTTGGAGCAATGGGGACAAAGTGTTAACTTTGTCTCAAGAATTGGTAACCCGAAGTTGGAAATATTTACCATTTTGACACAGTAATATTATGGAGTATAAGGGAACTTTCTTCTCAATGAGGGCTATTTATATTTGTGACGTTTTTTTGAATGAGCTTTCACAAAGCAATTGGATATGTACTTGAGGACTGATATTTGCAGTTGTTGGGGGTGGGTTGGGGAGATGAGAATGAGCAAGTTATGTTGAACGATTTCCATAAGTCCTGTAAGATTTATGATTTGGCATCATGTTTATGAAAGGAACCTGGGAACAGGCTGACATAAACAGGGTTTGGAAGCCCTCAGTTGTCTGCAGGTACCGCTGGAATTTATCCAGCTAACCTGTACAAGTAATCTTCCTGTTGTTTGTCCAACTAGACTGCTTATCTACTAAAGCATTTGTTTAGAAGGTTATTTGGGGCTGACTGGGATAAATTCCAATTCCTGGTGCCATGGCTACCTTTCTAGGTAATTCACCCAATTAATCCTAAATACTTTTGTGGCAGACTGAAGATCTATTTCATTGTGAGAGGATTTGAGTTTAGGAGCAAGGAGGTCCTACTGTAGTTGCACAGGGCCCTGGAGAATGCACCTGGAGTATTATGTGCAATTTTAGTCTCCTAATTTGAGGAAGGACATTATTGGTATTGAGGGAATGCAGCGTAAGTTCACCAGGTTAATTCCTGGGATGGCGGGACTGACGTATGATGAAAGAAAGGGTCGACTGGGCTTGTAGTCGCTGGGATTTAGAAGGATGAGAGGGGATCTTATAGAAACACATCAAACTCTTAGAGGATTGGACAGGGTAAATGCAGGAAAAATGTTCCCGATGTTGGGGGAGTCCAGAGCCAGGGATCACAGTTTAAGAATAAGCAGTATTTAAGACTGAGATAAGGAAAATCTTTTTCACCCAGAGAGTTGTGAATCTATGGAATTCTCTGCCATAGAAGGCAGTGGAGGCCAATTCACTGGATGTTTTCAAGAGAGAGTTAGATTTGGCTCTTTGGGCTAAGGAATTCAAGGGATATGGAGAAAAAGCCGGGACGGGGTACTGATTTTGGATGATCAGCCATGATCATATTGAATGGAGGTGCTGGCTCAAAGGGCCAAATGGCCTACTCCTGCACTTATTTTCTATGTTTCTATTTGGTTCCAGTATCCATTAATTTAAGGATTAGAGGTTGATTTGCATTGACCATGACATTTTGGAACATATTTAATCACAAACAGAGCAGGATTAAATTTGATAGCTCTCACAAACAGGCCAGGAAATTGCATTATATTGTTAACCTGCATTTGTTTATTGCAGTACACATGGTACATCAACTTTCTGCTTGCTATTCATTTCAATGATCTCTGCAGTCAGCAAGAATGAATTGCTGTTTTTTTTCTGGCTGAGTGAACACTACCTTAATATTATCAGTGTCCAGATCTGATTAAAGCTAACTTGTACTGCTGAAAGCCACCTTGCATTTCTTCAAGAGTTGCATTGAGGGTGCAGTTAATGCTGCTTGTTTTGTAGGAAGTGAAATTGTGAAAATAACACAACCTTGCAAACAGCGGGTTCCGCAGATTTCAAAAGTTGTTTAGGAGGCTGTGGTGGAAATGTTGCAAAGTTGGAAAGGTGTTCTATATCCCAAGAAAGGAGAGTTGAAGACAGTAGGAACAAATGTCTGTGGAGATAGGTCATCAACTGGACTCGTGCCCTGATGATGTGCATGTTATGTAAAAAGAAATTTAAAAGATCTCACTTGAGCAGCCTGAGTTACCAAATGTGTCATTGAATGTTTTTGCTATCAGTTGCAAATGTTGACTCAGATGCTGTTTAATTCACTGCAGCACCATAAGTTGCATACTATTATTAATTGTCAACCATGTCCTTTGCCTAAACTTTGCATCACCCTCATACACTCAGCATTGCTACAAAATTGTCCGCCACATTTTGTTCCTTTTACATAGTACCTATATCAGCCACTTAATTCAAATGGATCACCCAATTACCAGGCAAGATGAAAGTACTATTGGCTTGGTTGTGGATAAGATTATCAAGCTCTACTGTATCTCAGCAATATTGCAGTCAGTAACTCACAACAGATTACTGCAATAACTGAGGTGCCATTCAGTAGGATCCATGGGGCAGGAGTCTGCCGACCCCCCAGCCTCTTACCCAGCCACGCTTATGAAACTCTTGCCAGCACCACCAGCCAGTGAACATTGCTGTTAATCCCAAGATCGTGCAGTTCACAACTCAGATTACCTGTTTCTTCTGACTTTCTTGGTCATCCTCCAGGACCTTGTGTAGAGCACTGAGAATGAATCGCCTTCTACCAGCATGCTGCACCTACATGGCAAGCAAGGACAGGCAAAGTCATATGGCAAGCAGTCACAACCGAAGGACACAAGGGTGATTAGTTCCAGTTTATATGTGTAGAATGTAAGTTCATTTATAAATTAGGATTTATAAATCCTTCATCCTTCTCCCTTGTCCATTACTTTGTATGACCACTGTTTAATCTCCCAGTCATGCTGCATTGCAGGAGGATTGTTTATGTATCTGCCTGTCTGAGGCAATTCGTTTGGGCAGAAGCTTTGCATTCAGAATTAACCATTTCAGCACTCATTGCACCTTTTACGGTGTAATCTCATAGTAAAGTATCAGATTCTCACTGAATCAAACAAATATTGCACTTTGGATTTTTCTAACTTCCTGCATTCCATTTCTCCTTGTGATGCTCTCGGGTAAACCTTTAGTCATTGCTCCTCACGAATCTTTCTTTCCTTGGTTCACTTCCTGTTTCTGTCTTTGAAGCTCTGAGGGGTAGGTTGCTATTGTTGTGAGAAAGTAAAAAAACACTCAAATGTTAGTGGGAACTGAAAGGAAAGGCTGCTGCTGTTCGATTTTGGACTCAAATGTTTTTTCAAAGACTTGATGGTGAACAGTTGGTAAGATGTTAAGTAGCAACACAAATTGGTGAAGGTGGCTGAAATCCAGACTGAATCATTATCAGCAGGACAAAGCTAATCTTAGTTTTGCCAACAAATCATGGAGAGATTGGTCCAAATATTCCAAAGGAAAGGCTATCTGCAATTTAACTTTTTCTCACCTGAGTTGCTATCTGATCTGTTTTTTTCCAAAATGAAACACAGAACTTTATATTTCTAGCAACTGCAGTATTTGTAGAGAGAAGGGTGATGTGAGAATTTTGGGATTTTTTGGAAACCTGGCAATATGAGTTTTAGAGTCATATATACAGCCTGAAAATAGGCCCTTTGGCCCAACTTATCCATGCTGACCAAGACGCCCCCTCTAAGCTAGTCCTGTTTGTCTGTTATTGCCCCTATTCCTCTAAACCTTTCCTAACCATGTCCCTATCCAAATGCATTTTTAAATATTGTTATTTTACCTGCCTCAGCGACTTCCTCTGGCAGCTTGTTTCATACACCCATCATACTCTGTGTGGAGAATATTGCCCTTCAACTTCCTAATAAATCTTTTCCCTCGCACCTTAAATTTAAGCCTTCTAGTTATTCATTCCCCTACCTTTGGAAAAAGACTGTGCAATCACCCTATCTTTGACCCTCCTGCGCACCCTGAGAGCAACAAGGACGTGTAAGGATCTGTCTTGCTTTTGCTTGCTTCCCGTTTAATTCCTGGGTTTCTGCAGGCCTGACAAACCCAGAAAGGAGGAGTTCAAAATAAAACTGAATAAAAGTTAAGGGGGTTAACTTCACAAGGTTTGATTTGCCTACTGTTCTTCACCTGCCTCCTAACCTCCCCTCCCCCCCCCCCCCCCCCCCCCACCTCCCCACCTCTTCCTGAATATGGAATTGAGAAATTGAAACTGGGCTGTTGTCTGGTTTGAAAACTGAAAGAAAGGTTTTCCTTCCCTGCTTCAGCCTCTTCATCTGGAATGGAATGGTGTTGGAATAGGCCAGGTGTGAAAGCCCCTTATCACCTCCCTTGTTTTAGATGTCACTCCTTCATTGGAACTTGTCACTCAGCGTGGAGCAGTATGGTTGTTTTAACCTTGTATTGTACTTGATTGTTGGTAATTGCTTTTGGAAAGTATGTGACTTGTAAAATTTCTTGAAGTGCCAGAATTTATTTTTGGTTACATTTGCATCATTGCTGTTTGTGCTGCAAATGTACCGAACAGTAAATCTAGGCTCAAAAATTAATGAAGCTTGTCCTAGTCAACAGCATTAAATATCAGATAGAAAAGGGAGACCAATTAGTTTGTCTAGAAAAATTAGATGAAATGAGAATGTAGAGTATATCAAGAGCACAATATTATTCTTTATACATGCTTATAAATGCTTAATTGGAATATAGTATGCTTATATATGCTTAATTGGAATATAGTAATAATACTTTATGTATGGGGACTGAGTGTCAGATCGCATTGCTGAAATATTGCAGACAACTTGGAAAAGGTTGATGACTTGATTTCCAAAAATGTATTACAGTAATTTGAATTATGTAATGGAGTATGTCTTTACCAGAAAAACGCGTGAAAATGCCAACTTTTAATTTTTGCAAAATATTATGATAGCTTAGAATTAGCTATAACCAAACAGAAGTAGACAGAGTCAAATTTCTGACATAAAACGTGGTCTAATTCACAGGAATTAAAGTCTGCTAAGCAAAAAGAAGCAAATTACAACATTTTAATTTTGTTAAATTGAAATGGGCTCATAAAGTAACTCATACTTGTTTTTCAAACATCTTTGCACTTCAACATTTCTCAGCAGCTTTGTAAATTGTGATGCAAGTTAGGTTTAAGTTTCACTGACGCCAGGCAACCTTTGGTATTTCATCCAGATGGCCAGTCCTTATCCATGAGCCGAAATGTTCTATGTCCAACTTCCAAAACGCATATTTTCTTGCAGGATTTATTAAATAGTGATCTGGAGCAAAAATTCAGGTCGTTTATCTCTGTCAACCAAGTATGGTGATTGTGGCAGAAACTCAGGTGAAGAAATATTATTGAAATCACGTGTAGAAGCATGGTTTGATTTTGTATGCAGAAGCATACAGCTGTTTGTGCTTATTTCTGTTTTTACGATGGTAATAATACAATAGTTGCACTACTGAATAGTCCTTACTGAATTATAATTGGATGGTGCTTGTGACCATTCTCCTTAAAGTCCTGAGGACCTTTTTGACATTAATATATACAGTACAAATGAAAAATTATCAGATTATATAATCATTTGGCAGGTGTGCATTATCATATTTGTTGAAGATAGAAAACATGATGGTTTGAACCACTTCACCCGATACATATGTCCTCTGGGTTTTCATTCCCCTACCTTGGGTAAAAGGCTCTTGCATTCACCCTATCTATTCCCTTTATGATTTTATAAACCTCTATAATATCACCCCTGAGCCTCCTGTGCTCCAAGGAATAAAGTTGTAACCTGCCCAACCTCTCCCGATAGCTCAGCCCCTCAAGCCCTGGCAACATCCGTGTAATCTTCTCTATACTCTTTCCAGCGTAAAGTCATCCTTCCTGTAGCAGGTGACCAAAAAGGAACACAGTACTTCATTTTGCACAACTGTAACATGAAATCCCAACTTCAACCCTGAATGCTGTGACTCATGGCCAGTGTACCAAAAGCCTTCTTTACCACCCTATCTACCTGTAATACCACTTTCAAGGAACTATATCTGTAGTCCTAGATCCCTCTGCTCTTTGTCACACCCCAGGGCCCTCCATTTACTCTAAAGATCTTGCCCTGGTTTGATTTCTCAAAATGCAACAATAGACAATAGGTGCAGGAGTAGGCCATTCGGCCCTTTGAGCCAGCACCGCCATTCAATGTGACCATGGCTGATCATTCTCAATCAGTACCCCGTTCCTGCATTCTCCCCATACCCCCTGACTCCGCTATCCTTAAGAGCTCTATCTAGCTCTCTCTTGAATGCATTCAGAGAATTGGCACTTCTCACTTATCTGCATTACACTCCATTAGCCGTTCCTCAGCCCACGCCAAGCTGATCAAGAGTCTGCTATAATTTTTGTAGGAAAATAACTGCAGATGCTGGTGCAAATCGAAGGTATCACAAAATGCTGGAGTAACTCAGCAGGTCAGGCAACATCTCTGGAGAGCAGGAATGTGTGACATTTCGGGTCGAGACCTTTATTCAGACTGCTATAATTTTTGATAACCAATTTCACTATTTCTGCCTTATTAAAGCGTCTCACCAGAATGAGGATTGGAAAAAAGTGTCAGGATTTTTTTATGCCAGGTATTGGGAAGATGTGCCCGGCCTAATGAGGTTGCTTGTATGTCAGGCTTGATGCTGGAAGTAATGGCCTGGGAAAGGGACTTGGGAGCCATTGCTTTAAAGTTAAAGAGTAAACACAGTTGATTTATTAGATTAATTTCCTGTCATAATGTAGTGATTGTTACCAGTCAACAAAATAATGTAGTGGTTGTTATCAGTTTTTAAAAAATGGACATTTGATCTCGAGGTGAAACCTGGTGTTTATTTTTAGGTCAAATTATGTTGAGTAGGTATTTTATAATTTGGAGTTCAGGTAATCTTTCCATTTGATTTTATTTTGGATTTTGTTAGATAAGAATATCTTGTGCCCTAACTAGGAACTTTACATGATGAAATTTCTCTTGGAATTTTAGTTGGTTACTTTGTACAATCTTCCTGAACTGGTCTCAGTAAAGTTGATTATTTAACTTACAAAAATTAACAATGGAAACCTCTTTCAGAATTTGGAACTCTTATTTGAACTTAAAATATTTATCTGGAGTACACCTTTCAAATGGATGAAGTAAAAATACTGCAAATTAGAATCACAATATTAGTAGACTTGAATCTTTAAATAATTATGATCCCAGTATATCGGAAAATTTTGGGGAAACCTTAATTCCTTTTCTCTCACTCTGTCTCTCTTTTTCAGATATGCGATAGAATGCAAAACCTGCATGTGTGTAAAGCAGATCTTCTCTTCAAACAATGAGGAGTACAAGGTAAATAATTTTTTCAATTCAATTTTACTCCATGTATTACTTAATGGCATTTCTGTTTGGTTTGCAGTTCATTTCTTTCAACTTGAAAAAGATAACATGTTAAAAATATATAATTTTAGTTCATATTTTTGTATATTGTGTACTTGGGAGCTACCAGCCACCCAGAGCAGAAAAATAAATAATTCACCTAATTGTTGGAAAATAATTTGGGATGGGAACAGTTTTTGGATGTTGGAAAGTTAGCCAACTGTACAGTGGCACCCATGATGAAGAAAGGCCTGAAATTTCCATGAAAAGTTGATGGATTTCATGCCTTTTCAAGTGAAAAAGTGCAGTTTTGCCAAAAAAAGGCAGCAAAGATCAGGACTCACTAACAGGGAGTGTCGATCCTCAGAAAGGTTATGTTGCAGTGTTATTAATGTTCATTCTCTTTTGATCCCCGGAATGATTCATGGCCTCTGAAAGTAATCACTCAGCCTCTTATTTAAACGTTTGGTTTTAAAGGAACAACTCAATCAACAACAGTATTAATCAATTGGTTGAATTCGAGGTATTTAATATTTGCCTGTATTTGACACAGCTCGCATCAGTATTTGGCCTATCAGAATTTTTAATTAGTTTTTGAAAAAGGTTGCCTGAATCTTATTTTATTCTGTTTATTCATAGGGTTCTAGAGTGTGAAAATGGGCTTGTTGGCCCATTCTCCACATGCCAGTGATCAAACACGATCGCTCTATATGATGATCCAATGTTCTAGTTCTTTGTCAGTAGCCTTTGTCGCCAAACCAAAAACACAAAGTGCTGAGTACCTCAGTGGGTAAGGCGGCATCTGAGGAGGATATGGCTGGGTGACATTTCGGGTTGGAACTCTTCTTCAGACTGAAGATGTTGCCTCTCCCGTTGAATTACTCAAACACTTTATGGATTTTTTTTGGTAAACCAGCATCTGCAGTTCCCTGTGCCTCCAGCCATCATCACCATGGCACTTGAAGTGCTCATCTAAGCCTTAAATATTGATGAGTATCTGCCTACACCATCTCCTTATTCAGTGTGTTCCAAATTTCAATCACCCTCTGAGTGGAAAAACATTCCCCTGAAAATCCTACACTAAATTTCCTCCATCTTACCTTAAGTCAGGCCTCTGATCTCAGGGATGATTGGGTTAATGTATGAGGAGTGTTTGATGGCTCTGGGCCTGTACTCATGGGAGTTTAAGAAGGATGAGGGGGATCTCATTGAAATCTACTGGACAATGAAAGGCCTAGATAGAGTGGATATGGAGAGGATGTTTTCAGTATTGGGGAGTCTAGGCCCAGGGAATGCAGCCTTTGGATAAAAGGACATACCTTTAGAATGAAAAGGAGGAATTTCTTTAGCCAGAGGATGAAACTGTGGAATTCATTGCCACAGACAGCTGCAGCGGCTGGGTTTTTAAAAAAAGCGTCGATTGATAGATTCTTGATTTGTAAGGGCATCAAAGGTTAAGGGGAGAATGAGGCTGTAAGGGAAAAGTAGAGCAACCATGATTGAATGGCAGAGCAGATTCAATGGGCCAATTGGCCTAATTCTGTTCCTATGTCTTTTGGACTGTGATCCTAAAAATCTGCTAAGGGGAGATATTCTCTTGTTTGCTTTCAGCAATGCTTTCGAGCTCACATCAGGATTTTAAGAAAAAGTTCCTGACAATTTCCCATCAGTCGTTTTAATACAAAGCAAATCACGAGTTATGGTTGTCTACGTTAATGGCTTACATGGTACATTTTAAGTCTGGCTGTATGTGCTCAGTTATCCAGTGGATATTCTGGGTCTTATAAAGTTGATATAACAAAAGTACTTTCAGTTTTTTCATGGTAATTTTGTTGCATTGCCAAGACAGTGAAATAATGTAACTTGACAAAGCTAAGTACATTTATCTATCAGCGTTAGATGTGGCCAAGGACTTCCTAACAAACAAGCTGATAAATTTCTAATATCCTCGAAAAAATGTTTGCAATTATCTACTGTCAAATACTTGCATACTCACCCCCGCACACACACAAAAGGCAATCTTAAGCAGAAAACAGTGAATAAAATCAATTTGTGTTCCCCATTTACGATATAGCTGACAATACAACATTGGGGAGGGTATGGACAGGTGTTGGTATGGGTTGGAATCCTTCTTCAGACTGATTGGAGTAGGGCAAGAGAAAGCTGGAAAAGAGAAGCGGGTGTGGGACAAGCCTGGCACATGATAGATGGCTATAGGTGAGCCTGTATTATAGTTGATTCACGTTCAAGAGTAATTAATTGTATGCTCTGATCGGTAGTCGTTGCCAGCAGTGTCTTCGTGTCGTGGATTATCAAGAAGAGAAAACCACAGAACTGGCACTTGCGATAGGTTCTATGAGCAGCAGAAGGTGAATCACTTTGCAATACCCCATGGACAGGAATGGTGTCTCATAAAATCAACTGTCTTCATTGCTTCACTCAGATTGCTCTCTCCCTGTCTATCACATTGTATCTGCCAGTCTTCTTCAGTCAGCTGGCACATCACAACACTCCTGTCTTGTTGAGCTGAAGGGTATTCATAATCTGCTTCTGTGCCCTGCCTGTCCAATGTTGATCTCTTCAATTTGGCTGGCACAAAACCTTATAAACAAGTCGTGTGCCAGCTGCAACCTCTGCTTTCTTAGTCTGTGTCAAACTAGACTAAGTTTAATCCTCCCCTCTGCAACGTATCTGTCGGTATACATGGACTCAAATGAATAAAATGTCTGCTGGAATATATTTTACGACTTCACGTGTGACCTTGAATTCAAAATTGTTATTTTTTCTCGCATACTGATTGTGCTTCAAAGAGTGTAATTTATTCAATAATGTTAAGCAAGTGCTCAATGCTTCTCAGAAAAGGGGCAAGCTGCATAACTTTTAGTGTCAAGCCTGTAATCAGTTTGACTGAGAAAACAGACCATGCTGTAAATTCAGAGTCAACCATGTCACTGTTTATATGTTCAGACCTCAGGAGATTAGAGTTCTGGTCACGATGACCTGATCTGAAAATGTCTTTCAAGCCCTTATACTGAAAGACAATATGTATGCTGCTTTTCTCAACCGTTCAGCAAATGTATTCTAATATCCCTTTGTTGTGTTTAAAAAAAACCATTAATCTCAAATTGGATTAGCAGATTTGCATTAATTTCCCCCAAACCACAAAAATTAAAGTTTATAATGAATGTTGTGTTTTATGTTGTGTAGGAAAATAACTGCAGATGCTGGTACAAATCGAAGGTAGATTTGTGTTTTATGTTGATATCTCAGCACATTATTTGGATGGGTTTATTTATTGTGACTGTATTTGTACCAAATTTGGATATGCAATTAAGAATAAATTGAGGTACAAAGGTCAAGAAATTTAGACTAGAGGTGCAGCACAGAAACAAGCCCTTCGGTCCACCGAATTCGTGCCAACCAGCGACCAACCTGTACATTAACCCGACGGACTATTTACAATTTTTACTGAAGCCAATTAACCTACAAACCTGTACGTCTTTGGAGTGTGGGAGGAAACGAGCACCTGGCGAAAATCCACAAAGTCACAGGGAGAACGTACAAACTCCATTCAGACAGCACCCGTTTGTCAGGATCGAACCTGGGTCTTTGTCACTGTAAGGCAGCAACTCTACCGCTGTGCCACTGTGCCACCCTCCAAAATGTTCCGAACAAGTTTGTACATGTAAATATAAGTTACTCATTTCTTAAGAAGCGGTTATACCCTTCATCTATTTTATCAAGTTTGTTTCTTGGTAAGCTGCTTTGGAAGGTTAGAGCAAATGGAATTCAAGGAGAGCCAACCGACTGGATAGAAAATTGGCTTCATGGAAGGAAGCAGAGAGTAATGGTGGAAGGTGGTTTTCAGACTGGAGGCCTGTGACTAGTGGTATGCCTCAGGGTTTGGTGCTGGGCCCATTGCTGTTTGTCATCTATATCAATGATCAGGATGAGAATGTGCTAGGCATGATTAATAAATTTTCCGATTACACTGAAGTGGGTGGTATTGTAGATAGTGAAGATGGTTGTCAAACATTGCAGCAGGATCTTGTTCAGTTGAACAAGTGGGCTGAGGAATGGTGGTTGGAGTTTAATACACAGATGTGCGACGTGTTGCATTTTGGGAAGTCTAATCAGGGCAGGACCTACACAGTGAATGGCAGGGCTCTGTGGAGTGTCGTAGAGCAAAGGGATCCAGGAGCGCAGGTATCTAGTTCCTTGAAAGGGACGTCACAGCTAGATAGGATGCCCAAAAAGATTTCTGGCACATTGGCTTTCATGAGTCAGAGTATTGAGTATAGACGTTGGGAGGTCATGTTCCAGGACATTGCTGGGGCCACATTTGGAATATTATGTTCGGTTTTGGCCACCCTGTTATTGGAAAGATGTTGTTAGAGGTTGTGGTGTGGAGAGGATTTAGTAGGATGTTGCCACGGTTCGAGGGCCTGAGCTATAGGGAGAGTTTGAGCAGGCTTGGACCTTATTCCTTGGAGCACAGGAGGATGATGGGTGATCTTATGGAGGTGTATAAGATCATGAGAAGGTTAAATGGGGTAAATGCAGTCTTTTACCCAGAGTAGAGCAATCAAGAGCCAGAGGACATAGGTTTCAATTCAGTTTGATTTATTGTCACGTGTATCGAGGTACAGTGAAAAGCTTTTGTTGCTTGTGTTTAAGGTGAAGGGGGGAGGGGGGGGGGGGGAGAGATTTAATAAGAATCTGAGGGGTAACTTTTTTACACAAAGGGTGGTGGGTATATGGAATAAGCTGCCAGAGGAGATAGCTGAGGCATTGTTTGATAAACATTTGGACAGGAACATGGATGGGAAAAGTTTGGAGGATTATGGGGAAAATGCAGGTAGGTGGGACTAGTGTAGATGGGGCAAGTTGGTTGGCATGGGCAAGTTGGGCCGAAGGACCTGTTTCCACTCCGTATGACTCTCTGACTCTTCTCTACCAAAATTGTGCTCCGAGGAGATTGGTTTTTCGGACTTTCATTGGTTTGAGCTGCTTGGTAAATTTGTCACCAGAACCATTCTGTATAAACTTGTTAGATGTAAATGGGATTAAAAATAACTGGAACATTTGGGGAAAGATAGCAGCCTGCTTTGCTTTCAGTAGATTACTGATATTAAAATTAAGAAGTGATTTTAAAATAGAAAATGGCTGACCTAATGCATAACATTGGCGTTATCCATCTGCTTTCCAATTTTCTTTGTAATATTTACTGAAACTATTTGTTTCTTATTTGTAGCAATTGAGTAATGAAATGCTGTACAAACTAGCATATTGTATCACTATTCCAGGACTTGTTTTACCCAGTGGTTCAGGCTTGTGCAACACACATCTTGACTGATTTATTCACAAAATGCTGGAGTAGCTCAGCAGGTCAGGCAGCATCTCGGGAGAGAAGGAATGGGTGACACTTCTTCAGTGTGAAGAAGGGTCTCGACCCGAAACATCACCCATTCCTTCTCTCCCGAGATGCTGCCTGACCTGCTGAGTTACTCCAGCATTTTGTGAATAAATCGATTTGTACCAGCATCTGCAGTTATTTTCTTACACATCTTGACTGGTCTGCTTTAAGCGAAGGCTTTTAATCTGTGTTTTTGGATATTGCTGAAAACATCAGTTTCAGAAATGTTATGCCTTGCTTGACTACACTAGTTTTGTCGGTGATTTTTAAAAAATGAGCGGTGATAGAAAATGTGCTCCATGGAACAAATTGGGACCATGTTTGTTCATCAATTTGTAAACAAATTTGTAACAAATTGCAATAATTTAGCACTGAATTTATGCTAACACTGGTTTGAACTGGTTCCTCATCTGTGTTCTTGATATCTTAGATTTAGGCACAGGTTTCTTGGATGAAACTGGTTGGCTTGTTCTGCTGGCACAAATTGATTACAAAAAAAATTCCAGTGCTCTGGGGGAAAAGTTTTCTTTTTGATGTAAAGCACAAGATTTTGTTCATTTTCTTGGCGTTTCATTTAAATACACTCAAAGCAAAAATGTGCTTTCATAGCTCAAAGTATAAACCGAATGGAAAACAGTTGCAGTAAAAGATTCTGGTATCAGAATATTCTGACTACTTCACTGTGATTTTTGTTTTTACTATTATTTTAATGACAACAAAACTAATATAAGCCGGTACTCAAGCTGGAACATTTTATGTTTTTGCCGTTTTATAACTACTTTTCGCCAATTTGTTTTTGTTTTCACTTTATTCAACAGGGTTTATTGGTCCATTTCTATAAAGGCGAACCAATGGCAATCAGATGAGTTTGAAATGTTAACCTCTTTCTCATATCCTGGTTTTAGTGTATGGAAGGAATTGCTGGTATTTAGCAAGCACATGATGGTGAGGTGGGAGGTGGGGGAGTGCAATTCTGCTGTTCAAGGGTTGCAATGTGAAATGGCAGTCTTCAGTTTAGCTCAAACTTGTTTGGCTACATTGTTTATTAAGACTTAATATGATGATTTGGTGCTTGTGGAATGCATTTCAGTACTTCAGGAGTGCAATGCATACAATTCTCCCAGTCATTATTTTAACTGGTTGGAATGTAACTCAAAGCATGAACTGGAGTGAGCAAAGTAATTCTCTGCTGTCACATATGCATTTAGTTCCAATATGTGTTTTACATTGAAGCATCTTGATCAATATGTGAACTGCAGATTAGTTTTCATTAATTTTTCCGTGGGTAATTTCATTTCATTACACTTTTTTATTGGGTAATTCAAAGTATTTTCCCAACCAGAGTTTTGATTGGGAAAACATGCCAGACACCCAGCAAATATAAATTTTGAATTTGATTTTCTAGGCAGGCAAGACTCCAAGTTAGAAGGACAGAATAGAAAATGTTATCCTTTATATGGAGAGACATTTGGTCAGTAACACTATGCCTTTGTGATGCCTATCATATCTTCCTCTTTGGATCTGGAGGTTTTAAATTACAAGGAAAAGTGGAAAAATACAGATAAATCATTGGACCTTGTGACATATTACCTTCAACAATGGATTACCAGCCATGACTGTTACTAAGTGCAGGAAGGATTCTGGTAATGACCCAGCCTTGAAACTGGAACATGACAACGTTTAAAAAAAGAAAAGATTATAGGAATTAACAACCATAAAAGGTAGGCTCCAGAGGTTATGTTTGGGTATTAGAATTCACGGGCAACCCACATTTGGAGAATGGCTTTCGGTTATAACAAAAAAAAACATACAGGTATTGGAAAGGCTGGTGAGACCAGCAATAAGTGCAAATAGGATCAGTTGGAGAACAGCAAATGGAACATTGGAATATTAGATGAATTAGAGTGACATGGTGGCACAAAAGTAGTGCTGCATCCTCACAACTACAATAGCCAGTTTGATCTTGATCTCTGTTATGATCTATGCGGAATTTGCATTTTTCTCCTTTTGACCACATGGGTTTCTTCTGATTTTTGCCATTGTCACCACATCTTAAGATTGAATGCTACTGTTTTATAAAAGCAAAAGGGCAATATCAGAAATCTAACCCACTGAACAGTTCTATAAACCTAAAGTCTAAAATCTGACCCCATTCAAGCCATACAATATTTTACATTTACCTCGATTTTGGTCAAAGTAAAAATAAAGTTTGAAAAACGCATTTCACATTTTGTACATGCCAACCATTCTTTCTGTAATGTGCTTCAAAGTCAGGTCAAGCCCCCTGGGTTGGAAAAGGTCAGGTTGAGTTGATTCAGAATGTGTAAGTTAGATTGGTGTACCACTATAAATGAGTTGGCGAAGCTGGCAGACCGATTACACTCCAAACTTCTGGAAATGTAAGATTTCTGGACAATTCCTTCGTTTCGACAGTTGGATTTTGGACATTGCATTTGCAGTTTCTTTCTGATTACAAGTCTTCCCCTGGTTATGAATGTGAGACTTGTGGACATGTTGTGCACATGAACAAGCATGTGGGGCACTGGTGGGGTGAATGGAGATGGAGATGGATTTGATGGTGCTGCGGGGCTCCAGCCATTCTTTTGCAGGAATGAACAATTCTCAGGAGTAGAACCCTGCCATAAGCTGGGGACGCCCTATATTTAGGGCAAAGTGACTGGGATATGGAGAGGAACCCTGGTCTTTTACTGCGGACTGGCATGAAATCCATTCAAAAAATGCTATAAGATTTCATTTTTAGGAGATGACCAATGTAGCTAAATTATTCTCCTGTGTTTGCAAGGAGCAGTTAATTAGTGGGTGATACTTTCACTTTTTCCTTGAGCTGGCTAATAAAATGATGACCCTATATTGAATACACATAGAAAGGGCTAAGAGGTGGAGGTTGGAAAATTATCAGTCTGTAGCCTTCCAATTCTCTGCTGCAAAACCAAACCATGTGGAATACACCACCCTGACAAAGAAGGCAGCACAATACGCTGGAGTAACTCAGCAGGTCAGGCAGCATCTTGGAGAGAAGGAATGGGTGACATTTCGGGTCGAGACTCTTCTTCGGACTGATGATGGGTCACATCAGTCTGAAGAAGGGTCTCAACCTGAAACGCCACCCATTCCTTCTCTCCAAGATGCTACCTGACCTGCTGAGTTACTCCAGCATATTGTGATGCCGTTGAATTGTACCAGCATCTGCAGTTATTTTCCTACACACCCTGACAAAGGAAATCACTTTTGCTAGTTAACAATTCAAGAATCAGTTCCTGAGCAATGTAGAAGGCTAGGTCAACAGCAGGTTACTTTGACATTTATTTCTCAATTATTGTAAAGTCGGTGATAAATTGCAACAATGAGAGTAGGTTCATAATTAGTTTTAGCCCTTTCATGTACATGTACGTTTAAACAAAAAAAAGTTTGTTTTGTGGGAGAAATCTACTTGTGAATAATCCCCTCCAATGGCAGTCAGCGAAACATGTGTGGTCATTTCAATAGCTGGATTTTTAGCTACATAAATCGCTTTGAATTTGGTAAGCAGAGCAAGGACTAATATTAGAAAGAGTTAATGGACTTCATGGATTTCTTTTCCTCCATTAAATGTGGTTATTATTCCAAAGATTTTTTGTGCGATGTTACACATTTTCACATTTTGGAGTTCTTGGAGTGTTATCTGATTTTGCTTTTCCTGACTTGGGCTACCAGTGCAAATAACTGTTGTTTCATGTTAGGGCAACATGACCCAGCAAATATTTCTTCTATCACAAATGAAAGAGTGACGTTTCCAGGCTAGGGTTTGCAGTTGCTGTGGTTTTTTTCTGTGGATTGAATTGAAATGTAGTTATGATGAACTAACCCCAATTGATTGCAATTCATTGAGCATTTAAATGTGGGAGTATATTGGTTCGACTTCTTTTCAGACCTGCATTTTAAATTTGCTTTCCACTCATTTACAAGTGAAGTTCAAGGTCTAGGGGTCATTCTAACTAATGATTAAAGGAAGAATTTACACTGAGCAGAATTGTGGAGCAAGGCAGACTTCCAAATTTTTTACATCATCATATTCTGATTTACAAAGAACAGCAAAGGATTGTAAAAATGAAAAAGGACGGTCCTTCAACATATAATTGAGGGCTTTGTGCATAATTAAGAGGCTTCAGAGGGTTGTGGGTTAAGAGTTTGCAGATCCTCAGTCAGCCTGCCAAGGTCAAGTTAACAGCTCCTTGGCGCACTGGTAAATTGTGCTTAGAAATTTAATCCATGCTGAGGAAGTTCTACATTTCCAGAGGTGCTCTCTTTTGGATGAGAAATAAATTGAGCCATAGTCTGCCCTCTCTGTGGATGTTAAGGTCTGCATAACACTTGTTTGATCAGGGGAATTATCCTTGCTGAAATAGCAAATATTTAACCCTCAATCAGCAGCAGTAAAACAGAATATCTGGTTATTATGACATTGCTGTTTGTGGGAATTTTTTGAGTGCATGTTAGCTTCTGCATTTCCTTAGGTGCACCCGTGATGAGATAGTATATATTAGTTTTGGTATTGTTTTATTATGGTCACATGTTCCGAGATACATTATCTTTTTGTTTGTGTGCTACTGAATTTTAAATGAGATAATATTATACAAGAGTATAATAGATAGTGCAAAGTGAAAAATACCAGAGTGCAAAATATAGTTTTGCAGTATTATAGTTCCAGAGGAAATAGTCCAATGTCTGCATTGAGATAGGTTGGAAGATCAGAATTACAGTCTAGATTATGGGAGGATCATTCAGTAGTCTGATAACAGGGGAATAAGTTGTTTCTGAGTCTGCTGGTATGTGCTTTCGAGCATTTGTATCTTTTGCCAATAGGGAGAGGGGAGAAGATGGAATGACCAAGTAGGAAAAGGTCCTTGATTATGTTGACTGGTTTCCCAAGGCAGTGTGAAGTGCAGATGGACTGGGCTACATCTACAGTACTCTACAATTTCTTGTTATCTTGGACAGAGCTGTTCCCAAACCAAGCTATGATGCAATCTAAAAGGGCACAAAGTTATGCAGTTACTCAGTAGGTCTGGCAGCATCTCCGGAGTACATGGATAGGTGACGTTTCAGGTCAGGGCTCTTCTCCAGTCTGAAAAAGGGACTGATCTGAAACGTTACCTATTAATATTCTCCAGAGATGCTGCCTGACCCACCGTGTTACTCTAGTACTTTGTGTCCTTTTGTGTAAACCAGCATCTGCTGTTCCTTATTTATTTATTTAGCAGCACTGTAATGCATCCTGATAAAATGGTCTCTATGGTGTGTCTGCAGAAGTTGGTAAGAGTAATTCGGGACATGCCAAACTTCCTTAGTCTTCTGAGGAATGAGAGGTGTTTGTCTGCTTTTCTGGCCATAGCTTCGGATGGTTGGTCCAGGACATGTTGTCGACGATATTTATGCCTCAGAACTTGAAGTTCTCGACCATTTTCACTTTGGTACCATTGATGTGATGGGGGCATGTACATCACGCTTCCTGCAGTCAATAACTAGCTCCTTTGTCTTGCTTGTATTGAAGGAGAGCAATTGGTCTTGGCACCATGTTACTGACCCCTCTGTTTCATTCCTTCTTTAAGATCAAGCCCATTTAAGTTTTGTTATTTGCAAACCTGTAGATGGAGTTACAACAGAATTTGGCTACAGAGTTATGAGTGTATACGATACATTATACACTGTATAGCGAGTATAGTAAGGGGCTGTGAACGCATTTTTGCAGGGGACTGGGATTGAGAATTATTGCATAGAATGTATTGTCACGTATCCTCACTGATTGTGGTTAATGGGTAGAAAGTCAAGGATCCAGTGGCAGAGGGGGGAGCAAATTCCTAGGTCCAGGAGTGTGAAGGTGAGATTGGATGGGATTATGATGTTGAAGGCAGTGCTAGTCAATGAAGAAGAGTCTAACATAGGTGGCCTTGTTATCTAGGTGGTCCAGGGATGAGTGCAGGGCCAGGGCGAAGGTGTCTGTTAAGGTCTTTTTTATCTGTACTTTCTCTGTAATTGTAATAGTATAATTCTGTAACACCATATTCTGCACTCTGGTATTTTACTCTTTAATCTGTTGTACTTGTGTGTGGCTTGATTGTACACCTGTACAGTATGATTTGAAACAAAGGTTTTCACTGTCTCTTGGTCCACATGACAATAATATACCAATAGTCAAAAGGTCGCACATAATGTTGGTGCCAAATGTAGAGGCAAAAATAGGTCATTATGCCTTGTTTTAGCTTGATTCCAATCCACTGTCTTTTTGGGTATGGTTTACCAATTAACCCATAAACCTGGACGTCTTTGGAGTGTGGGAGAAAACTGGAGATCCCGGAGAAACCCATGCAGGTCACGGGGGGAAAGTACAAACTCCTTATCGACAAGCACCTGTAGTCAGAATCGAACCTGGGTCTCTGGCGTGTAAGGCAGCAACTCTACCGCTGCGCCACCATGCTGCCCTTGTCTGCCTTGCCAGATTGGACCATGTCAAATGATGTTGAGATCCATTGTCAAGGTTCTTTGCATCTCAGAGCACCAGTTTACCACCCACCTTTGCTGGTCAATAACATTTCTATTGAAACCAACAGCATTTGATAAAAACATCAACTGCATCAGCCACATGTTTGTACAACAGCAGATGAAAAGTTAGGTATCCTGCAGTGAATGACTCACCTTGATATCACAAATCCTTTTCACCGTCTACAAGGCACAAATCGTGCAGTGTATGCCATTTCCTACAGGTTCTGCAGTTACTTCCCCAGGCTATCCCTCCAGCACCTCACAAACCTATTATCTCCACCAGCAAGAGGACAAGTGCATCAGTTGCATGGGAACACCACCACCTGCAGGTTACATCCAAAACTGCACGTCGCCCTGACAAAATATATTTCTGTTTCTTCTTTTTTGTTAAGTCATGTACCCAGCAACACTGTAGAAACATCTTCAACAGAAGGATTGCAGCAGCTCACCACTACTTCTTCAAAGATAAGTATGAATGGGAAATAAATGTAGTTGTGCCAGCAGCCCTCGTATACCAAAAATTGAATAAATAAAAACATGCTGGGAATTCACAATGGTAATATTTAAGGGGTTGCTCATTGTTCCAGCACTTGGTCGGCTGCAAAAAGAACAAATGCTGCCTAGCCTCTGGCAATTAAATTCAGTACAGCCCTTGGGAATTTTCTGGGCAACTCCTCTGAGCATATGATTGCAGCAGGCTTAAAGCTTTGCAGGCAGAAATTAATATTTTGTTCATTGCCCTGGTTTTGTCATTTCTTTCATTATCATCATACGTTTATGGTCTCTTTTGCCAGTCTCTCAATCCTGCAAGAAAACTTGAACAACTCAACATCGGGATTTGTTTGATGGCTGGTGTTCACCCTTTCAAAATCACATTAACAGTGCATGGAGTGAGCTCTGCATCTTGATCAGTCTGTATCTTCAGTGGCATGAGGCCAGTCGCAGGTCAGGACTTGATCAGGACAACTATTGTGTAGGGTATTCTCCAACACACAGTAGCTTTGCTCTGCCCCTCCTCCCCCACACTCTCCCTCCCTTCCATGCCATTCTTTCCCGCAGCTGTTGTGTGGCTGCCAGAGGCTGCAATTGTTTAAAGTCCCAGCAATAGCTTGCCGATGACTACAAGCTTCACAAACAACTGTAAGAGAACCCCATAGATCCTGTCTCACCACAGGATTCTGTATGCAGCCATCTTTGCCTGGTTTCTCATCAATTGTTGCCCAATTTCATGGCTTTCTGCAGGGCCTGACATCAAATACAACACCTGCGTAGCAGAGCACAAAAGAATAAAGTTCTGTTTCTAGGCGAGGTGCTCTGCAGAAATGGAGCATGTGGTTATTGCACGACATTGCAAAAATGGTGATCTGGGTGGTTGGTTGAAGGGGGGTTTTGTCTGTTGATGCCAAGGCGACGAGCGGGTGCTTGGCCTGCACCAACGCCATCTTGTTTGCTATTTCTTTTTACCAAACTTTTTCTATTCTATTCGTCAGATCCTGCCGATTACGCCAAATGTTACAAGGGAATGGGTTAAAGGATTTGACTAGTAGAACAGAAAAGGGCTCTTTAGTTGCAAATCAGTTTTATTGTCAAGAGAGGTAAAAAACAATACGTCTCGGTATGCGTGGTCTCTCTCTCCCTCCCCCCACCCCCCCCCGCAGTGCTGATCGTGGCTCAGCCCGTCGGTGAACCCCTCTCGAACATGAACTAACTTTTGGCTTACTAGCACCTGCCTTTATACAGGTAAGAAATCAAGTGATGAAATAAATGCCTGGCCAATAGTGCTGCTCCCAAATTTAAATTATAACCAATGGCAGGGGACTGCATCTCAGCCAGCCCCCAGACTCGGCGCGTGAAGGTAATACACGCAGCGTTGCCGGTTTGGCGCGCATAGGTTTAAGCAGAGCGCTGTCAGCTTAACGCGTGGGAATTTAAACAAAGAGCTGTCAGCTGTTGAAATATAGGTATTGGTCAAAATATTAGTGATGACACTTACTCATTTTTTGAAATGGTGACAGAGAAGTGACAGTCTCTTTTTCAATGATCACCCCTGCATCGATGGGCTGTCGGGCCTGTTTCCATCATTTCTTAATTTACGTAATAGTCACATTGTGAATTATGCCTATTTATGCCTATTTATACAGTTTAAAAAAACATCTTTTTATTTCAAGATTTGGAGTCAACATGGGGCTAAGAAGTTTATGGGATGATTTGGTATAAGGTTCTTGAAATAGTTTTGAGTGATTGAAGTGTGTGGATACTGATTTAAGATTAAATGTGGAGCGATTGAGGTTTTTATACATGTCAGTTGTTAGCCTGTGAGATGCATCATCAGAGTAAAGTGGGGTAGGTGACTGAAGAAATGGAAGATTAGGGTGGGGACTAGAATTCGTACCGCAGTTGAACATAGATCATTGGCTATTCATGTTTGGATTTCCATATTCTTTAACTTTTAAGTGTTCTGAGTAACATTTTTTCATGTGTTTTATTTACCAATTATGGGAAGAACAGCGGTGGAGCTAATAGCATTTATTTATTATGATAAACGAGAAGATGCTTTTGACTTAAATATCAACGTACTTTGCAGATAATGAATATGTATAGCATTTGCAGATTGTACAGATGTTTTCTACTGATTAGAGAGAGTTTAAGGTTGTGTTTGGGATTCAGAAGGATCAAGACAAGTCTAAAATTGGTTCTCACATTTCACTAAGGCTGGAGTTGGAAGGAACACTTCCATTTCTCCTGGCACTACATAACACTTAGCTGGGGTTAGATGCTGGAGGGGAAGATTCTGAGTAAGATAGACAGGATACTGCTATGCATATCAGATTTTTTTAAATAATGTTTTTAACATATCAAAGATTGTTTTGGTAACTCTCAAGAAAGCATCCTGTGGCTTTAGCAAAGGGACACCACCAGCACACATTGGGTGTGGGCCATTAACCATACCTTGATACGGTTTGTGTCTGCTTTATGTTTGGAAAAATATTGTGGTTGGCATTTTAAATACAAAGTTCAGATTTTTTTTTTCTGGTACATGGAGCATATTCTTAGCAATTGCTGTGGATACTTTTTCAGGCATCTTTACTAAAATAATGGAGGAATGTCAATCTATCCATATTCTTTAGTTACCACAAAATAGCATTTTCAGCTCATGGTAAATTGTACATTTAATATTAACTAATTTGTATTGTTAAATTTGTCAATTTATCGCTGATCTCTGACCAGACTATCCATGTTCTTCTTTACCCCTAAAATGCCATATTGGTTTTGGCTGACTTACTTTGACAGTCTGACATTCTGGATTTTGGCAAAGCGGCATACTCCATGTAAGTTCTGCTACCCACCTGACAGCATGCTTAATATGGGGAGACAACAAAGTCTCAGTTGGTGATTTTGGCCAACCTTTGTACATGCACCAATAGCAGAATCCTCTAGCTGATTAAATAATTACAAAGAGCAACACTTTTTTTTCCACCACATCCAATTCACCATCCACCATGTGCTGAGGCTCTTCATTCTCTCCCAACCAAGACTTGCAGAGATCACGTAAATCAGCATTTTCCTCTGCTGACTATCTTAGGGACTATCTTAGATAGGGCATCTTGGTCGGGATGGACAAGTTGGACCAAACGGTCTGTTTCCTTTCTCTATGACTATTGACATCATCCCCATAATAAGTTTCATTGGCAAGTCACTGTCTTTTTCCAGGCATCTATCTGCACTGAGCCACATCGGTGACAACTTTGCTAACATCTATAATCCTAAATTGAGTTTCAGACCTCGTCATATGATCCAGGACCATATTTTTCTACTTCGGAGCCACAGGAAGTTTACAGAACAGAAGAAAGCTATTTTCTCTATCACCCTGTGGAAGAGAAATCCTGAAGTCCCACTCCCCTGCCATTTCATAAACCTTGTTTTTTTTCCCTTTCAAGTTATCTCCCCCATTAACTTGGCTATTAGTTATTATTTACTCTCATTTTAAAAGGGGTTTTTCTTTCATTCCCTTTTAAATTTGCTCTTATTCTGCCTTTGTTTCTATTTTTTTTATTTCCCTACTTCTTTTCAGCCCACCACCAGTAATACACTTTTAATTTCATATTTTTAGCCATTTCTCAGTCATCCAGGAAGTTCTGGCTTTAATTGCCCTACATTTCTTTCTTGTGGAAATGTAAGCTGCACTAAATCATTGCTTCTTTAAAAGGTCTCCTATTTTCAGTTACACTTTTGCCTGTCGATCTTTGATTTTGGCATTCCCATGCCAGATCTATTATCATTGAATTGATATGGATCCTAATTGACTCGTTTCAGTTTTGAGCGATCCTTTCCCATTTCAAACCATTGTGATTGCAGATTCCTTGGTGCTTCTGCATAGATACTGACTCCACTTTGCTCATTTTATTCCTCAGGGCCAAATCCAGTTATGCCTCCTTTCTGTCAACTCCCCTCTTTTACTTTTCCAGTCTGCATAACAAAAATCTCCCATTATCAATACTATAGCATTTGCACATTTTTGGATGGTTTGTCTGAAACTTTCTTCTTAAGTATGCTTCCCACTGCTTGATACCCAGTAAAATAGTCAAATGTTGCAATCGTAACTCCATTGTTTCTCTAATCTATCCTCGTAAATTCCATTGTTCAGTCACAGCGCATCCTGTCTTTTCAGTTTGGTAATATTTTCCGAAACAATTATTTTTTCCCTTCCATGTTTCCCAATTTCTTGTTCTTTTTTCCAGTGGTTCTCCATTCTTGCCACAGTGTGTAAATCTATATTGCTGATTGCAAACAATGCTCTCCAGCACTGTTCAATGCACTTATGATTTAACATATGTGGATATTTGGGCATTTGGGCATTTGGACCTTACTATTCCCCCCCCCCCCTCCCCTCTCTGTGAAGATTTCTACCTTTTTGAAGTCTTAGATTCTTAGCTTTCTGTTAAAAACTACTTGCAAAACCACTTTCCTTTTTCAGTTTACATCACGTATATCAGTATCCACCAACCTAGAAAGTATACTCCCTGCAAATTCAAAAGTACACTGAGGTTTCATGCACGCTGCACCAAGTTAACAGCAAATGAGTAAATACAGTTTTGGTAATTACAGTCACAGTTTACTTCAGCATTCTGTGTGTCGCCATGTGACTTTGAATTCAACAGTGTTCAATACTATCTCTCAATAGAAAGAGGGAGGAATAGTAAGGTCTAAGTGTAGGTATCCATATATGTTCATTCACAAATGCATGGGGCACACATTGCTGCAGCTGGTAGAGCTGGTGTCTCACAGCACCAGAGACCTGGGTTCGATCCTGACCCCCTCGGATGCTGTCTGTGTGGAGTTTGCACAATCTCATAGTGACTGCATGGTTTTCCTCTGGGTGCTCCTGTTTCCTTGCACATGGTTAATTGTCTTAACAATTCACAGGCCATCAGGACTGTTAACTATTATAACTCCAGGGACTAAATTTTGTCTTCTCTGTATTAACTTTAATTTATATGCTGTAACTGTAATTCTTTTTTTGCACTATCCGCAGGCATTGCCACTTTCATTTCACTGCACATCGTGTATGTGTATGTGACAAATAAACTTGGCTTGACTTGACTTGACTTGTTAAAAAAAAGTGGCTCTCATGTGTTGGCAGTGGATGAGAAGGTGAGAGAACATAGAACTTGTTTGAACGGGTGATGGATGGTGGGCGTAGTCTCGGTGACCCCCTTTCTGTTGTCTGAGCATTCTTATGGGGTTTTTTGGTCTATTTTAGGTTATTTTTTATTTATTTTAAATTAGCACAACCATTTTCCTCCATTGTCCTGTTCTACCTCTGTTCATTTTCCACTTTCTCTATTTCTATTCTATGCCGTTAAAAGTTGGCACCATTGTAGGCAATCTGCAAAGCGAGTTAGGTTGCCAATGTCCTCCTGTGCTGCTGTGTTTCTGGGACTTTTGTACCATTGCCAGGATAGAAGCCTTGATTCAGTTTCCTGGCCTGCTCCATCGTACCCAAACTCACGTTTGTCTCTTGTTTGTAACAAATTCACCTCTTAAGGCTACCATTATACATCATTAACATTTCATTAAATAAGGAAATTATCTCAAACCAAAACCTTTTTCGAAATTGAGATTTCTTATTTAAGCCAATTAATGAGCACAGAAATCAAGACTTTTCCTTTTCATTTCTGACCCTCAAAATGGTTATGAGTTAAATGATTGGATTGCACTCTTCCAAAGATATTTAATTATTTTTACCCATTTGAGTTATGGTAAAACATCATAATAAGTTAAAAAATTTGTGTTTCTTTTTGAGCCTGAATTCAAATCTTTAAAAGCATTGTATGTTAATCCAAACCGTTAGAAATAATATTTTTTTAAATTAATTTCTGTGAGAACATTATAACACTGGTTGGAATGTATGGCAGCTCTTCCTGACAAATTTGGAGCTACACAGGGCAATAGACAATACACTCACCATGATGGAAATGGGATGTATCATGTGGGAATATTTAATTGTATCATTCAGCAAAGTTGTTATTTTGTAGCTGTTATGTGATAAAAAAAATATGGTGTAATTGGTCAAACCTGCTTGTACCATCGGCATTAGTTACCACAATTGATGCACCAATTTCCGTTGCGTCTTTTGGCTTTTCTAAAGAATTGCAGCCACAAAACAGTTTTTTCCATCGTGCTCTTACCTTTTTTTCTGAAATGATTCCATATTGGCACCTTCAATATTCAAAATAGTTTGAAATTAAATGACTAGTTGTAGAAGCAGTAAATGTAAACCTTGCAGTCTTAGTCTAGACTAATTCATGTAACAAAACAAACAAGCCACCCTTTCATTCACAGTATTTATATTTGAATGGTTCTTGCTGTCTTTTACATAGGAGAATTAGACAGTCTTGTAGACAGCGTTTATTGCTTTTTTTAAATGCATGTACTTACTATTGCATGCCTCATTAACCTGGAACATTAGACGTGGATAACTTCTATTAAAAAAAAGGGTGTCACTTTCTGCCGTCCCTCTGGCCTGGGCTGTTGAGAATAGGGTTTCCTGTAATTTACCAGCAGGGTGCTTTTGCTCGACTGCTCTGCTTGACTAAACATGTTTAAGAAAATTCAGAAGGTGAACATAATTTGTCTTGGATCAGCTCAATCTAGTTTACTGATTCTCTGTGTTCAGGTCTTCATGTAGTCACCCCATTCTGAAATTTGAGGCATTTGTGTTTTTACAAAGATGGGAAATTCATATGCTGGGCAACTGAAGACAACCCGTTTTGAAGAGGTTCTGCACAATTCTATTGAAGCCTCCCTCCGTTCAAACAGCTTGGTCCCGAGGCCTGTGTTTTCCCAGCTATATCTCGAGGCAGAGCATCAATTAATCTCAAATTTTGAAGGTAAGAACAAAGTTCTTTTTAAAATAAAAGATTGACTTTGTACTAGTTTTCTTGCTCACATTTAAGAATGTTTCTGAAAAAAGCAGAAAGGTTTCTTTTTTCAAGAAAGCCTATTGTTAGCTTTAATCATTATTGCATTTTTTGACATTGTTAGATGATATTTAGCTATGCACTATCTAAACTAATTAATCCATTTAGTAGAGTTTGTTTTCATTACAGTTCAACTCATCTAACATTGCAATTGATCATTACTTCTGGAAATATGACTCTCAGAAATAGAGATGAATTTTTCTTTTAAATTTGTCAGTTAGACTGTACGTGCCAAAGGTTATAAGATTGCTTCTGTGCAGGCTTGAAAGCTGAGAAATCTGCATATTTTATGTGCCTAATGTCAGGAGGCAGGAATATGCACAAACTATATTGGTGTGCCTGTGCTCTGAGTATTCAAGATCCATCCTGAAAGCACTGTTAAGACTTTTACACAGACAAAAGAGGATGTAACATCTGTTTGAGACAGACGGTCCAAAATACTGCTGCCCTGAATAGACCCAGTGCTGAACCAGCTGTGCTGATGATGACTATGTTTGCTTGGAGCTCAAGCAGTGATTCTTAAAGGGGCAGCAGGGGCTGCCAACAAAATGTTTTTAAAAAAACATCACTCCCAAATGGAGTGGGGAACCAGAGGAGTGCACTTCTTGACTCATCAGTAGACCTAGAGCCAATCACTCCCTCCACCCAACCACTCTCCTTCCTCCTGCCGGGCCCCTCCCCTTTCCCCAGGACCACTCTCAGGATGTAGCTGACCCAACATGAGAAATTGATTAACTGCTTTTGGGTGCCCAATAGATATCACAACTCACTGGCCAATGTGGCTCGGACATAATTTTCAGTTGGGCTTTTGTGCAACAGAACCCCCCCTACATCAAGGATAGGTAAGGTCCAGAGAGACATTCCTGTTGAGTGTCAGACATTGAAATAATCTTGCAGTTGATAATGAAGTAGATTGTGTTGCTGAATGGTTGGAGGAAAGCTTTAGTCTGTAGGAAAATTTCAGTGGCCTGGTCCATTGGGTAGACAACTGACAAATGGAACTTATCCAGAAAAGTGTGGATTAACATATTTGAGAGGTGCACAAAGGCATGGGAGTGTACAATAAATGATAGGATATTGAGTGGAATGAAGGAAAATAAAGATCTTGGAGTACACATTCTGGATCATTAAAAAGAGCACGACTGTTCAATAGGTTTGTTTAAACAACAACAATCGGTCTGAAGAAGAGTTCCGATCCAAAGCATCGCCTATCCGTGTTCTCCAGACAATCTGCCTGATCTGCTGAGTTACTCCAATTCTTTGCGTCCTTTTCTTAACTTATTGTTCCGTTTGCTGTGTTTGTGGTTTTTATTCCAAGAATTTGTTCCTCCACTCCCCTCAGTATCTTGCCATTTATTAATACTCAGACCATAGAACATGGAGGTTGTGGTAAACCACGTTGGATCACAGCTTGCGGACTGTGGGCAAACTGGTCACCATATTATCATAAATTCATCATTGTATCAGAGAGTGATGTTGCTGGGACTGAAAAATTGCAGCACTGAGAAGAGAGTAGATAAGTTGGATCCAAGGGGTCTGAGGGAGACCTCAATGTGGTATGTAGGAAGAATGTTTTTCCCTTATTGGACCAGTCAAAAATCAGATCTATAATAATTGGTCAAAGGTTTAGAGGAGAATGGAAAAACAACATTTTAATCATATTGGTTGGAACCTGGAGCTCAATGCTTGAAAGGCTGGTAGATCAGAAATCCTCAATTGTTTAAACCTAAACTTCCATGTAATGCAGCTTGTAAAAAACCAAGCAACGAAGAGGAGGAAGAGGAGGAAGATGATGGCTCAGAGTCCAGCAGTCCTCACGTGCATTATCAAATGAAGGCTCCCCCAGAAGGATGTTGTACCACTGATGGTGAGATGATAAACCTTTCATGTAAATCATTAAGAATGACCAGCCTTAAACATAAAATGTATGTGTATAACTAATCTCTGTATGTGTATAACTAATCTCTGTGCACCTGAGTTGGGAATTAAGAGAGTAGGTGGAAACAAAAAAAAAAGAGAATTAGGATTACCACATTTTTCCTCTTTAGTTCAATACATTTGAAATCAATTCATGACATATTATTTTCTGATTTAATTACGAACGCCATCGGCACTATTGTCTTGTGAGTTTTGATTCTCGCTCCCTACCATCCTATTGTTTGCCTTTGCTATTATTTTGTGAGTTTTGATTCTCGCTCCCTACCATCCTCTTGTTTGCCTTTGCATGTTCTGTGGGAGGAATGCTGCACCAGTTCCAAGTTTTTGAGCTGCTGTGTTAATTTAGACAACTTTACTGTGTTCCTAAAATATTTCATGTTGGTATTGATCCTGATTATATGGGCCCTGTATGGTTTTGTATGGTAATTCTGTTAGGGATGAAATGGTTAACTGATGATGAGGGAAAATTGAGAATACTTTTCTGAGATCTGTCATTATACTTGGGAAATAAACAATTCATTCATAACTGGTTTAGGCTCTGCCATTTGAGAAACTACTGTCAATCTAGCAATCTAGGTTTTACTTCTGTAAAATGACTAGAGTCATAGAGTCTTACAGCGTGGAAACAGGCCATTTGGTCCAACTTGCCCATGCCGACCAACAGGCTCGATCTACACTTGCCCAACATGCCTACATTTGGCCTATATCCTTCTAAATCTTTCCTATCCATATAACTGTCCAAATGTTTTTTTAAACATTGTGATAGTATCTGCCTTAACTACCTCCTCTGACAGCTTGTTCCATACACCCATCACCCTTTGTGTAAAAAAACGTTGCCCTTTGGCTTCCTCTTTCCCCCCTCCTCTGGTTGTTGATTCCCCTACTCTGAGTAACAGACAGTGCATTTACCTGATATATTCCTCTCATGATCTTATACATATATATCAATTAACCTATCATCCTCCTGTGCTCCAAGGAATAAAATCCTAGCCTCTCCATAAACTCTCTCCATAGCTCAGGCTTTTGAGTCCTAGCAACATCTTCATAAGTCTTCTCTACATCCTTTCAAGCTTGACAACATCTTTCCTATAACATGGTGCCCAAAACTGAACACAATACTCTAAATGCGGCCTCACCAATATCTTGTACAACTGTAACATAACCTCCCAACATCTGTACTCAGTAGTCTGACTGATGAAGGCCAATGTGCCGAAAGCCTTCTTGACCACCCTATCTACCTGTTATGCCACTTTCAAGGAACTTTGCACCTGCAATCCTAGATCCCTCTGCTCTACAGCACGCCCCTGAACCCTGCCATTCAATCTGTAGGTCCTGCCCTGGTTAGACTTACCAAAATGCAACACCTCGCACTTCTCCATCTTAAACTTCATTAACTTCCTCAGTCCACTTGCCCAACTGATCAGGATCCAGCTGCTAGGCTTTAGAGATTTGAATATTCAGTATGGCCAGCTGCCTGAAGGATGTCATTATAAAGCTATTGTATCTACAAATCAGCCTTTCAGGAAGCTATTTGAGGCATACAAGATTAATCTATGCAGATAATTGCCATTGAATTATCCTCGCCCTTCATTGGAGAATAGTGTTTTGGATTTGATGTCCTGCTTTTTCTTATTTTCCTTCCCATAATATAAACTTTGCTAGAAACACTTATCTCCCCCTTGCCTCTTTCTCCCAAATCCATCCACCCCCTCCCCTGCCTGGTTCAATCTGCCCATCATCCCCCATTCCTCATCTACTGACCCCTGCACCATCCCTTTTCCTCTCTTTATACCGACCATCTTCCCTCTCCACTCGCAGTCCTTATGTCGAGTCTCAAGCCGAAACAATTTCTCCCTCGGCCCTCTTCCCAAAACCCCCAAAGATGCTGTTCGACCCACGGAGTTCCTCCAGAAGTTTGTTTTTTGCTCCTCATGGTAGTGGCTGCTTGGCCAGAAACCTGCATCTAATGCTATTTCAAATATTCCGTTTGAGGTCAACAATTCCATAGAGACACGATCAATTTAATTTTTCACTTTCAGACTCTGTTGTATGACTGAGTTGCGAGAGCTAAAGAAACTGGCTTGCATTTCCAGGGACAGGAAAGGTTAAGAATCTGAACAGAATGAATGCAATGAAGAGAGAAATGCAAACTTAAGTTTTGTTAACCTAATTTTCAACCCCAGGACATCCAAAGCACTTCACGCCCAATGAAGCACACTACTTGAAATGCAGTCACTGTTACAATGTTAGAAATACAGTAACCAATTTGCACAAAGCAAACTCTTTATGAAACAATATGATAAAGAGCTGATACTCTTATTTTTCAGTATCATTGATTGATAAGTATTGACAAAGAAATTGGGCATAAATCCTCTGCTGTTCTGTAAAGTATTGCCTTGGCGACTTTTGTAACTACCTGGGAAAACAGCTGTAGTTTTGGATCATCGTTCAAACAGAAAATGCCACAGACCCTCAACATTGCATTAGGGCTTTCTTGTTGATTTGTAGGACATAAAACAAGAACCTTCAGATTGTTGAAGGGAGAACAATGAGACTGAGCCAAGGTTCCGATCCGAAACATCATCTGTCCATTCTCCTCCATCGATGCTGCCTGACCTGCTGTGTTCCTCCAGCAGTTTATTTTTGCTCAAGATCCGTCTTTAATGTGACTAGTTTTACTTAACTGATGAAAAATATAAAGTTCCTTTTCTTGCTGGCTTGATACTGGATAGAAGATGCACAGTTTTGGTGAAGGCATATAAACTACCTTTATAGTCTTTAGTTTTGGATTCATGGATTACTCAAAGGTTAATTTGAATTTTCAAACAAGTGCATTGTATTTGAACCAAATAGATAAGTCAATTTATAAATGTGAAAATTCAGGAGCTTTCTTTCTGCCTCTTGAAGGTGACCCTGTTTGCTTTAAATAAATGAATCTGCTTTAGTCTGATTGCTTATTACTTTTTTTTAAGGCTTCTGTCAGGCAGGAAAGGACTTGCGACTTGTTTCTATGTCAAACGAGCAGATTGAGTTGCCATCGGGATTCTTGCTTGTCGGTGCTAAATCTCCTAACCTTCTGGAGCACCTTTTAGTCTGTGCTGTGGATAAGCGATTTTTACCAGATGACAATGGTCGAAATGCTCTATTGGGTAAGATTTATTTTATATCATAATTGTAAATATTATTATCTTTGTGGGAATTATGAGATACAAGGACCCTGTTATTCATCTGGAGTTCGAATCATGGTTCAACCCTAATTTATTTTTGCTCAATTCAGGACAAATCTATTGGTGTATGTTTTAAAATGTTGATACAACTTTGGTATTATTTTGATAATTCAGCAATAGAAATTCTTTCCACTATTACTCTTTTCACCGATACTACCTGGCCTGCTGAGTGCTTTCAGCATTTTCTATCTCTATTTCTATTTCAAAATTCAAATATGCCTGTTTATGTCATTGGGATCTGATTGCAAATTTGTCCAGCTGTAACAATTAGTAAACTCTTAAATCTCCCCACAAAGCAACCCAATAGGTTGTTCAGTGTATCAAGGTTTCTTTGCTAGGCAAACTAAAATGCCTCTTTCACAAACTAATCTTGGCACATCTGCAGTACAGTCTGACATCTCCCTACCGCTGTAGGTACAGTGCCTCTGGGCAAACAATTTTCCTACTGATTTGCCAGATAAAGATAAAGAGAAGCTGTCTGGTGAGATTCAAGTCAATCCTAGAAGTTAAAATCAACTTTGGTAACATTACAATGGGCACCTTGGATCAGCTTGCACAATGTGCCAAATAGCATGTTCTTAATGTGTAAGAAAGAACTGCAGATGCTGGTTTAAATCGAAGAGAGATACAAAATGCTGGTGTAACTCAGCGGGACAGGCAGCATCTCTGGAGAGGAATGGGTGCCGTTTCGGGCCGAGACCCTTCTTCAGACTTCAGGTAAAATAGCAGGCTGTAGTTGTGGTGAAATCCTGTTAGTAATACATTTTGCTTTTTGAATATTTGCTTTCTGCTAAAATGGAATCAAACCGGCTCACAAGTAGCACTTTTGAGGAGTTAGAGTAGACAGAAATCTTAACTTGCCCTGGTTTGAGGGATGGCTATTGCAAAACTGTAAGGAGCACTCTCAGTACTCACACTCCATAGCACCTTTACAGACACCTTGAGAGTGTACAGTTCTTAAATTTAATGAAAATTTATTGGATTTTTAATATGTATATATTCAGTTTACAAATATTCATTGCTCATGCTTTAACTGGCCCGTTTACAATTCATGTCAGTTTTTGGCATGACCTGGCATTTGTTGTTGTGCCAGCCCATTTGAAAGATCAGCAGTAATAATCCACACAATTAGTAAAAAGGTCATCACAATTTTATTATAAGTTTTCTGTGTGTTAGAGCTGTAATCTGATAATCAAGGTAAATCCCATCTTCTGTCAATGTCACTGAAATACATGAGTTAGTATCATTCTGCTGTTGTAGAGCTAGCTGTGCGCTTGGTAGTGGTTGCAGTTCCTACCTTGATTATGTAGGTTAATTGGCTGGGTAAATGTAAAAATTGTCCCTAGTGGGTGTAGGATAGTGTTAATGTACGGGGATCGCTGGGCGGCACGGACTTGGAGGGCCGAAAAGGCCTGTTTCCGGCTGTATATATATATATATGATATATATGATATATGATATGATTAAGAAGTGTTCTGGAATATTCTAACTTTCCACACAATTTTTTTTTCTTTTTAAATTGTGGAATCTTGACAAGCACAGATGGATAATTGGTGTGGAATTCAACATCCACAGTTTACGATACTCCTAGTTTTCTACTGGAAATTGAGCGTTTGACGGCACTGTGCCTGTACTCGCTGGAATTTAGAAGAATGAGTGGGGACTTCATTGAAACGTACAGAATAGTGAAAGGCTTGGATAGAGTAGATGTGGAGAGGACATTCTTTTAGGAAGGAGATGAGGAGGAATTTCTTTAGTCAGAGGGTGGTGAATCTGTGGAATTCTTTGCCACAGAAGGTTGTGAAGAGTAAGTCAGTGGATATATTTACGGCAGAGATAGGTTGATTCCTGAGTAGTATGAGTGTCAGAGGTTATGGGGAGTAGTCAGGGGAATGGGGTTAGGAGGGAAAGATAGATCAGCCATGATTGAATGGCGGAGTAGACTTGGTAGACTGAATGGCCTAATTCTGCTCCGATCACTTATGAACTCAACCTTACTCAACAGTGGGAGCACTTTCACCAGAAATGCTGCTGCAGGACGCTACCACATTATAGGCATTAATAATGAGTAGTAAATGCTGACCTTGCCACTGATACCTACATCCCATAGGTTAAAATAAATAGTAGTCCTGGGAGTGTGGACAGGATTTTTTAGAGAAGGGAAAGACTTGCAGAGAACAGAATGCCTTGTATTTGAAATAGTTGAGGCAGAAACCAAAACACATTTTAATTTAAAAATGAATAAATGTTTGCGCAAGAGGAAAAGTGTGGCCTTTAGGCTTTGACTTTGGTTGCTCTTGCAGAGATCTATCACAGCCTCATTGATTAAATACTGTAGACCGTCTCCTGCTGAAAGTGTTTATGTTTTATTGTTAATTTCCTTAGCAAGATGTTGAGAACATTTTTTTTCTCTGTGACCTTACATGCCTGGTTACATCAGTAAAGCACACGGGTCTGAGTCACACTTTCCTTTGGTGGATTCTGATCTGGTGCAAAATGTACAGAAGCATTGTTGTGCATTTTTAATTAAATAATGGCGTTAACATTTAACTTACTTAATTTTTATTAAAAGCCCTCTCAAATGCTAAATCTGCCTTTCAAAGTGTGCATAATTGGGGAGCAGCCTTATGCATCAAGAAGAAAAGTAGTCACTTTTGTTAACGACAACTTGAGGAGTTAGAAATCAGATGTGTGAAAATGTCACTGTGAATCTGGGACACTTCCATTCTTTGCAGGGATGTAATTTCTGTGAACACATGATCTACAAACAGCATGATTTGCAGACCATGAGTCAAGCATGCACTTTAATCTGCCTTCAGATAATCCCAACCATGCTCATCTCCAAACTCCTTGACCTAGGAGTCCGCACTTTCCTCTGCAACTGGATCCCAATTTCCTGACCCGTAGACCACAATCTGTGAGGGTAGGTGTCGACACATCCTCCGTAATAATTGTCAACATCAGTGCCCTGGAGGGATATATTTTCAACCCCTTACTATAACCCTTATACACTCACGTCTGTGCAGCGAAATTCTGCTCAACCTCATTTGCAGGTGATTCCTCTTGGGTGGTAGTGATTGGATCTCAAACAATGATGAGACAGGGTAAGGGCAGGAAACAGAGAGGTTTGTAATATAATGTTAAGACAATCTCTCCCTCAGTGTCAGCAAGACAAAGGAACTAGTATTGACCAGGAAACAAAGTGGTGTACAAGTCCCAGTGACCATCAATGGGTGCTGACGTGGAGATGGTTGAGACCCATGAGTTCCTCTTTGTAATTATCACCAACAATTATCTTCAACCTATCAGAATGAAGCCGTGACCAAGAAAGCACATCAATGTGTCTACCTGTTCAGAAGACAAAGGAAATATGGCTCCTCTCCAATGACTTACAAACTTCTACAGATGCACCATAGAAAACATCCCATCCACAACATAGTTTGACCTATATGTGGACCGTATGCAAGATGGCAAGATACTGCAGGGGGTTGTAAATATGGCCAAGTCCATCACATAAACCAGCCTCCCACCTCCTGCCCCATCCCCCCCCCCCCCCCCCTCCATTCCCCCTCCATTCCTATTGACCACAGGGAAGCAACCAATGTGATTAAGGACCATTTTCACCCTGGTCATTTCCTCTTCTACCCTCTCCTGCTGGGTAGAAGATATAAAAGCTTGATAGCACTTGTCACCAGATTCAGGGACAACTTCTCCCTGCTGTTATCACATCACTGAATGGGCCTCATGAATTAAAGGTGTAGTCCAGATCTCCCAACCTACTGCATTGCAGACGTTGTAATTTTTTGAAACTGCATTTTCTCCATAATGCTATAACACTATATTCTGCACTTTGGTATTTGGCACTGCTTATTGTACTTGTGCATGGGCTGATTATCCTCAGAAAGTATGATTGGACATCATGGTGGCACTGGATTACTGGAGAAGATGAGGTGGCCAGAGGTTTTCTCCAAAACAAAATTAAAAGCTTCATCTGAAAAAATACTGAGAGATCTGGTCCACCATGACTTCTGGGAAGAACCTGACAATGTATTCTTCATCTCAATAATAAGTTGGGTAGGTCTTTCCTTTCAAGAACATATGAGTTAACCTCTTTACGAGGTTATGAGCCAGCACTGCTCTGAAGTACCTACCCATTCTTGTGCAGGGGTGCTCTTTATCTCACAATTATTAACAGTCATTGTTATAATTAACTCAAGATTTGATGAGCCCTGACTGTTTTCTGCTTGCATATCCTAACTTAATGTTGCAATTTCTATGCATATTGCGCACTGAGCAACTGCATATTGAAATTGTGTTTTTGTGGAACAAAATATCTTGGATAATATACTCCTTGCTATTGATATATTTTTCTTAAGTTTGCAGGAAAAACTTTGCTGGAGGGACTGTTTTATTACAAGTTGTAGTCAAATAAATGGGAGTGTGAGGATCACTTTTAAATTCTTGGAATCCTTTCGCATAAGGAATGTCCATCAATTGGAGGAGGACCACTTTAGTTTCCGATGCACATCCTGCAAGTCTGTCGCTCTGGAGTGCTCACTGTGCTACTGAGATATAGAATTGCATCTTGTAACTATATCTGATATTGTTTTGTTAAATTATCAAATTACAGTTGGTTTTTAGTATAGTTCAAGGATATCTGGGCTGTGTTCCTATTTATGAACTTGTGAACATGCAGTTATTGAAGAGAGAAGACATTTATTTATCTTTTGAATTGAGATTTGAGGGGGGAAAAAAATCTCAACAAGTTGTAGGAGTCCTTTAGGCAAAGTAAGCTTGCTTAAGTTATGCAACAAAACATAATTTCTGCTAGCTGTATTTATCCTCAATGTTTCTCCAGGTTTCTCTGGAAATTGCGTTGGCTGTGGTGAGAAGGGATTTCGATACTTCACGGAGTTTTCCAATCATATCAACTTGAAGTTAATCACGCAACCCAAGAAACAAAAGCACCTGAAGTGCTACCTGATTAAGAATGCACAGGGCAGTCTGATGAAAGGGCCCTTAATCTGCTGGAAGGGCACAGGTGAGATTGGAATAATGAGTTTTTATTTAAATAAATATTTAGAACACGAGTTTCATCACATTTTGTTGAAAGTACATTGGCACAGATCATTGGAAATTAACTACTGGTTCTAGTTGATTATAGGGATTCATACTGGAATGCTTCCATTATCAAGAATGTTTCATGAATGTGCTTCATGTTTTGAAATAGAGAAACAAAGTGATCAAACCCTCAATTTCTATGACTCATTTTTAAGTTCTGCACTCCTATTTTCAGAAGCCTTCTCCAGTTTTGCAACCCTTCGAGAACTTTGCATCCCATTGTGGCCTCTTTCAGTTCGTACAATATTTTCCCCAATTGTGGTGGCTATGCCTTTGGCAATCAAGAACCATAGCTCTGGAATTACATCTCATACTCCTTCCATCACTTTTTTTTCTTTAAGACTGTCTCTGCCCAAATATTTTTATCATCCCATCCAATAGTGATTTTTTTGGGCTCTGTGTTTGTTTTTGTCTGGATTGGTTCCAAGAAAGCATTTTTACATTGTAGGTCACTGTATATTGCAGATTTTGGAGAATGCCTTTGGATTGATAGTACTTTTCTAATGTATCTGAAAAGACATTACCTTGTAAGACGAAGGATTCAAAGTGGCTCTCTTGTTAAGAATGTTCTTTTATTTTTACCAGAGGGCAGAACACAACAATCAGGCTCGAGTTCCACCTCTAGTGTTCCCTCACAACCTCCTGAGAGCCCAGCCTCATCGACTACTGTGTCATCAGCAGAAAGCATTGCTAGTACCAATCAGAGTACGTCAACTGGATTTCAGCAAGCAGGTGCTAATCTTCTATTCCTTCCATTTATTTCTATTTCATCTATTTCAAGAGGGCTACAATATAAAAACAGGGATGTAATACTGAGGCTCTATAAGGCGCTGGTCAGGCCACATTTGGAGTATGAGCAATTTTGGGCACCATATCGTGTAAGGATGAGCTGGCTCTGGAGAGGGTCCAAAGAAGGTTTACAAGAATGGTCCCATGAATGAATTGGGTAACCTATGATAAGCATTTGATGGCACTGGGCCTGAACTCGCTGGAGTTTAGAAGAATAGTGAAAGGCTTGGATAGGGTGGATATGGAGAGGATATTTCCACTAGTGGGAGAGTCTAGGACTAGAGGTCATAGCCTCATAATTAAAGGACGTTCCTTTAGGAAAGAAATCCTTCAGGATAGCGGAGTGAGGGGGTATGGGGAGAAGGCAGGAACGGGGTACTGATTGAGAGTGATCAGCCATGATCGCATTGAATGGCGGTGCTGGCTCGAAGGGCTGAATGGCCTACTCCTGCACCTATTGTCTATTGTCTATTGTCTATTGAAATGAGGAGGAATTTCTTTAGTTAGAGGGTGGTGAATCTGTGGAATTCTTTTCTACAAAAGGCTGAGGAGGCCAAGTCCATCAATATATTTACGCCAGAGATAGATAGATTCTTGATTAGTACGGTGTCAGAGGTTATGGGGAGAAGGCAGGAGAATGGGGTTAGGAGGGAGAGATAGATCAGCTATGATGGAATGGCGGAGTAGACCTGATGGGCCGAATGGCCTACTTCTGCTCCTATCACTTATGACCTTATGTATTCTTTTGATTGCCCCCCTTTTGAATAATTCAAATCTGAAAATGTTTGAGCACAACCAGAGGGGACAATCCAGGGTGAATTCTAACAATGGCTAGTACATTGTGCTTGCTTCTGTCCTTTCATTCACTCTGCCAACTTCTCTCTCCCAATAGAGTTAAACAAAAGGTAAGTTATAGAAGTGCATTGGACAGTACTGTAGGAGGTGTTGACCATCAGCCATCACTCCCTAGTCATTTTTCTTCTCCCCTCTTCTGTCAGACAGAAGATACAAAAAACTCAAAAGCATGTACCTTCAGATTAACGACCAGTTTCTTCCCTGCTGTTACCAGACTCTTGAGCAGACATCTCATGTGTTAAGGATGAATTCTCAATCTACCTTGTTGCGGCCCTTGCCCTTTTTTTAACCATAATTTCTCTGTAACTGTAGCACTCTTATAGGAGCCATTTTGCAGTTATTAGTCATTTTTGCATATTAATATTATTACCTTGTATCCTGCTGTAGTCTGGACACTATAGAATTAATGCAATGCTTACATTGGGGCTGGGCGGAGCTAGAGTGTGGGTTGTTGGGTACGTGCTGGCGGAGAGAGTGTGTGTGAGCCAAGGAGGTGCTGACAGAGGGTCAGCCAGAGGCTCCGCCAAAAGATATATGAGCCAAGACGTAATCGCCTGTTTTATTAACAAGAAGATTAATACAAACTGTGTCGAAGTTATATCTGGCAACCAGTATCGATCGCATAGACTGTGGTAAGATATGGAATTTTACCTAGCAAATTAATAACCAGTCGATGACAAGAGATATGCCAATATGTTTATTGCACCTTCAAATAAAGAAGACTAACTATCAAATGTAAGGAGGATCTCTTATTATTTGTTCGAGTCATTATGTTTATCGCTCACCCGGTCTATGCAAGTGGCAGCTTGGGAGCTAATTGATAGACAAGAAGCTGGCCGCTACATCGTGTAAAATTCCATCTTAGCTGAAGCGATCTGCTTGAATCCACTTCTTCGGAAAGTTCAGAGAACTTGCCTTCGCAAGAGAAGAAGTGTGCGATCTTATGTGAACTGGTGTGATTCATCGTGAAATCTGCCTAGGCTGGAACGATTTTTTGGAATTTACTCTTCGGAAAGTTCAGAAAGCTTATCTTCGCAAGAGACGAAGGCTACAAAAGTTTACTGACCTGGGGAGATTTATTGCCAAAAGTTGAAGCATTATATCTGTCTTTGAGAGTTATTTGAAGAGAATTGGCTCTTGGAAAGAGACTGTGGGAATAAACAGCAGAAATCGTAGTCTGCTTTAAATTTGGTTTTGTGTATGAGAAAACAAAGGTTGTTTTCGAATGATCAAGAGCTTGGATTGCGGACAGCGTAGCAACGACCTTGGGAGTCCCTGGTTACCAATTCTTGTTTAAAAAATATACCAAGATAGTGGAAAGGAAAACATATCTGACTTATGTTACCAACCACAGAATCTCTGAAATTAAATCCGATGTTCAGTCACAAGGTGGTGATGGTGGAACACGGCCTAAAGTGGGGAAAAGGGCCATTAAGCTTACTCAAATTGGCAAAGATATGGCTTATGAAAACAATGAGAAGCTGAAGAAACGTAAATATAAGATGGCTGTGAAGACCATGGAAAACATCAAAGAGCTAATAAAATTAGGAAAGAGGGCAGGGGTGGAGCTCAATCTGGATCAACTTAACCACAAAGACGAAATCTATAGCATCTATGGAACATTGAGAGAGCTACAGTTAGCACCAGAAGACCAGGATGCGCAAGAGAAATGGATGCAGCAGGTGGTCGAAAATTTTGATGGATTTATCCAAGATGTTGTTGAATGGCTAAGCAAAGAAGGTCATGAGGCCGCCCCCACCAATATTGAGGGCGCCTTATGCGAGGGTGGCGATGACGCAGACCCCATCAAACCTGAAGATAGTGCTTCAAATATTTTGACCTCAAAGTTGAGCATCAAATCTCGTGCATCTTTGACGCTTTCTGTTCGTAAGGAGGCTGAGGTGGAACTGGCTGTTCTTGCTGAACAAGCTGTGTTCATGGCACAGAAGCACGAGATTGAGAAGTAAGAAGGCCAAATGGAGGAAGAACAAAGGAAAGACGAAGAAGTACGGAAGAGAGGAGAAAAAGAACGGAAGAGAAGACAACTGAAAGAAGAAAAAGAACGGAAGAGAAGACAACTGAAAGAAGAAAAAGAAGAAGAACAGAAGAGAAGACAACTGAAAGAAGAAAAAGAACGGAAGAGAAGACAACTGAAAGAAGAAGGACAACTGAGAGAAGAAGAAGAACAGAAGAGACGACGATTAGATTACAAGAAGAGGAGTGATCAATTGAAAAGAGAGAAAGAACGATTGGAGCTGGAGTCTAAAATGGCAGCAGCCAAGACAAAACCCAGTGTACTTAGCGCTCTAAGATCAAGAAGCAGCTTGATAGTATCCGATAGGATGAGTTCTTATTCAGGACGAGGAGTCGTCCAAAGCCAGTTGGACAGGAACCATCCGTGACTGAACCCTGGCCTGAATGGGAGCCACAAGTTGTTAGACCAAAGCAAACAACCTGGAGACCATTGGTAAAAGCTAGTGGTACGACACACTTTACCCCACATCCTCATCAAGGAAGGAAGACAGGGTTTCATGAACCGAGGGATGAGCAGGGACGTGCTCACACTAAATCCCTGGAACGTCATGATGGAGACCAACGTTATTTATGTGAGCTATTACGAAGCAAAGTTTAGCGACCGAACTTCTTGCTGAACAAAATCTTTCTTCTACCCTACCGGCAAGAGACATTCCTGTGTATGATGGTGATCCCTTGCAATATCAACCTTTTATCAAGGCATTTGAGAGAGGAGTAGAAAGGAAGACTGACGATGAAAGTGTTATCATTTTCTGGAACAATATACGAGAGGACTAGGCAGAGAATTAGTTTGTAGCTGTCAACATTTGCATCCCGACCAGAGCTATAAGGAGGCAAGAAGATTGCTTAAAGAACATTTTGGCCATGAGCAGAAGATTGCCGCTGCTTATATATCCAGAGCATTGGCCTGGCCAATCATCAAGCCAGGTGATATAAAGGCTTTACAAGCGTTCTCATTATTCTTCAAAGGTTGTTGTAATGCAATGCAGCAGCTTGAACACATGGATGAAATGAACGTTCACTCCAATATGATGACCATTCTTCGAAAGCTGCCTTACAAGCTCAGAGAAAGGTGGAGAGATTGGTCATATGAAATCCAAAGAACCGAGAAACGTTCGCCTACATTTCCGGACTTGGAAAACTTCATAAAGGTACAAGTGGAGATACTGACGTATCCACTTTATGGGAATATTGATGAGGCCAAAACACCAGCAGCTGCTAAAGGTTCGACATTCGGTAGATCAAGAGAGAAGCCGAGGACGACCAAAATTATGAGAGGGACGGACAGAGTTGACGTGGGTAGGCTTTTCCCTTTGAGAGTGGGGAAGATTCCAACAAGGGGACATAGCTTCAGAATTGAGGGACAAAGGTTTAGGGGTAACATGAGGGGGAACTTCTTTACTCAGAGGGTTGTGGCTGTATGGAATGGGCTTCCGGTGGAAGTGGTGGAGGCTGGCTCGATTTTATTATTTAAGAATAAATTGGATAGGTATATGGATAGGAGGGGATTGGAGGGTTATGGTCTGAGTGCAGGTAGATGAGACTAGGTCAGGGAGAATGGTCGGCGTGGACTGGTAGGGCCGGACAGGCCTGTTTTCATGCTGTAGTTGTTATATGTTATATATGTTATATGTTATATGTTAAAAGCAGTTTTGCTATGGCTGCCGAACCCATGGAAGAACAGGCTCAAGGGAACCTGACAACTAAAGGAGAGAAAGCTGACTCACATATCGGCCAGCAGCAAGATCCTTGTCTGTTCTGCAACATGAGGGGTCACACACTGGAGAAGTGTCGGCAGATCAAAAAGAAGGAACTAAAGGAGAGAAGAGAATTAATAAAAAAGAATAGAATTTGTTTTGGATGTTTGAAAGAAGGATATATGAGCAGAAATTGCAAGAATTGCTTGACTTGTGCTGTATGCAAAGGAGAGCATCTTGAGATACTTCATTTTGAACAGAAGGACAAAGAAGGGAAACCTGAGCAACCAGGCGAGCCAGAGTGACGCGACTCCTCTTTCTCCGATGTGTGGACATATCGGGGCCGGTGAAGATACTTGCATCTTCTCGATCGTACCAGTGCAAGTGAAGAGCTACAATGGGAGCACGGTGTTGCAAACGTACGCTTTCTTGGATGGTGGAAGGAGGATCTCTGTTATTATTTGTTCGAGTCATTACATTTATCGCTCACCCGGTCTATGCAAGTGGCAGCTTGAGAGCTAATTGATAGATAAGAAGCTGGCCGCTACAACGCTATTATGCACTGTTTCTTTTTTTTTTGCACGACCCATTGTACGGTTTGTACCTTTTTTTGACAAGGTGGCCATTGGAGCCTGTCAGAGTTAGAAAGAAAGATTTGAAAGTCAGTTTTACATTGTTGATTTTTGTTTAGTTTTTTTTAACATATTTCAGAGTTGAATTGAATCACCCCCACCAAAATTGTAGATCTAGATTTTGATGATGAATAATCTACAGCTGAGACTCCAAACGGTATAGAATTGTACAACCACCCTACTTTGGCACTGAATTCACTGAATCATTGCATATTTATCACAATCTCCCAAAGCACATCGCTGTCTAATATTTTGTAATTTGGGGTTATTAAGAATGTAAAAACAGTTGAGTGCTTTGGGAGTATTTGAGGTGAGGAACAGGGAAGGGATTAAGTTTCAATCGGGGGACGGATGTCGACATCAGCGATGAGATTGGGCACCCCTCCCAACCCATCTGAATTTGGCGGGAAGTTTCCGCTTTCTTATTTCATTTCTGCCATTCCGATTTCGTTTCACATTTTTCTGCAAATTCCAATTTGTCGATTCGTCTGCTAGAGGTCGCTAGGGGTTCTGTGAGAAATCCCCCGCGCCCTGGAAGTCTCCCCGGAAATGTGGCACATAGGCTGGGCAAGGCAGCCAATCTCAACTTCATCGGGACATCCATGGCCACTTTGTCAATTCGGCCTCTAGAGGTCGCTAGGGGTTCCGCGAGAAATCCCTCCCACCCTGGAAGTCTCCCCGAAAATGTGGCACTTAGGCTGACCAAGGCTGCCAATCTCGTCCTCGTGCAGTGCATATGTGCATTTGGCCTTCATACTTTTCTTTGCTGAAAAGTTGCATTATGCGCCATATTATGAATTTCGATGTAAAATTCTGAATTTTGGACATCAAAATTATGAATTTGTAAAATCAAATGTTGAGAGGTCTGGTTTGGGGCATCATTTGGGGCTGGAGTTCATTCTCGGCCATAGTGGGAAGGGACGGTGACGAGGTAGTGGATGGTGACCACCATGAGTTTGGATAAATGTATTACAAATGGAGCTAGAGTGATGTTGAAACAAGCATTTGACAGCACATTGTGTGTCCATCAGCACCTCATTGTCACAGGGGGTCCAGACCCAGAAGGGTGCCTTGCACAAATCACAGCAAGTGTCTGATGGCAGAATAAAAGAATGTGCTAACAAAGTATTGATAGGCCTACATCCCTTCTCTTCTGAGTTTTTCCAGGAATCTTTTTCTAATTATGTAATTGACTACTAGCACTATTTTGGTATTATTACTAACTTGAAAATTACATCAACTAATAGAATCGAATCATCTTATTTTACTCTATGCTGAAAATCTGTCCTCTTAAGAGGAAAGTCATTGACTACCTAGGTTTGTAATTACAGGTTCACCAGCAGACCCAGCTCTTGCTCGAGCAGGGGTTTCTGTAACTCATAACAACAGAGAATTATCCAGACACAAAAATGCAATGAAGGTCAACGATGTGGCCACGCAGAATACATCAAGGCCTTCAGTGATAGGTATAGTAATTTTATGTGTTGTCAGCTTCTTTTGTACTTTGTATTCACCAAGGTGAAGGACATGGCGGACTGTGAGATCAGTTTGGGAAAGACTAACATGTTTGGGCAGTACGAGATCAAAAAAGAAGTGGTGTTGGGACTCTTGAAGAGCATTTAAGGTGGATAAATCTCTTGGATCTGATGGGATCTATCACATGAGTAAGAGAGGAGTTTGCAGGGGCCTTGACGAAGATCTTTATTGTTTGGAGTATTGCGCGCAGTTCTGGTCACCCAGTTACAGGAAGCATATGAAGGCTTTGGAGAGGGTGCAGAAAAGATACATCAGAATACTGCTTGGATTAGCGGGTATTAGATATGAGGAGATGGTGGACAAACTTGGACTGTTTTAAGTTTTAAGTTGAACACATAGATATACAGGGAATGGAGGGATATCGATCACATGCATGCAGAGGAGATCAGTTGAACTTGGCATCATGTTTGGCATGGCATTGTGGGTGTAGGGGCATATTCCTGCACTCTATAGTTCCAAGTTCCATGTCATGATTTCAGCTGCAGCCCACATGTTAACACATTCCTATAAGCTATGTATTCAAGCTCACAATAGATATTGAAATGTGCAAATCTAGGCTTGTAGTGCTGATGGATATTAATAACATCAGAGCTGCTATTCTTCATAAGAGACACTTAAAAAAAGACAGATGTAACTTGATACATTTCATGTTCCCAAAGTGTTTGCAGCCTATGAACTACTCTTAGAGGTATAGTCAATTTAAAAAAATATATATTGTACCGATATGTGTATATAACAGTCTCGGAAAAATACCAGTATGATTTTGATTGCTGTAAAAAACTTTGTCATCCCTGTTGGACTTTGCTCAGTTGTAATTTCAGAATTATGGTCAGAATAAGTGTATGCCATTATCATAATTTTTGGTATGTTTTCAGGCAATTTAGCTAATTCAGGTCCTCCTAAGAAGCGCCACAGGGGTTGGTCACCAGATTCCCCATCAGCAACAGAGACGAGTTCCAATCAGAGTATTCTACCTGCACAGAATTCGAGCAGCAAAACTGGTATGATGAATCAATAACATTCTTGCATCCAGGTTTTGTTTTAAAGTTCTATTTTCTTACTATCATCTGTTGTACATAATGTCTTGTACTGATGGAGTTTTTAGTAATTTACAGAATATTGTTTTGCCAGTCATTATTCTGGTGAGGTGTGAAACGGAAAATGTCATTTTGTTCATAGTCCCTTCCTTCAAACCAGTGTTATGGAATATATTGACTCACTAAGTGCAAGATTAATTTGACATTTGTAGATCTTGGGATATTCATTAGTGTCATTTGGAAGATATAATAGAAGCTTCTAATTAGTCCTGTTCCATTTTTAAAACAAGTTCCTTATTTTTGATTTGCATGCATTTACCTATTTTGTTGCCAAGTTTACTTGAAAATTCATTTTATGGACAACTACACACACTTAAGATCAGGAAGCATAAGTTGCCTTGTAGTTCCAGATAAAACAACTTTCACATTAATTATTTAATGACTTTCAGATTAATTAACTACTTGAAATAAATACAGTTTGAATAAACACAGTTTGAAAAGTACAAATGTTCTAATTTTTGGAAAAGCAAATTAACTTAGATATGCAATTGCTCTATGCTTCTCTACCATATTATGTCACAGTTCATGACAGAGGATCCGGATTTTGTGATCATTTCAAATCATTGCATCTGATTGAATATGTTTCTTGATCTTACACATGGATGAATAATATTTAAACACAATTTTTTCTGCATATTTACTTCATTATCTAAGAGTAAAATCAAATAATGCACTGGCACATAAAACAGCAAACTAAATAAATAATAGGTGGTAATAATGAAAATGTAAGCAGTGAAATAAAAATTATCAAGTTTCAGGTATCTGATACCCTTTAGAATATTTTCAGTCAGGGTAGCTGATGTACTAATATTTGTGGAAGGGTTCGGTTCCTGTTGAAATGTGACAATTTGTTGCACAAGCAGGAGCCTCGGTTGGGACATTCATGAGAGTTTGTTTCCCTTTTGGGACATGGACTTTGGGTCATTAAGGGTAGTGCATAAGTGATGGGAGCAGATTTAGGCGATTCGGTCCGTCAAATCTACTCCATATTCATTCATGGCTGATCTAACCCACTCATTTCTGGGATCATTCTCGTAAACTCGTCTCAAGATGCTCTCCAGCGCCACCACATTCTTCCTGTGATATGGGGCCCAAAATTGTTCACAATACTCCAAATGCTGTCTAAACAGCACCTGATAAAGCCTCAGCATTACATCTCTGTTTTTGTATTCTAGTCCTCTCAAAATAAATACGAGCATTGTGTTTGCGTTCCTTACTACCAATTCGACTTGCAAATTAACTTTTTGGGAATCCTGCACCAGCACTCCCAAGTTTCTTTGCTCCTCCGATTTCTGAATTGTCTTCCCATTTAGAAAATAGTGTACTCCTTTATTCCTACTATCAAAATGCATGACTCCACACTTTGCTGCGATGTATTCCATCTGACACTTTTCTACCCATTCTGCCAACCTGTCCCAGTCCTTCTGCAGAGTCCCAGCTTTCTCTACACTACCTGCTCCTCCACCTATCTGCAAACATGGCCACAAAGCCTTGAATCCCCTCATCCAAATCTTTCAATTTTAAAATTGGATCCTAGGTGAGAATAGGAATAGTGCACTTGTAGTTACCCCTTCCAGTCTTGCATTATCCTGACTTGAAAATATATAATTATTTCTTCATCAGTATTAAGTCTTAATCCTGGAGATCCCAGCACCCAAATCGCTGTAGTGGCAATTCACCGGATGGACCGATACAGTTCGATAAGATGGCTCCACACTGTCGTCCCAAGGGTGGATGATAAATGCTGGCCCTACCAATGAATAAGAAAAGTATTCATTTTGCAATTAAAGATTGCCATACTTTTAGCATTGTGGAATTTATTTACTGATTTCTACTCCATATTATTTCCTTTGTTTTGATTTCAGAACTATGAATATTGTATCATTTGCTTTATTCCCCTCCTGCTAGACTATATGCAAATAAAATCTTAGAACATTACAAAAAGGCATTAAGGTAGACAGAATGTACAGAGACAGCAACAGTTTTAATATCTTGGGCCATTCACATTTCATCAGAAATTTCCAGTATTTGCTGTATTTTGCTTTTGATTGATATGCCATCTATCAGCGGTATCTTATCATATCATATCATATCATATATATACAGCCGGAAACAGGCCTTTTCGGCCCTCCAAGTCCGTGCCGCCCAGCGATCCCCGTACATTAACACTATCCTACACCCACTAGGGACAATTTTTACATTTACCCAGCCAATTAACCTACATACCTGTACGTCTTTGGAGTGTGGGAGGAAACCGAAGATCTCGGAGAAAACCCACGCAGGTCACGGGGAGAACGTACAAACTCCTTACAGTACAGCACCCGTAGTCAGGATCGAACCTGAGTCTCCGGCGCTGCATTCGCTGTAAAGCAGCAACTCTACCGCTGCGCTACCGTGCCGCCCGTTAACTCATTTGAGTTAATAGTGGAAAAGTACGTCTGAAGAAGGGTCTCGACCCGAAACGTCACCCATTCCCTCTCTCCTAGGTGACCTGCTGAGTTAATCCAGCATTTTGTGATACCTTTGATTTGTACCAGCATCTGCAGTTATTTTCCTGCACTCCTCACGTTCATTGCAATTGCTGACTGCAAGTCTTTCATGAAATTCATTGATTCCTCTTGTTAATTACAGACCTTGCGGAATTGGCTTGTGGGACTCAGTCCAGCCACTTAGGACCAACTCCTTCTCCACTTACAGTCTCAGAAGACCCTGTGATTGTTCCTGACAATTTACTAAAAATCTGTGGGACCCGACTGGTAATTTTTAAAGGTAAATTAACATAATAGATGAATATAAACTGGACTTGCACGTTTTTATTCGGGCTGGCAAGTAGGATCAGAGCGGGCCTGGTAGAGGGAGGAAGATGCTTGGACACTGCCCAAGACCACGGAGTCTCAACCAATTGCATTGGTGAAGTCGGATGTAAATGAAGCTTCTGGGATTTCTGCCCGACATCAGGTCATATTCACGACCTGGACAGATGTGAGCAACAACATGTCCATAGAAAGCTGTGGGCTCGTAGTTGTGGTCTTTAGCCCTCACAGGCAGTCACAGGCAATCCCAGGAAACGAGTGGGTTCCCTTTTTTACAGATGTCCATAAGGAGATTTTTCTCCAATAATGAGAAAATATGCACAAATCACTCAATGGTAGCCATAGTATTGCAATGAATTACATCAGAATCACACCAGACTGATCACAACAAAAATATTATGTGAAGAGAAAACTAGTTCTGCTATTCGTAGAAACCAACTCATGTGGGTACGTCGAATTTTGAATTTAATAATATTACGGGAGCTCACTCTTATGTAGCGGGTGTCAGTGAGTCAGGACAGCTTGTATCTTGGGAACTGCAATTTTACAATTGGAAAGGATCGCTTCATATTTGGTGATTCTGGGGAACTCCTTGGGGATCCTGAGCAATTTAGAGAGTTTGTGTTAAAATGGTTACCTTGGCCCCTTCTGGCCTGTCAATAGACTTGACACCTCCTGCCTTCAATTTACAATTGAATTGAGGCACTAATATATCAGTTGGTCTGACCTTTTCCTCCTAAATTGATCCCTGCTGCTATTAGCGACCTATACCACAAACCAAATCAATGCCATTGGTATTATGACTGCCATGGTGAGTTGGAAGTGGGATTTCAGTTTTCCTAGATTTTAAATGACTCAATCCCCTTGTGAGCCTGGGAAGGTAAATGTTGTATGTGATTAGTGAGATATTACATCATCATACTGACTGCAAGTCACTATGTATTTATTTGATTTGCCCAGCTTACTTGTTTGTTTTACTTGGTTGTTACTTACCTGTTTGGAGAATTGTTTATTTACTGAAGAAGGAACTTTCTGTGGAATTATGCTCTTGTAGCTATCAAGAAAGAAACTGTACTTTAAAGTCATTATATCTGCATAGTATGATGTAAAATGAAATAATTATTGTGAAATAATATGATTTTTTTAGGCCATGGAAGCTTTCCTTACCTTTGTGGTAATCTGAGTGATGTCGTGGTTAGTCCATTGCTACAGAATTGCTATGGAAACACGCAGTCTTTACCCAGAGTATATGAGCAGCATTGTACATCTGTGAGCACAGTCGTGTCTGTAGAGATGCAGATTTTACTAACAGTGTACTATCTAGTTCAACTTGGTAAGTGATCAAGCATAATTGTATGAGATTGTTTCTCCTTAAGTTTGTAAATTCTTCCAATAACAGAGTTCAATTGTTTTGCTTAAAAGTTTAATTTCTCGAAGAAAGTGAGTATACCAAGTGCAATAACCTGGAATTTCATCTCTAAACCTCTCTGTTCACTCACTCCTCTCCCATTAAGATGCACTGTAAAATGTACTACTTTGTTCAGGCATTTGTTCATCGATATACTAAAACTCTCATTTGTTTGTTCCCGAACTACAGCCAAAATGGTACACAATAGCGTGACAATTTTAGGCCCACCTTACCGTCTCCCTTTGGTGCTAATGTTTCATTGAAATCGATGTTAAATTTTAAAAGTTTAAAATCTATCTCCGAGGAGGGAGGGAGGTGGTGGGTGGGGGGAGGATAAGGGGGGGGGGGGTTGTGGGGGATGTTGGGGGGGCAGGGGAGGAAGAGGGAGAGGGAGGAGGGAGGCGGGGGTGCTGCACCAATGCAGGAGAGGTTTGGGCCCAATGGGTCCACTTGGTCGAGTTTACTCTAAGATTTCCGAATGGAGTTCTCCATCAAACCTTGTAAGGTAAGTTTCAGTGAAGCCACTCTACTTTAGGGTGATATATAAATGCTGGTGTTGTTGCAAAAGCATCAAGAGTGCAGGTTCTCAATTTTTTTTTTTTCCATAATTTAAAATTTTGTAATGGACATACCTAAAAATAACCAGAAAAATGCTCCACCCCACGAGCCTGTACTTGAAATCAGTGTTGGAGAACATAATGTAAAGTGATAAAAATGTGTTCATAGCCCCATGTTTATTTTAAGAAAGTCTTGCAATGAAGTCCCTTTAAACAAGTCGGCCAACTTGCTTGATGAGATCCTACAGAGAGTATCATGATAATGAGTGGATTATCCTTGTAAGTGTTAAAGTGATAAATAACAGGAAGGCACATTGAAGTGCTGTTCTTTTGGAATAGGGCTGTGGGAATTTTATGTCCTCCTGATTTGGTAGGTTAACAACTTCCAGAGACCACATCCAGCAACAAGAGACCACATCCAGCAACTCAGCACTCTACTAGTACTGCAGTAAAGTGTTATTGTAATGGAATCTTAAGTGTTTGCAGGTTATATACTGGTTTATTTGTCTGAACTAAATCACTTATTATAAACCAGTTCTTATTAAATTTTTATTTCCTACTTTCATTGGAAATAGTTAGGATTAGTTTTCTGGATTTCTATGGAAATCTTACAATTGAACTTATTTATTTCTTGAATCCTAGAACCTGATCAGGTGCCTTTGATTGAGGATTTGGAACACATTTTGGTGAGAGCGTGGCAGGAATCTAATCTTACCGAAACCAAACATTACCAGCAAGTTGTTTCTCAGTCATTACCATGCGTGTCATCACAGGCCTTGGCCGTCACCTCAAAGCAGCTCACCTGGTTGGCCAAATTAGCAGCCAGTTCCTGCAAGAATGTTGTCAAGATCGTTGATTGGACAAATTCATTGGCGGAAGGCCTCACAGAAACATTCAAACTTCTCAGTGAGGGGAAATTGCAAGGAAAGAATTTTGTCGTAATCATTTGCACGACGAAAAACCAAAGCACCGAGTCATGTGTGGTGGTAACAGGTCAGTATTTCATGTTTATGAAACTTAAAAACAGGATAACTTACCATTAAAGTTTGAGGGTTAGTTTCAGCTTTGCCTTAACATGTCGACGTGTTTCTATTTCTCAAGTCCATGTCTATCTAATTCCATCACTCAATGTATGGATCTCTCCAAGAGATTGGATCCTGCCTCACCACCATGCTGCAATGTTTTCTTGTCGAAGGAACAAATGGCATCCTCTGTGACTATGAACATGGTAAACTATCTCCCCACATTCTTCTCAACCTTTTCTTGCAGCATTTCACATGGTTGAACACCACACACTCCATCATCTCCTCTCCTGTTGCCCAAGCAGATGGCCTACCAGTGCCTTAATTCATTCATCACTATCTTTAGCTAGTTTTGACCTTTTGGCTCCTATTCTGGCTTCTGAATTTCTACTTCCCAAATTCAATCCTGTGCTAACATCTCTGCTTGGTGTTTTGTGATTTCTTTTTGGTAGTGTATAATTTGTGCTTTTGGTAGACTGAAGATGTTTAATGCCAATATTTGTACAAAGCATTTAAACAATACATCAACTGGCGGGGAATGGGGGGATATAGAGCACATGCAGGCAGATGTGCAGTTTAAATTGGCATTGTGGTGGGTGCAGATAGCATGGGTTGAAGATGCTGTTCCTGGGCTGTACTGTTCTAGGTTCAATGTAATGCTGCTCAAGTATATAGATTTTTAGAAGTGACACATAAGTGGCCTCTATAAGCATTCTTACAGAGGAGATTTCCAACACCTACAGTATTTTGCCTTTGTTCAGAAATCAGTTGTATTCACAGATCTCAATTAAGTGCAATTTCATTGCAATACATCTCCTTAGTTAATGCATCTTGTCCAAATTTCTTTGTATTCGGAAATACCGTCTGGAATATGTCAGGGGACTATTTGACTGGGTGTAAATGCTGAGCTGTTAAGAAAATAATTTGCATTTAAATTGAGCCTTTCATGCTCTTGGGATTCCCACAGTCCTTCATGGCCAATTATAAATGTTTTCAAATGCTTTTTTCTCTGTTCCGATGCAAGAAACAAGGCAATCGATTTACACACAGCAAGCATCTATAAATGGCAGTGAGCTAAGTGATCACATCTGTTTAGATTGATGATAGTTGAGGAATAAATATTGTCCATAATTCCAAGGATGCAACCTCGCCTCTTTGAGTAGAGTCACGGAATCTTTTAGGTTAGGCGGCACGGTGGCTCAGCGGTAGAGTTGCTGACTTACAGCGTTTACGGCGCCAGAGATCCCGGTTCGATCCTGACTAACGATGCTGTCTGTATGGAGTTTGTACGTTCGCGCGTGGGTTTTCTCCGAGATCTACGGTTTCGGAGGACCACCTTGAGGGGGGTGGGGAAGAACAATGGAGGACCCGGCGTGGGGGAACTGTTGGGGGGGTGTGACAAAAGGGGGAGCCGACATGCTTTGTAACTTTGTCAGCACCGTAGGTGGCTGCTATTTGTTTACATTGTGTATGCAGGCAAAGAATTTCACTGTGCCTAGCCACATGTGACAATAATGTATTCCTATTCCTCTTCCTCCCACATTCCAAAGACGCACATATTTGCAAGTTGATTGGTTTGGTATAAATGTAAATTGTACCTAGTGTGTGTAGGAAAGTGTTAATGTGTGGGGATCATTGGTCGGTGTGGCCTCGGTGGGCCAAAGGGGCTGTTTTCGTGCTGTATAACTCTAAATGTCAACCCATGGATGCAGATAAGGCACCCATCCAAAAAGCTGTGTGTCGAAAGAGAATCATTATTACATACATTGGAAGGTCAGTATGGATTCAGTGTTTAGTTTTTCACCTAAATTTTGCCATGTGTTGTTCACCTCAATTCCTGCAGTCCCCCCCAAAAAGTGGAGAAGTTTAAACATTTCTCACACACATAATGAACGAACAGCCCCTGTACGTTAGAGTGTGGATGACCCGTACCTGGAAGAACAGTAAAAATTAATGTTCTTGCGACCTGTTGTTTTCAACACATTTGATTCAAGGTCACAGGCAGAGAAGTATTGTTAAAGTGATAAATTGTGGAGATGCACCAATTATTGATGAAATCACATTGGAGTAGACACGATTGGGAATGTAAACAAAGTTTTAATTAACATTTTCTGGCACATATTGTCAAGTTTATTGATTGGAAAAATGCATTGGCGGAGGGCCTGACAGAACCATTCGAACTTCTCTGAGGGGAAATTGCAATAAAAAACTTTTGTCGTGATCATTTGCGCCACTAAGAACCAACTGAGCCATTTGTCCAAAACCAGAAAATCACTAACACAGTTGGCATATGTAAGTAAAAATCACTTGTCATTGGCTTCATTGACTGAGTTAAATGAATCAGAACTTAGAACAGCATAACACAGGAATAGGCCTATTGGCCCACAATGTGCATGCCAAACATGATGCCAAATTACACGTCCTCTGCCTGCATGTGATCCATATTACTTCACATTCCCTGCATGTCCATGTGCCTACCTAAAGACTCTGAAACACCACTGTCGTATCTGTTTTTACCACCACACCAGACAGCATGGTCCAGGCACCTATCATTCACTGTGTTTGCCTGACACAGCTCCTTTAAACATTCCTCCTCTGACCATAAAGCTATGCCCACTAGTTTTGGACATTTCAACCTGGGAAAAGGTTCTGACTGTCTACCCTGTCTATACCTCTCATAATTTCATATAGTTCTCTCAGGTCTCCCCTCAGCCTCAGATGCTCTAGAAAAAACAATCTAAGCCTAATCTAAGGAACCTTGTCAAATGCCTTTATAAGTGCGTCTGGGCATCATCTACTGCTCTATCCTCATCATGGATTGTGGTGTAGCACAGAAAGTAGAGACTGATTGCAAATTTAGATTTTCCTTTAGAAATCTGGGAAATTTCCAGTCTATCTCATTAATCTTATTAACAAGGGAGAGAACCTTTTCTTACAAAAGAAATGTTGCTTCATTATTCACAAATACATAGAGCTTTTAACACTTTATCTACAAGAAGGTACAGGACTACACATGTCTTCCTCACCAATGCTCTTTGCCCAGCTCCCACTTCCCAATCTCAATCTCCAGGCTTCCCCCCGCTCTTGAGAGTTCAGAGAATAGATTGCAAGGTGGCTGGAGATATTGTGATATAAGCTACAGGTACGCAGAATCATTGTTCAGCAAAAGTCCCCAGGACTATTACCATCATTGGTCAAGCTCCCAGTCAGTTCCTCTAGGTCTGTTGAAGCTGCCGTGTCCACAGAATGCCACACGGATATGCTCATTTGTGGGAATAACCAGTAGTCAGAATAGGTTTGTGTGGCTGTTGTTCATAAATTCATAGTTCATAAGACATGTAGTAGCAGAATTAGGCAATTTGACCCATCGAGTCTACCCCACCATTTGAGCATGGCTGATCTATTTTTCCCCCTCAACCCCATTATCCTGCCTTCTCCTCGTAACCTTTGTCACCCTAACTAATCAAGAACCTATCAATGTCCACTTTAAAAATACCCAATGACAGCCTCCTCAGCCGTCTGAGGCTGTGGAATGAATTCCACAGATTAACCATGCTACAATGTAGAAGATGGATCAGAGCGAGGGCCTGCTGGTGCCTGCGCATCCCCAGAGCGAGGGCCTGCTGGTGCCTGCGCATCCTCAGAGCGAGGGCCTGCTGGTGCCTGTGCATCCCCAGCGCGAGGGCCTGCTGGTGCCTGCGCATCCCCAGAGCGAGGGCCTGCTGGTGCCTGCGCATCCCCAGAGCGAGGGCCTGCTGGTGCCTGTGCATCCCCAGAGCGAGGGCCTCTGGTGCCTGCGCATCCCCAGAGCGAGGGCCTGCTGGTGCCTGCGCATCCCCAGAGCGAGGGCCTGCTGGTGCCTGCGCATCCCCAGAGCGAGGGCCTGCTGGTGCCTGCGCATCCTCAGAGCGAGGGCCTGCTGGTGCCTGTGCATCCCCAGCGCGAGGGCCTGCTGGGGCCTGCGCATCCCCAGAGCGAGGGCCTGCTGGTGCCTGTGCATCCCTCAGAGCGAGGGCCTGCTGGTGCCTGCGCATCCCCAGAGCGAGGGCCTGCTGGTGCCTGCGCATCCCTCAGAGCGAGGGCCTGCTGGTGCCAGCGCATTCCCAGAGCGAGGGCCTGCTGGTGCCTGTGCATCCCTCAGAGCGAGGGCCTGCTGGTGCCTGCGTATCCCCAGAGCGAGGGCCTGCTGGTGCCAGCGCATCCCTCAGAGCGAGGGCCTGCTGGTGCCTGTGCATCCCCAGAGCGAGGGCCTGCTGGTGCCTGCGTATCCCCAGAGCGAGGGCCTGCTGGTGCCTGCTGGTGCCTGCGCATTCCCAGAGCGAGGGCCTGCTGGTGCCTGCGCATCCCCAGAGCGAGGGCCTGCTGGTGCCTGCTGGTGCCTGCGCATCCCTCAGAGCGAGGGCCTGCTGGTGCCTGCTGATCCCCAGAGCGAGGGCCTGCTGGTGCCTGTGCATCCCCAGAGCGAGGGCCTGCTGGTGCCTGTGCATCCCCAGAGCGAGGGCCTGCTGGTGCCTGTGCATCCCCAGAGCGAGGGCCTGCTGGTGCCTGCGCATCCCCAGAGCGAGGGCCTGCTGGTGCCTGTGCATCCCCAGAGCGAGGGCCTGCTGGTGCCTGCGTATCCCCAGAGCGAGGGCCTGCTGGTGCCTGCGCAACCATGCTACAATGTTGTGCATTGTAGCTACATAGAGTCGTTGAGAGAAAAGCAAGGCACTGCAGGTGCTTGAAATTTCAAACAAATATGTAAAATACTGGGAATATTTTATAGGTCAGGGAGCATCTGTGGAAGAGGAAGTTGTGGAAGTTGATGACCTTTCAATTGAACTAAGAAAGCTTGGGAATCATTTATGTTTTGCGTCTGAGAAATCTATAGGAACTTGTCTCAGGGCTGAGTCGCTGAATGAGATAATTGATGTTGGCGCGTGCTGAGAGAGGGGTGAAGGCATGTGACTCTCAAATGGTCTGTTTAAAATATAGTTTAAACTGCAGCTAACAGTTTATTCATGTGTACTTATTTCTCCAGGAAAACGTCAGGCTGGATTTTTGGCCGGCAGAATGCTTGGTCCAAAAGAACATCTGAAAGAAATTAACTATGAGCTTGTCACTGGGAAAATTGGGGAACTGGGAACTTTCTTCAGCAGCCTTTGTCCAGGTAAACTCTTGGTATCTTCAGTTTCTTTGCCAATCTTATTATACTGTGGATTGCTGGGGAATTTGACGTAGGAAAATGGGAAGGGGGTGCTTATTGAGGTTGGGCTAGTAAAATAAGTTTCACTTTCCTTGCATTGCATTGTTTTTCAATCCCACACTCCCATGAACGTATCTGATCTAAAGCAGCAGCTAGCAACATACTATTTATGAAGTAAGGCCTGTTTTGTTGTGCATGTGTTGAAGGCTGTGACATTCAGTGCATGCACATGAAACAAGCCATAATACTTTGCATCCAATTCTGAAGAATCTTGGTGCGCTCCTGAAAATGGTAGTGAGCCAAAAACAATCAAAACTAGACTGTAAATTTGAAGAATCAGAGGCAATCTCCTTCAGAGACCCGGATTTGATTTTAGTGCTGATTATTTTTCTCCATCTGTTACACGATACATCTCTAAATGGGACATTGAGTCCAACCAGGTGCTACTTTATTAGTACACTGTTCCATCTCCTTGTATCTGATTTTAAATTGAGATCAACAAAGGGGGCTGGATAGGGGGAAGGAGGCGTGGCTTTCATGGGAAGAGGATAGTACCAAACTGTAATTTCAAGATGAGTGTGGCATGTCACACATTATTTTCTTGCTGAAGTTCTGTTTGGGTGTCGGCATGATCAGGACTGGGATTCATATATTGGAGTCTGATGATTCGGTGTCAGATGATTAGCAGCAGTGCCAACCTTTCAAACAGTTCCTGCTGTTCTCGCGTCACCAAAGTTTCCACTAGTGGTAACGTCTAGGACCAGAGGTCATAGCCTCAGAATTAAAGGACATTCCTTTAAGAAGGAGATGAGGAGGAATTTCTTCAGTCAGAGGGTATGAATCGGTGGAATTCATTGCCACGGAAGGCTGTGGTGGCCATTAATGGATATTTTTAAGGCAGAAATGGATAGATTCCTGATTAGTACAGGTGTCAGGTGTGATGGGGAGAAGGCAGGAGAATGGAGTTAAGAGGGAGAGATAGATCAGCCACAATTGAATGGAGGTGGAGTAGATTTGGCCAAATGGCCTAATTTAGCTCCTAATTTAGCTCCTACCACTTATGAACTTCCATGATGCCATTCTCTCTGTTTTTTTCTGTGGCTTTGGCGTCCTCATTGGCATGTGGCACCCAGACCCATAGTGCATCAGGATCAGTAATAAAATGGTGTACTGATTGATCCCAACACTAACCCCTGGGCTGCCAGAATTTCTCCAGAAGTGATGGGGAGGGATCACTAAGGCTCCAGGGATGGCTGACCATTTCAATAGAAGATATTTTTGAATTTGTTGTAATGCATTTAGTTAGCTCTATCCCATTTTTCTTTCACTGTTCAATGTATGCTGCAGTTTAGCCATCTTGACATTCATTTTCAGACATTGCCTGTTGCTGCTCCTGGCATGTCCTTCTCATTAAATTGGAGTTGGATTCATGGTAAATTTGAATCTAGCTGGGCCATGAGATTAAAGATTGTGATACAATTATGCTGCTTATTGCACACACAGCCCTATGAGTGCCCCATTCAACGGCCAGATTATTTCCAAATCTATCCTATTTTACATGGTGTCTGTGCCACACACTACAATGGAGGATGTCTTCAGAACTTTGTATGGCAATCATTTCAGCCACTATTATAATGGACAGAAGAATCTGTGATAAATCAGAAGAGGAGCCAGCGCTGCCGTCGCAGCTGCGGCTTGCCTGCAGTCCGTCTGTCTTTTGTGTTTTTTGTTGTTTTTGTATGAGTTGTAGTTTTAATATGGTGTAGTGTTTGTATGTTATGTGGTGGGTGGTGGGGGGTGGGAACGGGAACTGTAAAAAATTCTCTCTCCCGAACGGAGACATGAACTTGTTTCTGTGTCGTGTCTCCGTTCCCGTTGCGGCCTACCAGCGGCCATGCACCTGGGACCACCTGGGGCTCTGGTTCGCAGAGCCCGCGGCCCGGACTCACCACCTGCGGCACTGGCCGCCTGCGGATGCTGCGGGTGCGGCTGCGACTCGTCTCCGGAGGCTCCGGCGCGGGCCACGTGGACGTCGGAAGCCCGCAGGCCCCTGGGTGGGGGCCGACATCGGGAGCTCCGGCAGCGGCAGAGGCAGCGTGTTCGCCCGCCCCGAATCGCGGGGCTTGGGTCGGCCCGCCGCGGACCTTTCACCGTCCGGCGCGGCGCTCCAATGTCGGGAGCCCCGACCGCCCCGACGTGGCAACGACAACAGCCTGACCGCGGGAGAAGACGGCAGGGGAAGAGAAAAGACATTCTGGCCTTCCATCACAGTGAGAAGGGACTGGAGGAGACTCACTGTGATGGATGTTTCTTTTTGTTTGGTGTTAGTGTATGATTGTATGTGTTATTGCATTTTTATTGATTATTCTTATTGGTCTTAATGTTTCAACTGCGGGTAATGTTTCATTTCACTACACATTTATGTGTATGTGACAAATAAACGACTATTGACTATTGAAATCGGTCAGGTTGAGGTCAAGATTTATCCACTATGTTGGGTTCACTACATACAATTCTGTCTGGCAGCTTTATATTTCAGGACTCTCCTACCTTGGTCCCTAGTGCTGTGGCATTAATGTCCCCCTGCCAAATTACTTTCTGTGCCCTTTCTGTTCTCAGTGCTTCTTCTAATTGATACTCATTGTGGAGCAGTACTGGTTTGTCAGCTGAAGGATGGGAGATGATTATCAGATTCCTTTGTCCATGTTTGGGCTAATGCCATGAAACTTCAGGGAATCCTGATTCATGCTTCACCTGAACTATGTGGTGCTTCTCAGTCCAAAAATAGTAGTTTGTGATACTGATAAAAATCTCAACTCTTTTAAACCAACAGTCATTTTAGTGAACACAAATATAAAGAGAGGTGAGGTTCTGCAAAAAAAAGAATCCTTTTTTTTTGTAAAATTCTACGAGAAGATTAAGCTGTAGGGAAATAGTATTCATTGCAAGAGAATGGGCAATTGAAAATATCTGGTAAGGAGAAAGGACAAACTTACTTTGAGAGTTTCTTTCTATCTGTGCTTACTTGATCAAATTTGATGAAATGATTTCCATATCGTGTTTGATGGACTTGAAAGCAAACTCAAAACTCCAAAATATATTTAATGCAAGAGGAATGAAAATAAACTGTGGATATTGGTTTGATATTAGTTAATTCTACAAATGAAATTTTAATCTGCAAGGCAATTCTCTTTATATACCATATGTTACAGATGTGTATAAAGTATTTGATTCCTGTTCACATTTTAACTAGATGGTGACCTCGACACACTCTTAGAAAAGTGCAGTCTTATCGGAAATGGTCACGGTGCTGGTTTTGGTGTTTCATTGAATAAGTTTGATGATGCCTCAGCTCAAAGACCAACAATTTGTTCAGGTGAGCATCAAAATTTAATTCCCTTCCAGTTAGCATGTGAAGTGATGGTTGATAAGATCAATTTCTGTCATGAGGCAGCTGCCGAATAAGGAATGTTGAGTTAGTCTGGTCGTGGAATGAATGAATGAATGAATGAATGAATGAATACTTTATTGCCACATGTCACGGTGACATGTTACAAGTCACAGTGAAATTCTTTGCTTGCCTACCCAAGGTATGCATATAGTCGCCACATAAAGGGTGCTGACAGAGTTACAAAATATCTCGCGCCAGGTCCATCTTTGTTCTCTTCTTTCCCTCCCGGCCGTTCCCTCCCCATGCCGGGTCCTCCTTTGTTCTTTCCCTGAACCCCCCCCTTCACGGCAGTCCCCCACGCCGGGGACTCCTTTTATCCCGGCGGCGTGTCCTCTGATTCCCAAGAGGCCGACCATGACCGGCGCCCTGATTGACCATCGCACCGACCTCCTCCACGACCGCCAGGTCCTTGCTGCGCCTCCGTGGAGTTTGCTACAACAAAAGGCAAGTCCAGTGAAATATCACAATTCTGAGAAGACACAACTTGGTAGATACAGGAAGGATATTTTCACTTCTGAGGGAGACTAGGATAAGGGCATAGTTTCTCAGGATAAAGCGTCAGCCTCAACACTAATGCCAGGAGAAATATCTTCCCTTGAGGAGCTGTAAACGTTTGGAATTTATTAACTCAATGAGCTGTAGATACATTGAACTTGATCATGGATGGGAGAGATATGCTTTTAGATCGTGGGCAAATTGAGGGTTATGAGCTTGGGGCAGGAAAATAGAGTTGATGATTTTATTGAATGGTGGAACAGGTTTGAAGGGGTCACATGACCAACTCCTCTCAGTTCTTATGACAACCATTTTGTTTGTGAAATATAAAAATATTTTTATAAATCAAAACATCACTGAAGTCTCACCTGTTCAGTACTGCCTTCAACCACTGAAGGTCACCTCACCCTCTGTCTCCTTTCTCTGTTTGTTTACTTATTTATCTATTTATTCACTTCCCTACGTTCTTTAAATCCCTGTAAAGCGTCTTTGAGTGTATGAAAAGCGCTATATAAATGTAATGCATTATTATTATTATTATTAATATTTTCTCATTTGTTCCCTGGGAGAGGACAACAAACAAGTTAAAACAGAATTATTTGTGGATGTTGAGATTCTGTTTTCTGAATGGGGAAATAGAGGCAAACATTTATTCTGCAAAATTGACTATTTCCATTATTGATTTTTTTTTCCAATGTAAGGAGAGTACAACAGTCTATAAATTTCTAATTCCTGCCAATTAGTTGTGCCTTTTGCCAGCCAGTGACATTTATGCAGATTACTCCTGGGTTTTCAGCTGAATTAATGCAATGCAAGGTACAAAATGTGAATTTTAATAATAGAAGCAAAACAGACCAACTTAGAGGCAGTCTGACGTAAAGGTGGCCACAATACCAGTAATGAAGTGGCACTGTGGTTACGATAGTTGTCCTGTAACCAGGGATGGGCTTCACCGTTCATCTGGAGAGAGAAACTAGAATCTCAATGTGGAACCTGGGGAATCCAAACGAGAATCGTTAAAATAAAACATGGAATGAAAAGCTGCAGTTAGTAATGGTAACGAAGAATCTAACAGATTGTCACTGAGTTGCACTTGGTGAGGTGCTCTTAACTACCTCCTCGGTTTTATAGCTAATTAGTGATCAAAAATAACTCAACACCCCATGAATAAAAATCATACAAAGAAAATGACATTGGTTGAAAGAGGGAGATTGAAAGAGTGGAATTGAAAGAGCGAATGTAAGAGAGGTGGAATGCCAGTTCAATGCTACTGGTAGTCACTGATTTTAATTTGTGAATGGTGATTGTGAATGAATATTAAGAATACAGTTTGAAACAATTTTTTTAATTATTTTAAAATGAGGTGGTAACATTTTTACACTTTCTGTGTTGATACTCCATATCGTGTTAGGATGATGCTGGAGAATAAAGTCCATTCCCTGTAATTGCTGCTTTTGTTGTCCATTTGGTCTGTCATATTCAGTAACACAAAAAATCAAAATAGAAATTTTAAAAGCAGTGATGAGTTTTTCTCTTTTAACTTTTTCCCCACTCCCCACAGTTGCAAACAAAGAAACATGTCAGATTCATCCCATTCAGCTTGCTGTGGCTCGAAAGCTGTTATCCCATGTCTGTGCTATTGCTGATTCCAGCACACAAAATCTGGATCTGGGCTCTTTCGAAAATGTAGATTTCCTTATTTTGGTGCCTCCGTCAGAAGTGGCTTACCAGCAGACAGTGCTACGTGTCAGACAGTCAGGTAATGTCACAGTTTCAAGCCCTAAATTAAACTTGTGTTTTGGCTTTAGGTTTTCAAGTGTAATATCTTATTTCACTTGTGGGATCACTGGCACGGCAGCATTTATTGCCCATCAACATTTGTCAATGTGAAGCTGGTGATGAATCACTTTCTCAAATCGCTGGGCTCCTGGTGAAGGTGCTCCTGGAATTTTGCTGGATAGAGAATTCCAGTGTTTAGAGCCAACACGATTACCAGAATACTGACACACTTCCAAGATGGTGTTTGATCTACATATGGTATTGCTCTCACATGTCTGGTGCCCCCTGCCCTTTCTGGAGGTAGAGATTGTGGGTTTGTGAAAAAAACGTCAATTTTATACCTAAGTGAGTAACAGCAATGCATTTTGTAGATGTTGCACACTGCCGTTGCAGTGTGAATGCAGTGTGAATGTGAATTCTACACTGTGAATGTTTAGGCTAGTGGATGGGGTTCAGTCAATCTGAGAACTGAGATGAGGAAAAACTTTTTTAGAACTGAGATGAGAAAAAACGTTTTCAGTCAGAGAGTTGTGAATCTGTGGAATTCTCTGCCTCAGAAGGCAGTGGAGGCCAATTCTCTGAATGCATTCAAGAGAGAGCTAGATAGAGCTCTTAAGGATAGCGGAGTTAGGGGGTATGGGGAGAAGGCAGGAACGAGGTACTGATTGAGAATGATCAGCCATGATCACATTGAATGGCGATGGTGGCTCGAAGGGCCGAATGGCCTCCTCCTGCGCCTATTGTCTATTGTCTATAATCTTTAGCTGCTTTGTGAATGGAAACGCATTCAACCACCAAGATGTGAGTTACTTGCCGAAGGACACTCTGCTCTTGTAGCCATTGCATTTTTGGACCAATTAAGTTTTTGTTTCATGGTTAACTTCGTGTAATTGATGCTAATGCTCCTAACTCGAATGTCAAAGGCCACTCATTTGATGGAGATAGTCATTGCCTGCAATTAGTGACATGTAGGGTTTTATGCCTCTCACCTTCACAAGGTTGAATGTCTGCGCAGTGCTTAAGCATGGAATGCTTTGTTATCAGGGACAAGGAGCAACAAGAAGACTTGGAGTCATCGAGTCATTCATTGTGGAAACAGGCCCATCGGCCCAACTTGCCCACACCGACCAACATGTCCCATCGACACTAATCCCACCTGCCAGCATTTGGGCCATATCCCTCTAATCCTATCCTATCCATGTACCTGTCTAAATGTTTCTTAAATTTTGCAATAGTATCTGCCTCAACTACCCACCCCAGCGACTGGTTCTATACACCCACTGCCCTTTGGAAAAACTTACTCCTCAAGTTCCTATTAAATCCTTCCCCCCCCCTCACCTTAAACTTATGTCTTCTGGTTTTCGATTCCGCTACTCTGGACAAGAGACTCTGTGCATCTACCCAATCTATGATTTTGTTCACCTCTACATGATTACCCTTCATCCTATTGTGCTCCCAGGAATAGAGTACTTGCCTGCTCAATCTCTCCCGAAAGCTCAGGCCCCCGAGTTCTGGCAACATCCTTGTAAATCTCTGCACCCTTTCCAGCTTGAAAATATCTTTTTGTAATGACATGGTGCCCAAAACTGAAAACAATACTCTAAATGCAGCCTCACCAACGTCTTATATAACTACAACATGATCTCCTATTAATAATCATTCATTCATGAATCTTCTTAAGCATATCTCGATGGCAATTCTTCCGCATACTCTTCTGCTTTGACAAAGTCTTTAAAAAATTTATTTTCTCCAGTGTTGATCATAATCTTCAAAGTAGCCGGATGCAGTAAAATAAACTTATAGCCTTTCTTCCATAGAATATTTTTTGCCTTATTAAATTATTTCTTTCTGCTCAACAAGGCATTACTGATGTCTGGGTAAAAGATTATTTTAGTGCCTTCATGTTCTATTGGGTTTTCCTCTCTTATATTATTCCCGACTGTTTTGAAAACCAATTCTCGATCTTGGTATCTTAAAAATTTAATCAACACAGATCTTGGCTTTTGATTAGCCGAGGGTTTCGGTCTTAGAGCCCTATGTGCTCTTTCTATTTCCATCCGACCTTGTTTATCTATTCCCAGAATGGTCACTATCCAATCTTGAAAAAAGTTAATTGGGTCCTCCCCCTCCACTCCCTCTGGCAAACCAACAATTTTAACATTATTTCTCCTGCTATAGTTTTCCAAGGCATCCAACTTCTCCGCCATCTTTTTGCTTTCAATTGCTGCAGCAGTAATACTGTCTTCATTTTTTTCCACTCTAGATTTTAACATTTCATTTTCCATTTGTATATTATCCACTTTATTTGTCACTGTTTGAAATTTTTCCTCCATTTTTTTCAGTCTTATGAAATTTCTTGTTATCTCTCCTCATTAATTTGTTATCTCCTTCAATTTTCTTAAGCCTGTTAATAATTTCTTGAAGCATCGTTTTCATATTAGTCTCTGTATCTTCTTGCTTTTCTTCTTCTTCCTCATTTCCACTTCCACTGCTAGTGGAGTCTCCCGTTACCTCATCGTCACTCGTGTCCGAAACTCCAGACACAACATCAGCAGCCTCTCGGCAAACAGTGGGCCTTTTTGGTAACTCACGGCGACTCCCTCGTATTTTGACCCGAGTCAAAGAGCGCTTGCTGGGAGTAGTAGACTCCAGCTTCGTACCGGAGCCCTCCCCAGTCTCACCGCCTGCCGAGGGGTCACCAAATCTAGTCCCCTGCTCCATCAGAGCTGTGGGCCTACCTTCGATTTTTTTCCTTGATTCCTTTGCTTGCTTCTGTGGCAGTTGTACTCCTCCTTTTACTTTTTTGGAAGGCATCCGTACGTTCTGTATACTTTCTGTATACTTTCTGATTTAATTTAAAGTACTTGATTCCTTTAGTTCGTCTTTTTTTAGCAGTTTAGGGCTTTGTTTTCGGGAGTGCTGAAAAGTTATGTCTACTCAGCCAAGCATTGGACACGCCCCCCTCTGTATACTATAGAGGGGATTAACTGTATTAAGGATTGTTAATTTTTAGAAGTACTTGATATATCGGGGGGGTTGGAGAATGTGGATGCTCCACCATAATCATGGGCACAAGTGTGGTGCGGACCACACCTCGTATAATAGAGGGGGGTAATGTAGCTAATAGACAATAGACAATAGACAATAGGTGCAGGAGTAGGCCATTCAGCCCTTCGAGCCAGCACCGCCATTCAATGCGATCATGGCTGATCACTCTCAATCAGTACCCCGTTCCTGCCTTCTCCCCATACCCCCTCACTCCGCTATCCTTAAGAGCTCTATCCAGCTCTCTCTTGAAAGCATCCAACGAACTGGCCTCCACTGCCTTCTGAGGCAGAGAATTCCACATCTTCACCACTCTCTGACTGAAAAAGTTCTTCCTCATCTCCGTTCTAAATGGCCTATCCCTTATTCTTAAACTGTGGCCCCTTGTTCTGGACTCCCCCAACATTGGGAACATGTTTCCTGCCTCTAATGTGTCCAATCCCCTAATTATCTTATATGTTTCAATAAGATCCCCCCTCATCCTTCTAAATTCCAGTGTATACAAGCCCAATCGCTCCAGCCTTTCAACATACGACAGTCCCGCCATTCCGGGAATTAACCTAGTGAACCTACGCTGCAAGCCCTCCATAGCAAGAATATCCTTCCTCAAATTTGGAGACCAAAACTGCACACAGTACTCCAGGTGCGGTCTCACCAGGGGCCCGGTACAACTGTAGAAGGACCTCTTTGCTCCTATACTCAACTCCTCTTGTTACGAAGGCCAACATTCCATTGGCTAATCTATTTATTAACAACATTAGAGGGAGGGTCTATTTCTCTATCTTTCTTATTTCTTTTCTGTTTTTATACCTGGACTATGGAGGGGAGCACACTGAAATACGGCACAATGTAAATACCGGAAGAGGTATCAAGGTAAGGAAAAAGGAAAAAAAAAAAGAAAAAAAAAAAGGAATGAATGGATAACACATTAAATTTTTTATGCTATAATGTGAATGGGTTAAATGGACCGATAAAAAGGAAGAGAATTTTAACACAGATGAAAAAATTGGAAGTAGATATAGCTTTCTTGCAAGAAACACATCTAACGGAAAAAGAGCATCAAAAGTTAAAGAGAGATTGGGTAGGAAGTATGGTCGCATCTTCTTTTAACTCAAAAGCAAGAGGGGTTGCTATCCTATTTAAGAAAACGCTACCAATTAAGATACAAAATATTGTAAGTGACCCAGTAGGTAGATTTGTAATGGTACATTGTCAAATTTTCTCAGAATTGTGGACCTTAATGAATATATATGCACCAAATATAGATGATGAGAAGTTTGTGCAGGGTACCTTTTTAAATCTGGCGGAAGCACATGAAAATATATTGATAGGGGGAGATTTCAATTTTTGTTTAGATCCAGTAATGGATAGATCATCAAGGATAACAACAAGGACAAGAGCAGCGAAGACAACCTTGAATTTAATGGAAAATTTAAATTTAATAGATGTTTGGAGGAAAAGCCATCCCAGGGAAAGAGACTACTCCTTTTATTCCAATAGACATGATACATATTCTAGAATAGATCTCTTTTTGATTTCAGCTCAATTAAGGGGTAGAATAATACAAATAGATTACAAGGCTAGATTGTTATCGGATCACTCACCATTATTAATGAAAATTACGATGCCAGATAAAGAACAGTCAGTGTATAGATGGAGACTCAACTCTTTACTATTGAAAAGGCAAGACTTTTGTGATTTTATTCGAGGACAAATTGAATTGTTTTTGGAAACAAATTTAAATTCAGTTGATGATAAATTTATTGTATGGGATGCAATGAAGGCTTATTTGAGAGGCCAAATTATAAGCTACTCATCTGAGATAAAGAAAGACTATAGGAAGGAATCTGAAAGATTAGAAAAAGAAATCACCGTATTAGAAAAAGACTTACAGAAAACTTCTTCAGATACGAAAAAAATACAACTTGCAAATAAAAAATTTCAATACAATACTTTACATACTTATAGAACAGAAAAACGAATATTACGAACTAACCAAAGATATTATGAATTAGGAGAAAGAGCGCACACGGTATTGGCATGGCAATTGAAAGAAGAACAAATATCAACAACAATAAATTCAATTAGAACAGATCAAAACATTATTACTTATAAACCTAGAGAAATCAATGAGGTATTTAAGCAATTCTACACTAATCTGTACCATTCTGAATCTGAAAAGGATGAAATTAAGATAAATAATTTTTTATCCAAGATTCAATTACCAACAATCTCTAATGAGGAGCAGATGGAACTAAATGCCTCCTTTACTTTGAGAGAAGTGGAGGAAGTATTATATTCTTTACCAAGTAATAAATCTCCAGGGGAAGATGGTTTCCCGCCTGAGTTCTATAAAAAATTTAAAGATTTGTTGATACCAGTATTTATGGAAGTGATACATCAAGCGGAAAAAACTTCTACATTACCAGAATCCTTCTCACTGTCAATTATAACCTTAATTCAAAAAAAAGGGAAAGACCCTTTAAATGCATCTTCTTATAGACCAATATCATTGTTGAATGCAGATTATAAAATAGTTGCTAAACTTTTGGCAAGGAGATTGGCAGAATATTTACCGAAGCTGGTTAAAGAGGACCAAACTGGATTTGTCAAAAAAAGGAAAATATCTGATAATGTAGCAAGATTTATAAGTATTTTACATTTAGCACAGAAAAGAAGGGAATTGAGCGTAGCAGTTGCTTTAGATGCTGAAAAGGCATTTGACAGGTTAAATGGGATTTTTTATTTAAAGTATTAGAGAAGTACGGATTGGGAAATGGTTTCATTAACTGGGTAAAAGCTCTTTATAAACAACCTAAAGCCAAAGTGGTGACAAATGGCCAATCTTCTCAATCATTTAATTTGGAAAGATCTAGTAGACAGGGATGTCCCTTGTCACTGGCTTTATTTGTATTGGCCATTGAACCTCTGGCAGAGCTAATAAGATCAGATTTAGACATTGAAGGATTTAAAGTTAATCAGGAAAATCACAAAATTACTTTATTTGCAGATGATGTTTTAATTTGTCTTACTAGACCATTGGAATCCTAAAGAAAATTATATTTCAGACTGGAAGAATATGGGAAAGTATCAGGATACAAAATTAATAAAGATAAAACTGAAATAATGCCTCTTTCTGAAGGTAATTATGATCAATGTAAAAGAGAAAGTCAGTTTAAATGGCAAAAAGAAGGCATGAAGTACCTAGGGGTTAAAGTAGATAATAAGTTAAATAATCTGTATAAACTAAATTATAAACCACTAATTAAAAAAATTGAGGAGGACTTGAAGAAATGGATGAATCTTCCAATTACATTGCTAGGGAGAGTGAACTGTATTAAGATGAATATTTTTCTGAGGTTACAGTATTTATTCCAAACACTGCCTATACCTTTACCAACTAATTTTTTTCAAGAATTGAATAAAATTGTGAGAAATTTTCTTTGGAAAGGTAAAATGCCAAGAGTGTCTATGGAAAAATTAACATGGGAATTTGAATTAGGTGGACTGCAATTACCAAATTTTAAAAATTACTATCTGGCAGCACAAATGAGTTTTATTTCATCCTTTTATCAAGAGGGTGGAAAAACAGCATGGGTTAAAATTGAAATGGATAAAATAAAAGAACTATGCCCAGAAGAATTTATCTATAAATGGGAAGCGAAGCTATTAGTTAAGGATCAAGAGTCACCTTTGCTAAAACATTTAATTAATATATTGTTGAAAACAGTTAAAGTTAATGATAAAAGATTTTTTCTAACAGCTAAAACTCCATTAGTAAAAAATAGATTACTGCCGTTTGCTTGGAATAATCAAATATTACAAGTCTGGGAACAGAAGGGTATTAAACATATAGGAGATTGCTACGAAGGAAATAATTTTTTGACATTTTCTCAATTGAGAAACAAATATCAAATTCCAGGGAATAGTATTTTTTTCTATTATCAATTACAATCTTTTTTAAGGGAAAAGTTAGGTAATTCAATGTTTTTATTTCAAATTAAAGGAATTGAATCCCTGATTCAGGGCAAGGGAACTAAAAAAATTATATCTTCAATGTATAAATTGTTACAAAAATCTAGTCCAAAGACAGGAATTCAAAAATCAAGACAAAGATGGGAAACAGATCTGAATATTAGCATTGATGAACCAAGTTGGGAAAGATTGTGTTTAGAAAGTATGAAAAATACTATTAATGTGAGATATAGTTTAGTACAATACAATTTTTTACATCAACTATATTTAACTCCGAAAAAATTAAACAATTTAAATCCAAATTTACCTGAAATTTGTTTTAGATGCAACCAGGATGTGGGTACTTTTTTACACTCCACATGGGCATGTCCGAAGGTAACTCCTTTTTGGAAAGACCTAAAAAACCTTTTGGAACAATTGATGAATAAGACCATACCATTGGATTCAAGGTTGTTTTTATTGGGAGACACTAAAGGAATATTACCAAGATTAATTTTAGATAAATATCAGGAAAGATTTCTCAAAATAGCAATAGCAAAAAAATGTGTGGCGGTCACTTGGAAAGATCACAATGAAATAAGAATTGCAAGATGGTATGCAGAAATGCGTAGTTGTATCCCATTAGAAAAAGCTACTTATAATCTGAGAAATAAATATGATTTCTTTTTGAAACTTTGGAACCCATTCACTTTAAAACTAGGATTAAGAATTGGAAATATTTAATTTCAGGATTGTTTTGATACCCCTAAAAAGAATTTAATAAGAAATTAGCCGGAAGTGTTTCCTTCTTGTCTCCAGGTTTCCTTCTTTCTTCTTTCTTTCTTTCTTTCCTTTTATTTATTTTTTATTTTTTTAATCTTTCTTCTTCTCCTTTTTCCTCTTTTTTTCTAACTGGGGGGTGGGGGGGGGGGGAGGGGGGTTGTGGGTGGGGAGATAATACAGAACAATACAAGTATAATCGAATTTAAAATGTATAATCGGATTTATAATGTAGGTACCATCGCGTACTATGAGTTCATACATGTATTTGTTTTGTTAAAATTTAAATAAAATTAAAAAAAACAAAACATGATCTCCCAACTTCTATATTTATATTCAATATTTACCTGCACTCCTAGATCCCTCTTCTCTTCAACACTCCACAGAATCCTATCATTCACTGTGTAGGTCCTACCCTTATTAGACTTTCCAAAATGCAATACCTTACATTTCTCTTTAAATTTCATCAACTATTCCTCAGCCCTCCTGCCAAACTGATCAAGATCCTGCTGCAATTTTTGAAAACTATCTCCACTATCTACAATACCACCCACTTTTGTATCATCTTGCTGAACACTGTTTTTGGAACCCCTTTATAAAATAGAGTCACCTGATTTATTGATCTTCCAAGAGGTGCAGGGAATTGTTCGCTGACAAACTTAATCAGAATGGATCCCAATGTAAGACCCCTCCTGATCTTTTCCCCTTCACCTTGCACATCAAGTAGATTGTCAAACAAAGCAGCGTTGAAGTGAAACACAATTCTTGTTTTGGGTACACGAGTCTTGGCAAACTGTTGTGAGGCCAAGAAATAACAAACAGTAATTGGGGTGGCACTGTGGCACAGTGGTAGAGTTGCCGCCACACATCGCCAGAGGCCTGGATTCTATCCTGACTACGGGTGCTGTATGCACAGAGTTTGTGCATTCTCCCTGTGACTTTGTGGGTTTTCTCTGAAGGTTCTGGCTTCCTCCCACAGTCCAAAGACGTGCAGGTTTATTGGTTAATTGACTTCTGTGAATTGTCTCTAATGTAGGATAGAGCTAGTGTATGGGTGATCGCTGGTCAGCGTGGACTCAGTGGGCCAAAGGGCCTGTTTTCACACTGTAACTATAAACTAAACTAAGTAGATCACCCTAGCCAACACCAGTGGATAATCAGCAGCTGCTGTAGATTGGGATGTGGAAGCCCTGACCTGTGCCAGCTGTTACAGGATTTGTCCATACTTGCCCTGGCAGCTGATTACCCCTTTCCTCCATCCCTGCCTATAGATCAACCATCTACAGTGATTCACTGAATGCTGATCCTACTTCCATGTTAATCTCCATAGTTTGCATGCTGCGTGTATCAAAGTCAGAGAGTCATACAGCATGGAATTAGTCCCTTCCATCCACCTTGCCCATGCCGACCAAGATACCCCATCTACACCTGCATGAGTGCCACCTGTCCACGTTTGGTCCCTATCCCGCTAAACCAGGGGTTTCAAACTATTTGCTCACGGGCCGCAACCGGCCCACGAAGGGGTCCGATCCGGCCCGTGGGATGATTTGTTACCTCCCCACTCCCCGGCTCCCGGGGGTGAGTGGAAGCTACGCCCATATCCGGCCATGCGGTGATGCGGGCAGGAAGGGGCCGGCGCTGGGGAAGGTGGGGAGTCTCAGTGTTGTTGTGGACACCTGGGCTGCTGCCACAGAGACCGCCACCATGTACCTGAGACCCAGGTGAGTGCGTGGATAGAGGCTGGTGGGAAGTCGCCGCACTGTGAATGGGGCCGCAGCCAGCGATCCAAAATCTGAGCTGCTCACCAGGGTGGAGGCTCTGGGTTTGGGTTAAGGTTAGGTGGGATGTGAAGATGTGCTGGTAGTTATGCGGGAATAGGGAAGAGAAGGGAGAAGGTGGAGGTAAAGGAAGAGGAGGAGGAGCAGATTAGGGAAGGGAAGGTTTTTAGGGCTCCATCTTGTTCTCTTGTTACTTGATTGCTGTCTTCCATGTTGGATATCTGGCTTTCTGAAAGGAGAAAGACACAAGGGCATGATTATAAGTAGAGGGAATAAGGAATGGAAGTAAAAAGTACAAGGAATTGGTAAAGTGCACAGCTGAAATTTTAGAAACACATCCTTTTATCGTGGACATCCGTGTCCACAGTAGATCAGTCCACTTGGTCTCCATGGCTTGAAAACGGACCTTTCTGCTGCTTGTGTCCTTCCAACTTTTCATAAGGTCATAAGTTTGGGGATAGGAGCAGAATTAAGCCATCGGCCCATCAAGTCTACTCCGCCATTCAATCATGGCTGATCTATCTCTCACTCCTCACCCCATTTTCCTGCCTTCTCCCCATAACCCCTGACACCCGTACTAATGAAGAACCTGTCTATCTCTGCCTTGAGCTGCAAGCTGCAATATTGGATGGTACCAGCTACCCACGGTTAAGACAATTAACAGTGTGTTTAGTTCTAACCCCCTGAGACCAAGCAGGCAGTATGAATTTTAAGGACAGCCCGCATTAGGTTATAGGCACAGGGCCATTGTCATCAATGCATATTTTCCAGTGTTAATCAGTTTAACTCTCAATGTTGGGTGAAATGCATTTGACACGGATTGTGGTTGTTATCGAAGCATGTCTTAACCTCAAAAAATAAAAAACTGAATGTGCTTTATGTATTATGTATTTTTATTTCCAATCAAGAATTGCATTTTAGATTTAAACTTTTGTACAGGTTATGCTTTATGTTCACAGTGATTTCACAGATACCAATCTGACAATTATTCTCAGAGGAAGCAATCAAAATACTGCTTTTGGATTCACTGAAATGTGATTTTCTGCTCTATTGGTGTTTTGCAGGGATATTGGTGGAGCTTGGATTGGAGGCAGAATCTGTTGCAAATCAAAGTGCGGAACATTATGTCATGAAACTTACTGCAGAAGATCAGAGCAAGTTTGAAGCTTTTCAGCAAAGAGTATTAAACAGCCCTTACACACTGTTCATACTGATCCATGACCATGCGCACTGGGATTTGACAAGGTGACTGTTTGAAATACACTTCACTCTGAGAAGTTTTATGAACAAAATGTTTATTTTAGCTGTGGGATGAAATGTATTTCTGCTGTATCCATAATTTGAATTGCAGTCCAATCAGATGTACGGTTAATTTAAAAAAAATTTGCTTGCAGAATTTACATAACATTTGATCAAACTCAAACCATTCACTACTGTCTTTTGCATTTTGGCGCACAAGTTGGATTGTTGTTGGATGTACCGCATCTGTGACTGCTTATTGGCATCAGAGGTTAATACGTACTGTCATCTTCAACCTTACCCTGTCTCCCATTGTTCCTGCTACTCTCACTTGACCTGGAGTCCTGAAACAACACTTTCAATCGCTTTATGTAGGATTAGTTTTGAAACTCTCACTAATGATATCAGGCCTGATTCCTCTTGCTCTTGTATTTTATACACAGGATGGTGAATTCCATAATACCAATCATATTAAGGATGTTTTATAGATCTCAGTACATGATGAGCTTTCACATCCCTGGGACTTAGGGATGAATAAGTGGAACATTTTCCTGGAAATATATAGACATCTTGTACTCTCAATTTTTATGATAAATTATTGACAGACGGGCGGCACGGTGGCTCAGCGGTAGAGTTGCTGTCTTACAGCTAATGCAGCCCCGGAGACTCAGGTTCAATCCTGACTACGGGCACCGTCTGTACGGAGTTTGTACGTTCTCCCCGTGACCTGCGTGGGTTTTCTCTGAGATCTTCGGTTTCCTCCCACACTCCAAAGACGTACAGGTATGTAGGTTAATTAACTGGGTAAATGTAAAAATTGTCCCTAGTGGGTGTAGGATAGTGTTAATGTGCGGGGATCGCTGGGCGGCACGGAATCGGTGGGCCGAAGGGCCTGTTTCCGCGCTGTATCTCTAAATCTAAATCTAAAAAAACCTCGTCAGTAGAAACAAATGCTGGTTTATACCACAGATCGACACAAGGTGCTGACGAAACTCTGTGGGTCAGACAGCATCTCTGGGGGGGAAAAAAGGATGGGTGAAAGTAGGGGGTGCGGAGGTGTTATGAGCTGTAGGCGAGAAAGGTCTCTTGTTGTCAGCATTGGTATCAATGATCAAATACAACAGGGTCTGTACAGAATAATATGTACCTTATTGTTCAACACTTAATAGTATACTTCAGTTTTCCACATTAAATAAAAACTATGGTATTAATGTTTTTTTTCAATACGAGCTGCCTAAATGAATACTCGGAGAGTGGAAAGTTGGTGCTAAATAGTTGGTTTTATTTGTGATCTGAACACAGGGCTGTATTCAGAAGTACATGATTCAGCCTATGATTCAACAGTCATCAATGAAACTGTGAAGACTATCATTCCTTGCTACATTAGTTTGGTTTCCACAAAAGATAAGCAATTTTCTAAAAAAAATTACTGACATTCTTATTGCTTTAAATAATTTCTTTCCTTCAACATACAAAAAGAATTGATCAAAATTGTACCAACAAAAAAAAAAATTCAACTCCTTTCTGGTAACACTAATGTTAATCAGCCAAAACATTCAAAACCAGGAACTGTGGGATCCTTCAATTTTGAATGGTTTTCTATAATGCTATCGGGCATCTCAGTGACAAATATAACTTATTCTGAGACTCGTAGGGCTTGATTGAAACACCCAGCAGGAGACATGTAGCCAAAATCTACAATAGACTGTAAATGGAATTATAACCGGGTTCTTGTGAAAATGAATATCTTCTGCCTCCTGTCTGTTCCTGGCAGGAAGTGGATGGGATAATTATTTCCAGTGATAGGATGGATGATCCAAGCAAGAAATAATGTTTTGTAAAGATGCCAGGAAGGGAAGGAGGAATTCAGGGGTGTCTAATGTTTCATTGTGGAGCTGGAAAATTACTTGTGTACCTCTTCACCTACGGAGAATTGTTCAACTTTCTAGCCCTCACTGTCTTCTGTCGTATTAACGGCAGTCCACCAGACTATGTAAAGGCATGAGGTTGTATTGGAGTTAGGTTATGACATTTCTTGCATCTTATCCACCATGATAAGTTGCTGCTGCTTGTCGGTTAAAGGCTGATATCAACAACACTTGGATTTCTATTTCATTACTTTGTGTTAAGAGGCGGTTTCTTTGTTGCTTGGTAAAACACTCAAATAATGTTGTCATGTTGGCGTAATAGTAGTTGGATCCTAGCCTTTAATTGAGACTATTATAAATGAAGCAGGAGAATTGACAACTAGAGTACTATCAACTGGTCTGGTTATATGGTAATTTGTTTTATGTTTTTTCTTGAGCATTGGTGTTAAGAATAAGTAAAATTGACACCATTGCTTAAGTGTGAGGAGAGGGAGATGTAATTTTACAGCTGCTAGAAATCAATCGGCCAATGTCTGATTGAATTGATCCCTAATTGTAGTGGATTTTGATTAATGGTGGTTGATTGATTGATGTGTCAATGGTGGTCAGATTGATGTGCCAAAAGCTGCGTAAAGTGCACTCTAGCTTTCTTGACAATTAATGGTGTGTTACAGTGAACGGCAAATGGATTTCTCAGCCTGTGTACATAGTCAACATAGACAGCATGAATGTGGCACATTAGTACTTAATTTACCTTTTTTAACAAATGGTGATTGTTTTTTTTATCTGCAGCATTTTTACTCTATTAAAAAAAGAACATTTATTTTTGGAATTGGTTTCCCTTAGATTCTGCTTGTACTTGCTGTACTTGTAAGGCATTTTGCTGCGGGAGGATTTATATTTACTCAGTGATCTCATTAGTTCACACTCCTGTGTTTTTGTCTTTATTTTAGTGGAGGAGCAGTTCCACGAAGTGAACCATTCCTGGGTGTAGCAGACAGAATCATAAACAGCAAAGAAATGAAAGAAGCACTGAACGTCTTAACACTCCAAGTTACGTCTTTCCCCTTTGCTTTCCAAACACAGCAGACCTACATCAGCCCCTATAATGAGATCCATTGGCCTTCATCCTGGAACAATGTAAATTTTACTGATATTTACCATTCCTCATTCATAAATATTCTTCAGTATGATTATAATGGAGTGATATCATGTTAAGAAAACAGGATTATTTTTTCCTGATTTTTAGAACCTGGAGTTAAAGAATTGATGAAACAATTGAAAAAGTAAATATTCTACCTTTCCTACCAATTGCTGATTTGAGTTAGGCAACATTAAGATTGGATGAGAAAAGGCAAAATGGACCAATGATTTTGTGGTTTTGTTTGTTCGTTGCCATCAAGTGACCTCTATTGAAAGTGCGGGGAAGTTGGGACTGACTTGTGTTTTGTCCCAGTCATTGAACAGCCATGTTAATAGCCACACTTGTGATGCATCTCTTGCAAAAATCAACTTGCTAGTGGGACTCAGCAGGTCATGCAGCATTGCGGTTAGGAGGGAGAGATAGATCAGCCATGATTGAATGGTGGAGTAGACTTGATGGGCCGAATGGCCTAATTTGACTCCCATCACATGATCTGAGGAGTAAAACGGATGGTCAATGTTTTGGATCAAGACTCTCCATTAGAGCTGAGAGTGGAGAGGGAAGTGGCCAGAATAAAGAACTGAGAGGTAAGGGGTGAGACAGGGTGATAGGTGTAACCAGGTCAGGTTAGGGATGATGGGTAGATGGTGCCATATGAGGGTGGAGCAGGAGTTTTGAGACAGAGGCTGGTTGGTGAAAGGTGGAAACAACAAAAACATGGGGCTGATTGAGCCAAATGAATAGAAACATAGAAAATAGGTGCAGGAGTAGGCCATTCGGCCCTTCGAGCCTGCACCGCCATTCAATATGATCATGGCTGATCATCCAGCTCAGTAACCTGCACCTGCCTTCTCTCCATACCCCCTTATCCATTTAGCCACAAGGGCCACATCTAACTCCCTCTTAAATATAGCCAATGAACTGGCCTCAACTACCTTCTGTGGCAGAGAATTCCACAGACTCACCACTCTCTGTGTGAAGAAATGTTTTCTCATCTCGGTCCTAAAAGACTTCCCCCTTATCCTTAAGCTGTGACCCCTGGTTCTGGACTTCCCCAACATCGGGAACAATCTTCCCGCATCTAGCCTCTCCAACCCCTTAAGAATTTTATATGTTTCTATAAGATCCCCCCTCAGTCTTCTAAATTCCAGAGAATGGGATACAACCTTCTGGCTCTGTCTTCTCAATAAAAATCTATCTCTTTCCACCTATCACCCACCAGCCTTTGTTTCAAAACTCATTGCTTTATGTACTATGGAGATTGTTTTTTCTCATATTATGAAATATCCAAATTATTGTATTCTCGTTTAATTGTCAATTGTGACCTCAATGATTTATTCGTTTTCTAAAGGCTTGGCCATTTTTCTGCAAAATATATTGCAGTTAATTGACATTGTGTACTATGTTCTGTTCTTCACATCTTGTAGGGAGTGGACTTGTATCAGGAAGACAACAAATACTTTGGGCTTTCAGACTTGATTGATTCCACATACTCTGGTCACAGGCTTCCACTGTTGAGATATGACAGTTCATTTGAGGCAATGGTTACTGCAGTACAAGAAAGGTGGGTAATTAACTTGGTTCAATGGTCAACATAATAAGTTTTAACACTAGAGGTCACATCAAACCTGTATGTTTATCTAAATCATTTGCTGAGACTGGTACAAAGGAAAAGATAGCACATAGCAAGATACAAGTCTGTGATATCTATACTACCGTTGTCAGATGTCATTTAAGAATTAAGATTTAGTCAGCCTAAATGGACTTTCATCTCATGTTTTACATATTTTCCTGACCTTTAAATTTGTGCTTGTGAATATTCACAACCCATTGTGAATATTCAAATTGGAGTGCACAATATTTTCTATTGCAGGAACATACTCCATTTCCATGTTCTGTTCAATATCATCCACTGTGGTAGATGTTCATTTCACAATGTCACGCCAACATAGACAAAACATGTTCAATATATGGTGAAACATTGGGGTAGACAGAACATGCTCAGTGTGCAATAATCAGTATACATCTCAAAACTCTGTTTAGTATTTCATTAAAAAATGGCATGGGCAAGACTACTTAGGGCAGCACGGTGGCACAGCAGGAGAGTTGCGGCCTTACAGTGCCAGAGACCCGGGTTCAATCCTGATCACGGGTGTTGTCTGTATGGAGTTTGTACGTTCTCCCCATGACTTGCGTGGGTTTCCCCCAGGAGCTCCAGTTTCTTCCCACATTCCAAAGAAGTGCAGGTTTGTAGGTTAATTGGCTTGGTAAAATTGTAAATTATCCCTAGTGTGTGTAGATAGTGTTAATGTGTGTTAATATGCAGGGATCGCTGATCAGCGCAGACTCTGTGGGTCGAAGGACCTGTTTCTGCACTGCATCTCTAAACTAAATTAAACTAAACTAAACTGCAAACTGTAATGTTCAATACATGATGTCACCCTGGGGTGGGCAGAACATTTGCAGATTGGATTGTCCAGTTGATGACATCACAATAGGGACTGTTCAGAATGGTGCCTCCGGTCCTCTCATTCAATGGTATCATCGGGTGGGAATGCTCAGTTTGTGATGTTACACTGGGGTGGCTGGCATATCCATTCCTCTATAGCACTACAACTCTCTGCATTCCTCTATTTATGTGTTCATGCTTTTTATCATGTTCCTTTTGCTTGTGTCTTCAGCTACTCTTATGCTGAAATCTAACATTTCCTTTACATGCTTCCCTCCTTTAAGATGCTCTTCAAAACATGTCTTCGATCATGCTTTTGGACATTAGCCTAATACCTCTTTAAGACACTAATTGTTAATCTTATCTGTTCCCTCTTCTGCAAAGTACCTCAAATGTTTTATGATCTTAAATCGTACAATGCAAATTGCAAGATATTATCCATTAAGTCTTAGTGGGGTAACTTTGGCCTGCTCGTATTTCGTACATCCTGTCACAATGTGGAAGATGGAACATTGTCAGATTGGCTTGCTCTGTTTGTGCTTTCATTTATAACTGGGTCATTTATAACAGAACATTGTGCTCATATTTGAGCAGGGCTTATTTCAGAGAACTGTATGCACCTGATTATTCATTTGAAATCTAATGCCAATTCCAAGCCGTATTGAGAGAAGGGAAATCAAAAATAATTACTAAAAATAGTTTAATAAACAGTTCATCCAAGAGCATTATAATAAAATGTCCGACAAAAATGGGAACAGTTGAAGGATATGTTATATGTCATAAGGTGCTTTGTATTTAGTTACAAATGCAAGCACCTCTACAAATCAATATTTAAGATGCTCCATCCTGCTGCCCTCTTTTAAAAATTAAAGTGCTTGAGTTATTATCAGAAGCTGACTGTTGACGGAAGCAAAGTGTTCTTTACCTGGCCTGGAAGGACTTCAGAAGATTTGGTTCAGCTCAGCTCTAAGAGGATTAGGATCTGTGGGGGGGGGGGGGGGGGGGGGTGGGCGATGGGGGGTGGTGGGGCAGATGTGGAATTTAATAATTGTAAATATAAACTGATAGTTACCTTCAGTTGTGTCACAATGTGCGGATCGACAGTAATCTTTGCATTTGGTGTCCCAAGAATGATTTCAAACCTAGACTGATCAGATCTATATCTAAATTACAAAGCTTTCGATTGACAACAGTATGGAAATGTTACACAGTGTTTGGAAAAACTATTAGATTGCATTATGATTTTATAGACATCATTTGTACACTGATTGCAATTCCATTTTCTGAAACCATTATTTAAGGCTACTTCTTAATCAATCACTTGTTTCCTATGTCTGATGTGCAAATTGATTGGATGTGCACAATTGATTCCCATCAGGAAGTGCCTGGTTGTATTTGAAGAATAACACAAAACAATCCAGTAATGTTTGTCACTGCATTTCTCTCTGGGAAGAGTAGTGATCATAATTAGGGACACCTCTTATCTCAGCTATTTATGCCACTTTTTTTTGTCGCTTGTTTAAATTTTATTCCGACTTCAATGTTATTCGATAAGTTGTGCATTCCTGATTAGGCCTCTGAGAATAATGGCCCAAATTATATTTGGCTTGAGCTGATGGTTTCATAGAGAACTGCAGGCAATGTCCTATTCGCAGATCAGCTTGCCTCTGACATGGATTCCTGCACTTTGGCACACAGAAGTCAGATGCGAGCATGCCTAACGTCCCTGTTCAGGAGCAGCACACAAACATGGTTTGCATTATCCGCTCACCCTTTATGGTGGGAGAGTAGGATAACTTCATTTATTTGAATAGGGTCACTGCCCTCAATTTAAAAAGTAAGAGCTGGTAAATTAATTTGGTTTAATAGACAATAGACAATAGGTGCAGGAGTAGGCCATTCGGCTCTTCGAGCCAGCACCGCCATTCAATGTGATCATGGCTGATCATTCTCAATCAGTACCTCGTTCCTGCTTTCTCCCCATACCCCCTGACTCCGCTATCCTTAAGAGCTCTATCTAGCTCTCTCTTGAATGTATTCAGAGAATTGGCCTCCACTGCCCTCTGAGGCAGAGAATTCCACAGATTCACAACTCTCTGACTAAAAAAGTTTTTCCTCATCTCTGTTCTAAATGGCCTACCCCTTATTCTTAAACTGTGGCCCCTGGTTCTGGACTCCCCCAACATTGGGAACATGTTTCCTGCCTCTAACATGTCCAACCCCTTAATAATCTTATACGTTTCGATAAGATCCCCTCTCATCCTTCTAAATTCCAGTGTATACAAACCTAGTCGCTCCAGTCTTTCAACATATGACAGTCCCGCCATTCCGGGAATTAACCTAGTAAACCTACGCTGCACGCCCTCAATAGCAAGAATATCCTTCCTCAAATTTGGAGACCAAAACTGCACACAGTACTCCAGGTGCAGTCTCACTAGGGCCCTGTACAACTGCAGAAGGACCTCTTTGCTCCTATACTCAACTCCTCTTGTTATGAATGCCAACATTCCATTGGCTTTCTTCACTGCCTGCTGTACCTGCATGCTTCCTTTCAGTGACTGATGCACTAAGACACCCAGATCACGTTGTACGTCCCCTTTTCCTAACTTGACACCATTCAAATAATAATCTGCCTTCCTATTCTTACCACCAAAGTGGATAACCTCACACTTATCCACATTAAACTGCATCTGCCATGCATCCACCCATTCACACAACCTGTCCAAGTCACCCTGCAACCTCATAGCATCTTTTTAATCTTTTTAATCATTTAATCTTTTTAATTTCAAAACTTTAAGGTGAATTTAGATACATTTGTTAATTTTTGTAAACACTTTATTAAAATCTACTTGAACTTTTAAAATTTCTCTCTCAGCAGTTAGTGGAAGGAAAGTGCAAAGACTGGCCACAGGTGCTGGGTGGTGGCACTATTATATTTTGATCTGAAGAATCAGAAGAGGCAAGGTAAAACTTTAGGAAAGAGGCAAAGACTTAAGATGGAGTACAGAAGAGATGAATGAAAATTATTCAATGGATGAAAAACATTAGTTCTCTTGGAACAGGAGAGGTTGGGAGCAGATCTTGTAGAGGTTTCTTAAATCATGAAGGGTTTAGATAAAGTAGAAAGGGAATGACTGTTCCCATTGGCAGAGGAGCCTAGAACCATAGGAGGTGAAATGAAGGTGAATGGCAGACGAAGCAAGACCAGCGTGAGGAGAATCTATTTGTCTCGGTGAGTGGTTGGGGCCTGGAATGTACTAGCAAGTGTAGGGGTGGAAATAGTTTTGACTATCACATTCAAAAGGTCAATCAGAAAAAGTGCAAATTATGGAAATGGAAATTAAAAACAATTAGAGTCATAGAGTGATACAATGTATAAACTGTATATCACAGTTCGGCCCAACTTGCCCACACCGGCCAACAATGTCCCAACTACACTCGTCCCACTTGCCTGTGCTTGGTCCATATCCCTCTAAATCTGTCCTATCCATGTACCTGTCTAACTGTTTCTTAAACGATGGGATAGTCCCATCCTCAACTGCCTCCTCTGGCAGCTTGTTCCATACACCCACCACCCATTGTGTGAAAAAGTTACCCCTCGGATTCCTATTAAATCTTTCCCCCCTCACCTTGAACCCATGTCCTCTGGTCCTCGATTCCCCAACTCTGGGCAAGATACTCTGTGCATTTACCCAATCTATTCCTCTCATGATTTTGTGCAGCTCTTTCAGATCACCCCTCATCCTCCTGTGCTCCATGGAATAGAGACCCAGCCTACTCAACCTCTCCCTACAGCTCACACCCTCTAGTTCCAGCAATATCCTCGTAAATCTTTTCTGAACCCTTTCAAGCTTGACAATATCTTTCCTATAACATGATGCCCAGAACTGAACACAATGTTCTAGATGCAGTCTCACCAACGTCTTATACAACTGCAACATGACCTCCCAACTTCTCTACTCAATACTTTGACTTATGAAGGCCTAAGTGGCAAATGCCAATTAAACAGGGATATCTGGTCAATGAGTGAATGGGAGCAGTCAGGGGGTGAGAACATAGACATAGTAATGTAGAGTGACAAAATACAGACAGGAAGACATGCGCAGCAGGTTATGCTGGGCATGTCCTCCACTTCTGGAAGAACAAAAATGGTTAGATAAAAAAGAAAAGCAAAGAAGCTCGGCCAACATCACAGCTTTAGTTTAGTTTTGTTTATTATCGCCCGTGTACTGAAGTTCCGTGCTTTTTTTTGCATGCTATCAAGGCAAAGACAACAGATAAAGTGACAAAGTGCACAGATAACTGATAAAGGGTACAACATTTGGTGCAAAGATATAACATTAAAGTCCGATTAAAGATAGTTCAAAGGTTTCCAATTAAGTAAATGGGTGGTCCCTGAAGGTAACTATCAGTTTATATTTACAATGATTAAATTCCACATCCAATGATCACTAGAATAAGAAATTATCCCGATATTCATTTACCAGATAACAGCTGTGAAGAAACTGGTCCTGAATCTGGAGGTATGCATTTTCAAATGTCTGTATCTCTTGCTTGATGGGGAAGGGGAGAAGAGGGAGTGACCAGGGTGAGACTGGTCCTTGATTATGTTGTTGGCCTTGTTGAGGCAGCGTTAAATATAGTTGGAGTCGAAGGAGGGTGGTTTGTGTGGTGGTCTGGGCTACATCCACAGCTCTGCAATTTGTTGGTGAAAGGACAAGTGTTGCATTGCCTGCAGTTGCAAGAGAAAGCAGCTGTCTCTGTTCTCTTTTGTCCATTTTGCTTTTAATATTCTGTGATTTTGTTATTGTTGCTTCAACTAAACGAATCATTTTAATGCTACAAATTGTAGATGTTAAAATAACACTCGTGAGACTGTTGCTTTTATTTCAATAGGTTTTTTGCTAATTTGGAAATATATTCCCAATAATCCAATCCCATTTCATTTGAATCCAGATCTCAGGAAACAAGTGATTGATTAAGAAGTAACCTTAAATAATTGTTTCAAAAAATGGAATTGCAATCAGTGTACAAATGATGTCTATAAAATCATAATTCAGCCTAATAGTTTTCCAACCACTGTTGAACATTTCCGTGCTGTTGTCAATTGAAAGCTTTGGAAATTATATGTAGATCTGATCAGTATGGGTTTGAAATCATTCTTGGGACACTAAATGCAAAGATTACTATTGATCTGCACTTTGTGACACAACTGAAGGTAACTATCAGTTTATATTTACAATTATTAAATTCCACATCCAATGATCACTAGAATATGAAATGATCCCAATATGAGCGTGCAGTCATGTCATGTGCATTAATTAGTATGACAATTAATTTAAGGAACTTCATATTTTCTTATTGGTTAGCCCTTTGTGAATGGTAAAAACAATTAACCATTTTTGTTTTGGTTTCAGGTTTCCCACAGTGCACTGTGCAGTGATATGGACATACATTTTAATTCAGCATTACTCTGCAGCCATGATGGTAACTGCAGGGCACTCACAGATGAAGAACTATTCTTCTGTGGAAACATTAGAGATAATTCAAAGCCTTATTAACTCCCCAAGGAGCTGCCCGAGTCGTCATGGTTACATGGTTTTACTCAGGATCCCCTCGGTTTCTCTGGCTGCACTTGCTTATGAACGACTATGCCAAGTTAGGTGCCGTCTTGGCCTGCAGTATAGATTTGAAATCATTCTTGGGACACCAAATGCAAAGATCACTATTGACCAGCACTTTGTGACCCAACTGAAGGTAACTACCGGTTTATATGCACAATAAGTAAATTCCACGTCAAATGATCACTAGAATATGAAATTATCTCTATTCTTGGAGACTTTTTTACGGAGAAATTCCTTGGGTACCTGTAATATCTTCACTTGTACATTGAGACACAACATACAGATACAAACAGTTAGTGGTTTCATTGTTAGGCAGAGTATCTAAACTATGCGTACGTTGAGACTGTTATCTTGTAGAGTAAATGTTCCAGACTCTATGACAAAGTTACATTACTGAAGAGAAGGATCACCAGTGGGTGTGTTTAGGACCAGAGGGCCTTAGAATAAAAGGACGTACCTATAGAAAGGAGATGAGGAAGAATTTCTTTAGTAAGAGGGGTGGTGAAACTGTATCATTCATTGCCACAGACTGCTGTGGAGGCCAAGTCATTGGGCATTTTTAAGCTGGGGATTGACAGATTCTTGATTACTAAAGCTGTCAAAGGTTATGGGGAGAAGGCAGGAGAATGGGGTTGAGAGGGAAAGTTAGATTGAATGGTGGAGTAGATTTGATGGGCTGAATGGGAGGAGTGTGATAGAAGTTGAAATTTGTGTCCACTGGGGAGGGGGGGAATTATTAATGGACCTTATAATGGAATTATTGGTGGACCCGATTTAAAAAATAAATTAAAAAATCTTATTCTGCTGACATATTGTCATACAGCACAGAATCGGGCCCTTTGGCTCCACTTGTCCATTCCAACAAGATGCTTTTCTAAGCCAGTCCCATTTGCCCATGATTGACCCATATCGCTCTTAGCCTACGTTAAGAGTCCTTAGAGTCCTTATATTGACAATTGCTAAAGGTACGAAAGATCCTGTGCACTCAAATTAAACCTCAAATGACTCGTAAATAATGATTTCCAATATAGCTTTCAGCAATCCCTGGAGTTCTACTCGTGAACATTCTGGTGTTGAATTTGTGATTATTTTAACCAAGTAATTTCCAAAAGCTTTGACCTGATTTGACATTGTACATAAATTAGCACGATTTTCAACTTTACAACAGAGACAAAACTTCAAAGTTACATTTTTGTCTGCAAATGCCCTGAGGCAATCTAAATTCAAGTCTTTCTTTAGTATCTTTGCACTCTTGTCTGTCTGCCTTTCTTTTTCCTTCAAGTTATTAGGTATGGCATCCTAAATGCTCTCAACAGTTCATTCTCACGGAGAACCTCGACAGCTATAGAAATCTTTTATTTTAAGAAGTTGCAATATGCACCAATGGCTAAAATCACATTCATTTTAGGATACAATTAAATGGTAGAATATCCATCAGATATTTAATCTACTATTTCCTTCACAAATATAAGTTTGTTTTGTTTTGTCTTCAGATGGATCTGGGCATTATTTATTTCTCAACCCACAGTACTGTAATTGGTAATCAGGTCATTAATCTCATTACAATGCAGACATTAGTTATCTCGTTTTCCCGCAATCCAACCGTGGCTGCTGTTCCTGAAGTACCTCATTGCCGACAAAGTGCTTTGCCGTCTAATAGAGCAGTTAAGGGTAATATTTAACAATGATCTCCATTTTAATTTGGGATTTGCATAAGGAAACAAAGAAAAGATTATTGCATTGGGCTAATAGTGGGCAATAGTCAGTTTAAAATTAACATAAATACATTCACATTGAAGAAGAATTTAACGCATATATTGTTGTATTAAAGCTGCTACAGTATGAAGTACTTTGTCGCAGGGATTGGTTGAATCTGTACTCATTGAATTGATTAGTATTATGAGTCCAAAATACAGGGTTATGTGGAAGAAATAAGAAACCATATTAGTTTGAGTTACTATTTCAAAGTGGTCTTGAAATGCTGGACAGAGTGACTTCAATCATGATATCTAATTTATAAATATCGAGTTATGCCTCGTCATGTGACAGATTGGTAGCTTGATCTTAATATCAGCCAGTTACATATATTCAGTAAAGTTTTGGTGAATAAACGACATCCCTCCAGCTTGTTATCAACAGTTCCAAACTGTGAAGGAGTGATATAGGAGGTCCTTCCTTCCCGCTGCTGTGAGGCTGCACAACCAGCACTGCTCCCAGCAGACGAGTCAACAATAACAGCTAAGAACACACAGAAAACTGATGACAATTTATGTGTCTTTTATTTATAATGAATGATCTCTTGCTCTCTTGCTATCCACTTTGCTGCTGTAAAACTGTAAATTTCCCCCGGTGTGGGACGAATAAAGGAATATATTATTATTATTATTATTGAAATTATATTATAGAAAGTTATGGTAAGTGCAAATGATTAAATAAGTGCTTCTCGACTCCCTTTACTCTGATATGTCATTTGATTTATGGACTTAAGGGGCCAGTCCCACTTAGGTGTTTTTTTAGACGACTGCCGGCGACTGCAATTGTCGTAACTGTTCGCCGTAAAATCGGCGACTGGACCCCCCCCCCTTATGACAATGTCTAAGACAAGCTACAACAATCTACCACCTAGTCGAAGTCAAGCCAAGGCAAGCTACCGACAACCGGCGACCCAATCATCGCGACTTAGGACGGCCACCTACAACCGCACACTACGACAACCTATGACCACACAGGCGGCAACCGATGACAACCAAAGTCAACTTGCGTCTACCCGCAACAAGCTACGACAACCTACGACCGTGTCGATGACAACTGAAGACAATTCACGTCATTTTGGCCTCCGGTTTTGACGCCGGTACCTGTCGCCGGTTGACGTAGGTAGTCGCCAATGGAATTCAACGAAGTCAGCACCGGCGACAACCTACGTCACCTGGCGACAACCTACGACAGTACCTAGGAGACATCAAGCTACGATCATTTGAGTCAAACCAACAGTCGGCGAAATTTTTTAAACATTTCAAAATCCAGCGGCGACCAGAAAAACGCTGCGACTCTTTGGAGACTACTCACGACCATACAGGCGACACCCAGGCGACCATGTGGCGACAGCCCAGTCGCCTGCAGTCGCCTAAGAAAATCACCTAAGTGGGACAGGTGTTTAAGGCATTTGTTTGGCAGATCAGTTTGCTTTGTATACTTAGTAAATGTTGATTTACACTACCATTTGATTACAGCATGTCTATTGTTTTGAAAGGGCTGGCAAAGGATAGAAGATCCCGATTGGGCACCTCAAACCTACTTGGATCTCGAAGACCTACCATGCATACTTATCCTGTCTGGCACTGATCATTATGGAGAATCGTTTCCAAGGTAGACAAAAAGGGTTTGGAAAATGGAAAAAATAAGGATTTTCATTACTTTTGTTTCCAGCTGAAATTTCTCGGCAAAGTAACAAAGGGAAACGTGATGAAGAAAGTATTTTCTCTGGTATTATGGATTATGTATTTGAACAGATATCTTTCAAGAAAATAAGATTCTGTTTCTAGCAGAATTTTCTATTGTGATAGAAACTGAGTGATCCTGACTAGAGATGTTTTTGGTCATTCTAAGTGTGCCCAGTTTGTGGATTTTAGCTTTTTCCTCTGCTTCAATCAAAAATACCTCAAAGCAGACAAGCATTAATTTGAAAAAAATAAAGATATATTCTGACTAATCATGTTATCCCAAATGATATTTGCATAGGCGATTAAAAATATTGGGATTTACTAGGATTTCTCCTTGGAATTCTTGGAGATTCTTTCCAAAGTAGTTGTGATATCTTTAAATACATGAATTGTTTGCAGTTCGAGAAAGTTATCGTCTAGATACCTAATATAAGTTGCGACAAGGGGAAGATCTTTCATATCCATTTTAGAGGTTTGATGCAATTGCTCGCTATGCTGCTTCAGAGAGCAATTAAGGATAGACAACACCATAGCAAGGGATGAAGAAGGGCCTAGACCCGAAATGTCACCCATTCCTTCTCTCCAGAGGTACTGCCTGTTCTGCTGAGTTACTCCTGCACTTTGTGTCTATCTTTGGTGTAAACCAGCATCTGCAGTTCCTTCGTACACAATTGTATGCAAGATTTTTGTTGAGTCAAAGTAAACTTATAGACAGTGAAATTGAAGCACAGTGAGTAGAGTTACAGGACTTAATGCTATTTAACATTTAAGGATCTGGGAGTCAGCGACAAGGCCTGCATTTAGCACCCAAATCCACACACAGACCTTGAATTAATGGCTTACTAGACTGTTTAAGTGTCATTCACACTGAGGCCAGAACTGGTAAACTGTATGGATTTACACCTCTTTTGCTGGAGATCAGTTTTTACAATCATCCAATTGTTTTGCAGTTATTATAAATGGCTTTTTGTTTCCCCAAATCCAGATCAATAGAGTTTAAAATCCGCAGCTGATAGGGTGGGATTTGTATTTATTCCTCTGGTTTATTCATTTCATGATCGTGGATCATCCTTCCAGCATCCCTTCCTGTGGTGTCAGTAAGAACTGCAGATGCTAGTTGAAATCAAAGGTACAAACAAAATGCCGGAGTAACTCTGCGGGACAGGCAGCATCTCTGGAGAGAAGGAATGGGTGACGTTTCGGGTCGAGACCCTTTTTCAGACTTTTCTGAAGGGTCTCGACCCAAAACATCACCTATTTCTCTCCAGAGATGCTGCCTGTCCCACTGACTTACTCCAGCATTTTGTGTCTATCTTGCATACAATTGCATGCTTCTCTTGCATAGAATTGACTTTTAACTCAACCATATCATCGTCTCTGTTATAATTCTCATACTCTCTAACCCCCCCCCCCCCCCACACCCTCTTTTGCATCTTTATTTTCTTTGTAGTTATGCTTCATTTGTCCTATATTCCTTTCTTCGCTACATGTTCACTTCCTTCTGGAGGAGTCTGTTACGTGTAAAACGCGTAAAACAAATTTTGTTCTTGCTTAACATTTCCCTATCCACTTTAGCGTGCAGAGTTAATCCATCAGCAAGAGATTGGACACTTCACTATCATATCATTTGAGTAGTTGACTTGATTTTAATGTGGCTCAGGTTTCCAATAGGTTTTGAATTTAGTGGCTGCCAAGGAGGAATCAGTGCACATATGCACCATTTTTACACATTTTCACTTTAATATGGCTTTTCAAAATATTGTTGATATTGTTAAGAGTGGTGATCATAAATTGATTCAGTTAGCATCAACTCCAAATGATGATCAATAAGCAGTTTAGTGGCCGGTGACAGATTCCAACATAATATTTTGTAAGCCAGTATCAATGATGATGGAGACCTTGACTGCACAGTCTAATTTGTGCTTGCCCAAATTGCACTGAATAAGCCCCACCATGAATCAGTGCACATAAAAGCCAATCCCAGTGATTATCTTGATCATTTCTCACATTGGCATATGTTTATAATGATTTGGTCCCCACTGCCATTTCCCTTAAAGTTTAGGATGAATCTTGTCTTCTGGCAGGTTACAGATTTTTATACAGTAAGTAATCTGTAAATTCTGTTTTATGTTGAAATAAATGGAATAATTTGAATGTTTGCTTGCCTTTGTCACAGATCTGCAAAATACTATGATTTGCGTTTAATAAATTCAACTTGTCTTTTGCGAACTGCTCTGGAACAAGAATTGGGTCTGGCTGCTTGTTACATAGTGCCTGATGCCTCTGGGCAAACAGGTACAATGAATGATCTCTCTGAGAGTGACCTGGACAAGCCAGGCAGCACTGATGATGATGAAGAGAGTGTTGCAAATGAAGGCAAGTTATTCTGAAACATACAAGTGACTAAAAGCTCTGCTTTTTTTTAGATGAGGGGATACATTTCTGAATAGGGTGAGGCAAGCGTGGAGATTGTTTTTTTTTAAAACTACCATAACGTGGGTCTGAGCAGGAAACCCCCGGCCTTGATCCTTGGTCAATGCTGAGTTGAAACATTTGAATCACAGGATTGGCTGTAATGTACCACAGTTTTGATGCCATGTACATCCATTGGCTGTGCTCAGAAATGGCAATTGCTACGTTGAAGGGAATAGCAAGGATTGTAAGGATTGTAGTATCTATTGGACTGAAATATTGGACCGGCTTTCAATGTAATCTTTCTTTTGTTGCTTTTCTTGTAGCGCCAACAGTTGGAGACTCGATTAAGAAAAATGGCATTAAGAGACAACGTTCCTATTCTAATCACTCAGCTTCATCCAGATCATCGAAAGCTTCAAGTAGGAAAAGTAATGGAATTTTGAAATTTCTTTGCCATTGTGTAATGGATCCAAAACATGAATTATTCAAATGTTACTAATTTTCATCTGATGTAAACTAATCTCTTTATTTTTTCTACGCCAAAATTAGGCATGATCGGCGACAATGATCCTTTCTCGGTCTCTGGAGCTGAAGACTCTGCAAAAAATCCATTGAATGTTGAATCTGTTAATGTTGAGGACAGTACTGTAGTCAGAGAGATGTCAAAGCCAAGAGCAGACAACGCTAAGAAGATGTCTATCCATGAGAATAAACATTTGGAAAAACATAGAATTAATTTAGATCAAATTAACACCAACAACAAAAGTGCAAGGACTTCAAAGACTATTTCTTCAGACTCTTCCTCTACTCGGTCTCCAATTATTGGGCAGATGTCATCGCAGTGCCCAAAGACAAAAGGAGCAAGTCAGCCACCAACTGTGTTTCTCCCAAAATTGATCCATGAGATAGTTACTAAAGTGGATAGTGCTGGAGTGGCCAAATTATCATCTTTCCTTCCTCACCATTCTGTTCAGTGGGTTACCTCCTTTCATCCTTCGTTGGCTAAGATGATGACTTCCACCGAGCAATCCCTGTACTATCGCCAGTGGACAGTAGCTAAACAAAACCATATGGATTTGAACAAGACACAGAGTAGAACTGAGGTCTTTCATCCCCGCAGACTTCTTTTGAGTGGTCCACCACAGGTGAGGCGAAAAGAGTGGATAGCATTAGATTGTGAATATTGTCCGACTATTGTCTTAAAATATCAATTGAGATGCGGAATAAAAAAAGACAAATCCACTGATTTGTATTTGAATACACCTGTATTCAGAAGATGTCCTGCTCAGTTTGACCACAGAATCCACTGGCAGATCTCTCTGATGTGCCTCAGACCCAGGCTTCTGCCTCCTGATTCTGTCCAGCATAGACCCTATTGTCAATTGTGTGGTCAACCTGTTTTGCGTATCCCTGCTATTGGTTAATTTTAACATGAAACTACTTTTGTTGTCAGAAAGGGAAATAGCAGCCGTATATGTTTGGAGGGTGCAGATTGGGCGACAATAGTACAGAAGACAAATATTTTGGGATTTAACTTTTATGTTAAAACCATATCTTAGATTGCTGGTAAACATTTGTCGCAACAAATGGTGAGATAAAGGTTAACTTATAAATATTACAGGATCAAATCAAGGGCGCGGAAGAGAGGCTGCTGGGTATCTGTGAGGCAGCTGCAAAATGTGTTCCTGTCTGCTGTGGAGGAAGTGGGAGTGGATCAGAATTGCATCTTTGTCATTAATCAATGCTCGAAAAAGGCTGTAGAACCAAACAAAGACAGGGAAAGTAACACTGATCACTGCCCCTTCTTCCTGGGATGTCGAGAGCATCGACACATTGTTCACCCTCTAATGGTTGGATTTATTCAGTAACCCTTTGGTTGTGCATTATCTAAACTGCTGACTCCTATCTTTGGCAGTTTCACCACCTGCCACAGCCAGAGTATAGTTCTAACTTAAACACACCAGCAGCAGATAAGGAAGGAGGAGTGGGCTGTGCAGCATATCCTGCTACAACCCCACCAAAGTCAGGGGTGAAAGGTATCTTTAGAAACATAGAGTCTTTGGATTCCTTGGGAATTGTTAGTAAACTACAGTTTAAGAGCATTGTGCCTGCTGGGCAGCTCCCTGCAATATTTCTCTGCAGCAGACTCGCACTTCAAATATAAACTGAAACTGGTCGGTAACGATATTTCGGAGCCCATGATTGCAGTTCTGCTGGCAGTAGTAAATAGATGGGATGGTGGTTTTCATTCCAGTTTTCAGTTGGAGCAGATTAGTGTTAGATTTGGTTTCTGTGGAATTATCAGATATTTTGGGGCTTTATTGAACTCATCATTCCACTCAAGCACGTAACTTCTGAACCCACTTTTGTGGCAATGACTGGATGTAATCTGCAACTGCCATAGATTCCTTTCTCTAGAGCATCATACCAATAGCCAGTAATACTGGCAATTAACATTAGACCAGCTAGACATAAACACTGCCAATACAGACGAATGCAGGTCGTGAAATTGAGTGTTTTCAGTATTTTACGGCTTTGTCACAATAAACGAAAAAGTTTTTCTTGTCTCATCTGTGTATCTCACAAAAGCACAAGTGAGTGAGTGGTGGTGCTCTGTTTCCCCAACAGAAGTGATGCCCTTGTCCTATATGTGAAAGGCCATGGGTTTGAGATGTGCTGTCAAAACCTTGTTGACTTGCTGCAGTGCATTTTATGAATAATGTGCATGGCAATCATGTTTTTGATATAGTTTTAAGGTGGTGAGCTCAATGGAATTGAACTTTTACAAAATAGTAGGTCCACTCATCCAAACATGTGGAGGAAATTTAATCAAATTCCAGATCTGCCATACATGATGGAAAAGGTTCGGTGACCTGGACGCTGAAGACTACATGGCCTCAAATCTGTCCAGTCATTTCCTTGTCACAAATGAGCACTGCCTGCATGCCCATATCACCCCTAAACTAGAGTGTTGGTGGTGGGGATTCATTGAAGGTTAAAGCTATTGAATATCTTGAATGTTAAATGTATATGATGAGGCTTTCTCTTATCATTGCATAATGCGTGTTGTGACTGACACTTTGCGCTTACGTACTTAAATAAGAACAACTGTCAGGATGGGTCTTGGATTTGCATCCTTTGTATTAATTCTGTGCTCCAGATTACCTGTCCAATGGCATAATCACTGCATGTGTTCCTTTTTTTTAGTACAATTCCAGTGGCAATTAATGGACATCAGACTAGCATGGCATTAGCGCCGAACACACAGACTGTTGTACTCAATAACATGCGGTCATGCAAAAACATTTCCATCTGGCTGCGTAGAAATTTATTATGAAACATTTTCTGTTGTGAAGTTAGAAGGGGGGGGGGGGTGCTGCAAGTGGGTACTTGTAACATTATATGATTGCCATTTTTTGTACTCTGTGGTTTGGAAAAAAAATGGGGATGAGATAAAATGATGTGGGTCTTTGGTGGATCTACCACTGCACAACTGTGTCATTATAGGGACAGGCTGGATATCCTGGGACTTTATTCTCTTGTGTGTAGGGAGCAGGGGTTAACTCACCAGGGGTTATCAGGGGTTATCTCTGCCTCTGCAAGGCCACCTGCATAATCAAGAATGGGTCGCACCCCGGCCACTCCCTCCTCCCCTCTCCCATCAAAGCATACACCTTCAGCTTTAGGGACAGTTTCTTCCCAGCTGTTATCAGGCAACGGAACCATCCTACCAACAACTAGAGAGCAGCCTTGAGCTACTATCTACCTCATTGGAGACCCTCAGACTATCTTTGATCGGACTTTATCTTGCACTAAATGTTATGCACTAAATCTCTGCCACAGAAGGTAGTTAAGAGGGAGTTAGATGTGGCCCTTGTGGCTAAAGGGATCAGGGGGTATGGAGAGAAGGCAGGTACAGGTTACTGAGCTGGATGATCAGCCATGATCATATTGAATGGCGGTGCAGGCTCGAAGGGCCGAATGGCCTACTCCTGCACCTATTTTCTATGTTTCTATGTGCTCCTACCATGGTGCTGTCTTTTTTATAACGGCAAACAAGATTAATTCCCTAACTCTCCTGAATACTGTCAAGTTACCTCAGGATTTTTTTATCTGGGTGTTACTCTTTGTGCTCTTGCACAGTTCTCCAGTGACCCCTGCTAGAATTGTTATTGAGTCATACAGCACAGAAACCAGCCCATCGGCCCAAGCATCCATGCTCCATGCTGCATAACCAAACTCCCATTAACTATCTTGCATCAGCAAGCTAGTCCCACTTGCCTGCACCTGGCCCATGTCTCTCCAAATCTATCTTTTCCAAATATTGGTTGAAATGTTAATAAAATATTGTAATTGTACTCCCCTCTATCACTTCCACTTGCAGCTTATTCCATTAATCCACCACCCTCTATGTACCTGCATGACTAAGAGGTGTGATTCTCACTTTCACCATTTCAAGCAGAATTGCCAGGAATATTCAGCTCTTTGCTGTTGCTAAGACAAGTGTTTCAAGAGGTATTTACTGGTCCATGCAATGTCTCAATTCTTAAGAGCATGGGAGTTATATAGACGTTATACCCTTTATCCTATATCTGTACAATGGACGGTTTCACTGCGTGGCATGCAACAAAAAAGCTTTTCACTACACCATTGTACATGTGACAATAATGATAAACTAAACTAAACCAGGCAATATCGCCAGGAGGAAAGCCTGTGAAAATGGGAGCTGTCACGGAATCCATTCATAATATTGGCCCCCCAAGATAGTTAGTTTGCAGCCCTTTTATTTGCCAGTAAATCAAAAACTTTGTACTTTGGTAGCTCTACCAATCCCACTGTAAGGCTCGGCACAATGTTGGGTCATTTTACTCAATAAGGTCTATTTGAAGTGTAGACACAAACAACAACGTCTCCAGCAAGTGCATGATAATTAGCAGAGGGGTAGTTAGAGATGCATTCTGCACATTATCACAAGCAAGGACATTTGAAACCATGCAGTTTGCAAGCTTAGTTTACAGAGGATTGACATTATATCTGCTTTGTCTAGCTATAGTGTCATCACAATATGCAGTCTTTTAGTTAAGCACAATGGGGATATTTCTTCCCTATCCTAGCAAGAGTGGGTTTATTTTCCAAATGCCCAATTCCCTTCTGAAATCCTATTGGTAGTGATTTATTATTGTTGCGTGCATAAAGATACTGTGAAAAACAGGTTCTGCATTTTTTTTGTATTGGAAGATTTTATTCAAAACCACTTGCCCATAGTGCTGTGCCTGTTTGAATGAGAGCCATAGTGCAATATCTCGGCTTCTTGGATTTGTCCATTCATATACAGGGTCCATACCCTGTTCACCTTCCCATCTTTCCAGGCAAGTGAATGGAAGCACCCCGGTATGAACTCTTGAGTGTAACGGTTTCAATTTCTTCGACTTCTTGCTTTGCACTTTCTGTTTTTCGTTTGCAACTAATTTCTAATCTAAGTTTCTTTTGTCTGCTTGATTCCTTAATACTTAATCCCCTCCATCGTGTGGTATTTTATTAAAGGCTTTCCTAAAGTCAACGTGAGAGCTATGAAAGGCACAATGGCAATGCAAGCCTGTCTTTCCTGTCTCATTTTTCCATTTTCCTGATGTTCATGCAATTTGCATCTACATCTTATTTCCAATTACCTTGTCTGTTATCTCCACAAAGACGGAGATTTAACAAGCATAATTGTGTCTTTGGAACCCTGTCCAAATCTAATTTTAAACTAAATCCCTGAATTTATTTCTAAATTGAAGGTATTGAAACGTTCTTTACCACTTGATCTGCCATTTACTGGATTAGTTCTGACTCCCCATTCAAAACTCTGTAGGGGTTGGCAGCTTTCCAGTTCTCCATCATATAAGTGAATTGCTTTGAAAGTACTAACTTTCTCACTCAACAACTGGATCAACTCATCAGTTCCTGGCATTTTGTCAAATCTTACCTAACAAATGTGCATAAAGCAATTTTCTCTCAGGTCCTTCAGAGAGCTATCTATTTTTCAGAAAAAGATGGTTTTAATAGTTATCTGATGTAAGGTAGAAACTGCTTGATTTGATCTTGCAGGGCATGCGGTTGTAAAAAACACATTTCTTTATTATTTTGAACAGAAACCTCATCATTTTAAAATAAAAGGTATAGTTTCACAGAGGGAGGAATTTGGTGTGACAAATATAGATAATGGATAATCACTTGCAGCATCCAGCATTCGCGATGAGGCCTCCTTTACATCGCTGAGACCAAGCGTAGACTCTATGACTTTTTTGCAAAAACATCATTTATCCATGTTCTCCAGAGATGCTGCTTGATGTGCAGAGTTATCCAGCACTTTGTGTCTTATATTGTTTATGTACATTGGTCAATATGGTCAAACGTGTGTGAGTGTCACTTAGGGCAGTGTTGAGTATGTGGGGAGATAGTTGATAGATGTGTAGTGGGGCTGCAGGGCTTGGAGCTGAGGCTAGTGTTGCAGCTGGTGAGTTTAGGCAATTAAAGATCCTTGCTAGTTCTGTGGAGTTAATAAACCTCTTGCAGCATTGAATCAATGATTTAGTCATGTTGTTGACTACAGCTTCAGGATGAATGCTCCAAAGGTGATGAGCCTTTGTGTCTTCCTCTTGGGATTGGTCAACCGGCAGTGCTTCTCTAATCCTGTTTAACTTATTGCTTCCAACTTTGTCACACCACCTTCTGCAAGGGAGAAGGAATATTGGTCTCCTGGAAATTTGACTTCAGCAACCATAGTAAGCCCTCTCACTATTGGTCAGGAAGGCCAACTAGCTCTATGAAGATCTCTTAATCTCTCATTTTCTCTGCTTACCAATGATTCCAGTGCATCAGCAAATCATGGAATCTTTTGCCCTTCAATATCTTCTAGCATAAGTTCCAGGATGAATGTCAACATCTGTCCCAGTGAACCTCCTTTTTAAGCGCTGCAGGTCAGTTTTAAGTAGTTCAGGCCAACTTCAAGTGATGGTAACTGTTCATGATGTTGATCCTATGTTGAGGCATGTAGTCATCCAACATAATAGATATCAATGATGCCAAGTGGGGATGATGCAGATTGCAGGTGACACAGATTTGGTGTGCTCATCAAATATTTCCATCTATGTGTTCTTGGCATCCTTATTTTTTTATAAAAATGGATCTCCTGTAAATGTATTCTTTAACCTATCATCATTATTCTCAGGTGGGGAAAACGGGAGCTTATTTGCAATTCCTTAATATTTTGTCGAGGATGTTGATTCGACTAATGGAAGTAGATGTTTATGATGAAGAAGAAATTAACCTCAGTAAGTGGTTTTTCTGTACTAAATATATTCTCTGGCATGATCTTTAAAAATTCATACAAAGCGATAGCTCAGATTTGCCCTTCTACTGATGGCTGTCAGTGTTCATTAAAATCATACTGTGAATTTGATAACACCTGAGATAGTACATGGCTAAAATGGAAATCCAGCTGCTATCATTATTTCTCTGTATTCTCCAGAAATCTGGAGGCAGGCTAAAAGTTGGTTTTCACACCATCAAATGCATAGTTTCAAATTCTTGCTCTATGCTTCACAAAACATACACAAGAAAAGGCAGGTATTTGACACAGAAGCCAGAATGTCTGTATTCTCATGCCTGTATTCGCTTCTCTCTTGGTCACCTTAGCATTAACATCACATTTGAGTAACTCCAGTGACCAATTGTCCTATGTCAGTTTGGCCATTCCTCGTTTATGCCTCTGTTAAAGTGAAGCTTTGCACAATGTTTTATCTGTTAAAGTGAAGCATTGCACAATGTTTTATCTGCTTTTAAGGAATAACACCACAGGAGATTCACTAATACTTAATAATTTATTACAATTTAGTGTCAGATTCTGAACACAATGACCTGAATAGGATAGTCTAATTTCTTGAATTGTAGTCAGACCTGGGCGAGTCTGACTACAGAAAACAACATCTCACCACCGCAGTGCAGAATTTAAAAATCAATTGATTAAATAAAATCTGCAATTCAAAAAAATCTAGAAGATGTACTGATGCTGATGGAATCACTTTCTCGAAACAATGGCATAGCAGGTAGAGCCACTGCCTCACAATGTCAGACACCAGGTTTCGATCGTGACCTTGGGTGGTGTCTGTGTGGAATTTGCACATTCTTCCTGTGACCGTGTTGGTTTCCTCCAGGTGCACTGGTTTCCTCCCACATCGTAAGACGTATAGGTTTGTAGGTTGATTGGCCTCTGTAAATTGCCCCTACTGTATAGGGAGTGGTTGGGACAGTGGGATAACCTACAACTAGTATGAATGGGTGATCGCTGGTCAGTGTGAACTTGGTGAGCCAAAGGGCCTGTTTCCACGCTGTATCTCTACCGCGGCACGGTAGCGCAGCGGTAGAGTTGCTGCCTTACAGCAAATGCAGCGCCGGAGACTCAGGTTCGATCCTGACTACGGGTGCTGTACTGTAAGGAGTTTGTACGTTCTCCCCGTGACCTGCGTGGGTTTTCTCCGAGATCTTCGGTTTCCTCCCACACTCCAAAGACGTACAGGTATGTAGGTTAATTGACTGGGTAAATGTAAAAAATGTCCCTAGTGTGTGTAGGATAGTGTTAGTGTGCGGGGATCGCTGGGCGGCGCAGACTTGGTGGGCCGAAAAGGCCTGTTTCCGCGCTGTATCTGAAATATGAAAAAATATGACAAAATAAACTGAACAAAAACTGATTCATTATTGCCTCCCACTACTACTCTGCTTTAATGTCTGGATCCAAATCCACACAAAAGATTTTCTCTGAAATAGTTAAGCAAAATAAAACCAGTTAGGGATGAGCAAGAAATGCCGATGTTGTAACACCCAGTTCCTGCAATTGGAACCAAAATAACTTTGTTGAACCAATAACAAAGCAATGATAGGCGGTAGAGTTGGTCTTGCTAAGAATCATTCTATTTGCATCATAAAGCAGATACAGAACTCTAAACCCTTAATATATTTACTTTAACCATGACATTGATGGTATTCATGTGAGGCATTTCAGGCTTGAAACATTTGAAATGGCTGCAATGTGTGCCTGAACCAAATAAAGCCATGAAAATTGATGTATGATCACACTGGGAAAAAATTAGATTAATATTGTGTAACGGACACCATTTTAAATAATCGGTGGAATGTAACATGGGCACTTGATTTATTTACATCACAGTCATACAAAACCTGTATGACCCTCATGTAATGGGAACAATAGAGATTAAGAGTTGCTGTTCAGTGCAGATCATTAGTCAATACGGGTTTAGAAAATGAAATAATATTTTAAAGTAAATTGGGCAACTCACAGCCATTTTATTAGTGCTTGGAGTTATACATTTTAGATTTGAATATCCAATGCTCTTGCGTTCATTATAACTATTTTTTAACCATCCATTTGTTCATGGTCAGGAAAAATATAGATTTACTACCTTTCATTGTTTTGATATAAATTGACGAATGCAGTGTGATGCCTCCTTTCATCAGATTTTCTTTTGGTATTCTGACGCTCATTATTTCCATATGTAAGAATAACCCATTGTTCCTAAAAACGTGCAGTAACATAATTGAATGGATGAACTTGCAATTTAATTTCCCTATTTATATTTTATTTTTTAGAACCCAAAGAGCATTCTGCATCACAACAGAAAGAAAGCTTGTTGTGGCCTGATTTGGAAACTTTCAGTAAATTGACCTTTGACTGCACTGTCCATGATGCAAAGTATGAAGATGCTAGTCCCGTTTATTCAAGAGACCTTGCCAACAATAAAGGTCAATCATTAATTTCTTTTTTCCATTGAAATGCCAGCATAAGTTGTTCTATGACAAGGAGGTGAGGAAAATGCTACAGTGGTGCTGGATTGCAAGACTGCATGCACTTCTCATAAACTTCTGTCATTCTCAAAGACAAGGCAAAGTCTCATAAATGTGGTCTATGTATTTAAATCTTCTACTCTCTGTTGAAAGTACAACAATGTAAAAATCGCAGATTGTGATTGACATGAATGATGTTAAAATATGGTGCTGAATAAGAATAAGATAATGGCAGTGTATTTATCCTACCTATTTATCTTTGTTGAGTTGCCTCAAATCCTGGAGGTTCTTATTCTCGCACAAAGAAGAAGCTAGTCCCCTCTCCAAGTTATCAAGGGCTAGTGCAGCATCATGTGATGTCTTGTGCGGTGGATCCATCCAGTTCATTCTTAGAAGTTAATCAGTCGTGTCTTCCAAAATGTGCAAGATTTGTGATTACCTGAACTGCCTCCAATGGAGAAGATGTGTGCCCACCCAGGCTGAGCTGGTTGGAGGAAGAAAGCTACCATACCAGCAATGACTTTTAAAATTAGCTTTCTGCTTTTGTGTGTGCTTATGAAATTATTATATATTATTGACTGTTATATGGTTCCAAGACCCAGGAACCTGGGACTTTGAGCTGTGCAACCTAACTAGTCTGAAGAAGGGTCTCGACCCGAAATGTCACCCATTTCTTCTCTCCAGAGATGCTACCTGTCCCGATGAGTTACTCCAGCTTTTTGTGTCTATCTTCGGTTTAAACCAGCATCTGCAGTTCCTCCTTACACTAAACATCCTCTTGTTATCTATCTTCATTGGGACCTCGGCTTCCCGGTCCCATTTTATTTCTATTTGGGTATAGTTGGGTCAGTGGGTTGTCTTGTTTTTGTTTTCCTTCATTCAGTGAATGGATGGAATTGTACAATCTTATTACACTCAAATATAAATTATGAAAATCTATGCTTGTATTTTGACTTTTTGTGACTTGCCAAAACCCCTAACCTTACAGGGCATTTAACCAATAAAAAAGACGATGACGTCTACCTGCGGCGCCACACAACACGTCTAAGATTATCCAAATATGCTGCCTATAATACATATCATCACTGTGAGCAGTGTCATGAATACATGGGTTTCAATCCCAGATGCCAGGTACGCATGAGAATCGAACAGCAAAGAAACAATAAAACTATTATCAAAATAGATAAAAAGTAAAAGTTTAAACCGATATGAAATAGAACAATATAATAACGCACGCTTTGTACTGTGTACTGCAAAATACCTCTAAACAATAGGATTCAACACTGCTTAATATGTACACTCGTATCATTTTTTAATTATAAAGAAAAGTATTAAGTGTAATAAGGTTTTTGTGTGCATGGCAAAATGGATTGAAAACTAATTTTCACTTCTTTGTTTTCTGTTAGCCATACGAATCCACATTCCATGCTTTCTCCTTTTCCTGTTCAATGCTGGGAGAGGAAGTACAACTCCACTTCATTATTCCCAAATCAAAAGAACATAATTTTATGTTTAGCCAACCCGGAGGGCAGCTGGAGAGTATGAGGTTGCCACTTGTTACTGACAAGGTGGGTTTCTGTCTCAATCTGGAATTTTTCCGCTATTTTGTTGTGCTTAAAATTATTAATTACTTGAACTAGCAAGCGGAGTCATTAAACCTATTTAAACTTTTCTACTGTCATTCATCACTTGCAATTAGCACCAGGACCATATTCTGGCTTCAGCAGAGGAGATAGTGTAATGACTACACATTATTCATTGTTTATGATGAGATGCTGAAGCTTTGTTTTCTCCTATTCGGTGAGGAGAAGTTGTTTTCAAGTAACAGTGAAAAGATACTTGCACAGTGTGCCCACTTTAACCATACCCGCCCTAATTTTATTGCTTTCGCATCAGGTTTTCTGGAGATAGTTTTGATCCAACAACATGTACAGTGGTTTGTGTTAAAGGATGGGCCAGCCAAGAGCACAAAGAGGAGGCTGCTAATTGTTCAGGGTGGCACAGTTGTGCAGTAGGAGGGATGCTGAATAAAAGCGCCAGAAACACAGGTTTGATCCTGACTATGGATGCTATCTGTACTGAGTTGTACATTTCCCTGTGGCCGCGTGGGCTTTCTCCTGGTGCTCCGGTTTCCTCCCCTATTCGGAAAGACGTGCAAGTTTGAAGGTTAATTGGTTTCTGTAAATTGTCCCTGGTGTGTAGGACAGAACTAGTTTACAGGGGATCATTGGTTGGTGTGGACTCGCTGGGCCGAAGGGTCTGTTTCCACTCTATCTTTAGGTTGAGAGGAACACCCCTGTCCCCTGTCTCCATCAATGATGTGCATGTGCAGTTTACCAGGGAGTATAAATACCTTGGAGTGTACCTAGACAGTAAACGGGACTGGTCCAGGGACGCTGAGGTCCTGTACAAGAAGGGACAGAGCCGGCTGTATTTTTTGAGAAGGCTCCGCTCCATCAACATCTGCAGTAAGATGCTGCAGATGTTCTACCAATAGGTGGTAGCCAGTGCTATCTTCCTTGCTGTCATGTGCTGGGGCAACAGGGCAAAGGTCGCGGACGCCAATCAGACTATCAAACAAAAGAAGGTTGACTCCTTCCTGGGAGCGGAGTTGGATTCATAGGAGGTGGTTTTGGTGCTCCTCAAACTGCAGAGCATCTTACACAATACAGCTCATCCCCTCCATGACACACTGGTCAATCTGAGGAGTACCTTCAGTAACAGATTGGTTCCACCAAGATGCATTACAGAATAACACAGGAGATCCTTCTTCCCTGTGGCTATCAAACTGTACAACTCCTCCCCCTTCTGTCGTGGGATAGACTGAGATTGACTCCCCTCCTCTCCCCAATCTTTGCACATCCCCAATCCTTTCCACTCATCGCTTTAATTTCATGTTCCATGTATTTTGTGTTTTATGACTGTTGGCAGATCAATTTCCCTCCTGGGATAAATAAAAGTTGTATTATATCTCTAAACTAAACTATTTTCTCCTCATTGGTCACAGGAATCCTCCACTGAATTGCTATTATTAGTCAAAGGATTGAAAGGAAATTTGGCAACTCTGTGAAACTAATTTAAAAAATAAAACAGACTTTCATGAGGACGGAATGGTCCATGTCATTAAAAAATGTTATCCATCGAATAGTCACTGTCCCTCCTGTGGGAAACAATTGGAACAACTGGTCGGTTCCATTTAAAGCCGTGGGGGAGTATGCCACAAAGTGGAGGCTGCCAATGGTCTGGGAAATTATTTGCCTTATTCTAAATTCCTTTCATTCCTCTCATGTACTGACTGAACGAAGATTTATAAAGTGTGGGTTTAAGTGCAGAATCACTAAATGGAAAACAAAAAAAATAGACCATTACAGTAGCAGGTCCAGCTTCTTTGCTTTGAAGGCTATGAAGTTTATTCAAGGCAGAGCTAACCTGATTTCGGTCACTGAAGTGAACAAGGAATATGATGATCAGACAGGAAAGTGAACAAGGCACAGAATTTGACGTGAAAGGTTGTATACCTTTACTTGTGCATCCATTTCTTATATCCTAGAATTCAGACTGCATAAAGAGTCCCATATTTACACCAACAACAGGACGTCATGAACATGGGCTCTTCAATCTGTATCATGCTATGGATGGTGCGGACCATTTGCACGTGCTGGTTATCAAGGAATACGAGATGGCAGTCTACAAGAAATATTGGCCAAACCACATCATGCTAGTCCTACCCAGCATCTTCAATAACTCTGGAGTTGGTATGTCAAAAAGTAATCCTGATGCGTTTTCTTTTACTGATGTAGTCATTGCTGTAGAAATACAGCTGATTCAATCGTTTCTAACGTAGACTCAAAATCTTGGACTAACTCAGCAGGACAGGCAGCATCTCTGAAGAGAAGGAATTGGTTATGTTTCAGGTTGAGACCCTTCTTCAGTCTGATGTCAGGGGAGTGGGCGGGACAGAGATAGAATATAGTCACAGACAGTAAGACTGGTGGGAGAACTGGGAAGGGGGATGGGATGGAGAGAGAGAGGGAAAGCAAAGCCTATTTGAAGTTAGAGAAGTCAATGTTCATACCACTGGGGTGTAAGCTACCCAAGCGAAATATGAGGTGCTGTTCCTCCAATTTGCGCTGGGCCTCACTCTGACAATGGAGGAGATCAGGTATGTTAAGGCGGACTGAGCGGAGGTGTTCAGCGAAACGATCGCCGAGCCTGTACTTAGTCTTGCCAATGTACAGAGGTTGACACCTGGAACAGTGCATACAGTCGATGAGGTTGGAGGAGATGCAAGTGAACCTCTGCCTCACCTGAAAAGACTGTTAGGGTCCTTGGATGGAGTCGAGGGGGGAGGGGGGGGGGGGGGGGTAAAGGGACAGGTGTTGCATCTTCTGCGGTAGCAGGGGAAAGTACCTGGGGAGGGGGTGGGTTTGGTGAGAAGGGACGAGTTGACCAGGGAATTGCGGAGGGAAGTCTCTGCGGAAAGCAGAAAGGGGTGGAGATGGGAAGATGTGGCCAGAAGTGGGATCCCATTGGAGGTGGCGAAAATGTTGGAGGACTATATGCTGTATGCAACGGCTGATGGGGTGAAAGGTGAGGATAGGTGGGACTCTATCCTTGTTACGAATGGGGGGGAGGGGGAGCAAGAGCAGAGCCGTGGGATATTTACCTGTTATTTTTGCTTCATCCATAGCACCACAGGATGATGGTGAGTAAGGTGGGCCTAAAATTGTTGGGCTATCGCATACGAGAGTTTTAGGAGATAGATAAGATATATTACATTGCTGGAAAAAGCTACAATGTATGTTTGTGAACTCTTCCTAGGTTTGTGGTCATGCTATTAAAAAGTAATATGTCTGAGTTCGAAATAATGAGGTTGTATTGTTATTTCAGTCATGTACCAATGTGGAATGATTATTTGTGTAATAGCTTTTAGGATTTAAATAGACCATTTTATTCTTTCCACTGTACTTTATGGAGGTTTACAAAAAGGCCTTAAATATGATGCCTCAAGGTGAATATTTTCATGGTGTCGAGTGAAATTACAAGTGGTCTGACTGTAGTTTTGGCCTGGCAATTTGGCGGCAACAAGCTGTGCCACAGTTACTGTTATTTCTTTAGTCAAGACATCAAGAGAAAGGTAGTAGTGGTGGTGCCAGGCAATGGGATTGGAATGCTTCCAGCTGCATTAAAATTATTGAAATAAAATCAAGTGATACCATTTACTCTGCAGCTTTTTCTTGTGACCCACAGAGAAACAGTACATGGTTAAACGGTGCAGATTCTATCCATCGGGAAAAATAACAAGTGTTAGGATTCTATAATCAATAGAGGACCCCGAGTTAGATGTTAAAAATAGGTTTTGTAGAAATGTAAAATTGTCTTTATGATGAAAGGGAACAGTATGGGGACACTAAATTTATAACCCAGATGCGGTGAATTAAGTGATTATGATCATTTTGTATTGCAAAGAGGCACCTGAATTGCAAATGTTTTTTCCCCCCAGCTGAAGCTTTGTCCACATTGTACTGAGATATAAGTTACTTTAGTCAGGTTAGTGGAATGCACATGAAAAGATCTCCACTAAATCTGGGGAACATATGGCCCATGCTCACTCAAAGTGGAGAAGGGGCATTCAACATGGTATTGAGATCCTCGAGGCCAAGCATCAGAAGTACACAGAGGCCCTGCATAAGCAGTGGAAGATGCACAGAAATTCACAAACTAGCTCGCATGCCGCACTGCCCATCATCCCCCTCCCCCTCCTTCCCATCATCCATTACTTGCCCGGTCTGTAAATTGAGTTTTTAGTTCCCATATTGACCTCGTTGACCATCTCAGAATTCACAAAATAAGGGTGTGAATATAGAAGGGGCTGCCTAAGAAGGGGGACTGGTGCAGGAATCGGGATGTTACAAAGAGGAGCAAAATATGAACCCGAATAGTTTGTTTTGAGCTGCAAGAATTTATCAGATTCAACCCTCTGATTATCATTCTTGTTACTTATGCTCTAGGTGCAGCTCACTTTTTGATTAAAGAGCTCTCTTACCATAATTTGGAACTGGAACGTAACCGTCAAGAGGAGCTTGGAACTAAACCTCAAGATGTGTGGCCATTCATTATCATTGCGGATGACTCTTGTGTGATGTGGTACAGCCTCAATACTGAAATCCCAAAGAACTCTTCCAGGTAATTAAAGGCACTTCCACTTCATTGCCGTTCGAATTTTAAATAGACTTCTTTAGCTAATATTATTTGCTCTGCCATTGTGTAAGAATTTTGGTGTTGTTTGCCTATCCTGCACTCAATTTTCACAGAGGACATGTCACTGATTTTGAAGTGTTAATCATTTCTAAAAAAAAGTAAGCATTCCTTTTGTCCATGTAAACAGATAGTTACAATTGGAAAGAAGTGAAAAATAAATGAACTCTTTGCTTTTCATTACCTTTCCTAAAATGACTGCTTTTGTTTTAATTGCTAAATGTGAATGTAAATTAAGAACAACTTTAAAGCTTTAAAAAAAAATCAGAATGTATTATGAATAATTTATTCCATGCCAGAAATGTATCCACTATTTTGTTCTTGGTAGACCTACAAACAGCATTCAAATAACTGATCAGGTAACCTGGTTTTGCCAGGTATTAATTTTTCCCAGATCACCAGTGGTGAGTCATAGAGCATGGAAATGGGATCTTTGGCCTAACTTGTCCTTGCTGATCAAGATGCCTTTCTAAACTAGACCTATTTGCCTGCATTTGAGTCATATCCTTCTAAACCTTTCCTATCCTGGCACCTGTCCAAATATCTTTTAGATTTTGTTATTGTACCTGCCTCAACTGTTTCCTCTGGCAGCTCATTGTGTGGTAAAGTTACCCCTCAGGTTCCTATTAAATCATTCCCCTATTACCTGTTCGATACTGTCCAATTCACCTTTACCCGATTATGGACATTGGACTTTGTCTATGTAATTGACACATTACAATGTTGTGAGTTATATTCTGCACCCGGTATTTTCCTCTTTGCTCTATCTAATTGTATTTGAGATTGTCTTGCTTATAATCTAGTATAATCTGATCTGATTGGATAGCATGCAAAACAAAACTTTTCACTATACTTTGATACACATGACAATAATAAATCCAAACCTAAAGCCTCTAGTTCTTGATTCCCAAATTATAGCAAAAAGACTCTACATTCAGCGTTTCTATGGTTTTATGGTTGGAGAAAACACCAGCTGAAATAAACTCATGATTTTATATACTCCAATATGAGCACCCCATACTCATCAAATGGGTCTTCAAATTCTTCAAAGAATAAAGTCCTCGCCTATACTTTAGTCTCTTGAGTCCGGTATCTTGAGATACTGTATCCTGTAATCTTGAGATCCATGTAATTTTTTTCTGTATTCTTTCCAAATTAATGGCATCTTTCCTTTAGCAGGGTGTCCAAAATTTAACACAATACTCCAAATGCAGCCTCACCAACATCTTGTACATTGACAACTTAACATCTGTTACTGGTGAAGACCAGGTTGACAAAAGCCTTTTTCACCACCTGTGACTCCACTCCTTCATGCAGCATGGTTAGGAGAGCAACAGTGAGAGCAGATGACACTTTGATGGCTAAACAATGACATCTCTGGCAGCAGCACAAGCTTTCAACTGAAGCGTCAGGCTAGATTATAAGCACAAACCTGAGGAATAAAGTTCAAATCGTCAAATTAAGTTTAGAAGTGATGGGAAAATAACCTCGGCGGTTGATATTCAAGAACTGGCAAAACTGTTAATAATTTGTGTGGGAAATTCGTATGTTTTGAAGGAAACGGGGAAAAGTGTGGTTCAAGCTTCTAAATTAACTACAATGAACCACCAGCTTGAGAAAATAATTGTAGACATACCCATTTAAATGTACAGAAAAAGTTTTCAGCTAGTGTTTTCTCTGACCAATAGACCAGTCCAGTGTCTATGGTATAACACTGTCCTGCCTTCAGTCAGTTCTGACCTGCTACCCTTATTAACTAACTTTAATTTTTTTAAATGTCCAGTGTACCTGCTGAACAGAAAGTTGTAGAGCGAAATGTTTCTTTGAAGCACGTCCTCCAGCACATTGAAGTGACTACTCAGATCCCACGCTATGCCCTTTGTGGTTTCCGAAAGTGGTCCAGTAAAGTAAGCAGTCCATACCTTACGGAGCCTTTCTCTCGCTGTCATCTACATGACTTTTTGATGCTGAATGTGGATTTGACTCAAAATGTCCAGTACAATCAGAACCGGTAAGTTGGCTGATGTTGCTTATTTTCTCAGTGAGATGCTAACATATACCTTCACCAAAACTTGTATTTCATAATAAAAATTTTGACCTCATTAAAAGAATTACTTTCAATTAATTTGACTTCAAAATGATGACAATATACTTTGGGTCATAAGCAAATTTCGTTGCATCTGCCTCAAAATTCATCCTTATTTGTTTGCACTAAACTTATTTAGCCATGTTGGCCCATTCTACTGTCTCCAATGCACCTATTGAAATCAATGGGATGAACTTCAGGTCGATGTGTACATCTGAGCCTCTCAATTAGTGTAATTAAATCTAGCTATGAGCGTTAAATTCTCAGAAATTATTTCAGAATTCAGTTCCAAAAGCCAGATATCAGGTATGGAAGCAGATTATATCCTGGATGGTGTTCAAGGTCAGGAGACACTCTTGCACATATGCCTGCTGCTGCGAGAGAAACAGCCCTGGCTACGAATACATTCTGTGGCATTGTTTTGTGTTTGGCAGCTTCAAGAAGGGCAGACTCTATCCCTCAAACAGAGACCGAAATGGAGGGCTATTCACAATAGGAAAATGTACATTTAGCTGCCCATCAATGCAGTGTGAATGTGCCAACCAACAAAATTGCAATTGTTGGCTTGAGTCTGAAATATGACATTAATTAGTTAGTTCTGCGCACAAGAAATATTGCCTGTCATGCTTAAGCAAAAAAAAGGTGTACCTTGTTTCAGATTTACCTGTGATGATGTGGATTTCAACCTCCGCGTCCACAGTGCCGGTCTTCTTATCTGTCGTTTTAATCGCTTCAGTGTTATGAAGAAACAAATTGCCATTGGCGGACACAGAACCTTTCTCATCAAGTCAAAGGTATTCAAAAGGGAATATAACCATATGATGAATAATTCAAATTCCAATAACGGCAGTAGATTAACAAATACTTTTTCCTGCATTTGTCTTTATATCTAATGAATCAATGGATAAACTTTGTGCTCATCTCAGTAAAGATGAAGTACAGTGATGGATGTACAAATATGCTGGTTAACTTTGACATCAGTCTGGGTGCTCCTTCAGTGCTGCCCTTACATTGAGCACAGGTCCCTCTATGCCACTGTGTCTGAAATGCTGGTCATTGGAATGTTTTTACCACATTATGAATTTGAACTTTTTTTACATTTCCCAATAGTTGAGACTGAAAGTTTCAGAATAGATTAAAAAATGGATTGGATGCAGAGTAAGGCCCTTTTTGTTCTTCCTTTACTAATTTGTTTAATTGTCTAATTTAGAGATACTGCACTGAAACAGGCCATTCAGCCCACCGATTCTGCACTGACAAACGATTACCTTGTACACTAATTCTATCCTACTCACTAGGGACAATTTATAGGAGACAATTAACCTACAAACCTGCACGTCTTTGGAATGTGGGAGGAAACTGGAGCACATGGAGAAAACCCACATGGTCACAGGGAAAATATGCAATCTCCGTACACACAGCACCCATAGTCAGGATCAAATCCGGATCTCTGGTGTTGTAAAGCAACACCTGCACTACTACACCACTGTGCCACCCAGAAACTTAGAATTTTCTCATTCTGCCCTTTTCTAGCTTTCTGGAGGTAGCTAGATTGAAATCATTAATTTCAAATAAAATTATTACATACCCACATTTTGTCATTTCAAGGCTCAACCATCACTGTGCTACTCCGATTTTCGTTTTAATTCTGTGGAGGCTATGGTAGTATTTGAAGATTGTTAATTTACAGTCAACTAATACATGCTATAGGACCACAGTTTAAGAATAAGGGGTAGGCCATTTAGAACGGAGATGAGGAAGAACTTTTTCAGTCAGAGAGTGGTGAAGGTGTGGAATTCTCTGCCTCAGAAGGCAGTGGAGGCCAGTTCGTTGGATGCTTTCAAGAGAGAGCTGGATAGAGCTCTTAAGGATAGCAGAGTGAGGGGGTATGGGGAGAAGGCAGGAACGGGGTACTGATTGAGAGTGATCAGCCATGATCGCATTGAATGGCGGTGCTGGCTCGAAGGGCTGAATGGCCTACTCCTGCACCTATTGTCTATTGTCTATTGACCAATATTAGAATGCCTGTCACCTTTGTGCTTCGGTTTAACGAGGTGTAGCCTTTATCATTTAAGCAGAGAACTTATGAGCAAAGTTCCAATCTTTCCCCATATCAACAAAATGAAGGCGGAAATAATATGACCTATCTTCCTCATTCTTTGGAAATGGGGTTTAGAAATGGGAAGACAAATAAGGCAAGCATTTATTGCTTATCCCTATTTTCTATATAGGTGGTTCTGATGACAACCATTTATCTGGGTGTTTGATAACATTGATGGGCTGAAGCAATTTAAAGTCAACCACATCATACATGGATTGTGATCATTTCTTGGCAAAGATGTAAGGTTTTATTCCCTGAGTGGTATAAATGGACCAATTGAATAAAACAGACGCACACTTACCTTGGCAGCTTTGCTGAGGCCTATACACCCCTCCCAACCCTTCCGAATTTGGCAGAAAGTTTCCGCTTTCTTATTTCATTTCCGCCATTCCAATTTCACCTCACATTTTTCCACAGAACAGTCGGTAATTGCAATTTGTCAATTCAGCGGCTGGAGGTTGCTAGAGCTTCCGCGAGAAATCACCCGCGCCCTTGAAGTCTCCCTGAAAATATGGCACCTAGGCTGGGCAAGGCAGCCAATCTCAACCTCATCGGGACTTCCATGGCTGATCGGTGGGTTGAATTTGCAACCTGCGGCCGGGGTTCTGGAACTCCAGCCCAGCTGGAGCCAGCACATCTATCCCCATAGCCGACTTCCTTGGCCAGCTGGATAAACCAGCAAAGCTCTGGAACCAAGAGTGCCAGAAAATCAGTGGTGGAACTGTAATCAGTAAATATTAACTTTAAGTGCAAGATTATATAACTATATTGATTAATTAAGACAGGGTTAAAATATAAAACATAGCAGAAAAGCCAATTACCACCTTTTTGGGCTGATTATCAATTAATGTGCGAATTTACTTCAACGAGTATTTCCGTATGCTTAGTCGAGTCGCGTATATCAACTCTTTCTTCATAACTTAGTCATACAGTTTATAACCATTGTTCTTTCAATACCAAGAGATTTGGGATGTGTAAGGAAAAAGCAAAATAGAAAAAACAAAACAAAATAATCTTTCTATAAATAGCATAATATACTCCTGATTTGCCTGACATTGTACTTGTAGTCCAAGAACTACAGACTTTTGGAAATAATAGTCGTTTTTCACACATGAATGTAGCGTAACGCTTATGCGCATTTGGCGTGCATACCTTTTTTTGCTGAAAAGTTGCATTACGCGCTATATTATGAATTTTGATGTAAAATTCTGAATTTTGGACATCAAAATTATGAATTTGTAAAATCAAATGTTGGGAGGTCTGCCTATACCTTTCACACCAAATTATATGTGAGCATGATGTCGTTCAATCAATTACTTCCAGCCGAACTGTTGAAGAACTGCTCATCAGGGAAAGTGGCTCAATTCCTCCTCCATATCCTTGCATTAACTTTCTCTCAAATTTTGGATTTAAAATAAATCACATCTCTACTCCTTTGTCAGAAATTGTATACAATCAGTTTTGATTTAGATTTTTAGATTTTGAGATACAGCGCAGAAACAGGCCCTTTGGCCCACTGGGTCCGCGCCGCCCAGCGATCCCCGCACACTAACACTATCCTACACCCACTAGGGACAATTTTTACATTTGCCCAGCCAATTAACCTATATACCTGTACGTCTTTGGAGTGTGGTAGGAAACCGAAGATCTCGGAGAAAACCCACGCAGGTCACGGGGAGAACGCATAAACTCCATACAGACGGCGCCCTTAGTCAGGATCAAACCTGAGTCTGCGGCGCTGCATTCGCTGTAAGGCAGCAACTCTACCGCTGCGCCACCGTGCCGCCCTATTCTTTTGCTTCCCATTCCTTATTTTAGAATCTCATTGAATGAGTAGAATGGCAGTCACACTTTCATATCTTTGTCTTATCATGTACAAGCTCATAAAAGCTGTTATTTGTTGATTACACTGAATACAACTCTATGTGTTACAGATCCCTGATGTACCTATGTCCATACCTCCAGCTCAGTATATCTGTGCTCCAGACAGCAAACATACATTTTTAGCTGCACCAGCCCAGTTACTGCTTGAAAGATATCTGCAACAAACCAGCAACAACCTTTTTCCATTGTCTATGCGGAACTACAGTCATCCAGTGCTGTCACTAGATTGTTATCTTAACCTGGGACAAGAGGTATGGCATCAAAATTGTAAATTCGGTGTGTCCCCCCCTCATTAATAATTACAGGTTGAAATAAGTACTCTGGTCTGAGAACTGATATAACATATTAAACTTCAAAATTAGAATGTGATGTAGTTTCGCGTAGTATATCTGTACCGTATTAGAGTCAAGGAGTCACAAGTAATGATATTATCACAAGTAACAGCATATTTCATGTATGTCACTTCCTAGAGCTTTAATTCCAGCTCTTTTACAAGAACATTCCAGCCTCCTATTGAGAGGAATGTTATTGTCTAGCAAGTGGGGGTGGTTGCATAGGGAAAGTAGTACTTATGTTAGCTCCTTCCCCTACCTCATTCTTTCTTCATCTCATCCTTTCTGACCACAATTTATTTCATTCACTTTCCTTTTGACTAATGTCATGGCATTGCCTGTCAGAAGACTCAGCTATAGGTGGCATGTTCAAGATTAATGTCGGAGTAGGATAGGAAAGTTTGCCTTATCATGAAATCCTCGCCATGGAGCTATTATCAACACTTGTTTTATTTGCTGCACAAGAAAACTTTGTGGCTGTTTGCACCACATTTTGGTCCGTGATCTTAGTGTTCTACATTTTTTGAGTGAGGCTGCTTTTGTTTCAAACAAATTTCCTGCAATTACCCATTGAATATGAAAATGAATCTGAAACCTGTTCTGAAATACATTTGTATGGAGTTTAATCCAGGATACTGGAAGGCCAGCCCTAAAAATGAAATTGTTCCCCTTATTATGAACTAACTTTGATTTAAGACTTCCTCTCTCGTCCAGTCAATTGCTTGCCAAGTAGGTGGATGAGGGCAAGGTGTTAGACATAGTCCATACGGACCACAACAAGGCCTTTGATAAGATTGCACATGCGAGGTTACTCTAGATAAATTTAACTGGTTTGATGATGGAAACAGCGGGTGTTGGTGGAAGGTTGTCTTTAGCTTTGGAGGTCCATGACTAGTATTGCACCTCAAACGTTAATGCTGGGCCCAGTGTTGTGCATCTAAGTAAATGATTTGGTTGAGAAAATGTCTAATATAGACACATTTAAAGACTGGATGGAGGATCATTTTACAAAAACAAATCATAAAGTTATGTTTATCTGCGGCGACTTCAATATTGATTTGCTAAATCCAAATAATCATAAAATGACTGAGGAATTTATCAATACATTGTACAGTATCAGCCTATATCCCAAAATCACCAGACCCAGTCGGATTACTTCCCATTGTGCTACATTAATTGATAATATATTTACTAATGATATAGATAACAATACAGTAGGAGGATTATTAGTAAATGACATCAGTGACCACCTTCCAGTTTTTACAGTTTATAACAGCAACTACGGATAAAATAAGCAGGACAATAAACAAGAATACCGAAGGGTTAGGACAGAAGAGTCCATGGTTGCACTTAAAAATGATTTACTTGCACAAAACTGGGAATTAATATATAAAGAAAATGATATTGATAAAGCTTATGACGAATTTTTAAAAATATTTAAAATACTATATGATAAAAATTGTCCAATGAAACAATATTGTAGAGAAATAATAAAGATAATCATTGGATGTCAAAAGGATTTCTAAATGCCTGCAAAAAGAAAAACACACTATACAGAGAATTCATTAAACATAGAACTATAGAAGCAGAAAATAAATATAAGAAATATAAAAACAAGTTAACTAATATCATGAGAAATTGTAAGAAAGAATATTATAATAAACTACTAGAAAACAATAAACACAACATTAAGGGTATATGGAATATATTAAACAGCATAATTAGAAATAACTCTAGACAGATTAATTACCCGCAGTATTTTATAGAAAATGATAAGACTCTAAATAACATGGATGACGTGGTTAATAAATTTAATAATTTTTTTGTAAGTGTTGGACCTAATTTAGCAGAAAAAATCCCAGATCCGGTGACATCTAATGATAATCTTATAGAAACGAATCCAAGTACAATGTTTCTTAAACCGGTAGAAGAAATGGAGATTGTAGATATTGTTAATAAATGCAAGAATAAAACATCCACTGATTATAATGAGACAGATATGAAAATAGTAAAAAAGGTAATTGATGGGATTTTTAAACCATTAACACACATTTTTAACTTATCATTACAAACCGGTCAATTTCCCAATAATATGAAAATAGCTAAAGTTATTCCGCTGTATAAAACTGGAGATAAACACCACTTCATAAATTACAGACCTGTTTCTCTTCTCCCACAGTTCTCTAAAATTCTGGAAAAACTTTTCGTCAACAGATTAGACAATTTCATAGATAAGCACAATTTACTCTCTAATAGTCAATATGGATTCAGAAGTAACCGGTCAACATCACTAGCTTTAACTGAACTCATTGAACAAATCACAAATTCTATAGATAAAAGGAAATATGCTGTTGGGGTATTCATTGATCTAAAAAAAGCATTCGATACAATAAATCATGAAATATTAATCAATAAATTGGAACTATATGGGATTAGGAGGTTGGCTTTAGAGTGGGTTAGAAGTTATTTAAAGAACAGGAAACAATTCGTGAAGATGAGAGAATATCAGTCTGGATGTTTGGACATTGTGTGTGGAGTCCCCCAGGGGTCAGTGTTGGGTCCTAAACTCTTCATCATCTACATCAATGATATATGTAAATTATCAAAAATATTGAAATTCATCCTATTTGCTGATGACACTAACATTCTTGGTTCTGGTGAAAATTTACAGCAACTTTTGGACAGTATCACCTCAGAATTTTGCAAAATTAAAAAATGGTTTGACATTAACAAATTATCACTAAATTTGAGCAAAACAAAAATTATGATATTTGGGAACAGTAAAATAAACAATCAAGCACAGGTACAGATAGAGGGTGTTAACATAGAAAGAGTAAATGAAACTAAATTCCTTGGGGTGATAATAGATGAAAAAAATTGCTGGAAATCTCACATTAAACATATCCACAGTAAAGTATCTAGAAGCATTTCAGTTCTGGCCAAAGCAAAACATTTCCTAGATAACAAATCACTTCGCATTCTGTTCTGTTCACTAGTTTCACCTTATTTAAGTTACTGTATAGAGGTGTGGGGAAGTACATATATAAGTTCACTACAACCACTATTCATACTGCAAGAAAGAGCCATTAGAATAATTCATAATGTCGGTTTTTGTGAACACACCAACTCATTATTTATAAAGTCTAAAATAATCAAATTTTATGACATTGTGGAATACCAAACAGCTCAATTCATGTACAAAGTGAGAAACAATTTGCTACCAAGTAACTTACAGGAAATGTTTTATGAAAGAGAGGGGGGGGTATAATTTAAGGGGAACATTAAATTTCAAGATTCGCAATACTCGAACAACAATGAAAAGATTTTCTATATCAATCAGTGGAGTAAAGCTATGGAACAGAATGAATGCGGAATTAAAACAATGTTCAAACATCATCCAGTTTAAAAACAAATATAAACACATGATTTTTTCTAGGTACAGTGAGGAGGGGGATTAACAGTCACCAGGGGTCTACATATAATAACACATCATTATTTAAATAAGTATATCTATATGAACATATAAGGGTGTATGAGTATTTTTGTATTAATATCTGACTTATTATACGGGTGGGTGACTATATTTGTATTTATATTTTGTATAAATGGTCGGGTATATGTATATATATGATTGGCTTAATGTATGTATATATATCAGATGTAGTTAATATAGACATTATTGTGTAAATAGGTATATTCATATGATTGTAGGGGTGAGTGAGTATATATGTAGTTATATATGTATTTTAGGTATTAGTTATTATAGATAATACTTGATAAATATTGATTAGGGAATGGGGGTAGGATTAAATAAGTTCACACTTCTTCCTACTCCTTTTCGCACATGTTAAGTAATGGATGAAATTCTTTGTATTTCTTCTGTTTTTTTGTTTATTTTGTTTTTTAATTGATGTCTTTTAACATGTACGAAATAAAATAAAATGAAATGAAAAAAAGAATGTACACGGCATGATTGGTAAGTTTTCAGATGACTCTAAAATAGATGGTATCATAGACCATCTATTTTACCGGTATTAAGGATTACAGCGGGATCTTGATCAGCTGGGTAATTGAGCTTTATTCAGATAAGTGTAAGGTGTTGCATTTTGAGAAAGTCAAACCAGGGAGGGACATTCATAGTGAACTGTAGGGATTTGGGTGTGTTGTAGAACAAAGGGACCTATGAATACCAATATTTGATTCCCTGAATGTGGTATCACAAGTGGACATGGTGGTGAAGAGGTTCTGGAATATTAATCATTGAGGTTGTTTTCCCATCACTTTTAATATAATTTGAAGATTTTAATCATATTCCACAAGTTTGTGCCTATAATTTAGCCTCACGATTCAGTGCAGCATTGGGAGATTGTGCTGCTGCCAGAAATGCCATTGTTCAGACATCAAAGTGTCATCTGCTCTCACTGTTGCTCTCTGAATCCTGCTGCGTGATTCAACTAAGGAGTGGAGTCGCAGGTAGACTGGGTGGTCGCCAAGCTGGTCTTCATCAGTTACAGCATTGAGTCAGGATGAATGTTGCAGCTCACTACAGCAGTTTTGCTCACTGTGCTGTAGAGAAGATGCCATTAATCTGGACGGAATGCAGAAAAGATTTACGAGGATGTTGCCAGGACTCGAGGGACTGAGTTATAGAGAGAGCTTGGGCAGGCTGGAACTTGATTCTTTGGAGCACAGAAGTCTAAGGAGAGATACTTAGAGATAAAGCGTGTAAACAAGCCCTACGGTTCACCAAGTCCACGCTGATACCCATTCACACTAGTTCTATGTTATCCCACTTTCGCATCCACTCCCTCGTATAAAGTATAAAATCATGAGGAACATAGATAGGATGAATGCACACAACCTTTTTCCCCCATTGCAGGGGAATCAAGAACAAGCGGGCATAGGTTTACGGTGAGAGGAGAAAGATTTAATTGGAATCTGAGGGGCAACTTTTTCACATTGTGGGTGATACATATATGGAATGAGCTGCTGGAGGAAGTAGTTGAGGCAGGTACAATAACAACATTTAAAATATATTTGGACAGGTACATGGATAGAATAGGCTTGGAGGGATATCGGTCAATCGTGGGCAAATGGGATCTTCCATAGATGAGCATCTTGGTCAACATCGACAAGTTGGGCTGAAAGGCCTAATTCCATGCTGTGTGACTCTCACTCTTTGACATGCATCATTTATGTCTCATGATTACTCTGCCAATTGCAACCAGTGTTCAAAATTGTATTAATTCCCAGCTGTTAGCTTGTTATTTCCTTCAATTATGTAATTTAAAAGCATAAATGATTCCTGAAAGTCAAATTGCTGTCTCCATATTTGATATTTCAGATTACAGTTTGCTTTGTGAGTTCCCGTCCTCATTCCTTAAATATCAACTGTTCCGGCCTTGCTTTCAGTGGCCTTCTCCTGTATCTCTGTGACTCGTTTGTCACAGCGAGTATTTTGAAGAAATTCCATTTTTTGAAAGGTAAGTCTGGGTTTTATTCAGCTTTTCACTTTTGATATTCACATTTTGAAAAGGTAGTATGGCTTTCCCCCTGGTGGCATCACTTTTTAAATGCATTTGTTTTTTTGATCCAGATTCTAGCATTTACAATCCCTTGGGTTTCCAGAATTGATTATCCTGCATTATTTGAATTAATATAATTAATTGAATCAAACATGATAAATAATTCTAATGCTGCTAAAAACTCTCAAACATAGGTATAGTGGAAAACATATTATGATAACAATATCTGACATTGTCATGTGGGCTTAAGAAAATGTTGTTCCTTAGCATGGGAGCCTCCAAATCGAAATACTTTAGTATTGGCAAGGATAAAGCTGAGGCTGAAAGCTTTTTGCAAAATATGAAAGATTTCAATAGATTTTTGTTTTGTCATACAGTCTAACAAATTATGTGGGAATCATTATTGTTATCGAAGGCTATTGTAGCATAATGTACTTTCTGAATGTGGCTGATAACGCTTGGATGCAAATATTTAATTTTCCATTGTTGAAATTTGATGTTGCCTTGTGAAAAGATAAATTGTAAATATTTGTAATTTCTAAGCAAATTTCAGCCATATTTATCACCAGTGCCTTTTGTGTGAATACAGGCTTGAATAATGAATAGTTTAACGCAATTTTCACTCTAAAAATAATTTACTAATATTACTTCCAAATCCATTTGTTTAGGTGCCACACTGTGTGTCATTTGTCAAGATCGTAGTTCTCTTCGGCAGACTGTTGTAAGACTGGAGCTGGAGGATGAGTGGCAGTTCAGGTTAAGAGATGAATTCCAGACCGCTAACTCGCAAGAGGATAAGCCGCTCTTTTTTCTGACTGGACGACATATCTGAGGAATGAAAATTCCCCGGTAAAACATACACTACAAAAATAAGCACTCCAGAAATAACACTATTTTTATTTGAGCCATGAACATATTTCAACGTCTAAAACAGTGTTTTTTAAAAAAAGAAACTAAATAGAATGGTACCAAATCAAATGTAAATACTGATACTCATCAAGAAAATTCCTGTAACCATTCATCTATCTTATGCACTGCCTTAAACTATATTTTTTTTAATAGAATTTTTGAAATGTCTTTACTTGCCTGAATTCGAGACAGAAGGTTAACTTCAATATTTGATATACCTTAGACTAAATGATTTTGTGTTGCATCTGGTTTAAAACGGCAAGGCTTGAATCTCAACTCTGTTGTTCGAAAAGAAATCAGGAAGTGTTCCCGCCTGGCCAGTTACTGTGGTAGTTTGTGGCAAATCTGCACTTTAAGACCACTGAACTGTGAGAAGAAAAATGAGTCACTGAACTCTCAAGTAACACCTCAAGCAGGTAATGGATTCATTCATAACTGGCCCCTCTGGAAGTTTTGATCCTTTGGTGTAAGAAAGAAATATGGCTTCTCATTCCTCAAAGGGTATTTTTAGATAAAGAATTGTGGATTGTTTTCAATTAGGGATAGGCAATAAATGCCAGCCTTGCCCTGTAAATAAATGAATAAAGTCCAATTTCTGATTTTCGTCATTGCATTTTGACATTTTACAATAGTATGTTAATGTAATTCTGCATTCTTTGAATGCATTCAGTGTCAGAGACGATACAAGTGGCACTATCAAACCTGGTGGATATGGCATAGAGTGGTACTTAGACTAAGAATCATTCCTTACAACTATTGCATTGCAATGGTGTTTAGTTTTAGTTTAGAGATGCAGCGTGGAAACAGGCCCTTCGGCCAAACCAAGTCTGTGCCGACCAGCTATCACTGCACACCAGCACTATCCCACACACTAGGGACAATTTGACTTTTTTTTTTTACCAAAGCTAATTAATCTACAAACCCGCACGTCTTTAAAATGTGGGAGGAAACCAGAGCACTCGGAGAAAACACACGCATCACGGGGAGAACATAGAAATTATGTGGAGACAGCTCCTGTAGTCAGGATCGAACCCGGGTCTCTGTATAGCAATAGCTCAACCTCTGTGCCACCGTGCCGCTGTTGGTTGGAAGTACATTTCCAATTGTATAATTTTAGTTTTATTTCTCCAAGATCTCTGATAATTTCAATTAGATGTGAGCAATTTGAATACAAACCCTGAATTTATCAAAAATTACTGCCTCCTAAATTGTAAACTTAAAAGCTTTTTGTTAGAAATGCTACAGCCCTCAAACAGTTAACAATTTAAACATGTGGGAATTAACAGGGATCCAGGAGTCATACTAAAAGCTGGCAGTCAGTTTTGGTATCCGGTGTTATAAAACTTTTTTCCATCTTGACAAAATAATGCAGAGATTGGGATATATTTTTTAGGCCTAAAAAGTTGAATTATTCCTATTTCAGAAATTGTTGCCCAATTTCTTGAGTGAATTCCATGATCATGTTGAAGACATTTGTGAGCTGTGTCTGTCTGACTGAGGAGTACAAAACATTGCTGATAATGAAGCCTGTATCTTCCATCATTTGCTGCATTGGTGTTGTAGCTCAACGCAAGATCATACCTTGGTTCATCCACCTACACCTCTGGCAATTTCTCTTCCACTGAGTACCATAGAAACAGAAAATAGGTGCAGGAGTAGGCCATTCAGCCCTTCGAGCCAGCACCACCATTCAATATGATCATGGCTGATCATCTAAAATCAGTACCCCGTTCCTGCTTTTTCCCCATATCCCCTGATCTCTTTAGCCCGAAGAGCTAAGTCTAACTCTCTCTTGAAAACATCCAGTGAATGTCTTATCTCATGTTTCCACCTTCTTGGAATCTGACTATCAAATACAAATTCTCACAGAGGTATGTTCATTGCTCTCTTCCATCAGCCTCTGCAAAATCAAACTCAATTCATTTTTCTTGATCTAAAATTAACTACCATCCTACCATCCCACAATTTCTCCCTCCGTATAAACCCCCCCACACCCCATCTTATTTTCCTAGCTCATTGTTCACATTGTACCAATCAAGGCCATCTCTGATCTCTTCCTTATATTGCTCCCATTCATCTGCTAATTCTAGGTTTCCTTCAGGACGGAGGAAGCTCCCCAGTTCCTGAACAACTTTCTCATTCCAAATTTGTGGCCTTGGGCTGTTCATTGACCATGTGATTTCTGATGCTAATGATCTACTCAACGAACATGTCAGTTCTATCTTTAATTAATTAATCCATATTAAAAAATATTAGTCCTCATCACCCATCATTACCCTATTTGTCCTCACCCACCATTACCATAGGAACAAGGCCTCATCTGTACTTCATTAGGTCCAAGGGGATTAGAATTCATTTTTTTTGGTTTAACAAATGGTTTATTCATCCAGGCACTTATAGTTCAATCAAGGCTACAATTGGGTTCGACCAACACTGCTCAGAATGCAAGGAATTGGGAGTACACTGCCTGATCCCTCAAGCTGGCCCACTATTCAATATGTGGCTGAACTGCGCCTTCTGTGCAAGTTCTGAATCCCCTCTTCTTGCATCCTCTGTCACAGTTAAAATATGACAAGCTTTAGGGGTAGGGATGATATATAGTTTCCTGTCAGTTCCCTCCAACCATCTACCACATGTCTGCATCAAAGTAATATATATATATATATATATATATATATATATATATATTCTCACCTGACGTATTGCTTTGAATTTATTTGATGAGTACCTGGCAGGCAGGTAGTTCTTGTTGCCTTTTGTCATAATTTCTCCTAATTCCCAAGTTGACGTCACGGTAAAGTGACAATTGTCCTTTTGTATTTAGATCTCCAGTGTACTTCTGCAACATTTGTTATTCATTCTGTTCCATGCTATTTTCCTACATTTTAACCACATTCATCTTTGATTCTAAGCCAAAGTATTTCGTGTCAGGCCTTGTGCGTTAAAAGAATTTAGATAATCATCATAACATTATTTCGTAAAATTTTTGTGAAATGTTAATTCAACTTGTGTATGCCATCATTCTATTAGTTTAGACAACACAATAGACAATAGGTGCAGGAGTAGGCCATTCAGCCCTTCGAGCCAGCACCGCCATTCAATGTGATCATGGCTGATCATCCACAATCAGTACCCCATTCCTGTCTCTCCCCATACCCCCTGACTCCGCTATCATTAAGAGCTCTATCTAACTCTCTCTTGAAAGCATCCAGAGAATTGGCCTCCACTGCCTTCTGAGGCAGAGAATTCCACAGATTTACAACTCTCTGAGTGAAAAAGTTTTTCCTCATCTCTGTTCTAAATGGCCTACCCCTTATTCTTAAACTGTGGCCCCTGGTTCTGGACTCCCCCAACATTGGGAGCATGTTTCCTGCCTCTAGAGTCTCCAATTCCTTAATAATTTTATGTTTCAATAAGATCCCCTCTCACCCTTCTAAATTCCAGTGTATACAAGCCCAGTCGCTCCAGTCTTTCAACATATGACAGTCCCGCCATCCTGGGAATCAACCTAGTGAACCTACCCAGCACTCCCTCAATATGACCATTTTTTCAGAAAAGGAAATATAGTAGCTGGCAAATACAAAGAAAATACTTGAGTGATGCATCATGACATTTAAAAAATAAAGGAGGCATCTATATTATTTTGCTTCCTATTTGTTCCTTGGCCTTTATTAACTTAAATTGGGTCACACCTTGCCACTCCAATGACATTTCCCCACCCAACAGTGAGGAATGGTTCTTGTTCCCACCAGCAGTGGGGATCCCATTGTATTGTTACTTGATTTGGATTGCTCCTCCAATTTCTTGCTTATTCCTGCCCTCTTGTCCTGGATTCCTGCTGTCTGGTGCATTTTTCATAATTTTTTGGCAGGTTATTTTGACATTGAGGTAATTGCACAAAACCCCAATTATCATCCTTATTCGGATTATTTGTGACAAGTGTTACTGGTTAACAGCCTAAATTTGAAATCCCATTTCCAATTTTGATCTCTTGTAGACAGTCGTGTAAAGGTCCATCTTGGTAGCTTTGATGTCAGCTAAGATTTGATGAGCTATCAGTAAAGTATGGATATCAAAGGTATGCGTGGTTTCCAAGTGAGCTAAATGCTGGTTTTGTACTCTTCCACAAACTCATAAAACTATTTGAAAAAATGACTTCAATATAAAATTACTGTTTGGACCTGTATCAGAAGTAAAGAGTAGCGGCTGGCAAAAGGATTTTTTAATATACTCATATTACGTGTGGTCACAAAAATATCCAAAATGGACACATTGATGAGCCTTTCCAATAAACTAATTTATTTTGTTTGGTACTAACTATGTCAGCAAGACAAACATTAGAAATTCATCAAAAACAGAAAAAGGTGATACTCGCTTTACAATAATAAATAATAATAATAATAATAATAATAATAATCCTTTATTCGTCCCACACTGAGGAAAATTTGCAGGGTTACAGCAGCAAAGTGGATAGCAAAAATAAATAAGCATTCATTAAAAAATAAAATAACGGTAATTATCTTTATACACTGGTCTGCTGGGAACAGTGCTGGTTGTGCAGTCTGACAGCAGCAGGAAGGAAGGACCTTCGATATCTCTCCTTCACACACTTGGGGTGAAGAAGACTGTTAATGTTTTCAGAAGTACAATCATTCAGTTTTTAAAAATCTTTCTAACGTAAATATTTGAAGGCCTTTTCTGACTTCCATTAGTTTTGATGCCTTTGGGGGTTAAAGTCCATATTTCTCACAAAATATTGAATCAGTATTTGTTTTTTTATTGTTGGGATGAATCTATTACAGGACTTATTTGTAAACATTTCATTTTATCAAATCATTAACTTTTTTACAGAGTGACTTTTCTATTTATAAATTTATGTGTTTCCAAGAACAGTGTTAAAGTAATTCCAGCATGAAGGTTTGATTTTTTTTAAATTGCTGCTGATGCTACTGATGGGTTTCATATGTTAACAAGCAACATGTATCGATAACCAAAAAGGTCTTTTAATCATACCTTGTGTTCAAGCAATTTACATTCATGGCACAAATTTGAATATGAGCTGTGATACATTCATGATTAATGGGGCCTCGTGTCTCACTGCCTTAATATTTGTGTAATTTGTGAAAGTAATTCAATGTGCACAACAGAAAAGAATCACTGCTTTTATTTATGGAATTTTAAGTGTTTAAATTTCGCTTAAGATGTGATAATAACAAAACATGTTCTCCAGATAATCTGCATTCTTATGAAGAGTGCTGATGCTTTTAACTTGTGCTTTTAACCTAATGTATAATTGGATAAATCACAACATCTACATGAACATATGAATTGGGTACATTGGCCTCTCAAGGCTGCTCTGCCATTCAAGCAACCTCAAATCCACATTGATCTCCAATTGTGGTAACCCTTCATCACTTTTGATTATCAAGTATTTATCAACCTTTGCCTTAAACAATAATAAAAGGGCGTGCAGCGTAGGTTTACTAGGTTAATTCCCGGAATGGCGGGACTGTCATATGTTGAAAGACTGGAGCGGTTAGGCTTGTATACACTGGAATTTCGAAGGATGAGAGGGGATCTTATTGAAACAAATGATTATTAAGGGGCTGGACACGTTAGAGGCAGGAAACATACTCCCAATGTTGGGGGAGTCCAGAACCAGGGGCCACAGTTTAAGAATAAGGGGTAGGCCATTTAGAACAGAGATGAGGAAAAACTTTTTCACTCAGAGAGATGTAATTCTGTGGAATTCATTGCCTCAGAAGGCAGTGGAGGCCAATTCTCTGAATGCATTCAAGAGAGAGCTAGATAGAGCTCTTAAGGATAACGGAGTCAGGGGGTATGGGGAGAAGGCAGGAACGGGGTACTGATTGAGAATGATCAGCCATGATCACATTGAATGGTGGTGCTGGCTCGAAGGGCCGAATGGCCTACTCCTGCACCTCTTGTCTATTGTCCAAAAGGCTTCCCCAAAGATCCTCAACCCTCAGAGAAAAAAAGTCCACCACGTTCTGGCTTAAATGAGCAGTTCCCTACTGTTGAACTGTTCTGGATCCACTCACAACACATCCACAGTCTCACTCTCCAGCCCTTTGTCCATGTGCTTCAGTAAGATCCCACTGCCTCACCTAAACTCCACTGTATATAAGCCTAATTTGGCCACTCTTTTCTCATAAATCAACCCACCATTGGAAGTACTAATCCAGTAAACCCTCTCTGAATTGAAAAGCACTCTATGAAACATGGACATTACTAATTATGCGGTATATTATTTATCTTTATTGCCCCCAAAGTGATGAGGCAGCAAAGAGTCCACACACTGGGTCTGCAGTCAGAAAAATGGGTGGAGTCGGTAAGGATGATGATTTCCTCCTTATGAAGGATGATGGTGAACCAGAAAGAATTTTACTACAATCCAGTAGTTTCATGATTTGTGTTGCTGAAACTAACTTTTGTGTCAAATTCTGAAAGGATTTGATTGCTTGATTGGGAGATTTAAATTCTCCTCTTGGAGCCAATGCTCCAGAACTCTTCAGCTAGTCCAATAATATACCCACTATACTAATATAACATAAAGCATTGAAAGCCCCTGTGTTCACCATTGGGGTTGCAGGTACTGCAGCTGTCTCTCAGCTCCAGCAACCTGGCGTTGATTCTGATCTCTGGTGCTGTCCATGTGGAGTTTGCTCAATCTTTGTCACAACATAGGTTTCTCCTTGGCATTCTGGCTTCTTCCTACATCCCACAGGCGTACGGGATGGTGGGGTATTTGGCTGTAATAAATCCACCCTTGTACAGATGGATGTTGGGAAAATCAGGGATTAGTTCAGTTGCATGTGAGGGAAAATAGGTCACAATGAAAATCAGTGGGGAAATGAGATTGCTGTGAGAGTTGGCCTAGACTCAAATGACTGAATAGCCTCCTATTATGACATTTTGGTCAATAAAAAGGCTAATTAAAAATATATATTTACCTGTAGTACCAGTTGCACCTGTGGATGCTGGTGCAAATAGTACTTGGTTTAAAAATCTGCCGTGGATACAGTTGGCAATCCAGTTGAGAATCCTGAGAGCCAGCATGCAATTCCAGTACATAGACTCTAGGTAGCAGCAAAGGCACATTTAAACTCTTGTAAGATCACAATGTTCAGTCCAAAGACTGAAGGGGATGTGGGGGGGGGGGGTGGGAATCTTAGATGACCAAATTCTCAAATAGAAATGTAATTAGATGAACTTTAAAATCACCTCGGCTTAAGAGGAAAAAACAAGTCCATGTAAAATTTTCTAAACATATTCATCCATTAATTTCAGAATCCGCAGTCCAGTAGCACCCTGTTTGCTCACCCTAATCCTGTATTCTAGTTTATTCCAAAACTGGAAGTCGGTTGTCAAATTTTACAGTCAACCCACACCCCTATTGAAAGTCCCACTTTTTAACCGACAAACTGATGAGCTTCAATATGACACCTCTTCCTGAAAAGAGTAAAGTGCTGGAGTATCTCAGACAACATCTTCTTGCTTTCTTCCCCTTATTCCAATCCATCTGAAGGAGGGCCCTGACCGAAGCTTCACCTATCCATGTTGTCCAGAGATACTGCCTGACCTGCTGAGTTACTCCAGCACCTTGTGTCCTCAATGCCCTCAATGTGCCAACACTAGTCATAAACCTCTGTAGAAGTATTATCTGTGCCACTAGAAGTGAGTATTATGCAGTGTCCTCCTCTGCCTCAATTCCTCCCTTCTGGCTACAAATTATTGTCCCCAATCACCAGACCCCACCTTGCTACTGTACATTTGACCCCCTCCACCTTTCACAACAGGCATTATATCCCAGTCCCGACCTGTTCCACAATTATCTATTTGTTCACATCATTTTCCTCACACCTCCCTCCCTGCTGACTCCTTCTGACTTCCAGCACCTTTTCTATCCTACCCACATCCTACCCATCATTGTCCTGTCCCTTTTCCCTCTACTCCCCATCATCCTCCTTGCACCTCTGCCATCCCCCATTCCCTCTTGACCTTCACCACCAAATCTCCACATCCCATATCATTTAACTTTCCTTTCTTTTACTCTCCTCTTTGTCCACCCTTTCCATTCATTTTTTCCCCCATTGGTTCGTATCTTTTCATTTCTCCTTCTATACTTCCACTGCCACAATCCAGTGAAGGCCTCTGTCCTGTAAGATTGATTTGTGCTCTAGACTCTCCGTGTGCTGTCCCATGAGCACCAATTTAGCAAATTAAACACACTTTTTTCCACATATTAACATATACCAGGATCATTTTATTCATAGAAACATAGAAAATAGGTGCAGGTGGAGGCCATTCGGCCCTTCGAGCCAGCACCGCCATTCATTGTGTTCATGGCTGATCGTCCCCAATCGATAACCCGTGCCTGCCTTCTCCCCTTATCTCTTGATTCCACTCGCCCCTAAAATTCCTGATTGTAAGTAGGATTCCATTACGTTACAAGATTAATTGATTTCTAAATATTATTAAGAGTCATGTACGTAGATGTATTTGAATTTTTTTATTGTTGCTTTCATATTTTATTGAACTATAGCAAAGTACAGAATCAAAAGCCTATAAATACTACAATTTGAACAAACTATAGGTGGAAAACTCACCATAGAATTGACATACACCTTTCACCTAGTTAAATTATTTTTTTGTAATATTACTTTCTCGTGTGACTAATAGATTCTGATGTGCAATACACCTAATAAATTAAATAAATTAGATTGTTATTCTGTATCATCACAGTGATGGGTTTCCAGCATCACAGTTCACATCACGGGATACTGTTGACGACTTCAATCCGATCTACTGTTCTTTCCAGTCTTATTACATTTTTTCAATCACTGATTTAAGACTGTAAACAAATTCCACAGCTGGACTCCGATTTGGAGATAATCATAATTATAATCGTAATTTATTAGCCAAGTATGTTTTGCAACATACGAGAAATTTAGTTTGCCATACAGTCACACCAAAAAAGCAACAAGACGCACAACCTCAAAAAAATGTAACATTGATATCCACCACAGCGGCTCCTCCCCATTCTCCTCTGTGATGGCAAGCAATAAAGTCTTATCTTCTTTCCTCCTTTTCTCCCTCGGTCGGGGGAGTCAAACCATCCGCAGTCGGGGCGATTGAAGCTCCCGCAGCCGGCGATCGAAGCTCCCGCGATCGGGGCGGTTGAAGCTCCCGTGGCTTGGAGCTCCCAAAGTCGGTTGCTAACCAGGGACTGCGAGCTCCATATTGTTAAAGTCTGCAGGTTCCCGCAGTTGGAGCTTCGAGGTCGATCTGTGGCAAGGGGATCGTAAGCTCCATGATGTTAAGTCCGCAGGCTCCTGCGGTTGGAGCTCCCAAGGTCCCAGCAAGTGGCCGCCAGCTCCACGATGTTAGGCCGCAGTGCAGACAGAGATACGACATGGAAAAAGTCGCATCTCCGTCGAGGAAAGAGATTAAAAAGTTTCCCCCACCACCCCCCACATAATACAAAACTAAAGATAAACTAAAACATACATTTTACAACAAACTAAGAACACAAAGAAGGAAAAAGACGAGACAAGCCGTTGGCGAGGCAGCCATCGTACGCCACCCCCTGTTTTCTCATTACTAACCTCATGGAAAATAATGTGCAGATTTCTTGTGTTAAGACTTAAAGATTTTTTGTGCGAGCAGGTACTTCTACATTTGACACTGGAATTGAAATATTTGTGAAACTGTTTTATATTGTACTTTCATTGCCAATTTTCTCTGCTTCGGTGCAGGAATTTCAAAATGTACACCTATTATAAAGTCAATAAAATACAAAATGTTTAACATAGTGGGAAACTGTATATTTAGTAATTCCAAAAAATATTCCTGAAATACAGGAATATGAAAATATAATGTAGATTTTCAGCCACACAATAGTTACAAACTAGTAAACTAAATTTACATTTTTTAAGTAAACGTTGAAAAATTCTGATAACTTTTGTTCAGTGATAAGACAAAGGTTGGGTTTTTTTTACAAACAGAATCATATTGTAAAAATGAAGCCATTTAACTTATCGCATCCACCTGACTTTGAAAGAGCTTTACATTTTCCCGTGTTCTTCCCTCCCATCCCTGCAAAGTTTCCCAAGTTTGTATCCAATTCCCTAATGGAAGTCACAGTTGAGCCGAAACGTCACCCATTCCTTCTCTCCTGAGATGCTGCCTGACCCGATGAGTTACTCCAGCATTTTATGAATAAATACCTTCGATTTGTACCAGCATCTGCAGTTATTTTCCTACACAGTTGAATCTAAAGTGTGCACCAGGGTATTTTTTGCCTTCCAAAAACTCACCTAACATGACCATTCCACATTAAAGTTGCCATGTTCATTAAATAATTGAAGAAATATAAAAGGATATAGAGATAAAATATTAGAACAATTGTGCTTTCTAGTCATTGCTTATTTGTAGATATGTGGTTAAAATGATAGTCAACTCCTAGCTGTAAATGCCTTTTCTAAAGTATATTGCAACTTTGAAATATATGGTATATCTTTAAAGTGGCAAACTGACATTTTGAACATTTTTTTCACCAGTAAGCTGAAAGTCATATTTTCAGCTTAAAAACAATTGCTAATAGACAACTGTACCATGAGAAATAAACCAAGTCATTCTGTTTGAAAGTGATTTGGTTTGCTCTTGTTTATGCACATGTAACAAGTAGAAAAGCTGTACTCCAGACCTCGTCAAGATTGTTTTATAATCTACCTTGGCGCGACAAACGATTGTAGAAAGAAGCTTTCTGCAAACGTACTTAATAAGATAATGAAATGTCGCAAGAGAAACTCATCATATCTTTGGAAAATTCTCTATTTTCACATAATGGACGAAAGCTTGAAATTCCTTTTATTATGTTTACAGTTTCCAGCTCTGGGTATGTGTAAAAGTCCATATGTTATATTTTGAAAACTTAAGTGTGCACACAAAGTGTAATGTTTGTAATTAATATTTCTGAAATTTAGTTGTCAATGAATAAAATGGTATTGTTTTCCCATGATTATTCTTTGGTTTCTCAAAACTCTTATACAAAATCATTCAGAAAAATGCTGCAAAACATTCACCTTCCTTAAACTTTCTGGAGAATTCTACTGGCGTTTCAGATTTCTGCTTCATTGAAAATGATCATAGAACAAAAATGAGGAATTTTAGTTCCAACTCTGAAAATGATTCTTGTATTTTAAAACTATTTTTGTGTTTTGATCTGTAAATTTGCAATATGTCAAGGTTTGTAGTTTTCTGTCTCTTTGGTTGATATCTCAAGTGGGATTGGCGCAATGAAAACTCACAAAAGTTAACGTGATTGTCAGAAATTACAATAACAGCCCTCAAAAAAATGACCAACTCAAAAATGGGTAAATAACTGATATTGCCAACTGACAATTATAATAAACTGTAGTGTACATTCCCTGAACTTCTTCATAACTATAACAATTTAACTATAAATATGGCATTTATTTGCCTGCATTGAGAAAGAACATGTGCTCAACTTTATTATGAACTAATTTGAAAAATAATTGTTTGAGATAGCAATCTATTTTAAAACACCTTTCCCCCAAAAAACAAGTAATTACTACTGATTTATAAACAAACGATTATTTTTTATTTGGGAAAATGCAACAAGCATATAGTTTAATCTTATCAGGCCTTATTGAATGGTCAAGGCTGTAGGATGCACTATTAAATATTATCAAGTCATACCAATAACTTACAATGTATTATGGCTTTTGGAGACAAATTATTGATACCTGCTTCATCGTTCTGTTTGGTAACTCGACACCTTGGGAAAGGCTCAACCAGTAAAGGAAAAGGCCATCCTACAAGCGGCCATCCTACTGCTGCCTTACAGCCCCAGAGTCTCTGGTTCGATCCTGACTATGGTTGCTGCCTGTATGGAGTTTGCACGTTCTGCCTGTGACCACATAGATTTTCTCCAAGAGCTCCGGTTTCCTCCCATACTCCAAAGACGTACAGGTTTGTAGGCTAATTGGGCTTGGTATTGTTGTAAATTGCCCTTAGTGTGTGCAGTATAGTGTAAGTGTGCGGGGATCGCTGGTCGGTGCAGACTCGGTGGGCCGAAGGGCATGTTTCGGTGCTGTGTTTCTAAACTATTAAACTAAACTCCTGCCAGGCTCGGTTGGAGGCCATCTGCTCTTGCAGCAACAGCTGGGTTGATTGCATGGCTGCTGCACTTCTGAAAATAGATGGGTTATTAATGGCAAGCATGTGCTATCCTTTGTCAATAAATGACCTTGCATGATTTTGGTAGGTAACGTTCCAACAATTTATGCGTGGAAGCCCTTTGAAGATGTTTAAACACCATTTACGTTCATTGAAAGATGAAGCTGGTTTATATTCCACTCCTCGTGACAAATTTTGTTTGGCGGGTCAATGAAGTTTAAGAAAATACCTCCCCATGTAAAATAATGCTGTTGAGCAATTAAAGAGAGCAAAGGCTACATGAAATTAATCAGTAATTAAGGAGACGGATTAACAGGTTGAAGCCTGACAGATTAAATGACTCACCACTATTGCAGAGTGGAACACATTAACCTGCCATTTAACAGCAGAAGAATATAGTTTAATTCCTCTAGTCCACAGGAAAGTCATTTGCCTATTAAACACCTGCAAACCACCGGTGACCATCAGCCACTTTTATTCCAAAAACATTGCAAACAATTCCAATATTACTGTTTCTGCCTCCTTTAGTTTATTTTATTTTAGAGGTACTGAACGGAAACAGGTCCTTCTGCCCACCGAGTCCGTACTGACCAGTGATCCCCGCACATTACCACTATCCAACACACATGAGAGACAATTTAAAATTATACCAAGCCAATTAACCTACTATCCTGTACGTCTTTGGAATGTGAGAGGAAACCGAAGATCTCAGAAAACCCACGTGGTCACGGGGAGAACATACAAACTCTGTACAGATACACACGTAGTGGGAATTGAACCCGAGTCTTCGGCCTTGCAAGCCTCAATGCCTCATGCCTCATGCCTCAATTATTATATTTCCTACCTAAATTATTATTTTCTTTCCTTCATCAGTCCCTATTCACTAATACCGATCATGGCGACATTTGACACATTAACCATTATTCAGTTAAAAACCTTTTTGGAGCAGGGAGTCAGAGTTTCTATAGTTCTATAGTTGTCCAACCAATTTTCGTCCAACTCACTGACAATCTGAATTTTCTCCATTTGTGGCGGCTCCCAAGGGTCGGGCCATACCACTACCGACCCCTCGGCACGGGAATGGACCAGTCCAGGGGGGTGGTCCTTTGCTACGTATATAAGGACGATGTTTTGGGCGCGAAGTCATTCCAGCAGACTTGACCGGTCTGATAACTGTGAAATAAAACCGAACATCCCGAAATACCCGGCTCCTCGCCTTTATTTCGGGCCTCTTTCGACGCGCCACATTGGTGACCCCGAACAGCCCATTGATAGGATGAACACACGATGGAAAGCCGACCGTCCGGCTCGCAGGCCGACCAGGCCGCAGCTGTCGACGCGGTAGGCTTCAAGCTCCCGACATTCTGGACCACCCGGGCTCGCGTGTGGTTTCACCAAGCGGAGACCCAGTTCCAGCTGCGGGGCATCACAACAGATGACACCCGCTTTTTCCACCTTGGGAGTCGCCACAGGACCCCCCCCCTGGACTGACATTTCCTTGAATTCCATTCACTGCTATAAAATGTAAAGAGTTCTTGGTTCTCCCCCATCTTTTTGAGGCATGTACATTTTGTCCAGTTCCCTCAAGTCAGAAACCTTAACCCTTCTATTATAGAGATAATTGTGCTTTCATCAAGTCTCGAAGTTGAGGTCTCTCCGTTCAATATGCTACATAAATGATTTTTTTTTTTGTCCTGTTCATTGAAAGTACAAGATTGGCAGTGATGTGAGTGCACATTTTTAAAATCTCAATGGTTTTTCAGGTGAAACGTAAGACTGTGACTCTGTCTGCTAGGCATTCAAAGTAGATCAGAACTGTCAGCTGATATTCCTTCCTTGACCTTCCTCGGCACAGAATATTATTGCTCAGTCATTTCCTGTGTGCGGAACTCTATGTAAAATTACTGCCATGTTTCCATGAATAACAACTGTAACAGTATGCTCTTGGATAACAAGGAAAAAAAATTCTATATAATTTGCAAAATTAATCTCTTTGAAATGTGCAGGAGTCTTTGTCCATTAACTGAATTGCAGACATACTTGTACTAAAACTAATGTGGGCAATTTTGTATTTTCCTTTTTAACAGCCCAAATACAAAATTATGTAGCATCTTCAACAGAGAAATATCTAAGTTGGTACAGACTACTTGTGCAATACTGTGTTTCCTTGATATAATTCAAAGTGAACTGAGTGTTTTGCACAGGTTTTCATAATAAATCCCATCTTAAGTCCTCTATAAATCGGTCTGCCTTCTCCAAAGTTGGGCTGTGGATTTCCTTCCTTAAGGACATCAGTTAATGAAATTGGTTTCTAGAACAATCCAGCAATTTGTAAGTTCTGCTTTTTAATTAATTGATTGAATTCCACAGTTTCTGCAGGTATGATTGGAACTCTTTTCATTGTCTCAGGTGTCCAAGTTGCTTGTTAATTACACAAACACCAGTGCACCATTACCCCTTCTTCAAGCAAGATCCATTAATTTGTATTTTAGATAAGGTGTGCATAGGTAGGAAAGAAGTAGCAATTGAAATGCTATTGTTCCCCATTAGGAGCTGGTACACTCGGTTTGCTGATGGTGTTGGGTGTGATGCAATGTACAGAGCATATTGCAATAAAGCCAGCAGGAAATGCTTCCTCTTCAGATGTCTCATCTCTGGTCTTGATGTGGCAATTGCAGCGACTGATGGATAATTCACTTTGAAGCTGGCACCTGTCCAGTTAAATTCCAACGAATCTAAGTGTCACAGGCAGAACAAGTGCTCAGGTAAATGTTCCATTATTTTATTTCAAGGTATTCAGTTGCTGTAGTACAATTGTGGCTGTAATCACAGAGAGCATTTGTGGTTCATCTCTCAACATTCTATCACTTTGCAAAAGTTATCAGCTGTGATTATCAGCTGTCTGCACCAAGGTTCTTCATAGTTCAGCCTAGACATTAACCAAAAATATTTAATTCTTGACTTGCCATCTTCTTGCTTCACAGTGTCGGCCTCATCAAATGCATGGGGCTTTGCAGTTAACACGCCTGTACAGATACTGTTGAAACATCCTTTGTAGTGTACAAGCCTGTACAGATACTGTTGAAACAATTCTATACATATAGAATTGATGCATAAAATCAATGTTCTGATGGTTTGTACAGCTGTGAAACAATTCTTTTGGCTGGAGTACACCTGTAGGTGGATGTACGTTATTTAAAGTTCAAAACTCGAGACCCCTGGTTAGAATCGTGCACTTGAGCAATTGGTCATACAACTGAACATTGGTGGAAGTGGGCCATACAGCCCCTTATGTCTGCTCCATCAATCAATAAGATCAGTTCCATTTGCCTGCCTTTGCTTGCATACCCTTTGATAGCCTTGCACAACTGAACACAAAGTGCTTTCAGCTTTACATTTGTAGAAAATACCTGAATCCATGTGTTTTTGTGATGAACTGTACAGTTTGAAAGCAGACAAAGGTGTTGACTGTTCATGCTGTAATGTATATTGCTGTGGAATTTGACACTGCAGAGTAGAATGTCAGCAAGGGAAAACAAACAGAGTGGTTGCTTCATCACATGCTTAGGAATACATTTGGTATGTATACTTCCTCAGTGCTGATCAGTGACGGCTGCATTGGATTGAGAACACTATATACGGTTGAAAAAGTATAATGTGTGATCAGGAGCCGAGAGAAAATTGAGAGCAAGGTCACCTGGTCTCTGCAGGTATGTTTGAGACTGCAAAGAGTTGAGACTGATCAAGCTACCTGGATAAAATTGAGAAACTCACAAGTTTCACAAATGTCACTAAATCTACATGCCATGTGACTCAATTTTTCAAGTAATTAAAATAGATCATGTGGAGGGATTGGTTATTTCTGTCAAGAACTTGTGGAACAATTTTACAAACTGGCAGTACCTGTCACTCTTGGCTGCTAATTTGTTAATTACCCTTATAGAGGAGCAGTGCATTACAGGTTTGGAGGGGCTGGCAGTGTTGAATATGGAGCTGTAGTCTATGACCAACAGCCTGACGTATGTATTTCTAGTGTCCAAGTGTGTTGTGCTGACGGTGTAATAACAGAAGCCTTACACTTGGATAACGATCCAAAGACTGTATTAACTACATAGCAAGCACGACCTCACAACTGCACGTTCCACTTACACTAACCCGAATCTCGCAAGCAGTGGTCACTCAAAAGCTAAAGGGGCGTAACTACAAAAGCATGATGCATAACATGAGGGACACCATTACACTAATTACATTACATCGTGCTGATCCACAAACGCGGTAAGGATATGCACCTGGCCGATACTCTTTCGCGTGCCCCCCGGAAGACCTGCGAGGGTCCGCCCTTGCCGGATGACGACTTTGTTGTGATGTGTGTGTCTTTTATCCCTTCGTCCTGCATGGAGGACCTGGTTGCCCACACTGCTGTTGACAAAGTGGTTGAGTGGAGAGCCAGTGGGATCGCATCCTCCGTTGACCTGTTGTGGCAGTAGGCAAATTGTAATGGGTCCCGGTTCTTGCTGAGGTCGGAGTTGATGTGCACCTTAATCAACCTTTCAAAGCACTTTATCTCTATGGACATTAGTGTCACTGGTCGATAGTCACTGAGGCATGTCACTTTACTCCTCTTGGGTGCCGGTGTTATTAATGCCCTCTTAAAGCAGGCAGAGATCTCAGAACTCGATAATGAAGTGTTGAAGATGTCTGCAAACACTCCAGCCAGTTGGACTGCGCAGGTTTTGAGAATGTGACCAGGTATACCATCAGGTAAAGGCGCTTTCTGAGGGTTCACCCTCTTGAAGTATCTTTTGGCTTTGGCCAAGGTGACTGAGATTGCAATACCATTGGGAGCTACAGGAACATGAGAAGGAACATCAGTCTTCTCCCTATCAAAGCAACATGAATGGGAAAATAGATCGGACAGGCATAAACATGGCATAAACTGGCATGACTTAACCGCGCTGGTTTTCCATGAGAAAGATTATGGCTAAGGGCTGAAAACAAACTCTGTTATATTAATGATTGGATATAGAATATAAAGTTTCAATTTTCAAGGTTATAAAGATTTAATTTTCAAAGTTATAAATATGCATGCAGAAATTGCCACAAATCGGGTTTAGAACGCACGGAGTGATGGATGGAATATTAGTGATGTTTTTGGCATCCACCCCCACTTAAAGTGTGGACATCCTTGGTTAACACGCCCCACGTGTCGGGATGCTGCAGAGATTGCCCTTTCCCACGACAGCACTGGCTTAACTGGTGGAGGTGGGCAAGAGACCAGGTATCCCTGCACCCACATTCGACCAGAAATTTTCTGATGTGCTTCAGGAATCTTTTCCACAGCTCCAGCATCAATGCCAACAAAATGGTGTGTATCCCTCTCCAGTAGCTGGAAGAGTGTTGCGTGGATTATGACCCTTTTACAAGTTGGATGGTAAGATTATAGCTGCTCAGCAAAGATCAAGATGTTACGAGTTATTGCAATAAATCAGAAAAGTGCTGAATCAGATGGTCCACAACTAAACTTAACAATATTTTTCTGGGAAGTTGTCAATTGAATTTTGCGATCTTTATGGGATTTCAACCAACAACATAAGGTGGCACAAAATGCTGTAATAACACCATTTGAAAGCAGTTTCTAGGCTGCAGTGTCTCTGCAAATAGATTCCAGCAGGGGGCTGCTCTTTTACTTTGGGTGATGCAGTGGTGCTCAAAATTGATATTATCATCCCTATTCCGTATACCTACAGGTGTGGGTGTTAGTCTCAGCACTTCACTGAAGTACTGTGCAGTTCCCTAATGACAACAAACAATTACTTTATGATGTCTTGATAAACTAATGTTTCACTTTAAGATTCTTCAGCATTCGGGCATTTAGTGAATGTATGCTTGTTAGATCTACATATTGGTTTCATTTAAATACCTGGCAAACAATGTATGATAAATTCTTCACCAATATTTCATGGGATGTAAAGTTAATGACAAAAGCATTTTACAGTCTTATCTAAAACCCAGTCTTATCTAAAACCCAGGGCAGATTTTAAACTTTCAATGGCCAGCCTTTCATTCTGCTAATTGACAAACATGGGCCCACATTTAACCCTTGACCCCACTGCCAGTAAGCTGCACATCCTGAATCTGGGTAGCGACAATGCATCAGCTCCTAGCCCGTGTGCATTGATAAATTATTGTGGATGGTGGGGAGAGAGAGACAGGAAGGTATACGTGCAGGGCCGGGACAATAAAATGCAATGTTATGGGAAACTTTCAAAAGCACTCATCACTGAGCCAAGTTGACATCTGTATAACAGCAATAGTATTCTCCACCATTTCAGTACAGGAAAACCAACTCAAACTTCCATCACATGCTTCCTGTATTCCAAGTAAATCAAAAATGTTCTTGGCGCAGGAAAACACAACATGACTGCAGAAAGGTTGAATGTTTCTGCCCTTTTCTCGTCTCTCTGTCGTGATGTATCTGACTATGTTAATCAGCGTGATAAATTGAAAGGAGTCAGTGAGCCATTTGCTATGGCTTTCGTGTAAAGGATAGTGAAGATACTGGGTTAGAATATTGTATTATTAACTCGCAGACATAAGAGGTTATTTCACTTGATGTGTACGGAAAAGATCGGATCAATCACGATGATCTAGTTCACAAATATCTTTCAGGTGTGGAAATTTTCCAAAGTGGTTGCCACTTAACTTTTTTAAATGAATGAACAAGCCACTTAAGCTGATTTTTCAATTTGTCAGAAACATTTGCCGGTTTTGAATCCATTTTTTTAAAATTTAGAATATTCTCAATGTTTTTTTAAATTGTGGGGAAAAAATCACACTTGATGTGGGTGTGCTGCACTGTGCAAAGCAAACGTGGTGCTGCTGGAACTATAACAGACAACTACAGATCAATGAGACAACAGGCAGAAAGGACACGAAATGGATGCTGAGTCAATGTTGAATATCGCTCACCATCACCCAAAGTAAAAGAGCAGCCCCCTGCTGGAATCTATTTGCAGAGACACTGCAGCTTAGAAACTGCTTTCAAATGGTGTTACTACAGCATTATGTGCCACCTTATGTTGTTGGTCGAAGTCCCATAAAGATTGCAAAATTAAATTGACAAATTCCCAGAAAAATATTGTTAAGTTTAGTTGTGTGCCATCTGTTTCAACACTTTTCTAATTTATTGCAATAACTCGTAACATCTTGATCTTTGCTTAGCACCTTAATCTTAGCATCCAACTTGTAAAAGGGTCATAATCCACACAACACTCTTCCAGCTACTGGGGGGGGGGGGGGGGGGGGATACTGCATGAACTCTGGAAGCTGCAATGATGAGGTAGTATTGAGGGATGGGTAGTTGTGATTGTACCCTCAGATGGATATGAGCAGACTGGTGAAAATCTTTCTGGGATACATACGGGTGCTCATAGCATGAGGTAGCAAGGTTGTCTCTAATAAGGATTAATATTGCATGATAGCAGCCTGCAAGGATTTGCACTTCAGGAAAGCTTATGATTAAATTGCATGCCGAATCTGCCAGCTTGTGTGGACTGAAGAAAAAGTAGATGAAGTCTCCTGACCTTAAATGGAACTAGGAGGATTCCCAAGTGCAGCAGTGAATTGGAAAATGTGGCACTGATATGTAATGAAGCAATCTGTAATGATCCTGAGGGTGGGAAGCTAAGAGTGACCTTGACATTTATGGAAGAGCGATCCAACCACATATGACCTTGTACAAGGTCATAGGAAGTCACCAATCTCGGCGAACAAAGAGTTACATTTGAGCCTTGGCTCTTCAAGTTATGGTTTCATATTTATGAAGACTGGTTGTTCTGTGAGGAAATGAGAACTTTATTTTGTAGAACATTGAAGATGAAATTAATGCAGGATATGAACTTTGAATATTGCATTGCAATTGATAATAGTGGTGCAACGGTAGAGTTGCTGCCTTGCAGTGCCAGAGATCCGAGTTCGATCCTGACTATGGGCGCTGTCTGTATGGAGTTTGTAAGGTCTCCGTGTGGGTTTTCTCCCGGTGCTCTGGTTTCCTCCCACATTCCAAAGATGTGATTTGTCAGTTAATTAGCCTCTAAATTGCCCCTAGTGTGTAGGATGTGAAACTGGAATAACGTAGAACTAGTGTAAGGATGATCGTTGGTCAGCGGGGATTTGATGAGCTGAGGGGCATGTTTCCACGATGTATGTATCTCTAAAACTAAATTTAGGCGGCGTGCTAATAAAAACAATGTCCTTTCCACACATGTTTAAAGTTAAATTGCTCCATATCTGTGATGGGGTTCTGACTTGTGGCAATCGGCTTGGATGTTTTCCTCCATCCCAGGAATCAACCTTGTGGCCCATGTCTGAAATGTCTCTACTGCAAGTATATCGCCTCTTAAAAGGGATACCAAACTATACGGATTACACCAGCTGTGATCTCGCCAATGCTCTGTTCATTTGCAAAAGACAGAACTTTTCTATTTGATCTCCCTTGTAATAAAGGTCAACATTTTACTTCCCTAATCACTTGATGCACTTGCATTCTATCTTTGTGTTTCAAAGATATCCGTAACCCATTACAGCATTTAATTGTGTAGGAAAGAACTGAAGATACTGGTTTAAATCAAAGGTAGACACAAAATGTTGGAGTAACTCAGCGGGTCAGGCAGCATCTCTGGAGAGAAGGAATGGGTGACGTTTCGGGTCAAGACCCTTCAATCTGAAGAAGGGTTTTGACCCGAAACGTCATCCATTCCTTCTCTACCGAGATACTGCCTGACCCATTGAGTTACTCCAGCATTTTGTCTACCCACAGCATTTAATTGTCTCTGTCCATTTAAACAATAATTTGCCTTTCTATTCTTGCCAAAATGAATAATCTCACATTTCCCCATAATATACTCCATCTGCCAAACGTTTGCCCTGCTACTTAACCAGTTCTTATCTTTCCACAGAACAAGACCTCCTCACAACTTGTTTTCCCTTTTTTATTTTTATCATTGGAAAATTCCAATACACGACACGTGAATCCACAAATCCATTACCGTCATCCTTAATTTACACTTCACTACTCTTCTCTCCTTATTCGCTCCTTTATTTTGTCTTCTTTTCATCCCCAGACTTCATCCTTCTGCAAATCAAAGCCCCCTCATCTGAATCCACCAATTGCTTTCAATGATTTAATGAATCGCCACTCATGTGCATATAGTTCTTAATTTGCAACTCCTTCACAAATGGAAACAACAGGTCCATGTTTATGCTTGCATTATCTTAAAATTCTTTCATCAGTTTCCCCTTTAATATGGAGAACAAGTTAAGTTTAAAGCCTTCATTTCCCAGCCTACTGGTGAAGTAGTCTATTTCCAAGGAGCTGCTCCTGCTTCAGAACTAGAACATTGCTGGACGAGCAGTGGGAACATAATCTGGACATGTGGGTTAAGGTTCTGGATGTTGGTGGGATGTTGTGCTTGAGTTACTTGATCAGCAGCCAGAATTCTGTACCATAGACAGCAGCTACAGCACCTTAACCACCAACGCACCTGCTCCCCCTCAAACCACCTGCCCCCCCCTTATCCTGTCAACCCCTGCCTCAGTTCTCCCCAGTCTCCACCACCGACCTCTCTGACCTCTTCACAGGAATAAAAACTGCCACCTGCTCTCTGGACCCCATCCACTCCAGCTTTGTCAAGGCCTGCCTTCCTGCTCTCTCTCCACTTATCACTGCAACAATAAACTCCTCCCTGTCCACTGGCATCGTCCCGCCATCCCTCAAAATCACTGCTGTCATCCCCATTCTGAAAAAACCTGGTCTCAACCCTGACACCCCAAACAACTTCAGACCAATCTCCAACCTACCATTTCTGTCCAAAGTTTTGGAACGTGCTGTAGCTTGCCAACTCAAATACCACCTCTCTACCAATAACCTGTATGAAATTTTCCAATCCGGATTCCGCTCCAACCACTGTACTGAAACTGCGCTCCTCAAAATCACAAACGACCTTTACCTCTCCTCCGACGCTGGCAACTTCAACATCCTCATCCTACTTGACCTCAGCGCCGCCTTTGACACCATAAATCACTCGATTCTCCTCACCCGACTTGAAACCTCCTTTAACATCACCGGCACAGCCCTATCCTGGTTCAAATCTTACCTCTCTGACAGGCACCAGTTCATCTCCATTAACAACTGTAAATCCCCCACTGCTCCCCTCCCCCAAGGTGTCCCCCAAGGCTCAGTCCTTGGCCCCCTCCTCTTCATCCTCTACCTGTTCCCCCTTGGTCAATTAATCCGCCGTCATGGTCTCAACTTCCACTGCTTCGCCGATGATATCCAGCTCCTCATCTCCACCAAGTCAATCTCCACCACCACACACTCTACACTGACAAACTGCATCTCTGAAATAAAATCTTGGCTTCAATCAAATTTCCTCAAACTCAACTGCAACAAATCTGAAATCATCATCATTGGTCCAAAAACGCTCACCAAATCCACCCAAAACTTCATCCTCAATATTGATGGTCTCCCAGTATCCACCTCCCCTCACATCCGGAATCTTAGAATCATCTTTGATCAAACCCTCTCCTTCGACAAACACATCAAACACATCACCAAGACAGCCTTCTTCCACCTCAAAAACATTGCCCGTCTCCGTCCATCCCTCTCCTTCACAGCTGCAGAAACTCTCATCCACGCCTTCATCACCTCCCGTCTGGACTACTGCAACATCCTCCTCTATGGCTCACCCTCAAAAATCATCAGTAAACTTCAATACATTCAAAACTCCGCTGCCCGTCTACTCACCCACTCCCCGATCCATGACCATATCACCCCCGTCCTTTACAAACTCCACTGGCTCCCCATCCCCCAGAGAATCCAATACAAAATCCTCCTCATGACCTACAAAGCCCTCCATAACCTGGCCCCATCCTACCTGACTGACCTCCACAGGCACACTCCCACCTGCACCCTCCGCTCTGCTGCTGCCAATCTCCTGTCCCCCCCCATCCGGACCAAACTCAGATCCTGGGGGAACAGGGCTTTCTCCATCGCTGCTCCCACCCTATGGAACTCACTACCCCAAACCGTCAGAGACTCCTCCTCACTCACCACATTCAAAACATCACTGAAGTCTCACCTCTTCAGCACTGCCTTCAACCACTGAAGGTCACCTCACCTTCTGTCTCCTTTCTCTGTTCGTCTACTTATTTATCTATTTATTCACTTCTCTATGTTCTAGAAATCCCTGTAAAGCGTCTTTGAGTGTTTGAAAAGCGCTATATAAATGTAATGCATTATTATTATTATTATTGCTCCAAATTAACCCAAATCAAATCGTCCTCGACGAGTCCTGTTCCTGATGTGTCCTGTTCCTTTACATCAGCGAGACCAAGCGTAGACTCGGCAACCGGTTTACTAAACCCTTGTGCTCGGTCAGTCATGGCCGACTGGATCTCTTGGTTGCCAGCCATTTTAATTCCCCTTCCCATACTGACCTTTCTATCTGAGTCCTCCCCCATTGCTAGAGTGAGGCCACATGCTAACTGGAGGAATACCACCTCATATTTCGCTTGGGTGGCTTACAACCCAATCGTATGATCATTGAATTCCCCAATTTTGGATAACTAACCTAACGTTTCCCCCCCCCTCCCCCCCTATCACCTGTGCCCCGCCTGGACTCGCCTATTTCTCTCTCCCTCCCATCCCATTTGCATTCCTTTATCTGGCTTCACCAATCTTCAATCCTTTTCTCTCCCACCTTTTTTAATATCTGACCTTTGTCCAACCATCTGCCTAACAACCCCCCCCCCCCTTCCCTGCCTGTATCCACCTATGAATGGCCAGGCTTTGTCCTGCCACTTCCCTCTTCTAGCTTGTCAATGTCCTCCAGAGATGCTGCATGACCCGCTGGATTACTCCAGCACTTTCTAAACCAGTATCTGTAGAGTCATAGTGATAGTGTGGAAACAAGCCCTTCGGCCAACTTGCCCACACCGCCAACAATGTTTCAGCTACACTAGTCCCCCTTGCCTGCACTTGGTCCATATCCCTCCAAACCTGTCCTATCCATGTACCTGTCTGTTTCTTAAACGATGGGATAGTCCCAGCCTCAACTACATCCTCTGGCAGCTTGTTCCATACACCCACCACCCTTTGTGTGAAAAAAGTTACCCCTCGGATTCCTATTAAATCTTTTCCCCCTTACCTTGAACTTATGTCCCCTGGTCCTCGATTCTCCTACTCTGAGCAAAAGACTGTGCATCTACCCGGTCTATTCCTCTCATGATTTTGTACACTTCTATAAGATCTCCCTTCATCCTCTAGCGCTCCATGGAATAGAGACCCACCCTGCTCAACCTCTCCCTATAGATCACACGCTCTAGTCCTGGCAACACCCTCGTAAATCTTTTCTAAACCCCTTCAAGCTTGACAATATCTTTCCTATAACACGGTGCCCAGAACTGAACACAATCTTCTGGATGCAGTCTCACCAACGTCTTATACAACTGCAACATGACCTCCCAACTTCTATAGTCAATACTCTGACTGATGAAGACCACAGTGCCAAAAACCTTTTTGACCACCTTTTTGACCACTTGCCAGAACCATGCACCTGTACTCCCAGATCCCTCTGCTCTACAACACTACCCAAAGTCCTACCATTTACTATATAGGTCCTGCTCTTGTTCGACATCCTGAAATGCAACACCTCACACTCTTCTGTATTAAATTCCATCAACCATTCCTCCGCCCACCTGGCCAATCGATCCAGATCCTGCTCCAATTTTTCCCAACCATCTTCACTATCTGCAAAACCACTAACTTTTGTATCATCAGCAAACTTGCTAATCTTGCCCTGTTCTCATCCAAATCATTGATGTAGATGACAAACAGTAACGGGCCCAACACCAAACCCTGAGGTACACCACTAGTCACAGGCCTCCAGTCTGAGAAGCAATCTTCCTCCATCACCCTCTGCTTCCTTCCATGGAGCCAATTTGCTATCCATTCAGCTATCTCTCCTTGGATCCCATGCGATCTAACCTTCCAGAGCAGCCTACCATGCAGAACCTTGTGGAATGCCTGACTGAAGTCCATGTACACAACATCAACAGCTCTGCCCTCATCAACCTTTTTAGGTCACATCTTCAAAAAAATCAATCAGATTTGTGAGACATTACCATGTACAAAACCATGCTGACTATCCCTAATCAGGCCTTGCCCATCCTGTATATCCTATCCCTCAGAATACTCTCTAGCAACTTACCAACTACAGATGTTCAGCTCACCGGCCTATAGTTCCCAGCATTTTCCCTGCAGCCCTTCTTGAAAAGAGGTACAACATTTGCCACACTCCAGTCTTCTGGCACCGCTCCTGTATTTATGGACAGCTCATAAATTTCAACCAGGGCTCCCACAATTTCCTCTCTAGTTTCTCACAATGTCCTCAGATATATCTGATCAGGCCCTGGAGATTTGTCTACCTTCAAACAAGACAGTACCTTCAGTACTTCTTCGACAGTAACACTGACTGCTCTTAAGTGACTGCTCCAAGTTCCCCCATCCTACTGTCTTTCATTTACTCATTTAATACCGTGCCCGTCTCCTGTGGCTCCCCACAGAGGTGACCGCTTTCATTCCTGAGAGGTCCTACTCTCTCTGGTTAGCTTTTTCCGCTTATGTATTCATAAAACCTTTTAGGATTGTCCTTAATGCTACCCGCCAGAGCTATCTCCTGGCCCCTTTTTGCCCTTCTGATTTCCTTTTTTAGTTTACCCCTTACTTTCTGGAACTCCTCCAGGGATGCACTTGATCCCAGCTGCCTATACCTGCCCCATGCATCCTCCTTGTTTTTGACTAATGTCTCAATTTCCCTCGTCAGCCAGGCTTCCTTACATTTGCCCGCTTTGCCCTTCACTCTAACGGGGACGTACACATCCTGAGCTTCAGTACACTTTAAAAAACATCCCACTTGGCCGATGTTCCTTTCCCCTCAAATAACCTGCTCCAATCAACTTGTGCGAGACCTTCTCTCATACCCTCAAAGTTGGCCTTGCCCCAGTTGAGCATTTTAACAAGTGGACCCTCTCCGTCCCTCTCCATAACTATGTTAAACCTAATCGAACTGTGGTCACTGGTCCCAAAAGGCTCCTCCACACACATTCATTAACTTGTCCTTCCCAATTTCCCAATACTAGATCCAGTGTTTCCCTCTCGTGTGTGGGGGCCTCTACATACTGCTTAAGAAAACTCTCCTGAATACTTTTGAGGAATTGCACCCCATCTAAACCCTTCACGCTATGATTTTCCCAGTCTACATTGGGAAAGTTAAAATCCCCCACTACAACAACCTTATTTGACCTGCAGCTGTCTGCAATCTCCCGGCACATTTGTTCTTCTAATTCCCGTTGACTATCCGGTGTCTGTAGTACATCCCCAACAAGGTGACCATCCCTTTCTTGTTCCTCAGCTCCACCCATATAGCCTCGCTAGACGAACCGTCCATAATGTCACCTCTGTACACAGCCGTGACATCCTCCTTCACCAACAATACAACCCCCCCCTTCCTCTTTTTCCCTCGCCCCTGTCTCTCCAGAAGTTCCTGTACCCCAGAACAATGAGCTGCCAGTCCTGCCCATCCCGTAACCAGTAGTTCCTTGTTTCTTCAGTCTCTGCTACTTTCCTGGACATGTGGTGGAGTCTTCCCTTTGATCAATTAAATGGGAACTGTTTCTATCAAGAATGCATTTATATTTTGTGATTTGAAGATTTCAGGGCTTCTTTCCTTTACTCCAAATCTCACCTCCCCCACCCTAATTCCCCTTGACCTGGCATGTTTTCAACAATAGCACAGGGTGAACATCTTTGGAACTTCTCTTATTTCAATCATTACAGATTTAAGTTGGCAATACAAGACCTCTGTTAAACTATGTTTAACAATGAAAGGATTTGCCTCTTTAATTCAATATGTAATCTGTATGTTTCCTGATGTAAACCAGCTACAGTAAAACAGAATTCCAGCAAATAATGCACCCTGCTATGACAACAGCACCCAAAAGCAGCTCGCAAACAAACTAATTCACTTGATACAAGATATCGCCTTTGTACATTTACACTGGGTTAAGATGTTTTGGTCTTTGGGTCTTATATTTCTTCTTTGTGTCGTGAATGAGCCCTTTCATGCTTTTTATTATATTAACCAATTATCAATGTTGCCTCAGAATGCTTGCAAAAAGAGAAATGTCATGATTTTGTTTGCAAATATTGAAATATTCTTTGCAATGACAATTAAGTAACTACTGAAATTAAAACCTTTTATTTATACTTCAGATATTATTTCCTCTGAGTTTCACCTCCTAAGTTCTGAATTAGGAACAGCTTCATGTGCCATAGCTCTATCCCGTGATAGTGGACGTTTGTCAAATTTGGGTCAACAGAGGAGTGTGACATTATTAAATTTAAATTCAGTAATATTAAATAAAGCTTGAACTAATTTATAAAGACTTTTCTTTCAGTAGTTCCTGCCTTCCATTAAAACTTCAGCTCAACTTGTTACTTGGTGACGCTGGGATATCTTGGGGGTCAGATTAGCAATGACTGCAGCCTGACTCCCTGCTCAGGTTTCTGCTTGGATGGCCATTCTCGAACTTGATCATGTAAAATTAGCACATAAACATGATCGGCAACCTGCTGAATACACAGCGACAGATTTCCTCAGAAACTACACTGCTGTGCAAGTGATTAGAAGTCAGGACTTTAACTTGGGCTTGGAAATTGTGCAGCAAAATTACAAAAAGAAAATGACAGAAGAAGAACACGAAGAAGTTATGTACAATGGGAGTCCAACAGAATCGATTTGGTCATGGGTAATTTTTTTCTTAAATATATTTAATGGTTGGCAAAAATATGATCAGCAGGATTATTTAAGTGAATTGAATAACTTCTGCTGAAACTGCATGTGCATTTGATGCTAACAATGGAATCGTAATAATTGCACACTTTGAAAATGTCTTGGTGATGTCTGAAGCAATACAATCTGCTTTTGTTGGAAATTAAGTTGTTTGTAAATTCTTTCATTATTTAATGTTTGAGCTGGTTTAGATATTTAAAGGGTTGTTTCTGGATATTGTGATGTACCTCTTAGTTGGTCCACTTTACGTGTTACTTCATGTTCAAGAATTTCTGAACTTCCCTTGTCCATTTTTGTGTCCATGACCAACCAGTCCAACCATATACCAGTAGAAAGAGAGTGCAAAAGTAAACATCTAAGATGGTTGAGATTCCAATATTCAGCCATGATTATGTTGAATGGCGGTGCAGGCTCGAGGGGCCGAATGGCCTACTCCTGCGCCTATTTTCTATGTTTCTATGTTTCGATTCTAGTTTCCCTCTCCCAAAGAATTAGTAGCACAGCATATAAATTAAGCCTCCAATGGATTTTGAGGAAATCTTGTTTCTTAAAGGTGCACTAACCAGTTGAAAGAAAGTAGATGGTCCCGATATTTATGATTCGTGGCATTTTGTGTATGAAAGCAGCAGGGGGAGATGAAAAGCACTCAGAAATCACAGGGGTATGGTGAGCTTGCTGAATATAGCACCAGGATCTCTGGCATTTATTCATTCCACATGTCACCCAACAACAGCACAGAATGAGGGACTGACTGTCTTCTGAGTCATCCAATAAATGGCAAAAAACAAATGCGAGGAACATTGCAGATGCAGATGGTGAGGTGAGACCAGGAATCTTTGGGAGGAACTGATTCCAGCGTAAAAGGTTTTGACAGTGATGTACGTGGTCTACTGATTTCCAGGTTTGCTGGAATGGCTCGGGTCGGTTGGTGGAGAAAATAGCAGTGAGAATAGGGAGAGGGGAAAAAGATATCGAGCCCTGTACCCCCTCTCGGCGCACAAACCCTGCCAGAGGGAAAATAAAAACATCCTCTTCAGCCAGCTGTCAGTATCGCCAATCCTGAGTACACTGACCTGCAGCTGTTCGAGCAAATCTTCCTTACAAGAATCGGCACTTTCTATCACATCGCTCACGTTCATCTGCTTAAACTTCAAGGTGAGTGGGTCCACGGCTTACTCAGTGGATCCTCCAGAAAGACACACTCACGGGGAACCAGTGTGCACGGCCTGGTCAAGGGATCAGAGCAAGGCACGGGGACCTTAGGTCGGGCGAAAGCTCGGCGCAGAAACCCCTTACAGATAATGGCTTACAGAAACCCCTTACAGAAAGCCCCGGATCGGACTTATCATCGGCGGAGCCGGCCGTCTTCGGAGGCTGCGGGAGCGGCTGCGACGCGACGCGCCTTGGGCTTGGCCTGCTGTGGACCGTCCGGTGCGGCCTGCAACCACAACAACCTGACTGCGGGCGAGGACAGCGGGAGAAGGGAAAGACATTGTGGCCTTCCATCACAGTGAGGAGAGGACTGGAGGAGACTCACTGTGATGGATGTTTCTTTGATGGATGTTTCTTTTTTTGTGTGTTTTTGGGGTTGGGTGGTTTGAGTGCCTGTTTGATGCTTTTATTGTTGGACTGTGTTTTTGGGGGTGTTTTGGGGTTGTGTAATTTGAATGCCTGTTTAGCGCTTTTATTGTTGGACTGTGTTTTTGGGGGTTTTGGGGTTGTGTGATTTGAATGCCTATTTAATGCTTTTATTGTTGGACTGTGTTTTTGGGGGTTTTTGGGGTTGGGTAATTTGGGTGCCTGTTTAGTGCTTTTATTGTTGGACTGTGTTTTTGGGGGTTTTTTGGGGGTGTAATTTTGATGCTTATTTAATGCTTTTGTTGTTGGACTGTGGGTGATTGAATTAACATTTTGTTCAAGATGGCCGCGCCATTGTGTTTGGCTGCCTGCCACTGTATGTTTCTTTTTTTTCCTAGTCAGATGTGCAGCACTTTGGTCAACGTGGGTTGTTTTTAAATGTGCTATACAAATAAATTGACTTGACTTGACTTGACACAACGCTGGAGTAACTCAGCGGGACAGGCAGCATCTCTGGAGAGAAGGAACGGGTGACGTTTTGGGTCGAGACCCTTCTTCGGACCCGACCCGAAACATCACCCATTCCTTCTCTCCAGAGACGCTGCCCGTCCCGCTGAGTTACTCCAGCACTTTGTCGATCTTTGGTTTAAACCAGCATCTGCAGTTCCTTCCTACACAGTAGATCCTGCCTATCTGAGGTGGTGCTGCATCTCTCACAGCCCTCCTCCTGGACTCCACAGGTATTTTAACAATGGGCTTGATCTTGTTGGGAATTCACAGATTCATGAAATAACTGGGAATGGAGGGGAAGTGCAATGGTAGGAATCTTTCTTCACATAAGGAAGATGGTTGCTGTCAGTTTCCCATTGGGCATAGTAAGTTACAAGAACAAGCTGGAAATTATTTTGGCATATTTGTGTGCAACTCAAAGTTTTCTTCACTATTACATCGTAGTGCACATAAAAAGGCTGAACCAAAGTGCTGGTCAGGCAGCATCTCTGGAGATGCCTAGATAGCATGGATGTGGAAGGGATGTTTCCACTAATGGGAAAGTCTAGAACGCGTAGTCTAGTCTGTGAGTCTAGGGCACAGCCTCTGAATAAATGATACACTTTCAAAAACGAACACAAAGAAGAATATCTTCAGCCAGATGGTGGTGAATTTGTGGAATTCATTGTCACAAACAGCTAAGGAGGCCAAGACATTGGGTATTTTTAAGGCAGAGATTGATAGGCTCTTGATTAGGAAAGGCATCAAAGGTTACAGGGAGAGGGCAGAAGAATGGAATCGAGTGAAAAGTAGTTCAGTCATGATGGAATGGCAGAGTAGACTCTGATCTGAATGGTCTAATACTGTTCCTATGTCTGATGGAACATTGATAGGTGACAATTTGGGTTGGGACCTTCAGTCTGATTGTGGTTGGGAGGGAGAAAGTTGAAAGAGAGGTGGGCGCAGGAGAAAGCCAGGTGGATACAGGTGAGGAGGTATCAAAAACAACTCCACTAGCATCGGCTAGAGTTAACTATATACTGTGCAAAATTGGCTCCTGATGTGCAATTTTTAATGTGCTCAGCAAGACTTGGTCCAAAGGCACATCAATAATTCTTTCAGGAACCATGCTCAATGTAACTGACGTAAATGAATCGTTTCTTGATATGATTGAATATTGAAATAGTTAGTTCTTGACAAAGCTGAAATTTAATTATGAATTTGAAGTCATCTTCTGACAGAATGTGTTTTGGAACGTGCAAACTCCACGCAGAGAGCACCATCGATCAGGATGAAACCTGGTCACTGAAGCTGTGAGGCAGCAGTTCTTAGTTGGACAATAGTGCCATTCTTATGTGGGTTATAAAATCGTTCTTCGCAAACAGAGCTGCTTTTAAACTTGTAAAGCAGTGCATTTTTAAATGTTTCTATTTGCAGAAGGTTTCAAATTTTGTGCAAAGGAACCTCCTAGAATTTATAACACACTCTCGGTCATTGAAAGTTATGAAAGACAGCAGAAGTTGTTTGAAGCAAAAATGATGGCAAAGAACATTTTCATGATTTTACTCAAGTAGTCTAAAAGCAAAATCCTGCTGTTCACTAATCAGATTTGTTTTTGGGGGGAGTGCATAAAAAAACATGCAAAAGATAACATTGTGGCTGTCAGTTAAGAATGTTTTCGACAATTCTTCCAGTGCGAGGATTTAGGATGAAGGAATTACTGTTTTTAAAAAATAAAAAAAAAGAGATTTATTTTGGTTTTTAAAGATCACAGCCTGCAGCCAATTGAAAAAGATGAATTGACACCAACTTTAAACTATTACTCAATATAATTGGCTATAAATGGAAAATTGGGCAAGCTCTATTAGGTTTTCATGAATTATGACGCAAGTCCTGAGATCTGATAAACAAAATTAATTTTAAAAGATTGAAACATTGGATAGTGAACTCTTTGAGAGTGGAGAGAACCTTGCTGACAAAAGTTAATTTAACAAAATCGTGGGAAAGGGTTTTGTTGCTGCTTTAATGTGTACCCATTTGAGATGGCGGGACATAGAGAGAAGCATGTGTCCAAACGGCTGCGTAAGAGGCAGTGCAACAAATGAAAGGAATGCAAGGTATAGCAGAGTGGCCTGTTCACACTGGCTGTGCTGAGGCACAGTGCTGTGTTGAGGAAAAGTGCAACTTGAGGCTTCAGCTCCAGGGACTTCGGCAAGAAGGGTGGTGGAAAAGTGCGCTGATCTATCAAGCCCAGAGCAGCAGCAAGCATGGTATAAATAGGAGCTGTTGGAAATAAATAAAGGAAGCGTGCGGGATCACGTGATGTGCTGTAACTGCATGACGAGGGTGCTGGTGGACCCCTTGGTGGTTCCTGGTGACTACATCTGCAGCAAGTGTTGCTTGATTGAGGAACTCTGGCTCAAAATTGATGACCAGAAATCAGAGCTTCAAACACTGCCGTGCGTCGGGGGTGGGGAGAACTACCAGGACGTTAAGATTCTGGAGGCAGTCATGCCCTTTAGATTAACTGCTTCCAATTTGGTCTGGAGAAGGAGGGTGTGACTGCAACTGAGGCAGGTAGGGAGCTCCAAGAAGCATTGTGAGAGGACCCTTGGCCCGCGAGCATGTCTGGCAGGTCTGAGATTCTTGCTCCCTGTGCAGACAAATCTGACGGCTGTAGGAAGGATGAGCAACTTAACCATGGCAGCATGGATTAAACCTGGTGGGCTGAATGGCCTAAAGGGCCTGTCCCACTTAGGCGATTTTAAGGCGACAGCGGCGACTAGGCTGTCGCCGAATGTTCGCTGGGGTGTCGCGGGTATGATTGTGAGGAGTCTTCAATGAATCGTAGCGAATCTCGGCGCGTCGCGGAAAAAAATTCCAGATAGAAATTTCTCGGCGACAGCTGGCTTGTCGCCAGGTATCGTAGCTTATTGTGGGCGCTGTCGCATGCTGTCCCCAGGTTTGCTAGGTTGTCGCAGATGCATTTAGAAGCACATAATATTAAATTAAGAAAAGGCATTTGAAGATACCAGAAGATAGTTTTGTTTAACCGATTTATTTACCGTCAGGACATTTGACGGGTAAATTGGAGGCGACAGTTTGACGGTCAGGTAAGCGTGGGAATCTTGCGATGTTTCGGAAGATGCAGTGTGGAAATAAGCCTTTCAGCCCACTGATTCCGTGCTGGCCAGCAATCCCAATACACTAGCACTATTCTCTACACTAGGGACAATATACAATTGTACCGAAGCCAATTGACCTACAAACCTGTACGTCTTTGGAGTGTGTGAGGAAACCGGAGCAACCGGAGAAAACCCACACAGGCACAGGGAGAAAGTGCAAACTCCGTACAGACAGCACCTGTAGTCAGGATCGTACCCGGGTCTCTGGCGCTGTAAGGCAACAACTCTACCGCTGCACCATGTGTTTATGTAGTTTCTATCATGGTCTCAGGACATCCCCAAGAGCCAAAGCAACATTCATTTTATGTGCTGTTTTTGTTGTATTGCAGGCAAACTTGACAGTCAATTTGAGCAGAACAAAAATCTGGCAAACAATAAGATAAACCATCAGCCAAACTCGCCTTGGCTTTTGGAGTAGTGTTGACCAAGATATTGGATAATAAATACCTCTAGTTTTCATGTAGTGGTTCCACAGGACTCTGGCATGGATGAGATAACTCAATGTGTTTCACTACAATGTTAAAAGGAAAGCAACAAGCTCGTGATCTAAATTATTAGAATGAAAACCTGTACTTAATGTATTCAATTTAAATAATCTCAAATTTTCTCATTTTCTGTGTTCCTCCATGTAAATCTCAAAGGCAATGCTTTTAAATGGTACTTGATTTATTGATTAAACAACACCACTGAATGGCAATCCGCTCTATTTTCCCAATTAAATACTAAACTATTGACTACCAGCTGCCTTTTCTGATCTCTGTGTTAGTTGATATTGTATTTAAACCTCTCCCCAAATGTACCATGCCTGTTAATTCCAATCTGCTGTCAGTAATTCCTGCCTTTGGAAACCTAGGCTCTGTCCCTGCAAACCATTGTCCCCTCTGCAATCTCACTTTCGTCTCTTGTCCATGAATGCAAGAGACGGACTCAATGCTGGAGTAACTCATTGGGTCAATGGAGAAAGTAGATAGGTGATGTTTTGGGTTGGGACCCTTCTTCAGTCTGTTGTTTCTCTTCCACCAGTTGGGTAGATCAGCACCTTCCTTGTTTAACCCGGAATTACTTTTCATCCCAATCCTGCATTAACCTTTTGGTATATTTTAGGGATCTAAAGCTGGTCCCATTTCCTCCATGTAACATTTCAACAATGCTTCCATTCAGTGAAATCATCCAAAAAAAAACAATGTTATGCTCCACACGTATAAAACGTTCTAGGTGTGATTGCGGCAGAATTGTGACGTGCAGTGGACAAATCTGCTGTTCACTGAACTTGGTGTGTGAACGTTTTTCTGAGGGCGGTTTGCAAAGTGCCTCTGCTGGCTGCAGTACTTCGAACATGGGCTCTAGTCATGGAGGCTCAGCCCTTAAAATGCATCCTGGAAAATTACAGCTAATCATCATGGACCCACAGTCAGTGGAAATGCTGTCGTAAGGTTTTAGCATCACAGAGCAAAGAACCAGGATTTTCAGACCACTGAGTCCAAGCCAACCATCAAACTTTTACTTGGGTAAATCATACATTAGTCCCATTTAATGTATTAAAGATTGCTTCTGCTGGATTTGAACTAAAATAAGGCAATATTGTGAAAATGGGTGGCTGGAGGGACAAAGGATATTAGAGAGGGACAAAGGATTTTAGAGCATTAAGACATAATGCTTTGCAAAACCATCTACATCATGGTAATGCAGCTTCTCCCAGTCAGGTAAAATATACCTCAATTGCTACAGTGCCTTTATGAACATCTGTGATGGCGAACCAAGTTCAGCATTATACAGTACTAGACCAAGTGGACCCGTTGGGCCCAAACCTCTCCTGCATTGGTGCAGCACCCTTTCCTCTCCCTCCGTCCTCCCTCCTTCCCTTGGAGATAGAATTAAACTTTAAAACGTGAATAACTTTTAAAATATAACAACGACTTCAATGAAACTTCTTCCATTAACACCAAAGGGACAATGGTGAGTAAGGTGGGCCTAAAATTGTCGCGCTATCGTGTACTGTTTTGGCTGTAGTTCAGGAACAAACAAACAAACAAATGCGAGTTTTAGTATATAGATACTGCACAGTAACATTGCAACAATATTTCAAGACATCACTCACTTTTTTCAAACAATATTTGTTTTGATTAGGATATGAAATTACCTTCAGCAAAGCACATAATCATGTAGACAAACCTTTGCTGGTTTTGATGTTGCAAAACAAACTGGATCTTTTCCTATTGAGGGAGAGAGCAGCCAAATTGCCAGGCTTGTTCTGCCTTGGATTGCTGCCAAGTCCTAGAATATATGAAAATACTAATTTTCATGTCTGTTCAAGTGCATTCATGTTTCTGTATTGTTAAACTTTCTCCCATGCATAAAAACAATGATTATTTCTGAACAAAACATAACTTATCATTGTCTGACTCAGGATAGAGGATGTGTTCCACTGAAATTTAACAAAAATTGAACTGAATTTCTGTGACAAACTCTCATTGCTTCATTTATCAAGTGCCTCTTTGTTGATTGAATAAGTATTGAGAAGTATAATCAGTGACAATTGTTCTTCCCACCAACAAGAGGCAGAAATGGAGGACTTTGGGTTAACTCCTTAAATATCCATTCAACACATGACAAATATATTTTTACACCATAAATTTCACACCCTGAAGTAACTGGCAGCAATAAAATTAGTTACATTTATATAGTCCTGATACATTTTCAGGTTTTAGAGTAATAGAATTGTGCAGCATGGGATCAGGACATTCAGCACAATTAATCCATGCTGACCAGTCCACTCCCTTTCATATTAATCGCATGTCCCAGCACCTCGATGCCCAGGAGATTAGAATGTTCATGTCAATACTTCTTAAATGCTGTCAGTGGCCCAGCTTCAACCACTCCCTCGGGAAGTGTATTCCAGGTATTTGTCATGCCGAGGGTAAAGAAGTATCCCTTCATAAACCTTGTGAATTTCTTACATCTACCCTAAACCCATATCCTTTAGTTTTATCTACCTCGGATATGAAATGCAAGTTTTCTGCAGTCTACTCTAGCCACATGTCTCATAATTGTACATATCCCAGACTACACTACCCATATCCCTCATAATTTATACACCTCACCAAAGTGCTTAACAGCCATTGAGCAATGTTTTAATATTTTGTAGAGCTGTCTTTATACTTTAAGTCTGGTATACATTTCTGCTGCTTCTAACATAGTCAATTTCAATCAGAAGTAACACTTCACATTCATCTGAACGCCACCTACTGTGAATTTGCCCATTCTGTTAATCTGCCTGCACCTTCCCGCAGTTCCGTCTGTCTTCCAGGCATTCTCTACTCACTTGTCTGAAGAAGCATTCTGACCCGAAACGTCATTTTCCTCCAGAGAGGCTGCCTGACCCACTGGGCTCCTCCAAAATTTTATGTCTGTCTTCTCTACTCACTACTTGGATAATGACTACTTCACTATCATCAATATGTTTAATATCCTGGACAGTATTACCTTTCTCACTGCAACATCACCAAAATGGAGTTCACTTCATTTTAAGTTGTGGGTCTGTGCTGTGTAAGTTTGGTTTTCTTTAGTGAAATTGAGGCAGGATTTCAAAAGTACTCTCTTTGGATATTTTTTGAGTGATTTGTGACTTCTTAAAGAGAGGTTTTGTATAAATCCAGGTATTGTACAAATCAGTGCACTTTGTCAGCAAATTGCAAAAGTCCAGAAACAGTGAACAAAAGGAATGCCCAGCTGTCATGGTTTTGTTTGTGATAATTGAGAGGAATGCTGACTAGGATAACAGAGAAAATAACTCTTTGGTGTTCTTTAAGTCGTGTCCAGTGATGATTTTTTTCATAGTACATCTGAATAGGCAAGTGGGCTGGAGTCAAATTCTCATCAAAAAGACCATAAAATTCATACTTGGCTGCGATGAACAACATGTGGGCAGTAAAGTCAAATGAAATTCACAGTACAGAATTTATTGTATTGTGCACGTAACACATGCCACTGAGGATAAAATTATACCCTGACATCTAGAATAATGTAAAACTTTATAAGTATAAATTGAACATAAAGATGGAAGGGTATGAAGTGCTAAACACAAAATAAAGAGAACATTACTAACTGAGCTACGCTTTGTTATAAATAATTTTGATTTTATTCCTCTGATTTCAAGCTAATTCAGGAACTCGAGGTAATAACTAAGCTTATTTTAGCTGCTTGGCTTGCACAGACTTCATAATTTCACTGCGTAGCAGTTGCAGCTCACCTGCAGTCCGTTTGTCTTTTTGTTTTTTTTGTTTTTATCTTAATTGTAGTGTTTGGATGTGATGTAGTATTTTTTGTGGTTGTGTACTGTGTGTGGGGGGGGGGGGGGAAGCTATAACAAATTGTCTCTTCCGAACGGGGACGCGACCTTTTTTCTGGGTCGTGTCTCCGTTCACGCTGCGGCCTACCATCGGCCAAACACCTGGAGCTGGCGGCCTCCAGCTGGGACCACCTGGGGCTCTGGTTCGCAGAGCCCATGGACTGTACTCACCGCCTACGGAGCTGGCTGCCTTCGGAGACTGTGGTGGCACTGCGAGTGCGGCTGCGACTCGCCTTCGGAAGCTTCGGCCGCGGGCCCTATGGACGTCATAAGCTCACGGGTCCCTGGGTGGAGGCCGACTTCGGGAGCTCCAGCAGCGTCTTCGTCCGCCCCGAATCATGGGGCTGGGGTCGGCCCGCTGCGGACCTTTCACCGTCCGGCGCGGCCTGGAATAGGCCGCGGGGTTTTCCACCGCCCGGCAGGGGCTTCAATGTTGGGAGCCCCGACCACCCTGACGTGGCAATTTCGACTGCCTGACTGCGGGAGAAGACGGCAGGGAAGAGAAAGACATTCTGGCCTTCCATCACAGTGAGGAGGTGACTGGAGGAGACTCACTGATGGATTTCTTTTTGTTTTATGTTGGTTTTGTGATTGTGTGCTTTATTGCTTTCTTTTCATTGCCTCTCATTGTTGACTGTGGGTAACATAATTTCATCCAAATACATGTTTTTGGATGCCAATAAAGGTTATTCTATTCTATTCTTGAAGATGACACCAAAATTGGTGGTATAGTGAGGAAAGATATTGAAGTCCAATTCACTGGTTGTTTTCAAGAGAGATTTAGATAAAGCTCTTGGGGCTAACGGAATCAAGGGATATAAGGAGAAAGCAGGAATGGGGTACTGATTTTGGATGATCAGCCATAATCATATTGAATAGCGGTGCTGGCTCGAAGGGCCAAATGGCCTACTCCTGTACCTATTTTCTATGTTTCTAAGTTTACAACAGGTTCTAAATCACTAGGGGCCAAGGAATGGCAGATGGAAATTAACTCCGACAAGTGTGAGATGTTGCATATCGATATGTTAATCCGTGACAGGACTTGCATAGTAAAAGGTAGAACCCTGAAGAGTATTGTAAAACAAAGAAATCTGGGAGTACGGATGCATTTGGCATGCTTGCTTCCATTGAAAAGGGTATTGACTACACAAGTTTGGACATCTTGATAATGTTATAGAGTCATGGTCACATAGTTTGGAAACTGGTTCTTTGGCCCAACTTGCCCACACCAACCAACATGCCCCATCTACACTTGTCCCACTTGCCTGTGTTTGGCACAGATCCCTCTAGACCTATCCAATCCACGTACCTGTCGAAATGCATCTTAAACATTGTGATAGTACTTGCATGATTGTGATAATTGTACAAGTCTTCGGTGAGACCACACTTAGAGTACTGTGGGTTGTTCTGGTTGTTCAGCTGTTGCAAGGATGTCATTAAATTGGAAAGGATGCAGAAGAGGTTCACTAGGATGTTACCTTGGCTTGCAGGCTTGAATTATAGGGAGAGGATGGATAGTCTAGGATTGTTTTCTTTGGAGTAAGGGTGACATTATTGAGTTTTATAGAATCATGGGGGGCATGGACAAAGTGAATGCTCACAGTCTTTTACCCAGTATAGAGAATCTACCACAAGGGCATAGGTTTAAGGTAATAGGGGAGAGATTTAATAGGGACCTCATGGGCAGCTTTTTAATTCGGATGTTTGTCTGTATATTGACTGAACTTCCAGAGAAAGCTAGAGAAACATACAACATCTTAAAATATTTGGGCATATATATCTATATAGGGCTTGGAGGGATATGGGATAAATGCAAGCAGTTGCGATTAGACCAGCATGTTTCATGATGGGTAGGGTGGACTGAAGGGGAAGTTTCCATGCTGTATAGATCTATGATTCTAAGACTCTAAATGAACTCTTTGTTCTATAAACTGTGGACATGTTAATATTTTTATGGCTGCATGAATTATTGCTAAATGGGACAGATCCAAAATATTCCATTGTTGTGACTTCAGCTACAATTTTTTGTAAGCTTTGTACAGAACTGTATGTAATACTGCAATCTACCAATGTAGCTAAATGTGGTATTGGCACCTCCTATCATCTGAACTGTTGTATTTTCAAAGGTTTTCAGTCTAGCAAATGCATCCAGGAGTAATACAGCAGAATAAGATTTAACTTTACAGTACACTCGATAAAATAGGATAATGAGATGCCGATAAATTTCTTGAACTAACATTACTATCAATGACATGTATACATGTGTTTAAATACAGAAACATTTAGAGCAGCATCTTTTCATTTTAATTCTTCGGTTTTACTTCCACCAAACCACGTTCTTTGATTATCCTTTAGATTTTGTCAGTATTATGTGACTAAGCATTTGCGTCAGATCTTGGATTAGTCTGCATAAAAGCAATCGTTCAGAAAATCAGCAATGCTGTACATTTTACTCAAAAACATTAATGAGATCTTAATTCAGCTGACTTCGCCATATCTGATTTTTGATGCTGAATTCTAAACATTACCAGAGCTTCTCCCTAAATCTCGAAAGAAACTACTTAGATGGGATTAACCTATTTTTGACAAATGGAAGACAGCTGGGAGTAATTATTTATGGTTGTAAATACTGAGCAACTAGCAAGAAATGAAACAGTGCAATGTGATTGCATGGACTCAATGTAATGTTAAATGTTAAGGATCTTTGGTTTTCACTTTTCAAACCCATTTCAATCATGGGATATTAAGAACAAATAGTTATTTCTAACCCTTTAGTTTTACCACATCTCTGATAATGTGACAAAGGCGGTGAAAGATGTTTTGGTCATGATGGCTAGGCTATTGATATAGTGTTGGGTGCATCAAATGCATGGTTTCATAATTTCATAAAATAACTGCCATGACATCTATTATGATATCATAGATATGGATGGCAAATGTTGTACCTCTTTTCAAGAAGGGCTGCAGGGAAAATGCTGGGAACTATAGGCCGGTGAACTTAACAACTGTAGTTGGTAAGTTACTGAAGAGTATTTTGAAGGATAGTATATACAGGCATTTGGATGGGCAAGGGCTGATTCGCAATTGTCAGCGTAGTTTTGTACGTGGGAGGTCGTGTCTCACAAATCTGATTGATTTTTTTGAAGACGTGACCAAAAAGGTTGATGAGGGCAGAGCTGTAGATGTTGTGTACATGGACTTCAGTAAGGCGTTCAACAAAGTTCCGCATGGTAGGCTGCTCTGGAAGATTAAATTGCAAGGGGTTCCAAGGAGAGATAGCTGAATGGATAGCAAATTGGCTCCATGGAAGGAATCAGAGGGTGATGGAGGAAGGTTGCTTCTCAGACTGGAGGCCTGTGACTAGTGGTGTGCCTCAGGGTTTGGTGCTAGGCCTGTTACTGTTTGTCATCTACATCAATGTTTTGGATGAGAACATACAGGGCAAGATTAGCAAGTTTGCTGATGATACAAAAATTATTGGTTTTGCAGATAATGAAGATGGTTGTGAACGATTGCAGCAGGATCTGGATCGATTGGCCAGGTGGGCGGAGAAATGGTTGATAGAATTTAATACAGAGAAGTGTGAGGTGTTGCATTTTGGGACGTCGATCACGGGCAGAACCTGCACAGTAAATGGTAGGCCTCTGGGTAGTTTTGTAGAACAGAGGGATCTAGGAGTACAGGTGCATTGTTCCTTGAAGGTCGAGTCGCAGGTAGATAAGGTGGTCAAAAAGGCTTTTGGCACTTTGGCCTTCATCAGTCAGAGTATTGAGTAGAGAAGTTGGGAGGTCATGTTGCAGTTGTATAAGACGTTGGTGAGACTGCATCTAGAATATTGTGTTCAGTTCTGGGCACCATGTAATAGGAAAGATATTGTCAAGCTTGAAAGGGTTCAGAAAAGATTTACGAGGATGTTGCCAGGACTAGAAGGTGTGAGTTAGGAGAGGTTGAGTAGGCAGGGTCTATCCTCCATGGAGCGCAGGAGGATGAGAGGAGATCTTACAGAGATATAAGAAAACATGAAAGGAATAGATCGGGTAAATGCACAGTCTTTTGCCCAGAGTAGGGGAATCGAGGACCAGAGGATATAGGTTCAAGATGAAGGGGAAAAGATTTAATAGGAATCTGAGGGGTAACTTTTTCACACAAAGGATGGTGGGTGTATGGAACAAGCTGCCAGAGGAGGTAGTTGAGGCTGGGACTACCCCATCATTTAAGAAACAGTTAGACAGGTACATGGATAGGACAGGTTTGGAGGGATATGGACCAAGCATAGGCAAGTGTGACCAGTGTAGCTGGGGCATTGTTGGCCGGTGTGGGCGAGTTGGACAGAAGGGCCTGTTTTCACACTATGACTCTATGACTGACCTTCCAACTGTAAAGCAAAATCATGAGGCGACTAAGGGGCTCTCACTTAAACTGATGTGCATTGGCACTTCTTGCAGATGGTGGTGAATCACTAGGATCTTCTACCCCAGAAGCTACACTGGAGGTACTTGAAGAGGATGTAGATGTTTGTTTGAAAAATCACTGAACTGTGAGTCATGGAAAATTGACAAGGAAAGGGGAGATGAGGCCTGGGATGGATCAACCATATTCGCATTGAATGGCAGGCCAGGTTTGGGAGGCTGAGTGGCTTTCTCCTGCTCTGACTCTCTTGTGTTGTTACAGAGAAACATAGAAAATAGGTGCAGGAGGAGGCCATTTGGCCCTGCCAGCCAGCACCGCCATTCATTGTGATCATGGCTGATCATCCACAATCAGTAACCTGTGCCCAACTTCTCCCCATATCCCTTGATTCCACTAGCCCCCAGAGCTCTAACACTCTCTTAAATTCATCCAGTGATTTGGCCTCCATTGCCCTCTGTGGCAGAGAATTCCACAAATTCACAACTCTCTGGGTAAAAAAGTTCCTTCTCACCTGTTTTAAATGTCCTCCCCTTTATTCTAAGACTGTGGCCCCTGGTTCTGGACTCCCCCAACATTGGGAACATTTTTCCTGCATCTAGCTTGCCCAGTCCTTTTATAAATTTATATGTCTCCATAAGATCCCCTCTCATCCTTCTAAACTCCAGTGAATACAAGCCTAGTCTTTTCAATCTTTCCTCATGTGACAGTCCCGCCATCCCAGGGATCAATCTCGTGAACCTATGCTGTACTGCCTCAATTACAAGGATGTCCTTCCTCAAATTAGGAGACCAAAACTGTACACAATACTCCAGATGTGGTCTTACCAGGTCCTTATTATAAGATACAAGGATCAGAAAGGTTGTGTCATTGTTTGAAAAGGCAAGTGTCAAGGCTTTTAACATTTACGAGAGGACACCCTTTTTCTGACAGGTTTATGAGATTTAATTAAGATTCCTTTCAATCTTATGTATTTGTTTTCACGTGTATTAAATTATTTCAACTATTGCATTGCATCTCCTTATTTTACTGTGCAAGGCTGCAAAGGAAATAATAATAATACGCTAAACTGGACATTCAACTTTCTGGGGGGCTGATGCACACTTTCCTACAAGTGGTGACTTCAGAGACAACATTAAATAGCTACAGTGCACCTGGTGACACTCAAGTGACCAGCGTCGTGCAGCAGAGAACGTATAGAAATACAGCCAGTGGATGTTGAGGCAGGAAGGTACTTTAACTGCTCATCATCTCACGTGTCATGTCCCGAGGACCCTCTTGGATCAACTGATACCCAATACCATGTCAGCTGTTAATGGAAAATGATACCATTGTGACATTTTCATCGTTTCCCACTCATTGCTTGGGTATTTATAGATGACGCAGATTGAGATTTATTTAGAGTTTATGTGTTCGCTGACACACATTGATCAGCATTTTGACTAACGGGTTACTCTATTGTGGATTTGGATATTAACTATTTGTGACCCAAGGGTAATGCAGTCACAAAATGTACCTTTCAGGGGACATTGGCAACATGCTTACTCCTGAGATCAAAAGTATGATCCACTGGTCAAGCCGTTACTTCACAATGTTCTTGTCCTTCAGAAAAGCTACCATGAAAATGTTATAGTCCTCGATACACCTTCTTTAAGAAACGGGGGTTCCCCTCTTCCATTATAGATTAGGCTCTCACTAGGGTCTCCTCTATATCCCGCAGCTCCGTTCTTGCTCCCCCTCTCCCCATTCGTAACAAGGATAGGGTCCCCCTTGTCCTCGCCTTCCACCCCATCAGCCGTCGTACACAACTAATTATCCTCCAATATTTCCGTCACCTCCAACAGGATCCCACTACTGGTTACATACTCCCTGGTCCACTCGTCCTTTCCCACCCAAACCACCCCTTCCCCAGGTACTTTCCCTGCAACCACAGGAGATGCAACACCTGTCCCTTTACCTCCCCCCCCCCTCGACTCCATCCAAGGACCCAAACAGTCTTTCCAGGTGAGGCAGAGGTTCTCTGCATCTCCTCCAACCTCATCTATTGTATTCGCTGTTCCTGATGTCAACTTCTCTACATTGGCGAGACCAAATGTAGGCTCGACGATCGTTTAGCTCAACACCTTCGCTCAGTCCACCTTAACCAACCTGATCTCCCGGTGGCTCAGCACTTCAACTCCCCCTCCCACTCTGACCTTTCTGTCCTGGGCCTCCTCCATTGTCATAGTGAGGCCCAGCGTAAATTGGTGGAACAGCATCTCATATTTAGCTTGGGCAGTTTACACCCCAGCGGTATGAACATTGACTTCTCTAACTTCAGATAGTTCGTCTGTCCCTCTCTTTCCCCTCCCCCTTCCCAGTTCTCCCACTGTCTTCCTGTCTCCTACTACATCCTATCTTTGTCCCGCCCTCTCTCCTGACATCAGTCTGAAGAAGGGTCTCGACCCGAAACATCACCCATTCCTTCTCTCCTGAGATGCTGTCTGACGTGCTGAGTTACTCCAGCATTTTGTGTCTACCTTCAATGCAAAATGATGCATTTTTCAGAGGCTACATACAGTGACGGCTTCATGAATGTTATACATCTTCCTCTCTTGGATTGGCTTTGATGTGTACTAAGAACTTTACTGAGTTAAATATTCATAACACTAATCCAAATAGGATTAGTTTCCCAAGGAACCTTGTATAACCTGTAAATTCATTTGATTAGCAGGAAAAGAAATATGATTGTTTGAGAATGGTCTTTAAACCAGATCAGTCGTTGCTTATCCTGTTCTAGCCTGGCATTAACTGCATCTATTCCTTCAAGTGTTTCTCATGACTCGCCTTGATGTCGGGTGGTTAATTATTTTAAAAATTCAGCGATCTTCTTAGGGAAAGCACTCTCCTTGCTGTTTTGATGGTGTTAGATTCCTTGATAACAAAACCTTTTTATAATTGGTCAATGTGCCTTCAAAGATGCATGTTCCTCTGCACCCAGCTACTTTGAATCAACCTTGATCTGCCCCAATAGTCTTTTAACCCTTTCAGACAGCCACTTGTAAAGTAGCATCTGAAGAAGGGTCTCGACCCGATACGTCACCCATTCCTTCTCTCCAGAGATGCTGCCTGTCCTGCTGAGTTACTCCGTTTTTTATGTCTATCATCACTTGTAAAGTAACATTCTTTGAAGTTTATGTTGTGTTAACGCAAACTAAAAGCATTGTTGGAGGTTTTGTGGGCCCAAGCACGGCCAGTGTGCCACTGAGGTATTGCTGCCAAGTTAGCAAAGTCTCTATTCCTTGATTTTGCTGCAAGAAGGCACTCTTTCATCTGCTGCAAGTGTTTTTAATAAAGAATGTAGCTCTGTCTGAGAATCATTTTGGCTTTCATTTGCCCATTGGAAATCATTCACTAAAATGTGCTGCACAGCCGTATGTAGTTCTAATGGGACATATTCCAGGAAGAGTTGTGTGCGTGGAATGGCTTCTGACTCTTAAGGTGTCTCCATTTGTGCGGCATGTAGTCTCCCTCCCATGGAAGCCTGCATGGCCCATGTAGACCTGTGCGTGTAGTTCTTGATCCCCTTCCACTCTGGGACCCGTTTCTTTCTCGACCTACTCTTCCTGATCTAGTCTCTCAGTTAAGGAGCTGTTGTGCGGGATGCAGCAGTCTATCCCATATTACACAGCTGCTTGCAGTGCACTGCACCATCCGATAGGCCAGGATGAGAGAGTCGACGTGTCGACGTGTCACAGGCAGGTCGACGTGTAGTGTGGAATCTCCCCCTATGATATGATACTATAGAACTTTATTTATCCCAGGAGGGAAATTGATCTGCCAACTGTCATAAAACACAAGCTACATGAAACACAAAATTAAAATGACGAGTGGAAAGGATTGGGGATGTGCAAAGATTTGGGGAGAGAGAAAGAGGGGGAGGGGAGTCAGTCTACACCACGACAGGGGGAGGAGTTGTACAGTTTGATAGCCACAGGGAAGAAGGATCTCCTGTGGCGTTCTGTGCTGCATCTTGGTGGAACCAGTCTGTTGCTGAAGATAGTGCTCGGGTTGACTTGTGTGTCATGGAGCTGTATTGTCCAAGATGCTCCGCAGTTTGAGGAGCATCCTCCCCTCCATGCCCACCTCCCATGAATCCAACTCCGCCCCCAGGACGGAGCCAGCCTTCCCGATGAGTCTTAGGGAAATACACTGGCTTGGTCCACTGTACTCCTGGGGTGCCACAGTGTTCATTATAGAGATACTCTGCAAGAGTTCATGGGAGACACATTGGTTTGGGAAGCCATGCAAGGGGCGGGCAGGCACTATCACCCAAGGTCAAACCCTCACGGCTGTGCTATCCATGAAAGACTGAGAGCACAGAGAATAGAACCTGCCAAATGAAGGAGCCATATGAGCTTCCTGGACCCCTGCCATTGACCTTGAGAACATTCCTTGCATGGTCACAATGAAGTAGGAGCCTTGCAATTCAAGAAGCATTTAGAGTTTTAAAGGAGAGCCCGGGCACTATTTAGGGGGCAATCTATTGCAGGCTAGGTTTGAGGAAGTCCCATGTGTTTGCTCGTCCACAGGCTTGTGACCAAAAGAGGAAGGACGCTCCTTGACAATAAGTGGATCAGCAACTTCCCTAATGCTGCAGCGGCAGTAAACTATCAGATTTGGCACAGTCGGCCACAGCTGCCAACAAAGATCCCTGACATTATGACATTAATCATGAAAGTGACTTGTGGGAAGAGCAGTCTGGGACTTGGGGACAAAGCTAGGGGCCTGCCTGTGAAATGTCGCACATCTCTGTGAATGTGAACTCTCAAAGCATCCGTTCCCTGGGAAGACTGAAATAGGTGTCTGTGAGTGCATGTGAGCATGATTCCTCCACAGTCTTCAATGATTTACTTGCATTGCATCCTCCCTCGGGGTAGAAGGACCTTTCCAGATATCAGCAATGCCTGGCTGAAGCACTCGCTTCAAGGGCCGCCACTGGAGTCACACAGAAGTAGCTTTCTTTGTGTGAAATTCTCAGCCAAAGTCAATTCAAATGGCTATGGTGAATAGAAATATTTTTCAGCCTTTGAAAATATCCTCCAGAGAGCTCTGCGTCAGCTCATAGTAGTTTAAAGTTTCAATGGGAGTGGCCCTCCAAATAGCATTGTTAACAGATTAAACTGCACCATAGAGACCTGCTGGGCAATTGACTGCTGCATGATCATTGTTACTAGGACCAGAGTGATAGAGTTATGCAGCACGGAAACAGACCATTTGGCCCAAATTGTCCATGCTACCCAAGGTGCCCAATCTAAGCTAGTCCATTTGCCTATGTTTGGCCCATATTCTTCTAAAACTTTCCAATCCATGTACCTGTCCAAATGTTTATTAACTGTTAGTACTGAACCTGACTCAACTATTTTGTCTGGCAGCTCTTTTCAGATAACCCCCATTGATGGTGTGAAAAAGTTGCCTCTTAGCTTCCTACCAAATCTTTCCTGTCTCACCCTTTACCTCTGTCCTCTTCTTCTTGATTCCCATATTCTAGGAAAAAGATCTATTCCCCATGTGATTTTATATACCTCTATACGGTCACCACTCTGCCTCTACGTTCCAAGGGATAAAATCCCAGCCTGCCCATCTCTCCCTAAAGGTCAGGCCCTCGAGTCGTGGCAATATCCTTGTAAATTTTCTCTGCACTCTTTCCAACTTAATGTTGTTGTTTGTCCTTCGGGTTCGAAGATGACCATGACTTCACTTTTCGACCGCTGATTGGGATCCCCGTCAGCTGTGGTATGCTGGCCAAGGTTGAAGTCATGACTTGCGCTTGACTTGGATTTAAGTGAGGGGCAGTTGCGCAGATCGTCGGCCTCACTCTCTCGTCCTGGCCTATCGGGTTCCAGCAGCAAGACATAGTCGAGACGGCTGGGGACAGGTCAGGATGCAGTGGATGGTCAGAAGTGTCCTACGTGTCTCACTCTGCCCTGTTTGCGCTCCACGACGCTTTGCTGGGATCGTCTTTTTGCCCGTTGAACCTTCTGGTGGTTTCCTCCGCGCAATCCGCCGAACCCAAGCTTCACGTGCTAGGTAGACAAGCCCTAAAGCCGCTGGAACCAACGACTTGCCGACTGTACTTGTGGCATGCACCATGTGCCATTGTTCCAACTTAATAGCAGCGTTCCTATAGCAGGGTGACCAAAACGGAACTCATTACTGCACATGTGGCCTCACCAACACCTTGTATAACTGTAACATAATGTCCACACTTGTATACCCAGTTACTTGACTGATGAAGGCCAGCGTGCCAAAATTCGTCTTCACCACCCTATCTACATTTGATGTTGCTTTCAGGGAACAATGTATTTGTACTCTAAGATCTCTCTGTGCTATAACACTCCCCAGGGCTCTACCATTCACTGTTTTGGTCCTGTGAATACAACACCTCACACGTAACTGAATTAAGCTTAATTTGTGATTCATTGGACCTCCTGCTCAGCTGATTAAGATCCCGCTGTAATTCTTCATAAAGTTATTCACTGTTTATGATGCCACCTATTTTAGTGTCATCTGCAAGTGTACGAATCATGCCTTGTACATTCTCGTCCAAATTATTGATATAGAAGACAAACAATAATGGTTCCAGCGCCAATCCCTGAGGCACATCATTAGTCACAGGCTTCCTCTGTGATAAACAGTCTTTCACCACCATAATCTGCTACCTACTATGAAGCCCATTCTGTATCCAGTAAGCTCACTCTCCCTGGATCCCATGCAATCTAACCTTTCAAAGCAGATTATCATGCGGAACTTTACCGAAGGCCTTGCTGGTCTATTTAGATCCATCTAAGGCCCTGTGCTCATCAACTTCCTTTGTTATTTCTTTTATAAAGCTGAATGAAATTCGTGAGACGATATTTCCCACACACTAAACTATGTTGACTTTGTTTTATTTAATTTTATACTGGAAATTATGGAAAATAATGTTGCATGAAGAATGATGGCCTGAGGGGTGTGCCGTATACACAATGTATATCCAAAATGGAGATGCCCAATGTCATTGACAGAAAGGTGCAATATGACTTGGAAATAGTCCATTCACATTCTCCTCTGCGTTAAATAAATTGAATCACTGAGCACTGTAAAATGCAGTTATTTTGTGATCGAGCAGCAAGGGAGAAGATGAAATGCCCCATTAGTTATTATTCTCCCCATGAACATCTTCAGTTTTGAGGAAAGAAAACTGCCGATGCTGGTTTAAATCGAACATAGACACAAAATGCTGGAATAACTCAGCGGGTCAGGCAGCATCTCTGGAGAGAAGGAATGGGTGATGTTTCGGGTCGAGACCCTTCTTCAGATTGAAGAAGGGTCTCGACCCGAAACATCACCCATTCCTTCTCTCCAGAGATGCTGCCTGACCCGCTGAGTCTTCAGTGCTGAGGTTTGTATCCAGAATACTTGGTCCAACCTGACTCGAGATGCTTGGCCTTTGCACAATAGTTTTTATCTTATTGGTATGCAAAACACTCCACTCCCAAAATTGCTGTTAAATTGCAATCACAGCTTTAACTTCAGTGCTCTGTAACCAATGGTATTTATAAAACAATGACATGGTATAATCTGCCAGTGCAGAATTATTTGGCTCACAATTGATTTGAAAATTCTGGTTACATTTGTATCATAGTGGTCAGTGGTGTGAGAAGAGTTTTGACGGTGCAGCTACTAGAATTTACTTAGTGTGAAGCTCCCACTGAATAGCTTAGTCGACCACAATCATGTGTTAGGATACATAAGCTTGTATGTCAAAAGCCGACACTCATTAGAATGTACAACAGGCTCGCAATAGCAGTATGGTTCTGTACTTTCATGCTTTCATCAATATTAAGAAACTCTAGCTCAAATGTGGGAAGGAAGAAGACATCATGGGAATTATTCCCCAGTTGAAATACTCTGTGAAATACCGGGCCACCCCAGCCGATTTTGGCTCTTTCCAAAGGTGGAGCAACAAATTGGTCTGTATCTCTATTGACTCTATAATTCTGTGATTATTCATTTAGTGTTGTCTCAGCTAGTGGCTCTGCAGAGTAAATGTATGGATTTCATAAGTGAAATGAAAAAGATTGTTCTTCCACTTCTTAAGCCCTTGGCTCCTCTAGGGAGCATAGGCCACTGACAAATGTCTTCTACCTCACTCGGTTGTTGGCGGTTCTTTCGAGATCTCCCCAGTTGAGCCCACTCCCAGGAATTTCTGCCTGAACACCTCTTCTCCAGCTGTTCCTCGGGCGACCTCTTTTCCTTTTTCCTTGGGGCTTCCATTTCAGGGCTTGCCGGGAGATGTTTGTGGCAGGTTTTCTGAGGGTGTGTCCAATCCAACTCCATTTTCTCTTCCGAATTTGTAAGTCAATGGGATCCTGCCTTGTTCTTTTCCACAGGTCCACATTGCTTACTTTGTCTCTCCTCCAGATGTTTAGTATTCTCCTGAGACAGGTGTTAATGAATGTTTGCTGCCTGTTTGTTGTGTGTTTTGTTGTTTTCCATGTCTCTGATCCATACAGCATTATCTGCTTCACATTTGAATTAAAGATGCGTATTTTTGTGTCGATTGAGATGTATTTTGTACTCCAGATCTTCCTGAGCATGTTAAACACCACCCTAGCCTTATTGATTCTGTATTTTATGTCTGCATTTGCCCCTCCAGTGGTGTCCACAACACTGCCTAGGTATGTGAAGAAGATTGTTAACAAAGTAGAAATTTGCCATTTTCATGACATTTACCATATCATTGAAGTAAATTTCTGTTCAGTAAGTGGTAGCATGTTAACATCGGAACAGGGCCATTTTTCCATTACATTAAACCACAGCCATCATTCTTTCTTAATTCCATATACTTGGCTTGATTTCAGATTGTGTTTTGTATTTGTTTGACAAAAATTAGTTAGTGTTAACATTTCATATTACCTTGCCTTCAGCAACTTTTTTGGTGAAGGTACTCAATTTTGGTCATCTGTTGTGTAAAAAGTAATTTCTATTTTTATCATGAACTTTTAAGTTTTGCCTGCTTCACTATGGACTGAATACAGACAAATGTAGGCATGTAGTTAGCCTAAGGCTTGAATTTGCTTCATATCCAGCCCTTGCTTCATGTCAGTTGCAGCTGGCACGTCTGCGATGATCCCATTCATTTGAGTCACTGACCATCATTGAAAGGGATTGAAATCTGATAAATAAGGAGCAAGGGCAGCATGGTGGCGCAGTTGTAGTTGCAATCTGAAATCAAGACTGGTACATGGAATTAAGACCGAATGAAGACTGCTGCAATACAGCACCAGAGACCTGGGTTCAATCCTGACTATGGGTGCTGTCTGTATGGAGTTTGGACGTTTTCCTCGTGACCAGTGTGGGTTTTCTCCGGGTCCTCCTGCTTACTCCAAAGGTGTACAGGTTTGTAGGCTAATTGGCTTGGTAAAATTGTAAATTGTCCCCAGTGTGTGTAGGATAGTGTTAGTGTACGGGAATCGCTGGACTGCAGACTCTGGGCTGAAGGTGCTTGTTTCTGCACTATCTCAAAACTAAACAAAAACTAGGAGGAACTAGATGAAGAAGGGATGTTAGCAGATGGGACCAGTGAGGAAAGGGAAAGCAACAAAGTAGTAAGGGGTGGGGGAGGGGTTTGTTTGGAAAAACAAGGGGTGAGAGAACTTGAGTGGAATAAGAGAGAAAGGAACCCTGGGTGCTGTGCAAACATTTCTCCCACCATTCCAACCACCTCAATCATCACACTCCTTTCCCCTCTTCTGTATACTCGTCTTCCTTCCCTGAGTCCCATATTGCCTTTTATGTCTCCTCTTCTCCCTCTCCTCTGTTCCCTTCCACCATAGCCCTCTCTATGGCTTTACATTTTACATCTCCTCTTTTTTCCTTATCTGAACATGCCTTTATCTCCATTTGACCTCTAGCCTTTGTCGTTTACCCCACCCATGTGTCAATTACCCACCCTCACCTGTACCCACCTATCAATTGCTAGGGTTTCACCCCCCCCCACCACCCCTTGTGAAGAAGAGTTCTGACCTGAAATATTGTCTGTTCATACCCTCCATAGATGCTGCCTGACCTTCTGAGTTCCTCCAGCAATTTGTTACCTGCTGCTCTTTGTCATTTTCATTCATCATGTTCTGGCCACTCTTTCTACTGTCTTTCTCCCCTCCCCATATTTGGCTCCATTTATCTCCCCACCCCACTCAGAATTTTACACTTATTGACTGCCAGCTCCTGCCTGACCAACTGACTTCCTCCATCAGTAGTTTTTTTGCTCCATATTCAAGGATCTTGTGTCTCAACTTTTCATCTGACTATTTTTAATTCATAGAAATATTTTATATTAATTTGCACACTAATCACATTTTAACCACATTTCACAGATTGGTATTTAAACTGCTTTTCAACACAATTGAAGGCATTTGATAAGATTCCTTGTGGTGGGCTAATTAAGATGCCTGGGATCCATGGAGATTTGGTCAGAAATGGCTTACATAGAAGACAGTGTTTTGCTGGAAGGGTGATATTCTGGCTGAGGATCTGTGACTAGTGTAGTTCCACAGGGATCTTTGTTGGGATTTCCATTATGTGTGATATGTATGATGACCTGGACCTAAATGTACATGGGTTGATCAATAAGTTTGCAGATTACACTAAAATTGGTGGAGTTGTGGACAGTAAGCAAGGTAGTCGAAGTACACACCAGAACATAGATCAGCTAAAGAAATGGGTGTGAAATGGCAGATGGAGTTTAATCTGAGCAAATGTGACTTGTTGGACTTTGGGAGGTCAAACCTAAAGTGAAAATATATAGTTAATGGCAAGGCCTTGACAGCATTGATGTACAGAGGGATCTTGGGAGTCCTAGCCCATAACTCCATGTTGATGGTGTGGTAAAGAAGGTATATGGGATGCTTGCCTTCACTGGTCATTTGAGTATGAGTCAGGAAATCGTGTGATAGGTTTACAGGACTTCGAGGCCATATTTGTGTGCAATTCTGGTTACCCTATTAGAAGAAGTATGAAGGCTTTGGAGAGGCCACAGAGGAGATTTACTAGAATACTGCCTGGATTTGAGGGTATTAGCTTTGACAAACTTGGATCATTTTTTCTAGTGTCTGAGTCTGAGCGTAGACCTGATGGAAGTGCACAGACCAAAGATACGGTAGACTGTCAGAATATTTCCCAGGATGGAAAAATCAAATGGTGGAGGGCGTAGCTTTAAAGTGAGAAGGGCAAAGTTTAAAGGGGCATGTCTTTTTACACAGAGTGGTGGGTGCATGGAACTCGCGCTCAGTGGTGGTGGTGGAGTCAAAAATGACATTGGCACTTATGAGACGTTTAGATAGGCACATGAATATGGAGGGATATGGATCATGTTTGGCACAGACGTTGTGGGACAAAGGGCCTGTTCCTTTGCTGTTGTGCTTTGTGAATCTTTGAAACAATTCCTCAATATCTCTGATCATCAATGAATAGGCCTTTATACTGCCCAAGCTATACTGCATAAGGCCATCGGGGTGATCTACCTGTGTGAGGATCTTGATTCTGGCACTGGTCCTGATTGCTTGTGGTCCTCTCCAGTCTGCGGAAGGGTTGCAGCACTGAGGGGAGTAAGGCTTGAGGCGGCTGCATGGGGGACAACAGGGGTAAAGGTTAGTGTGGCCACGTGCATCCTGTGAGAAGAAAATGAAGGGCAAAGGTTTGTGGCCCAGATCAAGTGTGATCTGGCCTGATAGGTCCTTCCCAATATATAGTGCCTCGAACCAAATTAATTACTCCCATACAGGTCTAACCAGTGCTTTGTGCAATGTCACTTTAAATGTAGTTGTATTTTTCAGATAATTAAATTCTTCGACTAATCATTTGTTAGCTTCTGTCATGAACTGAACTAGAATTTTTATTGATAGAGGAGTTAATAACCTTGAAGATGATTATTTTAAAGCTTGGTAGAGAGAAAGTATTATTGCCACCTAAATCTTGAGAGTGAACAATTCTCTCCAGAGTTGTTCTGCCCCAATATTTTGGCAAAAGAAATCACACGCGTGACAGTATGACAGACTATCAACATTCCAAATCCCAGACAATGTGGGTCCTACACTTCTTCCAGTGGCCTTGTACTTTGTCTGAGCACTCCAGCACTTGCTTTGTGCTGGTCACCACCAATGTAAAGGGACAGCACGGTGGCGCAGCGGTAGAGTTGCTGCCTTACAGAGAATGCAGCGCTGGAGACCCAGGTTCGATCCTGACTACGAGTGCTGTGTATACAGAGTTTGTACGTTCTCCCCGTGACCTGCGTGGGCTTTCTCCGAGATCTTCGGTTTCCTCCCAAACTCCAAAGACATACAGGTTTGTAGGTTAATTGGCTTGGTAAATGCAAAAATTGTCCCTAGTGGGTGTAGGATAGTGTTAAAAATTGTCCCTAGTGGGTGTAGGATACTTCAGGTATTGTCCTTGGTGGACTCTTCAGAAGTGATGACCATAAGATACATTAACCAGCAGGAAAGCTTCCTTCCAGCTTTCCACTCGTATGTTAAATATTGCTCCTGTCATCTATTCTTGGTGCAGAAGATCCCACGATAAAAAGTGGAGATTATCCCCAGTGTTCTGACCAATATTTCTCCCTCGGCTAGCAGTTTATCGGGTTTAGGTTAAGTTGCTATATAAGGAAGCTTGTTGTGAACAATTAAAATAAAAAAACCCCACTGCATTTCATATGTGTTACTATACTTCACTGGTTGTGAAGCAGTTTGGGACTCTGGAAAGGAAATAAAGGCACATAAAAATACAAATCATTCAAAACTAAGGAGACCAGTGTTTATAGGTGAGCTGATGGTTTACAACACCTGGTGCTTTAGTACTTTCTAGGTGTTTCTTTGGTTTCGTGCACCACTGCAAAGTTCACTCAGTCAGTAAAGAGCGATCTACTGCCTTTGCATTTTAGTTGCTCTTTGTCTTGAATCTAACCTGGGCACAGATGTGAATGGTGTCATGGGGCTGTGTTTGAGGACTGAGGATGAATGGGGGCAGCAATGACGATAAAATGGAACTGGAGATGTTGCCACAAAAGAAAGGAAGAGAGTACTGAACAGGAGGCAGGAAGGACAAGGGAGCTTTTTATGCTACATCAGTTTTACTAAGGAGCTATGAACAGAATCATTTCTATTGTGGCTGATTGTATTTTGTCAGCTGCGTCAGCAACAGTATGCACTGAGACCTGTTTGTGGATAACTTTCTCAATGGCTGGTAAAGTCCTTGTCAACAACATTTCTATGCCACCTACTCATTTCCGTTGCCATAAGGGCAGTACAATGGCACAGCAGTAGAGTTGCTGGCTTACGCCACCAGACCACGGGTGCTGTCTGTATGGAGTTGGTACGTTCTCACTGTGACCTCGTGGGTTTTCTGTGGGTGCTCCGGTTTCCTCCCTCACTCCAAAGATGTACAGGTTTGTAGGTTAATTGGTTTTGGTTCAAATTGTAAATTGTCCCTCGTGTGCAGGATGGTGCTAGTGTATGGCGTGATCGCTGGTCAGTATGGACTCAGTGGGCCAAAGGGCCTGTTTCCACGCTGTACCTAAAGTCCCATCAACAACCTCTTTTGGTCCATCACCATATTAGTAAGGTCATTAAGACTCTCAAAATCAAATGAAAACCCCCAATTACCCTTGTTTTTGGCAGACCAACGTTGCACACGAGAGCACTTGGTCCCACAGGCATGACCAGCTTCCCCTCTCAGCAGCTACATTTCTTCATCAGTCAAAGGGAAATGCACTCCAGTACCCAGCAACATCAAGCATATTCTGCAGATTTGGGCCCAGTATATTTTGAAGCAGGTATGATTTTTTTCCTTCATCCTGTGATGGCATTTTGTGTTTGCTTATCTCTCACCAGGCCAACAAGTCACAGCTTGGCTGCTGCTGATGAGATGTTCCAGCTGGAAATGGATCATGATACTGTCACGAGCCTAAGTCCCAAGATTTTATTTTCCTGAGACAATATCATGTCTTGGAATTGGATCCCTAGTACACCAAAAGAGAGGAATACCCATCTATCAGGATGGCAGCATACCCTGCTGGACAATGTCAGTGCAGAAACTAAACTGTCAAGTAAACATCTGAAAAATCAATAAGCCTATGTTTTTCTACTCTTCACTGCCATGTAAAATGCCTGCTCTAAGTTCATAACAAATTGCCCACTAGTGATTATCACGACAACACTGGCAATAAAAATGCCCAATAACATTTATACCTAATTTGTATACTTGTCTCTTTTTCTCAGTGCTCCTGGAAATGGCCTATTCCCATGGCTATACTCTGGGAGATGGAATTCCACTGACACTGGCAGCACACAGCGGAGAGAGAGAGAGAGCCTGGAGCTCTGTGTGGAACAATGACAGCTGGACAGAATAGGTAGGACAAAAGGTGAATGAAGAATAAGGTCCCAGATAGGACGGTGAAATCATTTATGGTAGCACTGGAAGATAAGATTTTTGTTATTTTCCCAGTAGGTTTCCAATCCAGTTCCCTCAATCTCACCCCTCTTGATCACTCAAGGTTTCCAAAATAGCACTGTTCCATCAAATAATCACAGCTGCCAGATCTTTCACTTGTATTAATGCCACAAAAGAAAAGCAAGTTAATTCCTGTCCTCCATCTCCCCTATCTCCATACTCGCTGATTGATGTCCTTTTGCTATTATGGACACACTCAGTTTAAGCAAACATAAAATAAAATAAAACCAAGCGATGTTCATATCAAACACTGAGTTCAATGAATTGATCCAATCATTCAAGTATTTCGAATAAAACAATAAAAAGATATTACGATTAAATAAATTCTGTTAAAATATGATGCATAATTATTTCAAAGCTCCTCGGAACTTTCACCTTGAAACTATTGGGCAAGACAAGGCAAGGATGGATGCGTGTTTTAAAAAATCCCCCGTTGATTCTGGTTTTGAAACATAACCTGCCCGGTAAGCCAATAGAAGTTTCCATGCAATGACGACCTTGTTAATTGCATGCAAATTGAATCATCCAAGTGTGCTTCCTTGAAGTGCCGACTCTTGCTTGATTGGCCGAGCAGATCGCCTCAGGTTGAGCCCACCGCCTGGCATGTTGGTCGTCACATTACAGACTAATGACTGCACTCAGGACATTGCGAACGGGAAATTCTCAGCCAAACCAGGAACCATTTCATCGGGCAGCAGGTTGTATTTCTTGCAATGTATTTTAGTGAAGAAAATATGTATTTTCTGAAATAAATTTTAAAAAGAAACGTTGATAACCCAACATCTGCGGTTGATCAAAAAGTTCTGCTTTCTTTCTGTTCGCAGTATTGCCTCAGTTTTAATACTGGTCTGAGGAAGGGTCTCGACCCTGACCTTCTCTCCAGAGGTGCTGCCTGTCCCGCTGAGTTACCCCAGCCTTGTGCGTCCATCTTCGGTGTAAACCAGCACCTGCCGTTCCTTCCTCCACATGCCTCAGTTTTGATATTGGCATTCTCTCTCTCTCTCTCTCACTCACTCACATATCTCTGTGCGGATTCATTGAACGTGTTGTGTGCAAACACTACTAGTCTGTGAGAACCTGGGGGCGGTGAACTTGGCGCGTGCGCAGACGGCGCTTGCTCCCCCGCCCGTGGGGAGCGACGTCAGCGAAGCCCCGCCCCGCCCCCGCGCGGCTCGAGCTCGGTGGCGCGCGCCGCCGCGAGACGCCAGTGCGAGCAACAGGCGGCCAACGGACGGAGAGGCAGCGGCGCCGCTCAGTTCCAGCCCTCGCCCCGCCCCCCCCCCGCCGCTGGAGCCGAGGGTGAGCGGGCAAGCAGGCGCCCCCGGGGCGAGGGGCAGTGATGGGTCGGGTAGGGGCTGGCCGGCGGTGGTGATGGAGGGGGACAGGCAGCCAGAGGGGATGGTGTGCGCTGGGTCCTGTGACACGGACATTGGCCGGAGGGGAGCGGGACGGGGGGGAGTGGGACAGGTAGGGAGGGGGGGGGCAGGGGGAGAGGGGGGGGGCAGGGGGAGAGGGGGGGGCAGGGGGAGAGGGGGGGGCAGGGGGAGAGGGGGACGGGGACGGGAGGGGAGCGGGACAGGGAGGGAGTGGGGGACGGGGGGATAAGGGAGGGAGTGGGACAGGGAGGGGGATAAGGGAGGGAGGGGGACAGGAGGGGGGGAGTGGGACAGGAGGGGGGGAGTGGGACAGGAGGAGGGAGGGGGACAGGAGGGGGGGAGTGGGACAGGAGGAGGGAGGGGGACAGGAGGGGGGGAGTGGGACAGGAGGAGGGAGTGGGACGGGGGCGGGACGGGGGGGGGGAGTGGGACAGGGAGGGGATGGGAAGGGGGGTGAGTGGGAGAGGGGTGAGTGGGAGAGGGGGGAGTGGGACGGGGGGGGCAATTGGGAGTTGGACGGGAGGTGAGCGAATGGGGATTGGGGCAGGAGGGAATGGGGCAATTGGGAGTGGGACGGAAGGTGAGCGAATGGGGAGTGGGGCAGGAGGGAATGGGGCAGGTCGTGGGGCAGGGGTGGACTGGGGGAGTGGGTTTGGAGGGACTGGGGCAGGAGGCGAGGGACTGGGGGTGATAGGAGATGATGGGATGGTGAGACGAGATGGGGAGAGAGTGACAGAGGGGGGGGGGGCGGGTGTTTGCCTGGGAGGTGCGGAAGCGTGATCGGAGGGAGATGGGGAAAGAGACATGACGGGGGGTGGGATACATGGGGGGGCTTGATGAGACTGGGTGGCATGAAGGTGAGAGTGACTGGAGTGGGGGGCATAGGAATGTGATGGGAGTGGGAGGACATGGAGGGGAGCGTGACAGTGGTGGGCGATGTGGGGAAGGGTAGGATCAGAGTCTTTATGTAATATGGACCTTGTGGAGAGTGTTTAAATGGTAATTGATGACTGACAATAATGTTGGACATTATAGTGGAAACTTTTGGTGTGCACAGAATTTTATGGGAATAAAGGGTTACGAAGAAAAACGTTAATGAAACGTAATTGTGAATGATAACAAAATTTACCTGTGTACTGTGATTGCAGTGTTAAAAACATTACATCACCAATACTAATGAGTTGAAACATCGAACTGACATCTTGGCCTGACATGTTTCTACATGCATGTAGGATTTTTGATCTGTTCCTCATTTTTGTTTGAGATGAGCTATCATAAGTTTTCAAAAGCACTCCTTTGCCTTCAGGCAGCTGCAATCTGTCATACAGATGATTGATGGACTGTCATGTAGAGACTTGACCAAATATCTCCACATTAAACGCAAGTCCATTACGCACATTCTGTAATAATTCATTGTAAAACAAGCAAACAGTGCGGTGAAGTTATTGCTTATGGAGGGAAATTTTTGAAGTGAAGTGAGATATTGGTGGGGAGTGGCAAGATGGTTGGGGGAAACAATATTGGAGATAGAGGAGATTACTAGAAGTTTAAAAAAAATGCTAATGTCTAAATCAAACTTTGAGCCATAAATATATAACAGTAAGAGGGCAAATAAAACTGAAATGGCAGCGTTCTTTAGTTGTAAATTATTTTCTTTTGAGTGGAGTTATGACGATGGGTATATCTTTTTGATTCCTGAGATATTTATTTGCAAGTTAGATGCCAGTTTGGGAGTAGGAACTAAAAATTGAAGACAAGATGATGATGCAACAGGAAAGGAAAGAGTCGAGTCATGAGTGTTTTATTGTCATATACCAATTAAATTCTTACTTGCAGCTGCACAACATATGTAAACATAGTACTAGCTTATTTGGAGGTTGTGTGGGAAGGAACTGCAGATGCTGGTTTAAACCAAAGATAGACACAAAAAGCTGGGGTAACTCAGCGGGACAGGCAGCATCTCTGGAGAGAAGGAATGGGTGATGTTTTGAGTCCCAAAACATCACCCATTCCTTCTCTCCAGAGAAGCTGCCTGTCCCGCTGAGTTACTCCAGCTTTTTGTGTCTACTATTATTTGGAGGTTGTAGTGTTTAATAGCTGGTTGTAGGGGAGAAGCTAAGAAGCTAAACCTGGATATTACAGTTTTCAGGCTCCTATACCTTCTTCCCGATGGCAGGATTGACATGAGGATGTGGTCAGGGTGGTGTGGGTCTCTGATAACGCTGGCTGTGTTTTGGTCCAGGAAAGTGACAACTGTTTGATATGGGTGGTGCGCCTAATGGAGCAGGAGACTCCAGGGTTGTGTTTGTGGCATTGTCTTGCTTTTTTTCACATTTGTTCATCCTTTTTGTTGTTACTTTGTGAGAATCCATTATTATGCTTACATAGAAAATCGGTGCAGGAGGAGGCCATTCAGCCCTTCGAGCCAGTGCCGCCATTCATTGTGATCATGGCTGATCGTCCACAATCAATAACCCGTGCCTGCCTTCTCCCCATATCCCTTGATTCCACTAGCCCCTAGTGCTCTATCTAACTCTTAAATCCATCCAGTGATTTGGCCTCCGCTGCCCTCTGTGGCAGAGAATTCCACAAATTCACAACTCTCTGGGTGAAAAAGTTTCTTCTCACCTCAGTTTTAAATGGCCTCCCCTTTATTCTAAGACTGTGGCCTCTGGTTCTGGACTCGCCCAACATTGGGAACATTTTTCCTGCATCTAGCTTGTCCAGTCCTTTTATAATTTTATATGTTTCTATAAGATCCCCTCTCATCCTTCTAAACTTCAGTGAATGCAAGCCTAGTCTTTTCAATCTTTCCTCATATGACAGTCCCGCCATCCCAGGGATCAATCTCGTTAACCTACGCTGCACTGCCTCAATTACAAGGATGTCCTTCCTCAAATTAGGAGACCAAAACTGTACACAATACTCCAGAAGTGGTCTTACCAGGACCCTATACAACTGCAGAAGAACCTTACATTATCTACCTCGTTACAAGTGACAATAATAACCCTAAATCATTAAGGAGATAATTGTTATATGCAATTTTACTTTGTTTGCTTTGACTTCAACTTGTTCCTACTCCAAGGCTGTTATCTGATATCTCAAGAATTAAAAAAGATATATAAAATAACAAATAAGCCCACTTGTTGGATGCCTAATTGTCAAAGCTCCAAAAAAAGTTGCATACTAAAGGACGCCTTCCATTTTAATTTGGAATTAATTTTGAGTTTCTCAAATTGAGTAGAAATTGGGGTTGCTCATAAATGAAAACAATTAAACCTTTTTCAAATGCTAAAGAGTAAAATTACTTTGTCAAGATTTAATATCACAGTTAATAAAAGCCACAATTGATAAGCAAATAACTTACAATTCCTGCATATATCCCGAATGTATAATCATATTTTCATCTGATCAGAAAAATCTGTAAATTGAATTGATACTCTTCACAATTGTTCATTAATCTTTAATGATGATATCTTTAATACAGGTAATGCTGCTATGATGTTTGTTTCCATAGTGCTAATTGAATATAACCAGAGAATATAATGTGGGTTTAATTGGTATAACTCATTTGTGAGAAAGAACTAGTGAACCATTTAAAATTGACTTTGGTAATTGGCAAGCAGAGAAAAACCTGTCTTGGATTTAAACATTGTAGGGGGGAAAACTGTTTCCATTTATCCTCCATGCAGTAATCAGCCACCATTGTTTTTTAAAAACATAGCTGCTCCTTGCACTGTGGTAGGCCAATTAAATTGACAAGTGATTGTTTCTGTTATCACGTGTAATGATAATGTGATATTCACGTTAATATTTTTAGATTGCAATACCAAAAAATAAACTTATAGTTATTAAAAAGACCTATAGTTTTGAAAATCCTGAGGGAGAAAAAGTAACTTTGTTATTGTGACTCTGAAACTCTCCAGCCCCTAACTCCCTTTTTTCCCATTGACCCATTTTTTATAACACAACTTTCTAAAACACAAGGTTTTCCGAGGGACACAACTCGTGTGTTAGCGGAACTAACTGTACTTTTGGGCAGACATTTAAAATTTAAAGAAACATCACTGGAGTTTAGCCGTGGAGTTTATACCTCCAATATTAAAGCCTATTTAAAATTTCCATTTCGAAAGAGTTTTTATATTTGCAATTCATTTTCCTGAACACTTCCCTCTAATGAACTTTAGAATCTCTTATCTCGATCTATTAGACATTATTAAAACCTATTTCCTGCCTTGTACTTTTATTAGAAAAGAATGAAACATTTTTGTAAAGAAATACTACTTTTGTTTCAAAGGCACAAACCATGAATTACGTTGGACAATTGGCCGGGCAGGTATTTGTCACGGTGAAAGAACTTTACAAGGGATTAAATCCTGCTACTTTATCTGGCTGCATTGATATCATCGTTGTCCAACAGCCAGATGGCAGTCTCCAGTGCTCCCCGTTCCATGTTCGCTTTGGGAAACTAGGAGTTCTTCGATCCAGAGAAAAAGTGGTAAGTCAGCAACAATCTTTTAGTTTATTGCGGGATATTCTTTTACACACAAGAATGACTAGTTAGAGACACATTGTAAAATTGGAACAATTGAATATGTTAAATGTTAAGAACTTGTCATGAGCCCTGCTTGAGTCTTTTGTTGGATAGCTAGTCCACAACAGAATATTTGGATATTAAATAATTGAATTATTTAATAAAGATAGAATCTTTAAGAAAGATAGAATTTATATTTGGAAGATCAGCCATGATCTCGTCCAGAAATAATGGATTTTGCATCTGTGGCATAGCTGTTGATTTTTTGAGAAACATGCAAAATATTGTATTTTCATTAGTAATGTAAAAAAACAATTTTTTATTAATGTATAAAATGACATTGACGCAAAATATGGTCCAATGCTGTAGGCAGTCAGGTAACCTAAATAGTGAATGTGATTAGGAGTGTTATGTAGGGTAAAACCTACAGTTCAATCTTCATAGATGCGTGTATACAGAGATGATTCATGTAATGTAACACGGCCAACCAACAAAATCAACTTTTAAGCCTTATGGAAATGTAATCACTCTTGGTCTGATTTTCGTATAATTTTTCATTGAAATGTGTTTTTAACATTTTTAGGTGGATATAGAAATCAATGGAGAATCTGTACAGCTGCAGATGAAGCTTGGTGACAATGGGGAGGCCTTTTTTGTTCAAGAGACAATAAATAATAAGGTAATATATCAGGTTTTATTTCTGAACTGCTTTCCATGTATTTCCAGAGAAAGACTGGGGCAAGGCTCCTGAAATGTTATTTAAAAAATGTTTGAATGAATGAATAGTCTTTATTGTCATCCAAAAACATGTTTTTGGACAAAATTACGTTACCCACAGACAACAATGAGAGGCAATAAAAAAGAAAGCAATAAAACACACAATCACAAAAACTAACATAAAACAAAAAACATCCATCACAGTGACCTCCTCACTGTGATGGCAGGCCAGAATGTCTTCTCTCTTCTCTGCCGTCTTCTCCCGCGGTCGGGCAGTCAAAATTGCCACGTTGGGGCTCCCGACATTGAAGCCCCCGCCGGGCGGTGGAAAATCCCGCGGCCTATTCCAGGCTGCACCGGACGGTGAAAGGTCCGCAGGGGGCCGACCCAAGTCTCGCGATTTGGGGGGGATGAAGACGCTGCCACTGCCGGAGCTCCCGAAGTCAACAGGGCAAAAATGCCTAAAATACTTTTTCAGGCCACCTGCTTCCCCACAACCCAACAATTTGCCCTTCTTTCTACTTCATTGAGACTTATTTTTCTTTGCTGCATATTGTACATAAAAAATAACTGGGGAAAAAAACAAGGTATGTGGTGGATGTGAAAAATCTGCAGAGGGAAATGAATAATTTAATTACAGGAGTAAACATTTTACAGTTGGAGTTTCATGTGGAAAATAAGAACTAATTCCACTTTGGTAGAAAGAAGAGAAAACCATTGCATTGTTTAAAGTGGAGCTTTTGAATGCTACAGGAGGAGGATCAGGGTGCCCTTGAATATGGTAAACAATGTTACCATATTCAGGAAGGCAAATTGAACATTTTCAAAATGATTGAGTGCAAAAATCTTGCAGAGCTGTGCAGTATGATGTTGAAGTTATATAAGAAAATAACGGCAGATGCTGGTACAAATCGATTTATTCACAAAATGCTGGAGTAACTCAGCAGGTCGGGCAGCATCTCGGGAGAGAAGGAATGGGTGACGTTTCGGGTCGTTTTGTTTCAGTCTGAAGAAGGGTCTCGACCCGAAACGTCACCCATTCCTTCTCTCCCGAGATGCTGCCCGACCTGCTGAGTTACTCCAGCATTTTGTGAATAAAATGATGTTGAAGTTATCCTGGAGTACAGTCTGGATATATTGTATCTTTGAAAGGAATCTTCTCAGATTCTGTGTTACAGATGAGCTCATTAGGGGACCTATGAGTGTGATGGAGGAGATTTTTGGTGGCATGGGTGGAAAAGTTGGTTGTGAAGTGGCGCACTCCATGTATCATTGACACTGGGTTCTGGAAACATGGACTCGCTCAGAGTGCTATCCTGAATATTCCTTCTTCGCACTAATTGATCATGACCCAGGGATTACAAGGAATCAGTGGAGATGTTACATCTTGTAAGGAGGCTTTGAAAACATCCTGCCCATCTGATAATCTCTTGATGATGCTCAGAATAGTCTCCTCTGGTTTCTCGCAGTTGCGCTCAAGCATCCCCTCTCCCTGATGGCACCTTTGGTTCTCAAAGGATAAAGGATCTTGACCCAAAACATAATTTGTCCATTCCCTCCACAGATGTTATTTATCCCGCTGACTTCCTCCATCACTTTTTTGCTCAAGAATGCCCTCTTGTGTCTCCGATGCTGACATGTATTTGCTTATTATTCTAGTGGATTTGGAGTACTTTACATTGAGGGCATTGGTAGTATCTCTCCAGTACCATAAGGCCTCTGCTGGTGATCGAAGGTGGGCAGGGATCACTGCTGCCCTGTAGACTGTATTTGTCCTGAAGTTGAAGTTTTAATCTTCAAAGAACAATTTCCTTAGTTGACCAAAGACCATGTTGGCGTATCGAAGACAATAATGAGTTTCATCGTCAATGTCAATATCTCTCCAGATATAAGGGATTTGCATCGGAGGCAGTTCAGAAATGTTTAACATCTGGTTTCCTGAAATGAAGAGGTGCCCTTAGGAGGAAAGGTTGAGCAAGTTGGGCCTATAGTCACTGATGTTTAGAAGAATCTTGTTGAATTATACAAGTTTCTGAAGGGATGATTCTGAGAAGGTGTTTTTAGCTAGTCACAGACCGAAATACAACCATCTACCACCACCCTCTACTTCCTACCATTAACCCAGTTCTGTATCCAATTAAATAGCTCACCCAAGATACCATGGATGTCTATGGCCTTGCCCTCGTCAACCTCCTTGATCTTCAAAAAACAGAATCAAATGTGTGAGATTTGATTGCCCATACTGACTATCCCGAATAAATCCCTGTCTTTATGCATCAGAATACTCTTCAGTAACTTGACCACCACAGTTATTAGGCTTAGTGTTTGATAATTCTCAGGATTTTCTTTACAGCACTTCTAAATTAAAGGCACAACATTCCTTTGGCACTTCATCTGTGGCTAATGATGATTCCTATCTTTCAGCAAGGACTCCAGCAATTTCTCTAACTTACCATGGGGGTCTGTCAATTTACCTGCTCAGGTCCTGGAGATTTTTACCTTCATGTTTTAGGACATCCATTACCACCTCCACTGTAATATGGACTATCCTCAGGATATTGCCATTATCATTCCCAAGTTCTCTTGGTTTGGTGATGCACGAGAATTTTATTTTATTGGGCAGCCTCGATAATTTAAGGTGTGTTGTTCCCCATCTGTTGTTCATCTAAGATTCTCATTGTCATCCAAAAGCCTACAGAGCACCCTATAAACCCCAGGGCCTTTGTTGAGGTGCTTCTATTATTGTCTACCTGCAACTTCCAGTGTTCCAGAGAAAACAATCCAAGTCTGTCCACCTCTCTCCCAAGCTAATATCTCGAATCCAAGCATCATTCTGTTAAACCACCTGTGCACCCTTTTCAAAGTCCCCACATCTTTCCTGTAATGGGGCTACCAAAACTGCATGCAGTGCTCTAAATGTGGCCTAACGTAGGTCCTATAAATCTGTACCATGACTTCCTGATTTTTTTTTCTAATCAATGCCCTGACCAATGAAGACAAGCACACCGTATGCCTTATGAGCTTGGACACACAAGATCCTTGTGTACGTCGATGCTGTTAAGGATCTTGTCATAAATTGTATATTTTGCCCTTGCATTTGACCTCCCAAAGTACACCTCACATTTGCTCAGATTAAATGTATCTGCCCATTTCTTGTAGCTGATTTATATCCTGCTGTACACTTTGACAGCCATCGTCACACTCCACAACCCCAGCAATCTTGACGTTATCTGCAAACCTACTGATCAACGCATCTAATATTTACTGTAATAAAAAGAAATGTGAGGTGTTGCATTTTGGGAAGTCTAACATGGGCAGGACCTATAGAGTGAATGGTAGGGCTCTGGGGAGTGTTGTAGAGCAGAGAATCTTGGAGTGCAGGTGCACGGTTCGTTGAAGGTCGAGTCGCAGGTAGATAAGGTGGTCAAAAAGGCTTTTGGCACATTGGCTTTCATCAGTCTGAGTACTGAGTATAGAACTTGGGCTGTTATGTTGCAGTTGTATGAGACGTTGGTGAGACAGCATGTAGATTATTGTGTTCAGTTCTGGGCATCATGTTGTAGGAAAAATGTTTTCACGCTGGAAAGGGTACTGTGAAGATTTACAAGGATGTTGCTACGATTAGAGGGTCTGACTTATAGGGAGAGGTTGGGTAGGCTGGGACTCAATTCCTTGGAGCGCAGGAGGATGAGGGGTGATCTTATAGAGGTGTATAAAATCATGAGAGGAATAGATCGGATAGATGCACAAAGTCTTTTGCCCAGATTAGATGAATCGAGGACCATAGGTTTAAGGTGAAGGGGAAAAGATTTAATAGGAATCTGAGGGGTAACCTTTTCACACAAAGGTTGGTGGGTGTATGGAACAAACTGCCAGAGGAGGTAGGCGAGGCAGGGACTATCCCAATGTTTAAGAAACAGTTAGACAGGTACATGGATAGGGCAGGTTTGGAGGGGTATGGACCAAGCGCAGGCAGATGGGACAAGTGCAGCTGGGACATGTTGGCCGGTGTGGGCAAGTAGGGCCAAAGCGCCTGTTTCCATGCTGTTTCGCTCTCTGACTATCTACATTTACATCCAAAGCATTTATATCACAAACAATAGAGGTCCCAGTACCGATCCCTGTGGAACTCCAGTGGTTGCAGTCCTTCGCCTGAATATTATCTTTCCACCATAAACCACTGTCGTCTATCAGTAAACCTGTTCCAAATTCATACGACCAAGTAAGTCACTGTTAATCCCGTGCATTTTAATCTTCTGGATCAGCTTACTATGTGGGACTTTATCACTTGTACTTGCAAAATAACACTGATGAAAATCTGAAATAAAAACAAAATGCAAAAGACTTGACAAGTCAGGCAATATGTGTGGAGAGAAACCAAGTAACTTCTGTTTCGGATGAAAATATTTTGATGAAAATATTCTGATGAAAGTTCATTGACTGGAAATGCTTAGTTCTTGATTTTGCCTGCACTACTGATAATTGAATTGTGTTGTTGCTTTCAGAGATTTATTTACATGCACCCCCTGGTGTCTACAGCAACACACTTTAAAACCATTATTTGTGCATTTTTTTATTACATTTTATTGTAATTCCTGTAAGCGAGCAATTTGCCAAGGAAGGTGAAGTACATTTATTTGTGATGCTATAGGTCCTTTATCCTCCTCCCCAATCAACGATTGACAAAATGATTGGGGGTGAGCACACATCTCTGCAGGGCACCAGTTATGGAGTATTATCATGGAGGATGTTTTGTTCTATCCTCACTAATTGTAGATTATGGATCAGGATGTTGAGGGTCCAATGCTGACTCCCAGGTCCAGGAGTTTGGAGATGAGTTTGGTTGGGATTATTGTGTTGAAGGTGGAGCTGTAGTCAATAAATAGCAATCTATCGGGGATGTCTTGTTACTCTGGATATTCCAGAGGTGAGTATAGGGCCAGGAAGATGGCATCTGCCATGGATCTGTTATGACAGTAGGCGAACTGCAGTGGATCAAAACTGTATGGGAGGCTGGAGTAATAGTGCACATCTCATGAAGCACTTCATAATGGTAGTGCCACTGAATGGTAGTCAGTAAGGCGCGGTATCTCGCTTTTCCTTGGGACCAGGCTGCTAGTGATGTAGGAATCTCAGAATAGAGCACGTAGTGGTTAAAGATTTCCTTGCATACTTCTGCCGGCTGGTCTACGAAGGTCCTATAGATGTGGTTGGGGACGTCTGGGCCAGTTGCTTTCTGTGGGTTCACTCTCAAGAAGGCCGATCTGGCCTTTGGGACTGCGACCGTGGGTGCAGGCACACCCAAAGCTGATGGTGTAGATGACATAATTCCACCAACCTACTGTTCAAAGTGAAGCATGCATTAATTCCGTTGATAAAACAACGTTGGCACAAAGACGGTAACTATTTTCAGGATATATTATGGATCAATCATATTTTTGATATGATAAGATTCTCATTCCTTGAATGGTTAGAAAGAAGGAATAGTTTAGAATGAATGTGACTGAACAGCATCACCTAACACTGGTATCTGTAGTGTAAGAAAATAACTGCAGATGCTGGTACAAATCGAAGGTATTTATTCACAAAATGCTGGAGTAACTCAGCAGGTCAGGCAGCATCTCAGGAGAGAAGGAATGGGTGACGTTTCGGGTCGAGAGTCTGAAGAAGGGTCTCGACCCGAAACGTCACCCATTCCTTCTCTCCTGAGATGCTGCCTGACCTGCTGAGTTACTCCAGCATTTTGTGAATAAATCTCTGGTATCTGTATGTAGTTTCACAATGTTATTTTTTATTACTGTTATAATGCTTTGAAAGATTATTGTCAGTGCTGAAAATCACAAAAAACAATTGGTTCAGAGTTTCAGCTATTCAGTATCACACATAAATTACTTTGATATCATAGTTGGAAATTATAAAGTTGGAGTCTTCGTTCCATATGATTGGGAGCTTTGCTATTCGGGAAAAAACCCAGCCTATGTATAAGGTTTGGAATTTTATACCGTTGCAGATTTATTTAGCTTGATGTGTGCCCAAATTTTGTAATGAGACCTGGGCGTAGCCTAAATATTTCCTATTACTCATCTGTCTATCCTCCTCCTTCCAGTCACTTTAACCTTGGAGATCTCCTATATTCACCACATTGGTCCATAAAGAAGCATTTCTTGAAGTAAGGGGTTTGATCAGTCTTTCAGTATCCCTTACCTGTTATCTTCACAATTAGTTTTACTAGTTCTTTCCTGAAGGAGGTTACAAATGTCAAGATGAGGGACTGAAAGATTCTGAACTTCCGTCTTTGGAGCTTTAATTTTAATCCAATCTTGACTGATGGGTGGAACTGTTCCTTTGTTCTGACTCTAAACATATGGGTCCATGAAAAATTTATGTGGAGCAAAGTTGGAAATCAGATGATGTAGGGCTGGTTATTTATCAATTTGAAATATATTGGTTTAATATTCAGAACGGTGAAAATAATTGATCTTGGTGTTTTAATTCTGATTAAACCATCACCTAAGCAACAGCATCATAATAGTGTGCTCCAATTCCAATATAACCAAATAGGATGTGCCGATAACTAAGATCATTTAAAAGGAATTCGGACAGATATCTTCACTGACTGAACCATCATGGTTTAATGTCTGCATTTGAACCTGAGGTGATTGGTTTTCCTTCTTTGCTGTGTCTCAGTCCAGATCTGCGTTTAAATTACATTGCTGTAGATTTTGCAATTGGGATTAGACCTTGAAGAAAGCTCTCCTTAAAAATGTAGCTGCCATTGAGGCATATAATTAGCTTTTCTGCTGTCAGGAGTTAGTTTGAGGGATTCTTGGAGTTCACCAGTTGATAATGTCATGAACAAATTAGGAAGGATGGAAGAAAATTTTAATTAATGTTTTAAACTCAAAGAGAGTTAAATAATTTAAGCAAACTTACATGGTTAGGGTAGAAGCTGAAATATAACTTTATAAAAGGATAAAAATGCAATTAAAATTTTCAACAATTCAATTAATTTCCTTGGTTACAATGCAGTGCAGACCTGTGGAGGAGGGTTGCATCACTAACAGCAACCTTGGCTTTCCACTTTTTATGCATGTGTGGAAATCTTGCGGCATCTGCACTTCCTTCCCACGCATTGATAGCTTCACCACTGACTATTGCAATGTACAGGCCATTTTATTGTTGTTGCCTTTCAGGTCAACATTGAGGCAATAGTTATCCTTAATTACTATATTGGGTAGGCAACATTGTATGTCTGAAACAGCACTGTACTCTGAGCCCAGCGTAAGAGGAAGTTACTAAGCGGACGGAAAAAATAAAAATCACCAGATGAAATAGTCTCTGCTGCCTGTATTCATCTTCATGCACTCAGTTCCATTTGCATCATTGGAACCAAGTCTGTGAAACTGAGCATAGCCATGGAATGCAGCACCTGCATCTGTTCTAGCACGAGCACCAACATCCAATGTCATCCCTGGGACTTTCTGCTTCACTTTATTTGCCTGATTACTTCCTAAGCGGCAGCCACTCTTTGACCCCATACTGCCTGTTTAACTCACTTACCGTTACAATGTCTTTAGTCCATAATTCATCCTTTGTGCATGGTTTCAACATTGAGGAGGAAACATATACAATAGCGCAATGGTTGTATTGCTTAGAAATCCGTGTTATAGAAAATTGCGTTCTAAATTAATTGTGTCAATGGGGAAAAGGGAGTTAGTTGGTGGCCAGTGAGTTACAGGCTCTCAATGACAAACTTTCCCTGCAGGATTTTCAAAATGAATGGTCTTTTCCATAACTACAGGTACTTCTGAATGTTTGCATTCATTGAATAGGATATAACAATGATTATATTAGGGAACACTATTTGTATTGCAAGGGCTGTGTTGTTTATAATACAATTTTGATCAGGAGCTAGAGAACTACTTAAAAGTTACTTTGGAAATTGACAAGCAGAAAAAAAGCTGCAAATAAAGTCAGGATTTTTAAAATATTTCTTAAGAACTTAGTATCAGTTTCACAGTCATTGAAATTGACAAGCAAATGCATCCATTGACATTTGTGCAATGATACTCTATTAAACAACGTAATGTATTGTCCTTTTAGTATTTTTAGCTTGCAATACCAAAAATAAAATTATTGTAATTTTACTTTTGAAAATGCTGCAGGGAAAAAAAAAATTGTTATTGCAAGTCTGAAATTTTCCAGCCCGTAACCCCTTTCCCTTTGACACAATTGCTTTTTTAACACTATTTTCTATAAACATAGAAACGTGGAAAAATAGGTGCAGGAATAGGCCATTTGGCCTTCATATTGGCCATTCAATATGATCATGGCTGATCATCCAAAATCAGTACCCCGTTCCTGCTTTTTCCCCATATCCCTTGATTCCTTTAGCCCAAGGAGCTAAATCTAATTCTAACTGGCTCTTGAAATATGAAGTTTCTTATAAACTCAGCTGTGGCAGAACTACCTGTGCAAGTTTATTTTTGTTACCCTGGCTAAAACTATTAAATGCTGTTTGACACATTGTTTAATAGCGTATTCCAGGGTCAATAGAAGCGACCACTTGTCAATTTCAGTGGCTCTCCATGGTAAAAGTAGCAGCTTTGTTCTCCTGAGACAATGATCTCTGATTATTAACTCGGAGGCTACATGGAAATGTCTTTTACCCTAGACAGTTTTTTCTCTCTGCTTGCCAATTTGCAAGGTAACTTTCAAGGGATCCTCTAGTTCCTGATCGAAATTGTATTGTAAGAATTAGGATATAGCACTATAGCAGAACTACCTTGTTTTACAAGAATGTTGTTTAAACTAATTTTGCCTGCATGATATTTTGCCTTGGTTATGAGAACAATGCAAAAATGTAGATATTCGTACAATGTTGGGCTACTCAGCTTTGAATCACCATAGCTGTTGTTTGCTATTGTCCATAAAGAATACCCATAATATACTTAAAGAATGATAATTATAGACAATAGGTGCATGAGTAGGCCATTCGGCCCTTCGAGCCAGCACCGCCATTCAATGTGATCATGGCTGATCATTCTCAATCAGTACCCCGTTCCTGCTTTCTCCCCATACTCCCTGACTCCGCTATCCTTAAGAGCTCTATCTAGCTCTCTCTTGAATTTATTCAGAGAATTGGCCTCCACTGCCCTCTGAGGCAGAGAATTCCACAGATTCACAACTCTGACTGAAAAAGTTTTTCCTCATCTCTGTTCTAAATGGCCTACCCCTTATTCTTAAACTGTGGCCCCTGGTTCTGGACTCCCCCAACATTGGGAACATGTTTCCGGCCTCTAATGTGTCCAACCCCTTAATAATCTTATACGTTTCGATAAGATCCCCTCTCATCCTTCTAAATTCCAGTGTATACAAGCCTAGTCGCTCCAGTCTTTCAACATATGACAGTCTGTTAAGGGTAGCGGAGTGAGGGGGTATGGGGAGAAGGCAGGAACGGGGTACTGATTGAGAGTGATCAGCCATGATCGCATTGAATGGCGGTGCTGGCTCGAAGGGCTGAATGGCCTACTCCTGCATCTATTGTCAGTCCCGCCATTCCGGGAATTAACCTAGTAAACCTATGCTGCACGCCCTCAATAGCAAGAATATCCTTCCTCAAAATCTTGTAAATCTTGTAAATCTTGTCTGACCAGGTTAGCGGTTACAGCAATGGAATTTAAGTCACGTCAGGTGTCATGGTTATAGTTTCAGTTCTACTTTTGTGATATGTAGAAATCAGGTGATGATAACTGAGTTAATTTCATTTTCCCAGAAGTTATGATCTGGGAAAGTAAATTGGAAGATTCTTGTAATAGGAATTTGACATTATATTTTGACTTACTTAAATGACTTTGATGTGCAATCAATGTTTTCTTTCCATCAGGGCTAGTACTATCCAAAGTGAACATAAATGTTATATTTAAGGCTTTTCATATGTGTTTTAATATATATACATTTATTTCTGTGGACATTGCTGCACATCTAACAATGGTGGCTGTGTGATATATTGTAGAGTGCAAAAAGTCATGACAGCTTTTTGTGCTTTGGATGTGTTGAAGGGGTACCAATTAGTCTCACTTCCTGTCTCCTCTCATGGTTCAGCAAATTCATCTTTTTCAAGTTGACACCTTTTAGTACCATTTTGAAAATAAAATTTGTAGCACTCTTTCTGTAAGTGAATTCAAATTCAAAGCATCTTGCTGTCGTATTTTCTAGAGCATTCATGCTTCTCCAAACCCTTTCTGTGCCATCTCCCGCAACCTCTTCCAAAATTGGTTTTGTTTGGCTTAATGCCAGTATAACAGCTGGAGCTAACTGTTTCATGTTACCATAATATTGTGACTGCAATGTTAAATTCTGTTCATCAGCTGTTTTGTTTTCATTCTTGCCTTGCTCATGTTTTGCTTATGTAGGAGGACATTTCCCCCACTTGGTTCCCTATAAAAGAGAATAGGATATATGTCGTATAAGAAAATAACTGCAGATGCTGGTACAAATCGAAGGTATTTATTCACAAAATGGTGGAGTATCTCAGCAGGTCAGACAGCATCTCGGGAGAGAAGGAATGGGTGATGTTTCGGGTCGAGACCCTTCTTCAGACTGATGGTCTCGACCCGAAACGTCACCCATTCTTTCTCTCCCGAGATGCTGCCTGACCTGCTGAGTTACTCCACCATTTTGTGAATAGGATATATGTCCATCTACTCCCCCCCGATTCCCCTGTCACCAGGGGTAATGCACAACAAGGTAGCATATCTTTTGCACATGAAAGTAAATAGGAGCACTCGGGGAAAACATGCAGACTTCACCTGCAGCCGAGGTCACCTGAGTGGCTGGAGCTCTGTGGTAGCCACATTCCCTGGTATAGCGCTGTGCCCTTGCTCTCCCTCCCGTCCCCTCACCTGTCTGTGCTTTCCCCTTTCAAGGTTAACATAAGCTGTTGAGATGGTGGGTGAGTGGGTGTCCAGTAGTGTTTGGAGGAGAGGATATCCAACATTTGAAGCAGTGAGATGGTCTTTTGAAACTGTTGCAAAACCTATTTAAAAATACTGCAGAATGACAAACAGTTGTACAGCTGAGACTTGTGTTGCACTTCTTGTTTGTCTAGCATAAGGACATCAGTATGACTCCTACAGTGAGTCTGTGCCTTGGACGTGGCCGAGAAGTTGTATACCACAAACCATTAAAATCCAACAGGAACTAATGAAGGGCACCCAAGTATTGTTGCTTACCCATTTAGTATGAGATATAAACCAGTAACTGTTCAGTTAAATTGTTTGCCTTGTACCTAAAATGCATAGCACAATGTTGTATTTGACCCGCTTGATTCACTGAGTTCCTCCAGCAGTTGTTTTTTGCACTTATTTGCCCTATTTCTTTTATAAAAAGTACTTGTGACTTTAAGCAGCTTCATGAGATCTATAGTCAGTGATACACAAGGGTAAGAGGACATAAAATTCAGCTGCAATTGAAATAATCATTTATTGTCTTGTAGGTAAATGTTCCTTCACACCTTGCCACTTCACCGATAATAACTTCTGAAGGTGCTGCATTGATGGAGGCCACAGTTGGAAGAAGCTTTCTTGATAAGCAGAGAAACCTGGAATCTACTGGAACCTTGCAAGCTTCAGCATCTGTTCACATTACACCATCCTCTTTAGAAAACCAATCAAACAGCAGCTCTGCGAAGAAAAGAAGAAAAAGGAGACGCAAATCGAGGCTTGATAGCACAAGGAGAGATGCTATTGGTGATACTTCAGAGAATGAAGACATGTTTCTTATTGAAATCAGCTCTGAAGAAGAGACGGAATTAACTGAGACTCCAACAAGGTATTTAACAAAACAATTCTCGTCAGTGCAGAAATGTAAGAAACAATTTAAAAAAAAATTATAGGATTTTTATACTTCTGTTCCACTCACCTGTAGCTTTGGATGTGAAGACATTGTATCCACTTGTTTATTGTTTTCTCTTGAATAGATGTATTATGGTGAATTTAGTCTTTGGATCAATTTTGACAATTTTTGGTTGGGACCCATATGAGTTTTTTGTTCCTCTCTGCACTTGGATTGTTTTCTCTGGAATGCTGGAGTTTGCAGGGAGATTTGATAGAAGTATATACAATTATGAAGGGCATGGATAGGGTAGACAGTCAGAACCTATTTCACAGAATGGAAATGTCGATATACTACAGGGCATATTTTTAACTTGAAAGGGGCAAAGTTTAAAGGAGATGTGCGGGACAATTTTATTTTTACCTAGAGGGTGGCGAGTGCCAGGAATGTGCTGCCGGGGGTGGTGATGGAGGCAGATACTACAGTGGCATTTAAGAGACTTTTGGATAGGTACATGGATATAGAGGGATATAGATTATGTGCAGACGGGCAAGGGTTATTCTTGGCATCATTTTCAGCATGGAAATTGCGGGCCCAAGGCCTGTTCCTGTGCTGTACTTTTCTTTGTTCTATATTTTGCTTTCATATAGAAGCTGAAGATGGTGAATTTTTGGGACTATAAGTCTCTCTAGTTTGATATACACACTGAGGTTGTAGTCAGTCTCCCGACTGAACATACCAGTTAAATGGGGCATACTACAAGAACCTATCAGAGCATCAGAATTTCAAAACTTTTGAAAATTGACTTTTTGTTTGTCATAATGTATACAGCCCTTCTCAAGTAAATCAAATCTCCTTCCTCTGCATTACACACCCTTCTGATCTCCTGTTGCAGGGTCTTGAGCTGAAATGTCAGCAATTCCTTTCCCCCCACATTCTTAGTCACGTGTGTTTTTTAAAAATCCGGTAGAACCTGCCAGTGTGTATGAATTTCTTGTTCATATCTATCTGCTAACTAAAGTGTCTGTAAAATAATGATGGGGCTTGATGGTAGCTAACATGGTGTACAATTATTTTTTAAACTTAATGTAAAATTGTGAGTTCTTGGTCAGCAATTATCAATTTAATGTTCTTTATTGTTGTCACAGCTCGTTTGGAGAAGGGAGCTAAGACTGTACCCTCTGGCTGCTCCGATGGTTTATGATGGCTTGCTTGGTTTGGAGGCATTTTCACTAAGAGGCTGTGTGGGGGGCATAAACATATTTCCTGGGGTCAATGATTCAACCTAACAATAACATGGTTAAGACCAGTTAGTTTTATTTGCCCATGCAAAGTTAATAAGTAATTCGGTCTATTAACATTGGAACAGACTTCAGGCCTTGTTCACGAAGCAGAAAACTGTGAGTATGTGAGGCAGCATCTGTGGCGAGAGAGAGAGAGAGAGAGAGACCAGAATTAATTTTGTGGGTCAATGATCCTTCATTAACTATTTTTGTACAATCTGCTTCTGTGGCTTGTAGACTAATACAGTCTGTGTGTGAGCCTCTTTTCCCATTATTCTAGTTTGCATTTATACCTTTGGAGCAGCTGCTTGAAAATATCTGGAACAAACAGAGTAGGTTGCATGGTAGTCTCCTCTGCTATATGATTCTATGATTCCACGACAGCTGATTAATGCACTCACTGAGTGTAGAATGTGAGAACATTTAATTCTTCAGGATGCCAGCGACTAAGTTTAGTAGCAAGCCGCATCCAAATTAGACTTGGTATTTGTTTTGTTGATCATTGCTTACGTACTGAATGTCCCATGGATCATCCAGCCCTTGCGGTGTCACTTTTCAACGTTGTATGTCATGTAATAGATTTTTAGAGCCCCAACAGTCTTCATAGATTTCCTTGTTGATAATCTCGGGCATTTTTAAAAGAACTTAACATCAATTATGATTTTAGAATACAAAACTGGGGCAGATCTTTCACCTCTGTTATTGCTTATACCAGGATTTAAATCTGGTTTTACCCCGAAATACTCAATTGCCAGCACTGGCTGAGCCTGCAGTTGCAGCAGCAGTACCTTCTGCCCTACTGCTGCCTTGCACTGATGGACTCTGCACGGTGTCCTGTAGCACAGCAAGATTTTCTACCGGGATGTGACAAAGAAGCCTGCACCATTCAACCCAGCATAGTCTCAGTGATCGCAGTTCAAATGGGAGAATCTGCTGCTGGGAGAAATAGTTTGTCACTCCTACTATTTAAGTTGGGCATAATAATTTAAATTGATTTTCCTATATGAATGTTTCCTTTAGTGCAAAAAAAAAAGAGATTTTAAAGTTTTTTACCATGACCCACTTGTTACTCAATGTTCGATTGTCAAGGACATTCACAAATATTCAGTGGTTCCAGTTGAGTACGTGAGGCATGAGGCATAGATTCACCAGCTGTCAAAGCCATTTTGAGTGCAGTGGGCTGGTTGTTGGCCCCTCTGCTGTACTAGCTGGTACCAAAGTGCTGTGAGCTAACCTACCAGGGATACTTTGTCCAAAGGCAGCCTGCAGTAAACTGCACAGTACAAAGCGAGATCACTGACTCTAGGGCAACAATAAATTTACTCCTTTATTTTCTTTGAAGAAAAAAACTTCTGTGACTGCATGGGATTTCTCCGGGTGCTCAGTTTTCCTCCCACATTCCAATGACATGCAGGTTTGTAGATTAATTGGCTTCTGTAAACTGGTGTATGGGTGATGGATGGCTGGCGAGGACTGAAGGGCTGGTTTCTGCGCTGCATCACTGGACTAAACGCTGGACAAAGGGTCTTTGACATGACAGATTAACCTGTTTCTATTTTCACATCTGCTGTTTGACAGTCGGAATATTTCCAGTATTTTCTGTTTCTCTTTCAGACTTCTAGCAACTGCAGTTTTTAGATTTCTTTTTTTTTCTATAGGAGTTGAATTTATGAAAATACCTGAGTACAATGCCCCTTAGTGCCTAGTGCAGCTTACTGCAGAAATGACTGGAGATCAGGGGATCTATGTTTCATACTTATATAATATGCCTTGGTAATCACATGTCTGAAATCTAAATATGTTAGTCACATGTCTGGAATGGTATGTTGGCATTCATAGCAAGAGGATTTGAGTTTAGGAGCAGGGAGGTTCTACTGCAGTTGTACAGGGCCTTGGTGAGACCGCACCTGGAGTATTGTGTGCAGTTTTGGTCTCCTAATCTGAGGAAAAACGTTCTTGCCTTAGAGGGAGTACAGAGAAGGTTCACTAGATTGATCCCTGGGATAGCGGGACTTTCATATGAAGAAAGACTGGATAGACTAGGCTTGTACTCGCTGGAATTTAGAAGACTGAGGGGGATCTTATAGAAACATATAAAATTCTTAAGGGGTTGGAGAGGCTAGATGCGGGAAGATTGTTCCCGATGTTGGGGGAGTCCAGAACCAGAGGTCACAGCTTAAGGATAAGGACTGAGATGAGAAAACATTTCTTCACAGAGTGGTGAGTATGTGGAATTCTCTGCCACAGAAGGTAGTTGAGGCCAGTTCATTGGCTATATTTAAGAGGGAGTTAGATGTGGCCCTTTTTGCTAAAGGGATCAGGGGGTATGGAGAGAAGGCAGGTACAGGTTACTGAGCTGGATGATCAGCCATGAACATATTGAATGGCGGTGCAGGCTCGAAGGGCCGAATGGCCTACTCCTGCACCTATTTTCTATGTTTCTATGTCTGTGGTGACTTTAATTGTGTGCATAGGTATTTGTTTCAGAATGAGAACAGAACAAATGATATATATTTATGCATTCAATCATTTGCAAATATTGTTCAGTGCTGGACAGTTCTTAAAAACCAAACTATAAACTTGAATCTGCATTTCACATTAACTCCCGAAAGGGATTAAAAACAAGTTTGTCCAAGCTGCCCTGCACATTTTCAATACATTTTTCATAGTTTTCATAGAGAATAGTTCTCTTTTATTCAGTTTACAGAATTTCGATAGCAGTTATTTACTTTGTAGGTTAATCACTCAATAATGAAATACAGGTAAATTTAAGACCGTTGTAGTTTTCAGTGTTTATTTTGTACAACTATATATATTCAGTCAAATGTCTTAAGAGATTTAAAGATTGGATCCCACTCTTCTCCAACAACCTTTTTCAGAAGATTTATTTATAAATATTGTTGATTGGTTGATAATGATCCTGTTTCATGTGATGTACACAGGTTACTAACACTGCCCAGTCACGTGCAATCCAGAGTTAGATCAAAGCTCAAAGTTATTATATTTGTTTAATATAAACAAAGCAGTGGATGCATAATGATGGCTTGTGTGTGCTAAAATGTAAGGTATATTCCTGCAAATTACTTACACATCCCAGAGGAGTTGTAATGTGCCATGACCAGCAAGAAAAATATTTGAAAGCACACCTTCAGAATATCAAAATTGTTGCAGCTATGCAAAGGTTAGTGGTTTTGCAGATAGTGAAGATGGTTGTGAAAGATTGCAGCAGGATCTGGATCGATTGGCCAGATGGGCGGAGGAATGGTTGATGGAATTTAATATAGAAAAGTATGAGAGGTTGCATTTTGGGATGTCGAACAAGGGCAGGACCTACACAGTAAATGGTAGGCCCCTGGGTAATGTTGTAGAGCAGAGGGATCTAGGAGTACAGGTGCATGGTTCCTTGAAGGTCTAGTCGCAGGTAGATAAGGTGGTCAAAAAGGCTTTTGGCACTTTGGTCTTCATCAGTCAAAGTATCATATAGAAGTTGGGAGGTCATGTTGCAGTTGTATAAGACATTGGGGGGACCGCATTTAGAATATTGTGCTCAGTTCAGATGTTTGCTTACACTAAAGATTGCAGCTTATATCCCAATGGTATGAATATTGATTTCCCTAACTTCAAGTAACCCTTGCATCCCCTCTCTCTCCATTCCTCCCCCACCCGAGTCGTTGTACAAGTTCCATTGTCGTCCTGCTTAGTTTCACTGTTTGTACCACACATTATCACCTCTACAGCAAACAATGGACCATTGTGGGCTCCACCTTTCCTTGATCATTGTTGCTGTCTATGATTTGTCCTTTTGCATACCTTTCATTAATTTGTTCTTTGTACATTTTCATATCTTTCGTTTTCCTCTCCTCTGACTCTCAGTCTGAAGCAGGGTCACGACCCAAAAGGTCACCTGTTTCTTTTCTCCAGAGATGCTGCCTGAACCGCTGAGTTACTCCCGTTTTTTTAGCCTATTTCCTGGCTAGAAATGATAGATGGATTAGGTGAGGGGGGGGTTTGATAGGCAGATGATTGGACTAGCTAAGATGGGGCACCTTGGTCGATATTGACAATTTGGGCCTGAGGACATGCTTAAAATTCCAAAGGTTCACTATCCTGAGCGTGAATATATATCTCCTTACCCCTATCCTAACTAGCGATCACCATATTCTGAACTGTGCCCCCAATCTGGGACTTCTCAGCCACAGAAAATATATTCCCAACAGATGCTGGAAATATGAAATAAATTAATAAAAACATGTAGAGGTCCAATAGCATTTGTGGAAAGAGAAACACAGTTAATGTTTCAGGTTGACCTGAAAAAAACTCATCCTGCAAATGCTAATTGACTTGCTGAGTGTTTCCAGCACCTTTGGTTTCTGTTTCCTGCATCTAACCAGTCATTTTCTTTAAGAGTTTTATGTTTGATTAGGACCTCCTCTCATTCTCAAGTTGTAGAGGATACAGGCCTCAATTGCTGGATCTCTCCTCGTGGCAACCCTACCTCCTTGGAACTAGTCTAGTGAATCTTTGCTGAACATTTTCTCTGTGGGAAATATTTACTGGATAAGGACACAAAAACTATGCTCAATACAGATATCCCAGGGGCAATATTGTCAAGACTACACAATTTCAGTTAGTTTTCATACTGCACCAATGCCATATCATTGATGTAAATATTTGCTCTGGAGATCTAAAAGCAGATGTTAAAATCTAGTATTTTATAAATAATTTTCACTTCATCTGATTGATAAATATTGTGAAATTGTATTCCAACAGGAAAATAATGATGAAAAGACTGACATGTTGTTCATACATTTGTCTTTTGATCTAGGTGGAATTCCATTCCTTTCAACAATTTTTCTTGAATGAATGGTAAATGGTCTTTGAACGTTTCCAACTAATTATTGCTTTCTTTTTCCTTTTCAAGGAACTCAACATATATGCACAGTGACCAACAAGTGCAGGCTAGAGCCTTGGTTAATATAACTCAGTCTTCAGTGCATCCCCATTCAGACAGTGAATGTTCATCCAGGCGCAGGTATTGATCTTTATTGAGTTTTCCAAAGCCTCAGACTCATTCCTGCACTAACTGTTATTGCTGTTTTACCTATTTTTTCTGCAGAATTTATGTATTTATTGTGGAAAACAATTTAAAAATGTGTTAACATGTGAAAGATGAAGTTACAAAGATGGTGATGAATTCTTTTTAGCCTCTATTTAGGAAAGTTAATTCCTTCCACTGCACCATCTTAATGCTGTTATTCATCTGCACAATTAAAGTGATGTCAGAGGACATAGGTTTAAGGTGAAGGGGAAAAGATTAAATAGGAGTCTGAAGGGTAACCCTTTCAGACAGAGGGTTGTGGGTGTATAGAATGAGTTGCCAGAGGAGGTAGTTGAGGCAGGGAACTATCCCAACATTTAAGAAACAGTTAGACAGGTACATGGATAGGACAGGTTTGGAGGGATATGGACCAAATACAGGCAGGGGGGACAAGTGTAGCTCCGACATGTTGGCTGATGTGGGCAAGTTGGGCTGAAGGGCCTGTTTCCACATTGTATCACTATGACTCTATCATTGAACAGAAGCACCAAAACACTCTTTAGATTTCTAGTTTCTACTCAAATGGCAGAATAACTTCTCAAAACAATTTATGGTAAATCAATGTTCTTTTGAGGACCAGTTTACGGAGGAACAATATTAGAGCAGCTATTGGGATAGCAGTTTCAGTAGTTAACAAAATCAAAAGACTTATCAACATATTAGAAAAGAAAAGATAAACTGCTCACAAAATGCTGGCATAACTTAGCGGGACAGTCAGCATCTCTGAATAGAAGGAATGGTGACGTTTCGGGTCGAGACCCTTCTCAGACCTGAAATGTCACCCATTCTTTCTATCCAGAGATGCTGCCTGTCCCACTGAGTTACTCCAGCATTTTGTTTATATATTCAGTTTAAACCAGCATCTGCAGTTCCTTCCGATAAACTGCTCACCATAGTTTGACAAAGGACAATAAATTTTCAAGATTAGTTCATTAGTCAATGGAAAAATCACTTGTAGTGAGTTAGTATCAAAAACTAAATGTATAGGCCTTTTTATTTTCACCTGATATATCCTTCACCCCCAACAGTTGTATGGTAATCAATCAAGTTTGGATATCCTGTACTGCTCCATTGAAATCTCCAGCTTTATCCATTTTATTTATTTAGGTCAGTTAAATTTAGGGTTTGCAGTCTTCATTATTAATTTCTTTTCTAATTTCAGCAATAAAATCGGTGCTTAATTTTCAACAATTACTTTAATTTAAATTGTGTTAAAAACTTAGGATTTGATGGCATAAAAAGATTTACTTTCAGTATTTGAAAGATGTGTGTACATCATATAAATATTAATTCATATTCATTCAACAATAATGTTCCATTTTTAGGGGAAAAATTAAGAACCAGAGAAATCATTAGTCTTATTATAGTTACTGGAGCAAACAGGAATTAATTTTAATTATTCAAATGTTAATATTTTTCTGTGAATGAGATGAAACCATCATTTGTTGTCCCGCACCGATTTTTATTGTATTCTGCTACGCTGAGCCTCTATTTTAAAGTGCTTTGCAAGTTCAGAGGAAAACGGTGCTGTGTTTGTCCAGCTCAGTAGACTTCAGTTCACATGTTGTTAATTGTTGATACAGCAAGTGTAATGCAGGGGTGATGTCTCAGCTGGTTGCATTGTTGTCCTTGTCATTTATACACTCTGTATTCAGATATTTCGGCAAGAACCAAGCAACGTAAATAATTCTGCTTTTTATGCTGCACTGCAAAACTCCAGTCTGCCTGTAGAAAGCAAGCAATTGACGTCACTTCTTTCGGTTATCGTTACTGGAGGCTTGTCTAGCTCTTGTCCACAACCAGAGCCTCTTTATCCATCAGTGCTCAGGTATAAGAGTGCTTTTGCACATACCAACAGGCATGTATTGTGATGCTACTAATGCATTAATTAGCTGCAATGATGGTGTTTGAGCATGTTGACGTTTTAAGTGTTCCTTCTAAAATGTTTCACAATTTTTGGAAGTGTGTTAAATTTCAGTTTGAAACCATACAATGCATATGTAACCCCTTCTGGTATATGCATTGTGGGACCTGGTGATATTTATGTGGAATATTTGCCTGTGAGCTGTTTTGCATCACATATTTAACCAGTAAAATTCAGCACAATGTTGTTGTTTTGTTGGCTTTATGGATGTGGAACGCTGGAATGTTCCTCTGAAATGAAACTCCTTTGGACCATCTGTTACAGTGATACTTTTCAGGAAATTTCATATGAATAGCTTTTTTGTTTTTAGAATGAATGATAGAGCCAGTTAATGAACCATACAAAAAACCTGAGAAGCAAGTTAAATTTTGCTTCAGTAGTTGGAAATGGCCAAGAAGGTCTTAATGCTCAATAGTATTCTGAATTAACCAGTTGGGAGATAAAAGATTCAAACTATGTAATACAGCAAGTCTTTGGATTTCGAGTAGGTTTGATATTGAAGGGAATAGGGAGTTAAAAATTGAGCAAGATTACAACTAAAGTGAGGAGGCTTTTAAAAGGGTGGCACTGTGGCGTAGAAGTTATAGCTGTCGCCTCGTAGCTCCTGCATTCTGGTGCAGACCTGATCTCCAGTGCTGTCCATGTGGAGTTTGCATGTTCTCCCTTTGACCTCATGGGTTTCCCCTGAGTTTCCTCCCACATTGCAAAGACCTGTTGGTTGGTAGGTTAATTGGCCACTGTAAATCATGCCAATGGATGTGGGCAGTAGAAGAATCAGGCTGGAGTTGATGAGCATGTGAGAAAGAATAGGTTTTCGGGAGATAAATAGGGATCGATGGGATTAACTTGATATCTAGCACAGGCTCAATGGGCCAGGTGGTTGTCTCTGGTTTCAGCAGAAATACGAGACATGGGTCACAATGAAGCAAGAGGGATGCCAATATGCTTATTAAGTCTTTTAATTGATAAGGCAATGTCAAATCTGAGCTTGCAGCACTGGAGGTTTGGATTAAGTATTGAAACTGAACTCAGAAATTCAATTATTTTACGTTTTTATTCCCAGGAGGCACCAACTTCAAAATGTACATGGGACATATTTACATCATACAATTAGAAAGCATAAATGGTTGCTGTTGATGAACATTGACCCTTTTTTTTAATCATCTTTAATAGATGGCAGATTTGTTTAATATGGATTCATCACGAGAGAGAGAGAGAGAGAGAGAGAGAGAGAGAGAGAGAGAGAGAGAGAGATTTAGTTAGTTAGTTAGTTAGTTAGTTAGTTAGTCTCATTGAATTTTAAGCCAGCAAGCATGGGGAAACAATAAAGATTTTATTACATGAATAGTTTATAAGGTCAGCTGGAAAAACATACTATGTACATATCTTTTTGCTCCCTGTGATGGCATTTCAATGTAGTTCAATCTATCAACATTTCCTGGCCCAGTTTTTACATCCCTTCCTTCAAACAATTCTTGGGAGTGAAATGTTTGCTGAGAGGAATCCTCAAAAGTCAATCGAGCTTTTAATCCATGTTAAAAAAAATTACATATTTAAAGAGCAGGTTAATGAGTCTCTTATCATCCATGGTACAATTTCATCTGAGCATTAATAACTAACTACTAATATATCATGTTTAATAGATAATGAGTGTATTTAATATTTTTGAATATTGTCTTTTTAAAGAAGCCATGAAAGGACTGCAAAATTTTCCAGTAGAAATACAAAGACGTGGAAAATTAGCTCCTCACATCACATTGAAAATGTTAGAATGGTCATTTTGAACCCAATATAGAGTAGTGCAAGTTTCCATTTGTATTCCATCGAGGAAAGTTGAGCTCATTAAAAAGCGGCAAAGAAACATTTTCAAAAGTTGTGAGCTCAATCTTCCATCTATCCATACTTAAATAAGTATAAACTTGTATTGTGCCATTGGTTTACATTGTGATAGCGCACTGATAGCTGTTTATTTTCCTTTTAAGAAAATTTTCCATTGAAGATTTCCTCAATTATCTTACAGTCATTCAAGGTTTCGCTCTACTACGCCTAATAGTGATTCCGAATTGGTCAACAAGTCATCGGAAAGAGGGCTACAAAAAATAAATATGCAAATGCACTGGGCTTGGGGAGAACTACCTCACACTGCCAAGGTATTTATTCACAAAATGCTGGAGTAACTCAGCAGGTCAGGCAGCATCTCAAGAGAGAAGGAATGGGTGACGTTTTGGGTCAAGACCCTTCTTCAGACTGATGTCAGGGGGGCGGCACAAAGGAAGGATATAGGTGGAGACAGGAAGACAGTGGGAGATCTGGGAAGGGGGAGGGGAAGAGAGGGACAGAGGAACTATCTAAAGTTGGAGAAGTTGGATAAACCCACTGACTCGCACAGCTATCTGGACTACACTTCTTCCCACCTGGATTCCTGCAAAAAGTCTATCCCCTACTCCCAATTCCTCCGTCTACGCCGCATCTGCGCCCGGGATGAGGTGTTTCACACTAGGGCATCAGAGATGTCCTCATTCTTCAGGAAACGGGGCTTCCCCTCTTCCATTATAGATGAGGCTCTCACTAGGGTCTCTTCTAGATCCTGCAGCTCCACTCTTGCTCCCCCTCCCCCCACTCGTAACAAGGACAGAATCCCTCTCGTTCTCACCTTCCACCCCACCAGCCAGCGGATCCAACAAATCATCCGCCAACATTTCCGTCACCTACAACGGGACCCCACCACTGGCCATATCTTCCCATCCCCTCCCCTCTCTGCGTTCCGCAGAGACCGTTCCCTCCGTAACTCCCTGATCCACTCGTCCCTTCCTACCCAAACCACCCCTTCCCCAGGCACTTTCCCCTGCAACCGCACGAGATGCAACACCTATCCCTTTACCTCCCCCCTCAACTCCATCCAAGGACCCAAACAGTCTTTCCAGGTGAGACAGAGGTTCACTTGCACCCCCTCCAACCTCATCTATTGCATCCGCTGCTCCAGATGTCAACTTATTTACATCGGCAAAACCAAACGCAGGCTCGGCGATCGCTTCGCTCAACACCTGCGCTCAGTCCGCATTAACCAATCGGATCTCCCCGTGGCTGAGCACTTCAACTCTCCCTCCCATTTCCAGTCTGACCTTTCTGTCATGGGCCTCCTCCAGTGCCACAGTGAGTCCCACCGGAAATTGGAGGAACAGCACCTCATATTTCGCCTGGGCAGTTTGCAGCCCAGTGGTACGAACATTTTAAATACCTTCGATTTGTACCAGCATCTGCAGTTATTTTCTTACACTATATTTTTCACACTGCCAAGGTATCAGGAAAGGATTTCAAGGTTATTTAATTGTGAAAGTATATTCATAATGGTGTTTTGTAAGAATACAAACACCTTTTTAAGTATAGAGTTTTTAGCCCCACATCACCCCAAAATCTTGAATTCTGTGCAATATCATTATACCCCTTCATCTCTCTCTACATTAATAAATATAACTTTTTATGTATATTTTAGCTGTAGCTTGTGCACCTAATATTACACCTGATATCTTGAATTTAAAATGTACTTCCATGTACGATTGACAGTGAAACTCTCAAAGTATTTGTGTGCAATGTTTTACAACCTGATCTTTTAAAATTGGCTGATATTTTCATTTGGGATTTATCTGCAACCATAAACACACAGGTTGCAAGCTAAATCAGATAAGTGGCACTATTATTTATTTTCCCTCTTACACTTTGGTTTTCTCTTCATTGTGCTTTTTGTTTTCCCCTTCTCACCCATATAACTTTTTTTTTAATGCAGTCATAGATAGTGCCTATAGCAATGAATAGTGGACATGCTCTTAGTAAAACTTCATCTGTAGATTATTAAACAATATTTGGTAACTTTTTTGTGGATAGATAAATGTAACAAATATTTATACTTTTTCAGCTCATTACTCATCAGAAAGCAGAAGAACTTAACAGGGTAAACATTACTCCATCAGGAAACACTCACTTCAGGACAATTGACAGTGACCCATTTGTAAATTCTCACGACAATTCAACTCCCCCACCATTAGTGAAACCTGAGCCTTTAACAGTCGGAGAAATTATGTCTCAGTCTATGGACAATTTCACATGTAGTTCAGAACACTTTGAACCCCCCATAGCAATTACTCCATTGGTTCAAGAAAATGAGGATTCGAACAATACCGAGAATTCGATCAAGCCAGTCAATAAAACTGATTCCCCATCCAAGAAGAAAGGTAAGATTTCCATGGAAGTATTATGGACTAGCTAATCCATTGGCATTTTATTGTAAAATGGGGCTGCCTAATAATAGTCCTATTTTTTTTGTTAAATACTTGGGTGTTAACTTTCACTGGAAATGAGTTTTAGAGTTCTAATCCTGGTACTAAATACTGGGAAAATTTGGGATAGTTGAAGGTCTGAATCCTTTGCATCAAATTAAAGTAATTCTGTCTTATTTAATCCTAAATGTGCAAACTGCTCCGTTTGAAAAATACTTTCTCTTGGCAGTTGAGAATCTAGAAATGGATTCATGTATTACATACAGTGCCCTCAATAATGTTTGGGACAAAGACCCACCATTTATTTATTTGCCTCTACTCCACAATTTGAGATTTGTAATAGAAAAAAATCACATGTGGTTAAAGTGCACATTGTCAGATTTTATTAAAGGGTGTTTTTATACATTTTTGTTTCAGCATGTAGAAATTACAGCATACAGAAATTATACATAGTCCTCCCGTTTCAGGGCACCATAATGTTTGGGGCCCATGGCTGCACAGGTGTTTATAATTGCTCAGGTGTGTTTAATTGCCTTAATGCAGGTATAAGATAGCTCTCAGCACCCAGTCTTTCCATCATCTTTGGAAACTTTTATTGCTGTTTATCAACATGAGGACCAAAGTTGTGTCAATGAAAGTCAAAGAAGCCATTATGAGACTGAGAAACAAGAATACAACTGTTAGAGACATCAGCCAAACCTTTGGCTTACCAAAATCAATTGTTTTGAGCACCATTAAGAGGAGAACACTGGTGAGCTTCCGAATCACAAAAGGACTGGCAGACCAAGGAAGACCTCCACAGAAAATTCTCTCTATAATAAAGAAAAATCTCCAAACACCTGTCCGACAGATCAGAAACACTCTTCAGGAGTCAGGATTTGTCAATGACCACTGTCCACAGAAGACTTCATGGACAGAAATACAGAGGCTACACTGCAAGATGCAAACCACTGGTTAGCTGCAAAAATAGGATGGCCAGGTTTCAGTTTGCCAAGAAGTACTTAAAAGAGCAACCACAGTTCTGGGAAAAGGTCTTGTGGACAGATGATACGAAGATTAACTTTTATCAGAGTGATGGCAAGAGCAAAGTATGGAGGAGAGAAGGAACTGCCCAAAATTCAAAACATACCATCTCATCTATGAAACATGGTGGTGGGGGTGTTATGGCCTGGGCATGTATGGGTGCTGAAGGTACTGGCTCACTTATCTTCATTGATGATGCAACTGCTGATGGTAGTAGCATAATGAATTCTGAAGTGTATAGACACATCCTATCTACTCAAGTTCAAACAAATGCCTCAAAATTCATTGGCCGGCGGTTCATTCTACAGCAAGACAATGATCCCAAAGATACTGATAAAGCAACAAAGGAGTTTTTCAAAGCTAAAAATGGTCAATTCCTGAGTGGCCGTCAATCACCCGATCTGAACCCAATTGAGCATGCCTTTTATATGCTGAAGAGAAAACTGAAGGGGACTAGCCCCCAAAACAAGCATAAGCTAAAGATGGCTGCAATACAGGCCTGACAGAGCATCATCAGAGAAGACACCCAGCCACTCGTGATGTCCATGAATTGCAGACTTCAAGCAGTCATTGTATGCAAAGGATATGCAACAAAATACTAAACATGACTACTTTCATTTACATGACATTGCTGTGTCCCAAACATTATGGTGCCCTGAAATGGGGGGACTATATATAAACACTGTTGTAATTTCTACATGGTGAAACCAAAATGTATAAAAAATACCCTTTTAATAAAATCTGACAATGTGCACTTTAACTCCATGTGAGTTTTTCTATTACAAACCTCAAATTGTGGAGTACAGAGGCAATTAAATAAATGATGGGTTCCAAACATTCTGGAGTGCACTGTTGAAGTAGAGTAGATGAAACGCCACATAATCTGGTGATACTGTTGAAATATAAATAGTGTTCTTCGGTGATCTGTTGGTGTTTAACCACAAAGGCATTTTGTAGCCATGTTCTTGGCCCTGTTCATTATTTTTGGACAATATTTTGCATTGTTTTTGCAGCTCCTACATCAGAATACATTTTTTACGTCTTTATTTCCTGACCAAAAGAGTAGTTTCCTTTCTCTCTAAAATCTCCTTTCTCTTTTTCCACTGCTCAATAAGTATATTTACAAAATATGTTATTCTTCTGCAAACCTATCTGTTTTTCTGAAAATAGTAGGTTGGTGCTAGGGAAAGTGTAGAGAATTAGAATGTTTAATTATGTTCAGTTAGCTGGGTGTCTGAGGGCTGAGACCACTTGATGAAGTGAGCTTACATCTGCACTAATCTGCCAAGATATGTTTCATAGAAGCTGATGATATAATATTGAAGTTGGGGAAAATAGTCTGTTTATTTAAAAGGACGTGTATTTTACAGGAATAGTTATAATTGAAAGTTTGTGTGCAACTTCCTATTGATGGTGAGCATTGGTTTAGTTGTGGTGAAACTTAAGCCCGTAATTGTTCTTTGTTTCTTTGCTCGTTCCAAGATAAACGCAGCCACCACCTGGGTGCTGATGGTGTCTACCTAGATGATATCACAGAGATGAACCCTGACGCTGCAGCACTTTATTTTCCAAAAAGGTAACTGAATTGAATGCATAAATATTCTTTTAAGTTCTCTCAATCAAGGTGTAAATGTTCCGACATGCTAAAATACTGTAATTATTTATTCTGCAGTGAAACCAATGCAGCTGGTCGAAACTGGTCAGAACATGAAGTACATTCGGAAAGTCTGTCACCACAGTCAGTAGGAAGCTCTGGAGTGGACAGTGGTGTTGATAGCTTCTCTGACATTCTTGGGGACTTGCCAACTATTGCCATTTCGCTCTGTGGTGGGCTAAATGACTACAAAGAATTAACAAATGGTAATACTTTTAAGGTCTAATCCTTTGTTTGCCACAGAAATATTGTCAGGCCAGTTCTGTTAAATGTGTACTTTGCAGAAATGGTAGATGAACCAATGTGGTGTGCCAACTGCCATTGTAGTTGTAACTTGTTTTACAGAAGTAAGTTCGTGTCGGAGCCAGTGAATTCTTGACTTTTCAGCATGTGAGGATGCCATTCAGCCTACCTCCCAGCTTGCTGGTTAATTCTACTTACTGGTTCATGACTTTTGTAGGCCTGGAGTTGCATTCAGGCCAAAGCAGTTAAGGACAATTGTTTTCCCTCTGGGAGACAATAGCAAATAACATGGGATTTTTACATAAACTCTCAGTTTATGGATATCCTTACCAGTCTTTCCATTGTGTTCATGGTTTATTTAATTCCTTGAATTTAAATGCCCCAACAGTTAAGTGGGATTTGAATTTGTGCTTTTGATCAATACTCCAGATCTTTGGAAATTAGTTCAGTAATAACCATTGAGCTACGTGGCCTGGTTGATGACTTGAATAACGCCTTTAAGGAATCAGACACAGAATATTTCCCCTTGGAAATATTTCAAGTAACAAGCCCCCAAATTGGTTTTTTTGGGGATATATTTCAAGTTGCAACCCCCTACATTTGTCTGGCTTTAAAAATGTTTAATTTGGATACTTTCTGTAGATGTTTTTGTTCTAAATGGCTTATCTACTGCATGATTCTCATTATTAGCAGATCACTTCACATGAATTGTGTGGAAGAGCCCCCCATCAAACTGATTAACTGACATTGAAAGGCGAGAAGGGTATATGGTTCGGTGTAGGAAAGAACTGCAGGTGCTGGTTTAAATCATAGGTAGACACAAAGTGCTGGAGTAACTCAGCGGAACAGGCAGCAGGAGAGAAGGAATGGGTGACATTTCGGGTCAAGACCCTTCTTCAGAATATATGTTTAAAAACTTATGATTATAAGAATATACACAGGTATTAATGATGCAATGTAGATCCTCTGCTACTGAGATTACAGAAACATCTGTGGAGTCCAGCTGTTCCGGCTTGAAGAGTAGTTTGCTGTTGGATTGAGGTTTTCATTAATTTCCATGGGGGATAAGGAGGAAATTTCAGAGATTTATTTTGTAGGTTTTACCTGTCATTATTCACGTCCCTCAAGAAATTAAACATAATGGGTACAGTTTATGACACATTATATTGGGTTTGCAGTGAAAATGTATGCGGTAAATCAAATGATATTTTCTCATTTTGTTGAGACTGAGGCTGATGAGAAAGCAGAATTTTATTTTAAAGGGTTTGTCATGCTCAACCCAGTTTCTGATAGAGCTTTACTCCACAATGCCACCCTGCCGAAAATTGAGTATAAATGGTAAAAAATATTGAAAAGCTTTGGAGATGGCTGCTATGAGTGTGAAAATAGCATACTCATGAAAAAGACATGATCTAAGATCACAAGTTGAGGGAGCTTTCATTCCCATCAATCGTGGGTAAATGACAATAACAACTAAATTTTAAAAGAAAAAAGAAAAATGTCCCATTTCATGAAGAAAAATATCCTCAATTTCTTTTAAAAATTCAAACATTCATGCTGTGGACTAATTTGAATATTGTCTTTAAGTATCGTTTTTTTTGTCTCCACAGTATCTTTTGGAATATTAGAATTTTTGGCGACCCTAAAATCTTTCTTTTAAATCTGGTTTCATTAAATTGGTTGCCAGTTATCAAATGCGAGTTCAGTAGGGGAATGGGACATAGTAAATTGGGTGCCTGAGAGATTTTTCTTGATACCACTTGACTCCAGTTTGTATTGTGGCTTGATGTAATTTTGAAGTTGAGATCAAAGACTTGGGAGAAGGCAACTCCAAAATGAAGAAAATATAGTAATTGTCCAAATTGTTTAGGAGGCAAAGAAAATGATCAATAAGATATGTAAAAGTTCTGGGTGAAAGAGAGGTGATGGAAGACGTAATCCACAATGTCTTTCTAATAGATTTTGTAATAGATTAAATATTTTCAATCTTTATATTGCAAAAAAGAGCTATAAGAATTGTCAGTAAGGCTGGTTATGGGTTGGCATTATGGGTTGGCCAACCAACCCATTATTTATGAAATTATATGCCCTAAAATTTATGGACCTAGTAGACTTTAATACTCTACAAATAATGTTTAGCGCAAAAGAACACTTCCTGACTGTATCCAAGATTTGTTTTCAATGAGGGAGAGCAGGTATCCACTCAGGGGAAATTATATGTTTGAAAAAAAGAGGGTAAGGACAAATGTGAAAAATAGATGTGTGACTGACTGTTAAAGGGGCGATTTATGGAATAGTTGCAACAATGAATTAAAAGAGTGTAGTAATATGTGTAAATTAAAGAAAATGTTCAAAAAAATTATATTTGAAAGGTACAAAATATGTGATCAGCACTGGGAAATGACTGACATGACAGAAATGATGGTTCTTGACTATATTTGTGTTTCTTTCTGTTTTGTTTATCTGCTTCTGACTTATGATGTTGTGTTTTTTTTAATTACATTTTGTTAAGTATTAAGGGTAGGCACAATAAACTTTGGCTTCTGCCTACACCTTTTTTCAGTCAGAAAATATCATTTGTGATTATATTACTTTATTTTTGATACAATGATTTCGTACTATTTAACTTTCACAACTGTATGGCCAATCTGTTGTATTGACCGGGAAAATAGATAAATAAATAAAATCAAATAGAGAAATAAATAAGTAAATAAATAAATGGATAGATGAGAATGAAGATTGGGGATCGTTTGTAAAATGGATATTTAACATGTTTAACTAAATCTTGACAGTAATGAACAAAGCCAATAAAACCAGAGTGGCTCCATACATTCAGAGCATGAATCACTTTGTGGGATCGCATTTTGAGTGTAGTCCCACAATCTAAGAGGAGGCAGACTTGTAATACTGAGAAGCTATCGATTGGAGTCAAAGAGCTGGTCTTGCATGTTGGCAAGTCTGGAAGTAGTATGGTAATGCCAAGTTTAGAACATTACTTTAAATTGTGAGAGTAGGTTAAGTGAGCATGTGTTCAAATTGATGTGGTGATTTTAGCACTGATATCAGAAAGCTGTTCACACAATGTGGAATAACTTGGATACAGAACCTTGGAATGTTTTAAGAAACATTATTATAACAAGAACCTTGAATTTTTTTGGGGATGGATGAATAAAGGTAGACTAAATTACCTTAATGTCTTACGGTTTTACCATTGTGTTAAAAGGCTTAATATACTAATGTTTATGTTCTTGCAGAACAATTTATGAGGCGTTCTATATCATATCAACAGTTTGCAGTGAATCCAGGAATCATTGATGATCCCAATCTGGTGGTAAAGATTGGAAGCAAGTAAGTAGAACATACAGAATAAGAAAGTAAAACATTCGCACCAACTGATTGCTCATAATGCATTATAATTTGAAAGTAGATTCTATAGTAGCTTCGAGATCCATTATGAATTAGAACCAACATTCCATGATTAGCATTTGCTTTCACCCTCTATTGCTCAAATGTTTTGCCAGAGTAAAGGGACACTAAAAAGATACAAAAGTGTTAAAGGACTTAATTGATATGTTTTTGAGCACTAGACAGTTTATTGAAGTGTTTTTAAAATTTTTAAACTAAGGTCTTGTAGTTTGTAGAATATTTGAAATTGCTGGTGGGAAGCAAGATGTTAATTTATATCATTGCATTTTACTAATTTATCACAAATAACAAGAAGAATTGTTAAGATAAGCCACAATAATGTTCATTTTTATAGTATCTTTCATTTATAAAGTGTTGATCAGTTGTATAGTGACTACATTGCAGTACAATTAACCTCGTATGTCACATTTAAAATTATACAAGGTTAATTAAACATCTATACTTTGAGTGATATTAATGTTATCTTTATTTGTTGACAAAAACTAGGTATTATAATTGGTCAACAGCTGCTCCTGTGCTTCTAGCTGTTCAGGCATTCCAGAAACCATTGCCAATGGTAAGTTAACACTTAAATGGTAACCTTGCAAATGGGATCCAGAAGTCAATAACTGGAGGATTTAATTATTTATTGACCTCTTTTTTAGGTGTAGGTATGTTCAAGGTATGATGTGATTATGTACTGTACATTATGTCCTAATTTCATTCCACAGAATGGTACAAATATTATGTATCGTTTTGATGAATCTCCAAGGAGTGAATTGGGCATTTTCAAACTTAATTCTTGTGTATTTTAACTGAACGCTGTAGGTCTGTGCAGATTATTGTTCCTACTCCAATTTTCTCCCTTCTGTGTCAATGGTGCTTTGTAGCTGGCTGGACACAAAATGTTGGAGTAACTCAGCGGGAGAGGCAGCATCACTGGAGAGAAGGAATGGGTGACCCTTCTTCAGACTGTCAGGGGAGTGGGCAGGACAGAGATAGAATGTAGTTGGAGACAGTAAGACTGGTGGGAGGACTGGGAAGGGGAAGGGGATGGAGAGAGGGGGAAAGCAAGGGCTTTTTGAAGTTCGAGAAGTCAATGTTCATATCGCTGGGGTATAAGCTAACTAAGAGAAATATGAGGCGCTGTTCCTCCAATTTGTGCTGTGCCTCACTCTGACAATGGAGGAGGCCCAGGACAGAAAGGTCAGATGGGAATGGGAGGGAGAGTTAAAGTACTGAGCAACCGGGTGATCAGATAGGTTAAGGCGGACTGAGTGGAGGTGTTCAGCGAAACGATCGTCGAGCCTGCGCTTCGTCTTGCCGATGTAGAGATATTGACAGCTGGAACAATGGATACAGTAGATAAGGTTGTAGGAGGTGCAAGTGAACCTCTGCCTCACCTGAAAAGACTGTTGGGGTCCTTGGATGGAGTCGAGGGTGGAGGTAAAGGTGTGCATCTCCTGCAGTTGCAAGGGAAAGTACCTGGGGAGGGGGTGGTTTGGGTGGGAAGGGACGAGTTGACCAGTGAGTTGCGGAGGGAACGGTCTCTGTGGAAAGCAAAAAGGGGTGGAGATGGGAAGATGTGGCCAGTAGTGGGATCCCATTGGAGGTGGCGAAAGAGTTGGAGGATTAGTTGCTGTATGCAATGGCTGATGAGGTGGAAGGTGAGGACAAGGGGGACTCTGTCCTTGTTGTGAACGGGGGGAGGGGGAGCATGAGCAGAGCTGTGGGATATCAAGGAGACCTTAGTGAGAGCGTCATCTACAATGGAAGAGAGGTACCCCTGTTTCCTAAAGAATGAGGACGTCTCCGTTAATCTAGTATGGGAAAACCTTATCCTGGGCGCAGATGCGGTATAGACGGAGGAATTGGGAGTAGAGGATAGAGTCTTTACAGGAAGCAGGGTGGTAAGTAGTGTAGCTTAGATAGCTATGGGAGTCGGTAGGTTTGTAGTAGATGTCGGTCAATAGTCTCCTGTGATGGAGAGGGTGAGATCCAGAAACGATAGGGAGATGTCGGAGATGGTCCAAGTATCAACCTGAAAAGTCACCCATTCCTTCTCTCCAGAGATGCTGCCTGTCTCGCTGAGTTACTCCAGCATTTTTTGTCTACCTTCGATTTAAACCAGCATCTGCAGTTCTGTCCTACACATTTTGTCTGCTCCACTGCAAAATCTCCTCAAGGTATGTCTACTTTGTAGCTGGCTGATAGGAAGCAAGTGAAATGTCAATTTTTCCCACGGGTGGATATTTGGGCAGAAGAATGACATAGAAAAATACATAGAAAATAGGATGAGGCCACTTGGCCCTTTGAGCCCGCACCCTCATTCACTGTGATTATGGCTGATCATCCACAATCAGCAACCCATGCCTGCCCTCTCCCCACATCTCTCGACTCCGCCAGCCCCCAGAGCTCCATCTAACCCTCCCTCAAATTCATTCAGTAAACTGGCCTCCACTGCCCTCTTCGACCGAGAACCCCACAAATTCTCAACTCTGGGTGAAAAAGCCCCTTCTCATCTCGGTTCTAAGTGGCCTCCCCTTCATTCTTAGACCATGGTCCCTGGTTCTGGACTCCCCCAACACTGGGAAAATCCTTCCTGCATCCAGCCTGTCCAGTCCCCCAATAATTCCATACGTTTCTACAATATCCCCTCTCATCCTTCCAAATTGCAGTGAATACAAGCCCAGTCTTTCCAATCCTTCCCCACATGACAGTCCCGCCATCCCGGGGACTAACCTCGCGAACCCACGCTGCACTGCCCCAACAGCAAGGATGTCCTTCCTCAAATTCGGAGACCAAAACTGCACACAATACTCCAGGTGTGGTCTCACCAGGGCCCTGTACAACTGCAGGACCTCATTACTCAAATCCTCTTGTTGTGAAGGCCAACATCTCCAAGCAAACACATCCCCAAACTCCTAGACCTAGGACTTAATTCCCTCTGCCACTGGATCCTTGACTTCTTGACCAAGACTGAATTTAATCCGAACTAGTGTAAAGGGTGCATTTTGGGAAGTTGAATATAATAGTAAATGGTAGGATGCTTGGGGGCATTGATGTACAGAGGGACCGTAGACACAAGTCTCTAGTTTCCTACAATACTAACAAGTGGATAGGATGGTATCAAAGGTATACGATTGGGAAGTTGAGAATAAAAGGTGGCGAGTCATGCTGCAGCTATATAAAACTATGATTAGGCCACATTTTCAGAATTGTGTACAGTTCTGGTTGCCATGCTAAAGGAAGCATGTTGAGGCGTAGGAGGGGGTGCAAAAGAAGTGGATGGGAGTACATTAGCTATAAGGAGAGGTTGGACAAACTTGGATTGTTTTCTCTGAAGCATTGGAGGCTGAAGAAAGACCTGAAGCATATTCAATTATGAGCAGCAGAACTGGGATAGACGGTCTTTTCCCATGGTGAAAATGTCAAGTACAAAAGAGCATAACTTTAAAGTGAGGAAGGAGGGATAAAATTAATGTGTGAGATGTCATTTTTAACACAGTAGTGGAAATCTGGAACGCACTGCCATTGGAGTTAGTTGAAGCAGAAATGAGACATTTTGACATGTGCATGAAAAGGCAGAGATATTTACCAGGTGCAGGCAGATGGAATTTGTTATATTAGCTTAATGGTTGACAACCACGGTGGACCCTAGACGCAGTTCCTGTGTTGTGCTATTTGATGCTCAGCAGATTCTCCATTTCTGTGGTGTGTGGTTTCAAGTAGCACAGCCAACGTTAGATGACATTTGGCTTTTTGTGACTGCTTTTCCCGTGATTTATTCTATTCTCTGGAGAATTGATTGGTTCAGTTACGAGAACTGGTTGAAGTATTGCTTGCTAAGAGCTTCTGATTTAAGTGTTGGACATTTTAGGAAGGATGGTGGATTGGGGAAGGAGATGAGAGGAAATGAAGTATAAGCTAGCCTTGCTGATGTCCTTGTACTCCAGTATTTGAGGGCTGAAGATGTTTTCAGTTAGCAGAAGCCTCGTGGTTCAGCCAGTTCTCGGTCCTGAACACTTGGCTGAATCTATATTCTGCTGGACAAGAAGTCATGTATCAATGTTCCAGGCCAGGGGCTAGCTCACAGTTAGTCTACAAATTCTCTTCTTGACCCTATAATTCTACTTAGCATGTGATCTTGCTATAAACCGAGCAAAATGGCTACATGATGTCGCAAACTAATACTTTTTTCTGCAAAGAAAGGAAATGAATTCAGTTGCCATCTGTAATAGCACAAAATTAGTAGGCAGTTAATTCCTTATGCCATCTCAACTATTGGCATGGATATATTGCATGTTGATTTATTGGCTTAATTTAGTCTTGTTTGCTGCACACTTGTACGAATAAAGCGACAGTTTAATTCATTTTCTTTCTTTGCCAGCCTCTGAACTTTTAGAAATGCTCGTCTGTGTGGTCAACAGACAATATTCTCCATTTTATTCTTGGGAAGGTTATTGCATGTTGCTGGCAAACTGTGCGTTCTGTGCCATTGCTTCTTGAATCCAAATTATTGATTTTGGCTATTTTATCTAAAATAACTTCTAATGCTTGCCTTGTCAGCTTTAAGAGATAATAAGACAGGCATAATATATGCCTGTCATACATATATTTAACTGGGGTAAAATTAAACATGGATTAAATGGTCACCTATTTTCCATCGACATTTTGTTGGATAAAGGAATTTGATATCTAAATTTCCAAGGCCCTTGAGTTTGTCATTGGACATGCAACACCAGTGTATACTTTGGAGCTCTGCTGTAGCCAGAAAGCTGTGTAATGTTGTTCATTTTTTAGATAAGACTTTCAGGTCCTATTTATTTTAGTTGGGATGTGATGGGTTTAATATCCAGGCCAAGCAGACCCAAAACAACACCCTGTTCATTTTCTCCAGAGATGCTGCCTGACCTGCTGAGTTAGAGTCATAGAGTGACAGTGTGGAAACAGGCCCTTCGGCCCAACTTGCCCACAACGGCCAACATGTTTCAGTTACACTAGTCCCACTCGCCTACGCTTGGTCCATATCCCTCCAAACCTGTCCTATCCATGTACCTTTCTAACTGTTTCTTAAACGTTGGGATAGTCCCTGCCTCAACTACCTCCTCTGGCAGCTAATTCAACATGTGCTTGCATCGCAGTGAGAAATATATTGGTTTATTCATGTACTGTGATTTCCTCTCCACATTTGGATTTTGAGTTTGTTCTTGAGGCGAATTTACTCTCAAAATATTATCTTGCATGAGATAATAGTTGAGCTTCAATGGATTCCGTAATGGACCATTCTGCAGTCAAACAAAGTAATAATTTTAAATATCTTCATATGTGGACACTAAAACTTTAACTTCTGATTAGATGCCAAATTTTATTCTTCATGCTGCTATGTTTGTACCCTTCAAAACTAACCTTTTCTTTTTTTCCCTCTTTCTTTGGCCATGACTTTTGATTTTTTTAAATCATTCAAGCACTCGTGCCTCAGTTACCTTCATTCATTACTCAAGTTCACACTATTTTGTGTTGCAGAGATTAGTTATGTGGCCACAGTATGTTTATTATTTCATTCACTTGGGAGAGTAGCATTTTATGTTCTTTTGTATGGCATTTATGTTAACCTTTTTATTCCATTAGTTACCTTTGTACATTTTAAAACAGGCAACAATGGAAAAACTAATTAAAGAAAAGATGCCCAAGAAAGGAGGCAGGTGGTGGTTTTCATGGCGTGGAAAAAAAACCAGTCTAAAAGTGGTATGTTGCTCTGTGCTACTCCCAATCTTAGTTTGAAGTAAAAATAACATAATAGTTTAAGTAATGTTACCTGACAAGCATATCACAGCCTGCTAAATATGTATTTGATCATGAAGAGTGTCAGTGCAGTAACTAAGAACACATACACGTACACATGCGCACACACACACACCAGGAGGCAGCAGAAATTGAATAGGTTCTCTGCATTGTAGTGAGCAGTATTTTGGATATTTATTAGGTTTGCCCTTTTCAAACTTCAAGTCTTCTGTAGCATTAGATAGGATTGAATTCTGATGACAATATCTGGGTCCTACAGTTCTGAGTGGTAGCAAAACCCACAGTCATCGGCACAACTTGCTTCCGCTGTCAAATCTTTGCTTGCAATGGCTGGAGTTCATGAAGTGTTGGACTATTCGACCATACTATATTGGGCTAATTGCCCAGTAAAATATTGGAGCAGTCCAAATGGGGGAGAGTGGCTGTAGGAAGCCAAGTCAAGGATTCTCATGGGATCTCTCTTCAGATGATTCCTTGTAGAATGCTCATTACCCATGTATGCTCAGTTCCTTGTGCAATCTGCTGGATTCCAGCAGCATATTCCAATGGTGCACTTATAAAGGCATTTATTTAGGAAAAATATAATTCATATAATTTTAATTAATGACAAGCGCATGCAAATTTGGGACTTTAATTGGGGTGACATTATGCACATGAATTGCACAAGGTTCTAAATTAAAATATGTTGACATTTAAAAAAAAGATGATATTCAACATAGTATTAGTAAAATAAGTGTGTTCTGAGACATGAACACCAGATGGCACAAGAGAACTGTTTTACAATAAACTAACTGTTTTAGAGTTTCTATAGAAAAAGGCTTGTATTTATGCACCTTTTTTGACTCTAGGATGCTGCAAAGCCAAGAAACATTTTTCAAAGTGTAGTCACTGATGTTGAAACCGCAGCACTCGGTTCCTTCAGAGTAACGTCTCATAAAAAACAATGTGATACTAATGAAATAAAATGGAGATTCGTTCTCTAAATGTTTCATTTGTATTGTGATCATAGAAGAACTGATAAATTGGTGATTTCAAAAACATGAAGCTGATTATCAAACATAAATTAAAAGCACTTAATTAAGTGGAATCTTGCTTGTTACATTTCCTCCCATATTTTGCAAAATTAAACTACGTGTCAGTATAAATATTATTGATCTATAAGAAAGAAGCTTCGGTAGTTTAGGATGAAGGAGATTGAATTGCAGTTTTTTAAAAACATTAATCCTATTTTGGAATCTTCTCCTAGGACACATTGAAATAAGTTAAAAAATAGTGCCATGAGCAAATGACAGATGTTGCTGGAAGCTGGGTATTTTCTAGCAAAATGATTTAATGTACAGTAGGCATAAACAAAAGAAGTACATGACTATAATTTGCATAAGTTTACAGCCTTTGTGGCATTAAGCACACAGCTGCAAAATTTAGCAATACACATCTGTTATATGCTCCTGTGAGATTGTGTTGGCCATAAAACTACAGGAGGCTGCTTCTTGATCTGCACTATAACTCATAATAAAATCATTTTCTTTATTTTCTGGCTCTCAGCATATGCAAAACAGGGCAATATTAGAGAGTAATGGATAAGTGAACATATTAGTAAATTTTATATGGAATTTCTTTCTAATGTCTTTTGAAATTATTTATTTGTATTTGGCACAATCCTATAAGATCCATCTTAATATTCATAGATTTCAGCTAAGTATTCCCTGTTGTCAATTGCACCCAATTCTAATTGTGCCAGCTATGAATATCAGCAGCTTGAATGCGGAATTGGTTGTGATTCCGTGCATCTCTTAGTGATAAATGTGGATATTTCTTTTCACTATGGCATGAATAGGACAAACTATGAGATGGGAAAACCTGTTAATAGTTATTAAAATAGTTTTTATTATTTGAAGCTCTGTTTGACTGTTTATCATTCGAATATCTTGCATTTTTTGATATCAAATGGCATATTGGAAACTCTCAATTATACAGTAGTGCAATACTTTCAATGAACTTTGTGGTAGGTGTACAATCTTGTTCAATTTTATGCTGGAAATGTAAACTTTGCATATAATTTTTGAATGGGGAAGCATATGTCTAGATTGTCTGTTACAGGAACAAGAAATTGAACAGATCCAAAGTAGACAGGATGCAAGACAGCAGTCTACACTCCCTGGAAGCAGGTATGTAGCTGCTGCAAATCTGACTCTTGTTTTTGACAACATTCTTTAATTGAGTCCTTCTGTCACCGTTGAAGGACTATCAATGCGGTTAGCTTTAAGAGGACGCGAACAGACATATCAACATCTTATTGAAACCTCTGGGACTAACTGTTCTTTGCAGCTTACAAATTATCCAAATACTGTAATACCTGAAGGACTTGATTTTTTGTAAATTACTTCTGTGAATATTTTAAAATGCTGCGGTGAAAATCTATTAAACATTCAAATACAACAATTTATAAAACTCAGCTAATTACATTGAAGATTAAATTGTCAAAATTGTTTCAGAAGGAAATATGAAGCTCTGGCATAGCAGATGTGTCGAGTTCCATATTTTGATATTGTAACCATAATTGGTGTTACACTTCCTGATTCTTGACCTCCTGTGCCAAATACTAACATTGGATGTGGAGAAAAAAAGAGGAGATGCAATCCTCTGCTGTTCTCAGTAATGCCCACCAGAAGCTGTGAGATAACAGTCTATATTCACTGCCTTCTCATTCCCCTCCATCACCCTTCCTCTACTGTGAGGAAACATCTGGCCTCTGCCATGTTCACCACTCCTGTGTCATGGACAAGATTAGACGTTTCCACACGGAAATGGCAGGCTTAAATTCCTCCCCTTCCATCCAAAACATAGTGTATGTGTTACACCACTGAGCTGCATCTAGAACTTACAAATATGAAATCAGTTCTGACACACATTTAACACCCAACTAAGACCATTTATATAAAAATGGAATATGTATGCTTCATTGGAATGTTCCAGGGCAGAATTATAACTTTGTTAACACTGTTTGTCCAATGGATATTTTTTTAGAAGCAGGGAAATTCCACTTTCTAATGTAACAGTGCCATCTTTGTGACATTTGGAACTGTCAAATTGATATTCAAGAAGCATGCTTAAACGTAGTTTAAGTTTGTTTCATTATTACAGTAATGTTTCATTATTAGATAGATGTTGGAGGGGGGGGGGGGCTCCACTGCCTTTGTTTAATTGGTATGGTGATATGGTTATTTGTTCTTTTGTTACTTGAATTGGTGTAACTAGTCAGTCAAGTTCTGCACTTGAATTTCTGCTAGGTTAAAAGATGAATCATCATCAAGTGATGAAGATGTCAGAATGATCAACCATATTAGTGGTGTGGGCCAGCAAGATCACGATCTTTCATCTTCATCCTGTGTTTCATATGTGAAATCCCTTCGCCTCATCTCTGACCAGCTCGTAAGTACAAAATTCAAAATACGTAATTGTGGTGATGAAGGTAGAGATTGATCGGTTTTGATCGGGCATCAAAAGTTACAGGGAGAAGGCAGAAGGGGTTTGAGAGGGAAAAATAGATCAGCCATGATTGAACGGCAGAGTAGACTCAATGGACTGGATGGCCTAATTTTGCCCCTATGCCTTATTATCTTATGATATTGGGAAAGAACTTCCAGTCCGTTTAAAAATCATGCCATAAGCGATTTTAATTGCTATCTGCTAATTGTGCTAAGAGTCCTACATCATATGCTTGTTCAGTAATATCTAGATCAGGACACCCCTGCCAGCTCAGAATTACTTCCTAGCAACCCCTCTTAATATTTATAAATTTATGTCAAGTTGCACTTTTTTTTCCGAATTCCAGGAAAGACACCATAATATGTGCAAATTTAATCTTTGAATCCCTATATCTATCTAAGAAAACTACACTACACTCTATTCAAGGCCAGGATGACCTTTCCAAAGAGTGGTGTCTGGAACTGCTCTCAGTAGAACTTCAGTGTGGTCCGTATAATTGTAGCATAACTTTTGACCCCCAACTACTCTCATTCTTTAGATATAAAAGCCAGTGTCCGTTAGCAATTCAGGTTATTTTCTGTTCTTCCAAGAATGAGTTTGTAATTTTGACGAGACAGTGCACCTATGGCCTAATGGATTCAAACTGAACATTATAATTACAATTAGCACACTCAATTTGTTTTGTGCATAAAAAGTTTAATCCACAGTGTAGAAAAACTGATATAACCATTTGACACAAACCATATTAGTGGACTTGTGTTTTATTTGTATTACAGAAAAGTCTCCAACTAAAGGAAGGCCCAAATGATGTTGTGTTCAGTGTCACCACACAGTACCAGGGCACATGTCGGTGTGAAGGAACTATCTACCTCTGGAACTGGAATGACAAAATTGTTATTTCTGATATTGATGGAACAATTACAAGGTGCATTTTACCCAGACATGCCTTCATATACTGTTATTTGAAGTTATGTCATAAGTGAAATAGTGAACAAGTATTTTATATCTTTACAGATCTGATGCTTTGGGGCATATCTTACCCACACTTGGTAAGGATTGGACGCATCAAGGCATAGCAAAGCTTTACCATAAAGTGAGCCAGTAAGTTTTACTGCAGCTTTTACAAATGTGTACAGCATTTTGTTCTATTTTAACTTGTATATTCTGATCAAATTCATGTCTGTTTTGTAAGTCTGTACCAGCAACAGCATGAAAAGTTCTTCAAGTTGAAAGCAACTGAATTCTACACAAATAAATCAGAATAAAAAAACAAGCAGTCCTCAGGTTACAACAGGGTTCTGTTCCTGAGAGCCATTCATAACCTGAAGATTTCATGTTTGAAAAGAACCAAAAGTCTGTCTGTGACAGAATCTCAAACAGCTGTGACAGAGAGCAAGCAGGGTCGAGAAGAATGGCTGCCAGCTGTCCTCACCCACTCAGTGAGTGAGGGAGTCTGCCTTGCGCTGTCAGCTCTGCTTGACTGGCTGGACCCAACCCCTGATTGTTTTGGCGTGGGTGAGAGGGGGGGTGGGGGGGGGTCTTGGAGTAGAAGGCACACAGATTACCCTTTTCCACCATGCAGAAAATGTCTGCAGCACTGCAGTAACTGGCAAATCCTTCCCCATCCATTCCACTCGTTGGCATGTGCGGTATCTCCAAAAATTGGGTGTTTGTGAACCAGTGGCACCGATAGAAATAAAAACAGAATATCTGGAGGCATAGTGTCAGGCAGCCAATGTAAAGAGGGAGTAAAATTCACTAAATTTTCATCAGAACTTAAATAAATAGGACAGTTCCTTTTTCTTAACAATGCTTACCATTTAAAAAAAGAATAAACCTGCGTGCTGGTAGTTCCCTTCACATTTGCTGGGTGTTCTACCATGCAAGACAATTAAGTGTTTTAATGTGCATTCACTGATATGAAGACAAATGAAGCAACCATTTTGCACACCAAGGACCCACAAAAGGGCAGTTAAAGTACATTGTTGGGTGATTTGTTGAGATGCATTTGTTAATCATAGCATTATTAAATCTCCCTTGCTATGTTATTCTACAAGGACAATGGGATGTTTTATCTGCCCTTGAACATGGAAATCGGTCTGTTTCTGGTGCTATGAGTACACGGAGTGGGACTAATATCCACAACAACTAATGACATCCTAACTTGTGCGAGTGCTATCACTGCCGGAGTAATATTCTTCAGTTCAGTTCAGTTTTTAATTTGCGAAATGTTAATGAATTTAGAGAGAGATTTATTGCCATTACTCTGTTGGTTTATCCACTGGAAGATTGAATCTCCCAACAAATTTAAAAGGTTGATGGAAAATTCACATCATTTGGCCCCAATGACTACCGAGGATCTGCTTTGCCTGGTTCTGTAGTCAACCACTGTGGTTGACAGGGATAATTGATCACCATTGTATGGGCCATGAGTGGACCTCCAGAATTTGTCTCCATGCTGAATTCTGAAAGTGAAAAATCTAATTGCAATTTCTCAGGAGAAAGAAATGCTCTGATCATATTTTGCATCAAAATTATATGCCGTACATATGTTCATGCCGGTTATTTTATATTCCTGCTCACTGAGATGAGGAACATAATACTGTCTAGAACATAACATAGAACCAGGAGTAGGTTGTCCAGCACCTCATGATTGCTCCACTAAAATCATGGCTCATCATACCTGAGAACCACTTGGTTGAACCAACTCCTCCCTTTGTTTCCTTAGCATCTAAAAAATGTATTGATTTCGGACTTGAATATACACAGGAATGGAGCCTCTGCAGGCTTACTAAAAATTGCAATCATTTACTGGGCTCTGGGTGAGGAAATTACTTTTCAACTTGTCCTGAATGGTTAATGTCTATGTTTGAGACGGAGGCCTCTAATTCTGGACATCACAGTACGGCAAATGACAGCACTGCATGTATCCTGTCAGGCACATTAAGAATTTGTGTGTTTCAATGAGCCAACTTCTCAATTTCAGACAGTACTGGCTTAATCTGTCCTCCTTTGATAAACCTATTATACCAGGAATCAATGTGTTGAATTTTTCCTCGGGCAGGGAGACTCGACCCATGTCGAGGCTTCCAGATGTTCCCGTGGCCAACACTAGACTACTGAAACAGCACCTTCAAAATCCCCTCATGGGAAGAGATGCCCTGTTTGGTGGGGGAAAATTGAAAGATGTTTACATGTTAATAGATGTAGCATGCCCACTGACATTTGGGAATTTGGAGCCTATTACTGATCAGTGATGGAGAAGGATGTCAGATGATATTGAGATCCTTGCATCCATACATTTGGTAAACAAACAAATGATGTATAAACTGTGGGTGCTGCACCATGTCAAACTATCCACTTAACTGTGCCTTTGGACACCTCATGGTTTCATCAGAGCCCATTGAAACAGAGTTGAAGCAAGTTGCTCTTGATCTCCAGTGAACTGGTTAAGAAGTAGATGTAATGCCATACACAATTGGATCATTTTGTTAAGCAGCTCTCTCCAGCTCGCTATGCCAAATTTGTAGGGCTCTTTCTGAAGATAGGAAATTAGAGAGAGAGATTCACAAAATCTGATGTCTGGGACTGTACCTTGAGATGAATGCGGAGGAAAAGATAAATTCTTTAATACTGCAGATTTAAAGCACAAATAGTAAATGTCGTCAAAGTAACTTAATCACGTTTCCTGTTGAAACAATAACGTTTCTGTATTTGAATTCCTCGTGGTGAAAGAGGGCAGTTGTGGGAAATAAAACATTTGTCCACAAAGGACAAAATACGATTAAGTTCTCTCAAGGTAAGCATTCTCCAGTCAAAACATCAGAACAGGAAATTAGAATGTTCTGTGAAAGTCATAGTTGAAGAAATATTTTGAAGTCATGAATAAAGAGGATTATTTAATTCTGTTTGTGGTGACCTTAGGCTTCGAATGTCATCCTATATCTGCATTATAAATTAAGTGAACAGCAAGTAGATAAATCAAACTTTCCCTGTCATAGTCTTCCGCAGAGTAGGAATTATGGCAGCAGAGGTTTAGTTAAAATAATGCACGAGGGCATTAGGAAAATGTAAATGCACTTTTCCTGGACAGTGTAACATGAGAATCTACCTCTTTGAAATTAATAAATTTACAATAGCGGGCTCTGAGAGAAACAGATGGATTTTGCCCTCCCAATCTACTGCATGGTTATTTCCTACCCACATCCCCGGGCCCCCCTGGTCCAGAGGCAATACCCCCACCCTCTCACCTCCACCAAACCCCTCTCCCCCATGCCCCAATGGACTCCTATTTCCCCTGCTATCTCCCACATCTCCAGTCACCTTTCTGCCTTCCACTTTCGTGCACTCATTTTCCATTCTTGTTTCTAATTTCCCTTTGATTACCCCCTTTTTTTCCTCTCCCGTGCCCTACTACCCACATTTTGTCTACTGGCATTAAATTTCACTTCTCTCTCTCCTTATCTGACACATTTTTAGCGCCTTTACACCTCAAGCCTTTGTCACTTACTCCACCCATCTGCCAATCAACATCCCCCCATCCCATCTGAATCCACCTATCACCTGCCAGGCTTTGTCCTGTACCCAACTCTTTTCCAGCTTTCTTCCCCTCTACAATCAGCCTGAAGAGGGGAACCAACCCGAAATGTGGCTTGTCCATTGCCTCCCCAGATGCCGCTTGACCTTCTGAGTTCCTCCAGCACCTTTTATATTGACCATAACTGAAATATTTTACAATAACATTTGTTATAAGCTCCCGTGAGATTGTGCTGGCCACAAAACTACAGGAGACTGCCTCTTGATATGCACTATAACTCATAAAAAAAATAATTTTCTTTATTTTCTCACTCTCAGCTATATGCAAAATGGGGCAATATTAGAGTGTAATGGATAAGCGAGCATATTAGTATATTTTATATGAAATGTCTTTTGGAATGATTTATTTGTATTTAGCATAAACCCAAGCGATTCATCTCAATATTCATAGATTTCAGCTAAATAGTCCCTTTTTTCAATTGCACTCAACTCTAATTGTGCCAGTCATGAACAAGACCCTGGATGACATTCCTGAACTTGCTGTTCTTGCAGAAATATTGAGGGTTATCTTAGTTTAAAATAATGATATATCGTATGTGCACAAGGCCATGATCGTGATTGTTACTGTTTATTCAGTGGCATGATGTTCAAAGCCTGGAAAATGAAGAGAATACAAGTGGCTGAACATATTGTTTTAATTTTTCTGCAGAAATGGGTACAAGTTCCTGTATTGCTCAGCGCGTGCCATTGGGATGGCTGATATGACACGTGGATATTTGCACTGGGTTAATGAAAAGGGAACAGTCTTGCCAAAAGGCCCTTTACTGCTATGTCCCAGTAGTGTATTCTCAGCATTGCACAGGTAACATAACATTTATTGCTTTTAGTTTTGTTTTTCATATTCTTTCATAATGAAAATTCTGGCATCATCTATGATCAAGCCCGAATGTAAAGATAATGTAGATTTTTTTTCTCTATTGTGCTCCAAAGATATAGCCACTACTTGTTAATACAGGTCCACTACTGATTTTCTGGAAACTGGTGGTCCGGTGGTGCCCCCTTTAATCCAGACAAAATTATGAAAGCGCGCTTGAAACTCCCCCCCCCCCCCCCCCCCCCAGGAAGTCTCCCTGAAAATGTGGCACCTGAGCCGGCTGAGGCAGCCAATCTTGACCTAATCGGGACTTCCGCGCCGATCTGCTGGCCGAATCTGCCCCCTGCTGCCGAAGCCGGCAGACCCGTTCCCATAACAGACCTGCGGCTGATCGGTGGGTCGAATTTGCTCCTTGTGGCCGAGGCTCTGGAACTCTGGCCCGGCCGCAGGCAGCAGATCCATTCCCATAGCCGACTTCCGATATCTCGGCGCTTAGGCAGACTGTTCTGGTACCGTTGGACTCCTCTCAGAGGCTGTGACCTCAATTGGTCTGGCAAAATAAATAATCCAGAAAGGCTCTGGAACCAAGGCTGCCAGAAAATTGATGGTGGATCTGTATTACTACTATCTTGCTTACAGTTAACATTTTAAGATTTCTTTCAGACGAGTGCTAGAAATCTGAATCCTTCTGAACAGAATTACATGAATAAACTAAAAATATGTGCATTAAGTCCCCTAAATGATACTGTCTATAGAATCCAAAATATTAAAACACATGCGGTTTCTTCACAAAAGATAGCAGTATCTTTTTATGAAAGGCAGCCTTGATCTGTCATGCCAAGTAAATAACATATGTATTTGTTTTTAATTTTAGAGAAGTAATTGAAAAGAAGCCTGAAAAGTTCAAGATTCAATGCCTAACAGACATCAGGAACCTCTTTTATCCAAATAAAGAGCCCTTCTTTGCTGCCTTTGGAAACCGATCGAATGTAAGTCAAACCCTACCCTGTGAGGACCATGACCACATGAAGCATGCCAGAATGTAGAATTGTAATCAGTCAGTACTCTCATGCACATTCGAGATGCTGTCCTTTAAAAGCAAAATTATTTATTTTAGTGAAAATGTTACTTGGAATGCTATTTCTGCAAGTTCAAGCACTCTTTCATTGAATTTACCAGCTATTGCACCTTCATTGCTGCTCTTCGGTCTTTTACGCCAGAGGAATGATTTTTTAGTTGCTAAGATTCTTAAAGCAGTGCAAATGTGTAAAACAAAATCTTTCAAAATAGGTTGGAATTTAATTGTGATTAATGAGTGAACTTGTGTAGTTTTTTCATTTCAAATCACTTCATTTCAGCAGATATTTTTCAAAATTTGGTAAGGCTTTCGAATTGTCTCAATATCCCATTCATAATAACTAGCCCCCTCCAGAGATGTAAGGAGAAGGGGAGGGTCAGAGATGATAAATTGGACAGAAAGGAAACACAGAAAAGTAAGTAATAAATGAAGGGAACACCCAGAAGGTTGGTTGACAGCTGCAGAGAGGCCCAACCTTTTGTCAGAACTGGAAAGTACTTTTAAGCAAATGTGGGTTGGGATGGGAGAGAGGAAGGGACAGGAAGAGTTTTGGTCCGGATTCGAGGGCAGGTGTGTTTAAGTGATTATGGGTGATGACACAAAGCAGGCACTGGTTATAACAGACAAGTATAGAAACAAAAATCTCCAGCGCAAGTGTGAATTGATTTAGTCGCACAGGAAAGGTTGAGGGTAATTTGGAAAATTTGACAAATTGCAAGGAAAGGCAGTTGAGAAAATATGGCCTACAGTAGATTCCAGGAGTCTATCCCTGTTCCTGATGAAATCTTGATGAACAGTTGATACACGATGAATAGATAGCACATGGGATGTATTTATTTTATCATCATCTTTCTCTGTCTGCCCAACATACCTCCGTCAACTGCATCTTCATTTGCTGGTGGTATTATCTAGGCTGCATAAGAAGAAATTTATTTTGTGTGTAATTTTACGGCAGATAAAATGAATGAATAGTTTTGCTGTTGGTTGGTAGTATGATGAAAGCAGAATTCTTGATGGCCTGAATGCCAATTTCTCATCCGTACTCTGTATGTATTTAACAGAGCAAACATTCTGCTTACCCAAGTGATGCTTGACATTTGAGGCAGAATTTGTGCAGCTGTTTCAATAGATGTTCATCATTGACTCCATCAGAAATCAAAGTTCAGCACAAAAGTGAGGCCAGGATCTAGATCTGGCATTGCTAGAATTTCCTAGTCAGCCATATAAAGAGTTAGGCTGCTTTTTAGGGGCCTGCTGCTGTCGAGGCCAAACAAGTTAAGTGGTTGTTGGTTGGACTCTCATCTTTGCCATCTCCTTTTCGTGCTTATGCGGGACGTAGTGTACGTGGGTCATACTGATAAATCACTGGTGACATGAAACTGAAGCGTAAACTGGAAGGGTTTGGCAGCATGATCTCCGTTTAACTGCCAAGGATAGTACTTTGATCCAATAACAGTGTCTCTAACCATGTTTCAAGTCATAAGAAAGTAAAAAGAGCAGCAAAACCAATTTGCTCTTCCTTACTCCCTCTTTGCCATAAAGGGCAATGCTCCATTTCCTTTTCTTATTGGTTGATGTGCTTTGTACATAAAAACATTCTGATATCTCTAATTGCACAGAATTTTGTAAGTTGACAGCACATACCGTCCATCACCAGCTTCCTGGCCTAAAAAAGTACACTTTCTAGCTTTTGGTCCATTACTTTAAGTTGGCACTTATCCATATTTCTCTCAGATGAGGCTAGGCTTTCTTCCTTTTTATTTTCCTAGGCAGTACATCAGGGTTTCTCGCTGGGCTTCTAACAAAGGGGCCCAAGATTCTCAGTACCATCCCAGATGTGGAATGGTCATTGGCCAGAGATTTCAGCCAGTAGGTGAGAAGGTCACATTTTCTTAAGGAAGCTTTGAGCAACCAAATTTGAGAAGGATTCCTCACAGATCCTCTTGATGGAGTCAAAAAAGATTATAATGATTTCATATCTCCTTTTTTAGATTGGATTAGTGTCCACCACCCCTTTCCATATTTGGGTTACTTTTGTTTTCCTCAGCTTCCTTCTATGTTTTTTTTTTCTATGATTGGGGAACTAGAGAGATTAGGTTTAAGGTGAGAAGGGAAAGGTCTAATTGGAGCTTGAGAGGCAGTTTTTCCATAAAGCGGGAGATACGTGTATGGAACGAGATGCCAGACGAAGTAGTTAAGGCAGGTACAATAACATTTAAAAAGGATTTGGATAGGTACATAGGAAAGGTTTAGAGGGATATATGAGACAAATGCAGGAAATTGCGGCCAGTGTATATGGGCATCTTGCTTAGCATGAAGGAGTTGGGGTGATGAGCCTGTTTCCGTGCTGCATGATTTGACTCTAAGTGCAACATTGCAAGAAAGACAGATAAATATGTTGGACACCGAGTCAGGCTTGTTTGACAAGAACTTAAATCAGTACTGCCATGTCACTAACTTCTTTGCATTTACTTTTCACACCAAAGTGTGTATCACATTTTTTCGTTCTATACTTTAAATCTTTGCCTACTGCTTTAAACTGCCTCCATATTTTTGTAGACTCTTTTCATTTTCCTTGTTGTTTATTTTCCCATTTAACTATACTGTAAATAAACTTGGATTTGATTCCTTCATCTAAATAAATGGCAATGGTCATTTGTGTTTCAGCAACTGGGCCTTGGGTGGTATGGTGCAAAGGCAGCCCCACGCCACCTTCTGCCAAATTGTCACTGATTTTACTGTCTCTGACGTTGGGACATTAAATAATTCAGAGATTTGTGTGTACTGAATTTTTAAAAGATGCCTGCCTCTGTCTCCAGATCTGCAGTGCTTGAACAGCTTTGGTAATCAATGGTGTCTCAGACAATACATTGGGTTTGACCTGTGCCAGGTGTCTGGGCAGCTGTTTTTACCAGGTGGTGCTCTAAAATCCCATCTAGACTTCCCCTCTGTTGGACTCTGGGTTTCAGCAAATAACAGCACGGACACAATTGGACCATCAAATTTGGTAGCAAGTCCCAGACTTGCAGCTCTTGCACAAAAATCCTAGACTGACTTCATTTTGAATGGCTGAATGCTGACTGCCCCAACCACAGTCGGTATAATTTGGTCAAAAGGCTCAATTGAGAAATGTATCTTTCTACTTTGGTTACCATATATGAGTGTAGATTCATCATAGAATTGGCTATCTTTTATATCAGCAACTCAAGTATTTGAATTGAAGATGAGGTTCAATTTCCAGAGAAAATTTGTGGAATGCTGCCTCGGTAGAGTATTTCAGACCTAATCGTTTGCCTTTTTTTTTTGGTAATACCTTAAAATAGACTTTTTAATTTCCATCTTAATTTTTTGATTGCCTGCTGTATTCATAATGATTCTTGCATGGCAAATCATCAGTCAGCAGCTTTTCTACAAATTCCTTTGCAAGTTTATAAATGTATAAAATTTGTAATCTCAATTTTTAAAAAAACACAAAAATCTTTAGGGATTCCCAGCATCTAAAAATATGCAGTTGCTGCTTATTTAAGCAGTGAGAATGATGGGTGAGATTCCTTACCGAGGTGTTGTTCACACAGTTTTTAATTGTGTGTACCAGGTGCTGGGCTAAATGCTGAAGCATTTGTGCAGTGTGCTAGGCGGCTTTGCCTGTTCTGAATCAACCCATCACTAATAGACTTGCTTTCCTCTCCAAAGACAAGTGCCAAGGAAGGAACATGACTCTAGTAGAAGTGAGAGCATCTAGCTACCACCATAAACAATTGGAATGCTCCCAATTGTTTACAGTGGTAGCTAGATGCTCTCTGCGACTAATTTAGTTTTGAGAACATCCCCTCAGTATCTTGAGGGATAACTATTTTTTTTTAATTGTTTGGATATTGGTCAAGCCTTCGTGCCTTATTAGTGGATAAATGCTTCAGATTTTGTTTTAAGTCTATTACTTATCACACCTATTTGTAAAATCATTTCATACTCCAGCCCAACCCACAGACTGTTCTGAATGAATAACTTCCCACGAGTATTAAAAATTACCAGAAACATTATCTATTTCTGAATTGTTTCAGATGTATAGTAGATTACATTATATATGATCTGACACTGTAAACATTGTTTTTTCCCCTTCTTTCAGGATGTTTACTCTTATAAACAAGTTGGTGTCCCGATCAACAGAATTTTTACAGTCAATCCTAAAGGTGAACTAATACAGGAACATGCAAAGACCAATGTTTCATCGTGAGTACACCTTCATTTCCTAAATTGTTAGAGGCATATCTTGTTTTCTCAGAATTTACTTCAATACAATGCTTAGCGTGGAATTAGGTGCATTTAATGCATTTCTTGTTGCTTGGAAGTATTATCTCTGGCCTTAGGTTTTGTTTTTATAGTTGTACAACACTGAATCGGCCCCTTTGGGCCAATACACCCCTACTGTTTATCCACCACCCATCCGTACTAATCCAATTTACCTGCACTTGGATCGTAGCCTGTTTTGCCGTGGCAATTCAAGTGCTCGTCTAGATACTTAAATATTGGAAATTTCTCTGCCTCAACACCCCCCCACCATCCCCCTCAGACATTGGGTTCCAGTACAAATTAACCCTGGGTGGGAAAGAAAATGGTTCCCAAATAATCTTGTTTTAAACAGCTCGGCTGTGTGGAAAAGTTTTTCATAATCCGGGCTGTCTATTCCTATCATCAGCTTCCCCCTCAGCCCTCTCTGCACCCAGCCTCTCTTCTTAACTGAAATATACCATCCCAAGCACATCCTTGTGAATCTCTGCATCCTCTCCAGTTTAATCACACCCTTCCTATACTGTGGGGATCAGAATTGCACACAATATTCCAGCTGCGGTCTAAACAACAATTTATAAAGTTGCACTTGTATTCTTGGCCCACTTAATGAAGGCAAGTATCCTGTTTGCTAACTGTGCTGCCACCTTCAGGGATCTTTGGGCCTGTATTGGGCTAGGTCATTCTGATCCTCAATACTGCCAAGGGCCTTTCCATTCAACGTGTATATCCTATCTTTTTTCGTTCTCCCAAAACACATAATTTTACACTTGCCAGGATTAAACTCCTCTGCCATTGCTCTGCCCATCTTACCAACTAACCAATTATTGTTCTTTAGTCTAAGACTACTCACCCCACAATCACAAACCACCAATTTCCGTGACATTTAATCATACAATGAGGGGGGATTCAAGTACTCACCTAGACACTTAAATGTTGTCAGTGACCTAGCTTCCATCTGTCTTTCAAGCAGTGCACACCAGATTCCTACCACTCACTAAGTAAATAAGATCCCCCCATATCTCTTATCCCTTACCCTAAATTATGTCCTCTAGTTTTTTTTCTATCTCCAAAGGAAAGGTTTCCTGTAATCTATTCCATCTATATATCTGTCATAATTTTGCACAGCTTAATCGTGTACCTCTTAACCATTTCTAGTCCAGGGGAGCCTCTCGTCAATCTCTCCCCACAACTGAACTGCTCTACCCCAGGCAACATACTGGTGAATCGTCTGTCCAGCCTCCAGCACTTTCTCGTTCTTCCTATACCTTAGTGACCAGAAATATATGCAGCTGAGGTCTGACCAAGGTTTTATGAAGCTCAAATAAAATCTCCCTACTTCATTATTCAATGCCCCGACTAATATATGGGGCACTGAATATAGAAGTTTGTCCTATATGTCTTTCTGAGCACCCCCTCTCTCTCTCTATTTTGCCACCTTCAAGGATCTATGAACCTGTACTCCTAAGCCCCTCCTTCCTCAATATTCTCTAAAACATTACCATTCATGGTGTATGTACTAGCCACATTAGTGCTCCTAAAATGCATCAACTTGTGTTTTTCTGGATTAAACTCCATCTGCCATTTTTCAGACCATTTCACCAACACATCCATATCACTCTGCAGCCCAAGACTACTTTTCACTATCAACAACTCTGCGAATCTTTGTGTCATCTGCGAATGTACTGATCTTGCCTCTCCTATCCACATGCAAGTCATTCAGATACATTACACGTACCAAAGATCCCAAAAGTTAACTAATTCTTGTGGAACACCACTGGTCACAGGCATCCAATCGCAAAACAAGCTTCTACCATTACCTTTCATCCCCCTACTGCAAAGCCAGGTTTGTTTTGAGTTTGCAGACTTGCTCTAGATCCATAGGTCCTTTTGAACCTGTCTCCCACATGAGACTGTTCAAAGGCATTATTAAAGTCCATCTAAGTCACATCTATTGCCCTGTCCTCATCAATACGCTTTGTGTCAATACTAAATCTTCAGTTTAGTTTAGAGACTCTGTCAAATTGGCCAGATAAAATCTGCCCTTGACAAAGCCAAGTTTACTGCCTATAATTTGTTCCTGCTTTTCCAATAAATTCTCAGATCGTAAATTCTCTTCCACTGAATTTTTTTCCAATATCTTCCCCACCACTAATGTTAGGCTCCGAAGTTACCATGCTTTTTCCTGCTGCCATTCTTAAAAAGAAGGATCATTAGCGCAGCGGTAGAGTTGCTGCTTTACAGCGAATGCAGCGCCGGAGACTCAGGTTTGATCCTGACTACGGGTGCTGCACTGTAAGGAGTTTGTACGTTCTCCCCGTGACCTGCGTGGGTTTTCTCCGAGAGCTTCGGTTTCCTCCCACACTCCAAAGACGTACAGGTATGTAGGTTAATTGGCTGGGTAAATGTGAAAATTGTCCCTAGTGGGTGTAGGATAGTGTTAATGTGCGGGGATCACTGGGCGGCACGGACTTGGAGGGCCGAAAAGGCCTGTTTCCGGCTGTATATATATGATATGATGATATGATATGTTTACTGACCTCCTCATCTGGTACCACACTTGTGTCCAAGGAAGCTTTAAAAATCACAGCCAGAACCCCATAATCTCTTTCCTTGCCTCCTATAGCAACTTGGCAAAAAATAAACCCACCTGGTTTATTTATGCAGACCAGCACTGGAACTTCACATACTACACAGATTTCACCAACTATGAAGTCTACATCCTTTTGCATACCAGTGTAAAATATTCATTTAGGACCTCATCTATATCTTCTGGCTCCAAGCACAGATTGTCCCTCATGGCCCTTAGTTTTTCTCTGGTTCCTCTTTTGTTCTCATTATACTTAAGGAAAACCTTCAGATTTGCCTTAATAATCCAGTCTATCAGTGATTACTCGTGACTCCTCTTTACCTTCCTAATTTCCTTTATAAGCACCTCCCCTGTCATTGGTTCCTTCTCCCCATCATAAGCTTTCTTTTGCTTCTTTGTCTAATGCTCAAAATCACTTGATCTATAGTTCCCTATTTTCATTACCCTTGGCTTTTACCATTACAAGAACATGTTGACCTTGAAATCTTGTTATTTCTCCTTTGAATGCTTTCCACTGTGCAATAGTGGATTTACCTGCAAGCAGATGCTTCCAATCTACCTTGTGTTAATGAAATTGGCCTCCCCAATTAAGACCTTTATTTGTAGTCCATCCTCGTCCTTTTCCATAAGCACGTTAAAATATTCAAAGTTAGGCTCACTATCTCCAAAATGATCCTGCATTGTCACTCCCTCCACTTGACCAGTTACTTTCTCCAAGGCAAGGTCCAGCAATGTAGATCATTGGTCTATCTACATACTGCATCAGAAAACTCCCCAGGGCGCATGTCAAAAATTCCGTGCCATTAACTTTAAGGCAAACCAGTTAATACAAATGAGCTTGAAATTCCCAGTTACAATAACCCTATCCTTCTGCATCTCCCACTTGTGATCATACCTCCTTTGTATCACAAACAGTAAGGTTGCTGGCATTGACTCTCCTGCGTTAGACCAAGAGACACAGGCTTCCAATCACAAAAATAGTCTACCACTATCACCTGTCTTTGATTACAAGGTGATTTTTGGATACAATGTTAACTTGCTTTGAATCTTATTGGCTCAATCACTTGGTCCAGTCTCCCAAGTGTGATCCTGTCAAATTCTAGCTGAATTTAAGTGCACTACAAAAAACTGCATTACCTTCATCTTCATCGTCTCTTCGAAAAAATTCAATCAAATTGGATAGACATGATATTTCCCAAGCAAAGTTATGCTATCTGATTTATCCCTGTCTTTCTGTATGTAGATCAATCCTATCCCTCACCTTTTCCAATAATTCCCCTACCACAAACAGAGTTGCAAGCCTGTATTTACCTGATTTATCCCACCTGTTTTTGAATAAAAGCATCACAGTTGTTGTCATGCAAGTCATCTGACACCGCTTCTTGGACAGTGAAAATTTAAGAATCTCTGCCAGGGCCCCAGCCTTCCCTTTGCTTCTCTTAGCAGCCAGAGACATCTCATCAGACCCTGAGATTTGTTCAGCAGTAAACCAATGTATATCTGTAATCTCTTTTCTTTTTAATGAGAATAGTTGTGGAATTTCACTATTCCCCTCCCTGAATTCTCCAAATTAAATGTCCTCCTCCTAACTGAATACAGATGGAAAACATTCATGCCAGGTCTTCCGAGCATGCCCTAGCTTCATTCAGGTTGATCCTTTGCTCCCCTTGTTTATCTAATATACATAAAATGCTTTGGGAATTTTCTTAACCATGTCTTCTTAGTTATTTTTCATGGTGCCTCTTTGCCTTCCAATTTATTTATACTTTCTATCTTCCTGTTGTGTCTTACCAATTTTTGGTTCTCTATGCTTGCTATTTGTTTTCTCTTTATTCTTCATCCAACCCTTGATATTCAGGGTTCCTTGGCATTGCTGTCCCTGCCTTTTACCCTCATGGAATGCATTGGCCTTGAATTTGATCTCTTTCACTTTTAAATGACTCCCAGTCTACCGTTACCAGTTCATGTTGTATGGCATTGAAATTTTCCTTCCCCCAAATAAGGACCTTAATTTCCAGACATCCATATCTCTTTCCATACTTACTTTGTAACTTTGGGTTTTGGCTACTACCTCTCCTCTTAACTATCACATCTTCCACTGGCACATCAAGCACTTACCTGGGTACATTCCCGGTGATTTGATCCAATGCCATCCCTTCTCTAGTAAGGCAATTTACATACCTACAAATATATATCTCGCTGTACCACAAAACTGTGTTATCCCTTTGCTGTCTTATTGACCCCACCCTACCCATTTTGTCGTTATGCCTCCTATGCTGCCATCTGTCACTCTGAGTTACCTTGTTTTTTTCCTGAATAAGAACAACAATATCCTCATGTGCTGTTCTCAGAACACAAGGAAAACTTTGACAATGTCATTTTGGAGTTTCATACTTCCAGTACTAGTTAACTGACCATAAATCCTTTAACAGATACATCCAGCACAAATGAAGGCATCTACGTGGAAATTTGTCCTTGATTAATAAAACTGTACAATATTGTGGCAGATGTGGTTCTTCAATTTCATTGTCTTAAGTGGTGAAACTTCAGAAGTTAAGTACAAAACTAAATTGCTGTCAGATAAGCAATTGCGGATATATTTTCCTGTTGGATTTTACTGAGCCATGGGACACATCAATTGGGATATAACGTTGCATATTAAGAATGTGTTTGAGAATACGTACATAATTCTCCTGCTTGTAAATGTATGTAGGGCTGTAATGCATTCAATTTCTCATGCAGAACTATGTGTTTTCCAGTTATGTAAGGCTGAGTGAAATAGTTGACCACGTGTTCCCTCTACTGAAGAGAGAACATTCCTCTGACTTTCCTTGTTCGGACATCTACAGCCAATTCACATACTGGAGAGAGCAGCTACCTGCTGTGGAAAGCCGGGACCTTCAAGCTTCCTCGAGTTCAACATGAAAGCATCATGAATTGGTTTTTGTAGCTTAAAGGCAGGCAGGCAGGCAACATGTTCTCACTGTTTTATGCTGTCATTTCCTCTTTCCCTGGCTTTATGGAAGCAGGAAAGTTCCTTTGCTGTCACTGAGCATTTTACTCCATTAGTTGTTAAGAATCTTGCAGAGTGAAGTCGTTTGGAGATGAGTTGCATCTTAAATACCAGTTTTTATTTTGTAAAAAAGTCATTTATGTTACTGACATTTTTGTACCATCTGATCTATTGCTATCACATTTACTTTAAGATCATTCTCCTCATTTATCATTGTGGAAAAAACAGTGTTTCACTCAAATTTACTATTTATTTTTCTCAACAAACAAAACCATGATTATTTATAGAATGCACTTTTAATAATTAGTTTGAGACACTTACTTTTGATCCGGCTCACAAAATGCTTCAGTAAACATTGTTTCGAAAGCTCAACTAGCTTAATCATTTGTCTTCACCAGATGTTTTTCACCCACCACCCCCACACACATCTACCTCTTTTTCCTCTCCTGAGGGCAGTGACTCCAGCTGGCCTATAGTTCTGCAGCTGGAAGCTGTGGTTTACAACTGCACCAATTTTCTCATCCACCGCTCTACGTACATTCACTTTGTCAGGAATAATGTTTCACAAGCAAGTGCAGGAGCAGCTGAAGACGGCTTTAGCCTGCTTCAGCATAGGATGTCCATTGAAACTGGTAAATTTCGTTGGTAGATAGTTACTTGATTAAAATGAGGATAAATGATTTTTGCATTTTAATTTATAAATAGTTATTGCATACACTAATGCACAGGGTTTAACTTTCTGCAGAAAACATAATAAATAGGTGGTGCTTCTCATACGGTCTTAAATGCATTGCAGGGTCACATCTTGCAAATATGTTTGTAATTATGGCTAAATAGTTGTAATACAGATCTATATTTTCTAAAAGCAGAGTGTATAGATGCTGGAAATCTGAAATAAAAATAAAAATGATGGAAACTGAACAGATCAGGCAACATCCATGGCATCTGAGAAACAGTAAATGATGACTGTCAGATATCCAATGAAGATCAATGTCATGAAATGTCCACTATTTCTCTCTTCACTGATGCAGATCCAATCTGCTGATCACTTCCTACATTGTGTGTCTTTAAACATATCTTTCCTGTAAGGCTATAGATTCAGCTTATGATAGTGTTTTGGGATTGTTGCCCTTATTGCAGCCTGTAATTCAGGATAATATCTTGGAAAAATACAATCACGGGTCTTGTTCCCAGGCCTGTGCCAAGGGCTGAACTGTGGAACGTGGTTGGAGGAGTTGATGTAATTCACTCGACCGTCTTGTTTAGTAAATAAGCAACAGACCCAAGTAGTAGTGTGCACATTTTAAAGATCTGTAAATAAATTTGGCTGTCTAAAGAGAGAAATTTTAAATTTTACTTAACTAGAAAGGATAATCTTTCAGTGAGCTTGCTACATAATTTGACTGACTCTCTTTCCACATTGATTATTTTAAGAACTCTTTGAACTCCAATATAGAACTACTTAATCATTTGTAAGGGGGAGGCGAGTTTTAAAATGAATCCTCAAATGACATCTGGCTTAGCTCTAGAATAATATTAAAAATCTGAATATTTCCTATACTCTTTCATATATCCTAGTATTGTCACAATTTGGAAATCACCGTTCTTGTGATGCATGCAAGGTTATGACTGGGTTTTATAGCTGTGACAAACATGGGAAAAGTTGGGCCCCGAGCATAATGCAGAGGGTATTTTCTTTCTATGAAAGATAAATAATTGAAGCTTTGTTTTCAAATCTATTGTTCTGCTACATTTACAAAAACTATCACAACTCCTGTGTACTGAATTGCAGTGTTGCTGGAGATGAATAAAATTTTCAATAAATACAGATTATTATACTATAAAACTGTGTCTGTTACTAGTTTTTACCTATAGCTAATCTATATTTAGGAACTGTTTGGGGAATTCTAAATTAAAAGGCCTTGTACAAGGTCACGGTAAAGTGAGATGAGTTTTTAATATGCCCAAGGAGGAGAAGATGATGAGGCAAAGAGGTTTGGGATAAACAGAGGGAAAGGGATCTTTTGTGGGCTGGAGTCACAAACTAAATTGTCAGTTCTACCACTTTATTGAGATTGCTGCATGGCATTTATGAATGCAGCTTTACTTTTTCGTAAAAGCAATTATGAAAATGAGTATCTTTAAGGAGGAATAGTGAGGCAGTAGACAGGATTTAAGGGGTTCAATTGATAGGCAAAGGAACTGGGAGAGGCACAAGAGAAATCAAATATGCCTACTTCATTGAATAGCTACATACTACAGTGAATCTAATTTATTCATGGCTCAGTGATAGATAATTAAAGATTAAGATCATGAAAGAACACTTTTTATGCACCACTGTTATTCATGGTAATGTTCAGTGAGATCTATTTTAGGCATAAGTTATTCTACCGTTGTTGGAACTTTGAATCAAAGAAACATCCTCTCTACATCCACTCTATCCAAGCCTTTCACTATTTGCCACATCCTTGTGCACATGGAAGGTGGGGTGGGGGGGGGGGTGTAGGTGTAGTCACCTAAAATTGGTGAATTTAAGGTTCATACCGTTAGGTCGTAAGGTATTAATAAACTAAGTATTACTTTCACCTTGAGGGTCTATGACTGCCGTAACATTTTGAAACAAAATAGGATTTAATTTAACTTGCTCAGCAGAACCTATTGGTATAGGCCATGAGTCTATTTTATACCTGCCTAATATTACTCTCCACGAAGGTCGAATCACCAAATGTTTAAAATTTGTATATAGCCAAATGGAGGCCAAAATGTTTCCAAATGATGGGTGCAAATTTCAAGCTAAAATATCAGGGTTCATTAGGTAGTCGATAGCCCCTTTAAGTATGTATCAATGCCCTATTTAAAAAAAATAATAATATCGGGCATGCTTTTAGGAAAAAAAAAACGATATGCAGGAAAGTTGTAGTGTGTCTACAGTGTGATGGCAGAATAGTCGTATTAATCAGCTACCATCCAGTGGACTGAGCTAAATATCTGGTATTGGCATTGGTTTATTTTGTCATGTGTACCATAATACAGTGAAATCTTAGTTTGCTCGCTTTCAGTCTAATCATACCAAGAGTACAATCAAGCCATGTACAAGTACAGCAGGTAGTGCAAAGAGAAAAAAAGAGTAAGAATATAATATTACAATATGAATGCTTTACAGATGAAGAGTGCAAATTAAAAAAAGTGGAAGGTCTGCAATGAGGGAGGTCGGGAGATCGTAACTATACCATTGAAAGGCAAATTGGATCCTGTCAGGTCAACTGGGAACTCGTGCTCAGTATTCCTAAGGCCCTACCATTGATAAGTCTGTCCTACCCTTAATAGTCCTCCCAAAATGCATCATCTTGCACTTACCAGGATTATACTCCACCTGCCTTTACTCTGACCATCTTTCCAAATCTTCGCTTTTATCCTGTGAACCTTCTCAGTACAACATTATCACCAAGTTTTGTGTCATCTGCAAACTTACTGAATTCTCCAACTATAATGTCACTGCTTACTGTGGATATAGATGAGAAGCATTTAAGACCTCATCTACATCCATGCATAGATTGCCTCTTGTTCTCTAATGAGGCTACCCTAGTGCCCTAAACATACTTTTGTTTTGGCATTTTCCTTAATCTTGTCCACCAGTGATATTTCTTTCTGCCTCTGTCCACTTTACTTCCTTAAGTAGCTTTATATACTCTTGAAAGGCAACTATTGTTTTGGAATATTTTAATGGAGGCTGAGAAAATGTTGCAGGGAAAATGCAGTCATTCAAAGGCAAAGGATTAAAGTTTTGTGATTGTACCTCAAAACGTCTCTATTGGTCCTTGTTGAGGTGTATTGGTCCAAGGTTTATGCAAATTGGGCCTCTGAGTACTGTCTGAAAGATACGCCAGTGTTGACATATGTACACAGTGTCATTGTGAAGTCAGATGGAAACTCCAACTATTCCAATAGATATGTTTTAGTTGAAAAGGAGACAATCAAAATCTTAATGTCCAGTCCTATAACCAGCCCCAAAACAATGATGAAGAACTGGGAGACAGCAGTGGGTATTAAAGCCACTGACATTTAGCATTTAGGATTATGTTGTAAATCAGTAGATTATAATAATTACTATCAATGGATTACCTCACTTTGATTTTTTTAAACTGGACTTAGGAATCCTGTTGGATTTTATTTAGTGGCATATGTGCTACCTCTATAGGGTCACAGTCATTTTTTATTTCCCTGCTGATATGATGTGGATGCCATGTCTTCAGTGGTGTAATTCTGGCAAGCACCTTCTGACTAGCTAGTGCCAAATAAAAGTGCAAAGCCAAGGATTTTCAGCTTCTTTGGACAATGCAGCGAGCTGAGCGATGGGTCAGAAAAATAAATTGCATTCTTTCAGCTTGGACCACTTAAGTTATTTGCATTTACATTAAAATACAAGGCTTTTTTTCTGTGATAAATTAGGACAAAATGACCATTGTCAGTTTCATTTTGATCCTCTTTTCTGATTCATAAAATATGCCACTAGGCTTAATTATGTAGACTTTTATGAATTTGTAAAATAAAGTGTCCTGTTTAGGATGTGTGCACCCCAGGGAAGGCTAGGAATTAGTCCCCATCCCCAACTGCTCCCAAGAGCCACCTTCTTGAACACCTAATGGCAAAATTATTTCTGACAGTGCTGTTGGGCAGGGACACACACTTCTAAGTCACCATGACATGTAACATGAGAGGAACCTGCAGCTGTAAGTGCTTTCTTTGCCTGCAGATCTTGCCCTTCAAAGTGGTGCAGGTGATGGTTTGGGGATGTGTCTTTAGAGTGGCCAAGCAAACAACTGTGAGGCATTTTGCAGATGCATGTAATGATGCAGCCACAGTCATCTAACTTTGTGGGAGTGAAAGTTTGGGCTGGAAGATGAAATGCTACGTAGTCACTTCAACAGGATATACAGCATCTTGAAAATAGATTACGTTTTTGTTTGTTTTTTGGTGCTATTAATGTCATAGAGATACAACACAAAAACAGACCACTAGGTTTGCAACAACCATCAACCACCCATTTACACTAATCATACATCAATCCCACATTCTCATCAATTGCCCTCACATTCTACCACTCATCTACACAGGCAATTTACAGAGGCTAATTAGTGAACCAACCCGCGCGTCTTTGGGATGTGGGAGGAAACCGGAGCACTTGAAGGAAAACTACATGGTTACAGGAAGAATATGTGAACCGCGCACTGACAGCACCCGAGGGTAGGATTGAAGCTGGTTCTCTGGTGCTGTGAGGCAGCGGGTCTCCTAACTGCACCACTATGCCGCACATTTATCAAAACTTGCATTGTACAATTTGGAAATAAAAGAGATTTGTGTGCAAAATTAGAGCACATGGTATTGGGGGTAGGGTATTGACATGGATAGAGAACTGGTTGGCAGACAGGAAGCAAAGAGTAGGAATTAACGGGTCCTTTTCAGAATGGCAGGCAGTGACTAGTGGGGTGCTGCAAGGCTCAGTGCTGGGACGCCAGTTATTCACAATATATATTAACGATTTAGATGACGGAATTAAATGTAACATCTCCAAGTTTGTGGATGACACAAAACTGGGTGGCAGTGTGAGTTGCGAGGAGGATGCTATGAGGCTGCAGGGTCACTTGAATAGGTTGGGTGAGTGGGCGGATGCATGGCAGATGCAGTTTAATGTGGATAAATGTGAGGTTATCCACTTTGGTGGCAAGAACAAGAAGGCAGATTATTATCTGAATGGTGTCAGATTAGGGAAAGGGGAGGTGCAACGAGACCTGGGTGTCCTTGCACAAGAGTCACTCAAGGTAAGCATACAGGTAGAGCAGGCAGTGAAGAAAGCAAATTACATGTTGGCCATAGTGAGAGGATTTGAGTATAGGAGCAAGGAGGTCCTGCTGCAGTTGTACAGGGCCCTGGTGAGGCCACACCTGGAGTACTGTGTGCAGTTTTCATCTCCTAATTTGAGGATGGACATTCTTGCTATTGAGGGAGTGCAGCATAGGTTCACCAGGTTAATTCCCAGGAAGGCGGGACTGACATATGATGAAAGAATGGATTGACTGGGCTTATATTCACTGGAATTTAGAAGGATGAGAGGGGATCTTTTAGAAACATATAAAATTCTTAAGGGATTGGACAGGCTAGATGCAGGATAAATGTTCCCGATATTGGGGGAGTCCAGAACCAGGGGTCACAGTTTAAGAATAAGGGATAGGCCATTTAGGACTGAGATAAGGAAAAACCTTTTCACCCGGAGAGTTGTGAATCTGTGGAATTCTCTGCCACAGAAGACAGTGGAGGCCAATTCACTGGATGTTTTCAAGAGAGAGTTAGATATAGCTCTTACGACTAATGGAATCACGGGATATGGGTTGAAAGCAGGAACGGGGTACTTTCTGTATTTTGGATGATTAGCCATGATCATCTGGAATGGTGGTGCTGGCTCAGAGGACCGAATGGCCTATTCCTGCACCTATTTTCTATGTCTCTAAAACAGTAAACCCAAGCTTTACCAATATATCTCATTAAACGAAAATGGTTATAATTTTTCGGTGCTTTTTTTCTAAAATCTAATGTTGTCAGAGAGGTATGCTTTTTAAAAGATTGTATTCAGAACATACATGTTCAGAAAATAAGGTTTTGAAAAGTTGGGAACAATGTTTAGGGCGGGATGGTGCTGCAGCTAGTAGAACTGCTGCCTCACAAGTCCAGTGACCTGGGTTCATATTTCATATTTTTATTCATATTTCATATTTCAGATACAGCGCGGAAACAGGCCTTTTCGGCCCACCAAGTCCGCGCCGCCCAGCGATCCCCGCACACTAACACTATCCTACACACACTAGGGACAATTTTTACATTTACCCAGTCAATTAACCTACATACCTGTACGTCTTTGGAGTGTGGGAGGAAACCGAAGATCTCGGAGAAAACCCACGCAGCTCACGGGGAGAACGTACAAACTCCTTACAGTACAGCACCCGTAGTCAGGATCGAACCTGAGTCTCCGGCGCTGCATTCGCTGTAAAGCAGCAACTCTACCGCTGCGCCACCGTGCCGCCTTGGGTTCAATCCCCACCCCGGCAATGTCTTTGTGCAATTTACATGCACTCCCTGTGACCGCTTGGGTTTCCTCTGGGTGCTCTCCCACATCCCAAAAATGTGTGGTATGATAGATTAATTGGCCTTGTAAATTGTGTAGATGGGTGGTAGAATCAGGGAGGCATGTGAATAGAATAAAATGGGTTCGGTAGGATTAGTGTAAATGGGAGTTTAACGATCAGCATGGGCTCAGTGAACCAAAAGGCCTGTTTTTCTGCTGGGTTTTAGTTTCCTTCCACACAATGTAAATGTGATTGATGTCTGGTGACAGTAACTTGCTCCTAGTGTAGGTGGGTGACAGGAAAGAGCGGGTGGAAATGGTGGGTGTGTCAGTTGTTGGAAAATAAGTAGGGGAAATTGGACTGTTGCGAATGCTTTGAGACCTGGCATGGACTTGCTGGGCCAGATCATAGAAAATATCAAAATATGAGAAAAAGATACCTAAAATGTAACTTTTGTTTCTTTCCGTTACACATTATTTAGCCTGCTGAATTTTTCCTTAACTTGACTTTGTTTAAGATTTCCAGCATCTGAAATATCTGGAAACGCTGCAGTTCTTCTGGTGAAGGTACTCTCACAATATTGTTGGGCAAGGCATTCTAGAATCTAGGATATAGAACTCGTGAATATGAATGAGGGGACTGCATTAGATTTAAAAGTCAGGTTGGTGTGCGACCCAGAAGGGGAACCTGGATGTCGTGGTATATCTCCGCAAGGTCTTTGTCCACCTTGGTGCAAGGATTTGCAGGTTTGCGACGCCTTGCTGGGAGAAGTGAGATAAGTAACTGCAATGGATTTTGTAAATGGTACACACTGGAGCCTGTGCATCCCAGCAGTAAAGGAAGGAATGTTTAGGGCACTGGACCAGTCAACCAGGCTTTTTTCTCTGGATGGTGTCAAGCTTGCCGAGCGTTACAGAGCTGCACTTATTCAGGCATGTGGAGAATATTCCACGCATCTTAGTAAGGACGTGAATCATTCACCACAGGACACACAGCCTCTGACATGCTCTCCAAACCACAAAATATTAAGGGTAAGTAATTAATTTCTTCTTTTTGGAAGTGATTATTGCCTGACACTTTTGTGGGAGTGAATCTTAATTGCCACTTTTCAGCTCATGCCTGAACATTGTGCAGGCCTTACCGCATGCATATGTGGACTACTTTGTTTTTTGTAGAAACAAGGAACTGCACGTGCTGGTTTACTGAGATGCTGGAGCAACCTAGCAGGTCAGGCAGCATCCCTGGAGAACATGGATCGATGAGGTTTCGGGTCGGGACTTCTACAGACTGTCTGTCTCTACTTTGTTTATTTACCGAGGTATTGAGAATAAAACTTAACATGGTGCAACTAACCGGTAAAAATCACAACTTCTGACGTTATGGTGGAAGGAAGCTCATTGATGAAGCAACTGAAGATAAGACACTACGCCAAGAAACTCCTGCTAATGTCAGCCTGGGGCCGGGATGATTCACCTCCAACAACCAGAACCATCTCCCGTTGGGTTTTTTTTCTTCACTTTTTATCCAAGCTCAATGTTTGTAGCTACTGCCTCATCTGAGCTCTAAAGGGTGCTACACCTCTCCTTTTCCTTTCCTCTAGTTCACAACGGGAGTCGCTATTCCCTCTGCATTTCCTGTGAACTGTCATTTCCTTCCAATTTTGAATAATCTTTTCTTAAGCCTTGGGTTAACTTGCCTGCCTATTTATGCAGTTTGTGACAGACTCGCCTCTTTAATTACTTCACCTGCAAGGCACGTGGGATATGCCCCACATGTCTGGGTAGCTACACCTACAGTAAATCTCAACAAGCTTTACACCATCCAGGTTTTTAAAAAAACTGCTTGATTAGCCCTCCTCCCTAAACATTCATTCCACCCCTAGGTTCAATCCCCACTTCCTCAGTCGGGCTCCTGTCCTCCACCTCTGCTCTTGCCGGTCCAAGAATTGATAGCTACTACTCACTGAGAGCAGGAATACCCAATTCCATGGGAATTTATACTTACATCTTGCAAATCGGTTTACCGTCACTGGGGAAAAAGGATATTCATATCTTTGAAAGAGAAAAAACTGCATATTTCAGAAAGAAAGTTGTGCATATCTCACAGCTTTGCCGTTAGCAGCATGCTGCACTGACAAAGGGGCATATTCTGATCCTGAAGACTATTCCGACAACTACATTTTTACCTCACTCGCAGATTTTAGCTCACACACTATTCCCTTTGTTCTCTCCCAGTCACCCCCTTCGCCTCTCCTGCTGAAAACGAACTTGTTTTGTTTCTCTTCCCAATGAAGGGTCACGGACCTGAAACTTTGAGCAAGTCAGGAGCCATGGAAAGAGAAATAGTCAAACAGCATTTCGGATTTTAAATTCATATTTTTGAGCACGAATACGAATACAATCCCGGACACGCCTTATCTAAGCCACTCACAGCCTCTTGGGATGTACGAGTATGAGAAGCCATTCACACATTTCAAATTAAAGCTGAAAACACCAGAATCTCTCTGCAGATCAGGCAATCTCCAATGGTCTACCTATGTAGAAGCCACCTGGCCTCCTGAGTATTTCTAGCAATTTTGTTTATTTCAGAATCAGCAGTATTTTGCCTCAGGACACCTATTTCTACTGTATTTCGTGATAATGCAAACACTTACAAAAAAAATCCTTACAATTGGGCTTACTCTAGTGGGATCCATCCCTGTTAATTGCTTTAATTGATACTTCAGCCTTTTGTGCATAACAGGCAGTACAGCCTAGCTGTAGATAGTTCAGTTTTGCAGTAATTAAGTTAGAAGTAGGATTTCCATCATCAAACAAAAAGATTCTGATTTCCGTGAGAAGATCAGCCATGATCATATTGAACGGCTCGAAGGGGCGAATGGCCTACTCCTGCACCTATTTTCTATGTTTCTATGTAAGTGAGATGAGATAAAAGAAAAGGAATGATTTTGCTGCGAGTTTCAATTCCCCTTAATGGACATTATTTTACTGAACTAAAATTGCAACTTCTATCAAAAATATAGTTAATAGTTAATGATTTTCACAGTAAATCCTGGAATTTGCTCTCAGTTGCTGCACTGTGGAGACAATTCTAATGGTGAAGACATCTTTTGTCTTTGATTTGATACAAATAATAAAATGCATGTTCTGATTGTTCAGGCCTAGCAGCAAATCATTAGTTGAACTGGTTGGTGCTTTGTCTGGCACACATTAAAGTTACATGCCCCGCTTGCAGGCAGTGTGGCAACATTTTACTTTCCATCAGTATCTCAGTCATTATTCATCTTGCAGAGAATCCCTAAACTGGTATCAGTTGACCTCTTCAATGACAGCAATCTATTTTTTGATACAGGAAATCCATTTTGTCTAACATTACTTTTAATGAGTTCGGCAACTGTATGGCCTCTTCCTGTGACTCATCCTGTGTTTCCCAGACCGGAGACTGTGGTTTTGTTTTATATTTAAATCTAACTGCTCTGCTCGCAAATGTACTGACATCTTTGAAAATAAGATCTTTTATTTTTTTTAATGTAGATGCTCAGGATTTGCTACTTATTTTAAGATGCAGCAGAAAAAGCAAAATTAATTACAATTATAGCTGACATCAGTTAATGGGAGGATGATTAATAAGGACATCTTTGTGGGATAATTTTGGCAACCGTTGATTTTTTAAATGCAATTAAATCAGTACTGATTTATTTTTCTTCTGAAAAGAAATAACATTTTCTGGCATCCCAATTAATAGTACTTCATCTATTCCCTTTAATAGATCATGGTATGAGTCTTTTCGTTCTCACTTTCTGCATCAAAGCTCACAAGAAATCTTTCCTTGCGCACTTCCTGTGCCTGGGGCAGGCCTGGACACAGGTTGAGCACATTCGTTTTGTTGTAAAGGACATAGAGGGCAAGACTTCCAAATTAACAAAATGACATTACATTAAAGCAGTTGAACACCTTCTAAAGTATTTGACAGGACAATGAATGAGGACGAGAAGAGGTTAAAGCAATAAATATAAAAACTCAGAAGATCTAACAATGCACAGGACTTAATGACTGCCCTTTCCCAGAACAGGTAGAAATGCCCTTTGAGAGAAGCAAGTCAGAACTAAATAGAGAAGGAGAATTGATCTTTGACTGATAACATTTGGAAATTAGTGAGAACCTTTCTGGAATTGCTATGAGATTAAATGAATAAAGGTTGAGAATGTGCTAATTTGCCCAATGACTTTTGAAAGGGAGGAGCTTGAGGTTATCTTATAGCCTGGTTGTAAACTGAAACATGCAACAATACAAGTCTACCTTTCCATTGAAAACTGCACAGTTGTCTTCTCTAAAGGAATTTTATGTTTTTGCCAGGATTTTTCAGGCTGATCAGCTTCTGGCAGCGTTTAATCCAAAATGTCATCTGCATTGCCACCACATTTGTTCCTGGGGGAAGTTTAAACTGCAGCAGGTGTTACGGGATAAAGACTGTTGATCTTCAGTGTGTACCCTCGCTAAGCCTAACGCTGCATTTACATTGTCAGTTCTGGCCCTCAAATGAGTAACGATATTGTCCACCTTGGTCAGAAAATGTGCTCTTTTTGCGTGTCTTGGAGTTAATGTTAATTCCTGACACATGAGAACATCTTGGCCAAATGTATTTAAATGCATTTCTGCAGGGAATGGTCAAGAACATTCTCACCATTTAAAACACTTAATTTTAACCAGGCAGAATTTAGAACATAGAACAGTACAGCACAAGGACAGGCCCTTAGGTCTGCAATGTCTGTGCCAAACATAATGCCAAAACCCTTGTATCTCCCTCCATTCCCTACATATCCATGTGCTTATCCAAAAATTGCTTAAATGCCACTATTGTATCTGCCTCAACCGGCAACCTTGGTGGTGTATTCCAGACACTTACCATCCTCTGCAAAATAAACTTGCTCTGTTAAACTTTGCCCCTCACACCTTAAATCTATGCCCTCTAGTATTTTGTTTTTTCCATCTTGGGGAAAAAAATGATGATTTACTCTGTTTATGCATCTCATAATGTAATTCAGATCTCCCTACAATCTTTAGCATTCCAGGGAAAAGAATCCAAGTCTGTCCAACCTCTCCATGTAGCCAATACCCCCCAATCCAAGCATCATTCTGGTAAAATTGATTTAAATAAGTGCTTTTAAGTGATTGGTGTTGTTGGTCACTGATTTTAAATAGTGACTTCAATCTCTGCAGCTACCTCAAGAAAAATAGTATGAAATAATGCCAACTAATGAATCACACAGTCCGCATTGTCACTCGGCCCAGCTGACATCGGTCAGTCCTGCCTTCCGTCTCATCCTGTGTAGGAAAGAACTACAGATGCTGGTTTAAATCGAAGAAAGACACAAAATGCTGGAGTGACTCAGTGGGACAGGCAGCATCTCTGGAGAGAAGGAATAGGTGATGTTTCGGGTCGAGACCCTTCAGTCTGAAGAGGTTATTCCAGCATTTTGTGTCTATCTTCCGTCTAATCCTTCTCTGCCTCAGGCCTCTGTTTTCCCTTTGAACACTCTGCGTTCTTTGAGTTCTGGGTTCTTGTGCATCCCTGACTTTAATCACTCCAGTATTGGTGGCTGACCTCTCCTCGACCCTACGTTTTGGCATTCCCTCCTTGCTCATTTGTCAAAACCTTTGCTCAGCTGTCCTAATAACTGCTTCTTTGGCTTACTTTGCTTGATAGCATGGCTGTAAAGTCCCTTGGGATATTTGACTACTTCAAGATTATGCAATCTTCTTAAAGGCTCTCGATCCTGGAAAGACCCCAGAGATTGGAAGATAGCAAACATTTCAAGAAACGGAGAGAGAAGTAGGGAACTGTCGCTAATGCTCCCAAGAGAAGTTGTTGGGAAGATGACCAACTCCATTATTAAAGGTTTGGGAACAGGAAATTAGTAAAGCAAATCAATATGGTTTCATGAAAGGAAATCAGATTTGACACAACTAACAGTATTCGTGGAAGATGAAACCAGTGAAATACAAATAAAAGGGAAGCCAATGTATGAAGTAAATTTGATTTTCAAAAGGCGGTCAATATAGTCAAAATAAGGAATGACGAGTGAATTGACATAGTTAAAATTGTGCTTAAAGACAAGAAGATAGTAGGAATAAATGGGATGTTTGCAAGTTGACAGAGTACAGATAATAGGCTGCAACAAAGGTGGATGCTGGGATCTTGGCTTTCAAAAGCTGTAATGGTGTGATAGATGAAAGGGCACAGTGCAATCAAGGGTCTCGACCCGAAACGTCACCCATTCCTTCTCTCCCGAGATGCTGCCTGACCTGCTGAGTTACTCCAGCATTTTGTGAATAAATCGATTTGTACCAGCATCTGCAGTTATTTTCTTATACAGTGCAATCTATCCCAGCTTTCTGATGATGAAAAGCTACATGGCAAATGGGGCTGGAAAGGAAATACAAAGGACCTGATAGAGAGGTATGGAGAAGTGGGCGATCAACGGAGTAAAATGTGGCAAAATGCAAGGTTGTTCACTTTGGTGGGAAAAATAAGAAAACCAAGAAAGAGGATTTAAAATAGTGAGAAAATATTAAACATTAGTCTTCAAAGGGTTCGGGTACATTAAAAAATGGGACAATAAGCAATTATGAAGGGAAATGAAATATTGATCTGTCTAACAAGGGAAAATCAGTGTGAGATGAAGGGAGCCTTGATGCAATTAAACAGGAATTTGGCGAGAACCCACCAGAAGTAATGTGTGAAACTTTCACTTGCACGCCTAAGGACGAATGTCCTTTCACTGAGCCAAACTTACTTTAAATATATTGGCAGAATTGTAAAGGTTGTGTTAATATGCATATACACAGCATCTTTTCAACAGTCTTTTGAAAATCCAAATGTATGTCAAACTGGAAAATATTGGTTATCCTCAATGATAAACCACGGCATTAAAAATATTTACTGAATAATAATTTAATCAACTCTCGCAGCTCAACACGCTCCAGGCCAAAACTGCCCATTTCAATAATGCCACATTCACCATCCTAAACCTTTGTTTCCTCCACCACCATCATCCAATGGTTGCAGTCGGTACCATTTGCAAAATGCGCCAAAGTTCCTCAACTAATCACTGCAATAGCATCTCCTGTTTCTTCTATCACTGTGTACAAAGACAACAAACCACAGGAATACTGCCAACTGGAGGTTTCCCTCCAGTTGGGTCTATGTCCTAGAATCCCACTCCTCCAAACCGCACTTCCCCGCCACCCAACAGCTCTGCAGAAATACACTCAGAAAACCTGTAACTGTTCAAGAAGGTGGCTCACCACCTTCTTCTTGAGGGCAGCCTGGTGGCGCAGTGGTAGAGTTGCTGCCTTACAGCTCTTGCAGCGCTGGAGACCTGGGTTTGATCCTGACTACGGGTGCTGTCTGTAGGGAATTTGTACCTTCTCCCCGTGACCTTCGTGGGTTTTCTCCAAGATCTTTGGTTTCCTCCCACACTCCCAAGGACTACAGGTTTGTAAGGTTAATTGGCTTGGTAAATGTAAAAATTGTCCCTAGTGTGTGTAGGATAGTGTTCATGTGTGGGTATTGCTGGTTGGCGTGGACCTGGTGGGCCGAAGGGCCTGTTTCCGCGCTGTATCTCTAAACTAAACTAAACAAAATGGAAAGTGAATAGTCAGTGCTGGTTTTGGCAGTGGTACCCAGATCCCCAAAATGAAAACATAATGAAAGGAGTCTATTGCAGATTGCAAGTCTGTATCATACGGATCTGGTGCCAAGCTCTTGTGCTTTTAAAAATGTATTTTCTTTAGTTTAATCGTGAATATATTCCACTTTAATAATCCCCTGGGTAAAACTTTAAAGAAGTGTCACAGTTCTAATGTCTGCCTACGATACCACTATCATCTGCCAACAGGTAAACATACTGTTTTTGTTTAAAAACTAAGAAAGTGCACAGTGGCACAGCTGGTAGAGTTGCTGCCTCATAGAAATCCGGATACAATCCTAGCCTTGGGTGCTGCCTATGTGGAGTTTGCACGTTCTCCCTGTGACCCTGTAGGTTTCCATCCGTTGCTCTGATTTCCTTCCACATGTAGATTTATTGGCCTCTGTAAATTGCACCTAGTGTGTAGGGAGTGGATGCAAAAGCAGGATAACATACTACTAGTGTGAATGGCTGTTCTAAGATCAGCATGGACTCAGTGGGCCAAAGGGCTTGTTTCCATGCTGTACCTTTCAATCAATCACTTAGCATTTGATTGCATTCGATTTATTTCAGCCTTCAGAACCCCTCGTGTGAACCTATGAGTAATACAGGGACTTTAACAACACAGAAAACCTGGAGGGATTTCAAGGCCGTCGTAGTCTTGATTTGTGGCTCAGATGTCAGTCAAACACATTGCCAATCCATGGTTTCTGAGGTCATTCAAATGCTTTGTAATTGTTTCTGGGTATCCATAATTCTGAATGTAATGAAGGCACTAATGAAAACCCACCACATGTACCAGTATTTATTTCCAAATGAGTTGCTTGACTTGGTTTGCCCGAAAGCCAGAGACAGCCCTGTGCAAGTAATTGCTTTCCTCTGCTCAGCTCCATAATTCCAGTGAAGCGCAATCAATTTTACTGCTGGCTTGTTCATTTCCCATTCCAAAACTGTCATGGAATATTTTATAAATGCTGCCAGACTGCATCAGATTCCTCAGATTTATTGGACTACAGGGCTCTGGCACATTATCAGTAAGGTCATTAGGTTGTATCCTTAGTTTATCAGCTATGTCCTAATCAAAAAAAAATCTAATGCTAAAATATTCACGGACAAAATTCTATCCTTTTCCAGCCCCCTGCCATATATATTCCATTGTAATAAGGTAAACTTTTAAAATAAAATGAAAGTTAAATATATTTCAAATAAATAGAAAAGCTAGGCGTTTATGTGCTTTGTGCGCTATTGTTAATCAGTCAATGAAGCATTAAGAAGACAGAATGTACATCGACCAGATTAAGTAAAATGTTAAAGCAAATTATCATTGTTTCCATGCAGGCCTGAGGGTACAGTGACACTGTCTAGTCAGCCATATCTTTATTGTTAAATACCAAATGGCAGATGAGGACACCTCAAGGCTGAGTGGATCTGTGTCCCTTGCCTCACTTATTTGAGCAAAACCCTTATTCGCACACACCACAGGGAGTCACTAAACCAAACATCTTTGTCACAAAGGCAAATTACATAAATAATTTGATTCTGGTTGAAAGGATGTGCCTGAGCCACCATTTTGCAGTGTGTCTCCACGCTTCAAGCGAGCTCCACTTCTCATTATATTTTAGAAGTTGTTCCTTAATATCATTGCTTGCAAGCTGCTCAGCTGCACCTGCCCACTGCTGCCTGTGTGGCTCTGGAAACACTGTGACAGTGGACAGCTGCCTGCCTTACCACCTGCCCTGGGCGAACTTCCATTTGACAAAGCTGAAGCCATATTCAGCTGTTGCACCCCTAATTCCACCCCTGCTCTAGTTTAGCCTCAATTACCTCCCTAACTGTCCATTACCAGACAGCCTGGTTTACGAGCTTGGTGTTCTATTCGCACGTGTCAAAGCTTTCTCCATGGACTTTCATTCCTCTTTTGAACACTTTCACGCTGCTTCATGTGTTGGTTACTTCTCAAGGTCTCTGTGGAACCGGACAAACAGCAACAGTGCAAAATGTGATGCCCTTCATCACCAGTGGCAGTGAGAGAGGAAGGAAAGTAGGAGCTCCTGAGTCTGTTCTTGGCTACAGTCCTGAGATGACATCTTCTGCCTGGAAGCCGCGGCAATGGAATATGTGTTGAGTGCTGACTGCAATGAGATCGGTCTCATCTTACCTAATGTGTCTTCTTTCTCACCACTAACTCATCAACATAAGCATCTGCTAATATCCCTCGAGGTTTGGAGAGCAGGCAAGGCAGCCTAATGTTTTAATTAGTGGCAACATTTATTTAACACCAATGTGTATTACTATGCAAATCCCTGTCTATCTCATCAAGCCTGAAGTTACAGTGTACTATGGGTCCAATTCTGATACATGCAGAATATATTTCAGCTGGCACCATTTTATTTTTAAGTATAGACATTCTAAAATTACTTTCTTTACTGGTTGGTTCTCTTCCAACCCTTCCAATTTCTTCTTTCCTTCCAGCTCTGAAATTTTTTGTTGTTGTATTTATGGCAATAAATTAATTATTAAAACGAACTCTTCTGGATTTAGACCTCATGGGTACAATTTTTCAACAGTGTATTCAAAAGCTGGAGATCTCCCAGTAATCACAGTGAAATCTGTAAAGAACATGTTTACCTCGCAAGACCCCACCTTGGAAAAGGGATCTAAGTCTGTACCAGGAACGGGCACCCACAGGCCCATTAAAGACCCAATTAATTTTATTTACCCTGCCAGCAATAATCAAAAAAGTCAGCCAGATTTATAGGAGGTGCTGCCTTAGAAAGGCAGCTAATATCATCAAAGAACACACAACCCTGGCCATGCTGTGATATTGCTACTGTTGTCAAGAAAAAAAGTACGGGAACCTGAAAACCATGACCTCTCAGTTCCAAAACAGCTTCTTCCCAGCGGCAATCATGCTCTTGAACATTGCACAACATCAACCACAACCCTAGCTCAACAACTACGACCTACTATGGACTTTCTTCTGGTTGCACTACATCCTTCAGTTTTGCACTATTAAGGTCTGGTTACTGAGTATTACTAATGATTAATATATTGTACTATTGATTTTTACATATTTTTTTGTGTGTCATTGTGTTAATGGACCTGTGGAGCTGCAGCAGGTAAGAATTTAATTATCCCTTTGCCCGTACACATGACAGATTAACACGTTTAAATCTTGGGTAATTCGGTGCCCAATGCTTCATCATAGAGCCTCTCCTTACACCAAGCTGCTAATAATCTACACTAAGCATGCTGAGAATATAAGAAAATAACTGCAGATGCTGGTACAAATCGAAGGTATTTATTCACAAAATGCTGGAGTAACTCAGCAGGTCAGGCAGCATCTCAGGAGAGAAGGAATGGGCGACGTTTCGGGTCGAGACCCTTCTTCAGACTGATGTCAGGGGGGCGGGACAAAGGAAGGATATAGGTGGAGACAGGAAGATAGAGGGAGATCTGGGAAGGGGGAGGGGAAGAGAGGGACAGAGGAACTATCTAAAGTTGGAGAAGTCGATGTTCATACCACTGGGCTGCAAGCATGCTGAGAACATCATTTCAAATGCAGCTCAAAGTGAAACTCATTACATTCACAGGCTGCCTGAACATGAAAGAGGACCTTGGGTCATGCTCATGGTCCATTTATCAAAGCTTCATCAATGTTAGAGCAAGGTTCATTCCAGAATATCTCAGAGGACAACAGAATAAGAGCTGTGCTGTTGAAACCTGAAGGAATGTAGGTAAGAGTCGCCAGGGGTAAGGGATCCTTGGAGGGAAATGGGTAGGGAAAGTTTGGATAGGAACGATTTAGAGGAATATGGGCCAAACACAGACAAATAGGACTAGTTCAGATTGGACATCTTGGCCAACATGGACGAGTTCAATGGTTTCTTTATTGTCATATGTACTAGGTAGAATAAAATACTTTTTAAAACTTTTTTTTTTACAGTGGGCTGAATGGCCTGTTTCTGTGCTGTATGACTAAAAGATGAAATGGAAGCCAAGCCAAGCTGGAATGCGGTGAAGTTGGAGGGGACCTTTGCTGACCTGGACCTTCTCCGTTGGCAGTGTAAGGCCACACACAAACTGGAAGAAAAGCATACCATAATCTGCTTGGGTAGCTTATGATCCCACAGAATGAACATTGAATTCTCCAGTTTTAAGTAATATATACCCCAAATCATTTCCCTACCTCCCCCACCCTTCTCTTCCACCATCTCAATCTTCTTGCTCTTTTTTTTCCTTCCATCTCCCATCCCCTTCCCATATTTCCTTTTATCCTCTTTCCCCTCCCCCCTGTCCCCTTCCGCCCATATCCATTCCTTCAGTTTCACATTTCACTCCTTGTCTTTCCTTATCTGACATCCTTTAATCTCCTTTTCAATAGACAATTGACAATAGACAATAGGTGCAGGAGTAGGCCATTCGGCCCTTCGAGCCAGCACCGCCATTCAATGAGATCGGCTTAACACAAAATCTGGAGTAACCCAGCGGGACAGGCAGCATCTCTGGAGAGAAGGAATGGGTAATGTTTCGGGTCGAGATTCGTGCATGGTGCTAGGCATCGAAGTGCCCATCTGGAATTAGATCCATCATTTCCCAGCAGGAATTTTGTTCTTACTAGCATTTCCCCTGGTGTAAAACTCTCCCATCTGACAGCTCTCATTTACTCACAAAACCACCTAGTTTTATCAACCCATTTTCCTTGAAACTGTACAATTTAAAAGTGTAGTTTGAGCAAACTACACATTGTTGACTTTGAGACCACTGATCACCAACAACTTTAGATAACTTGTGTACTTTAGGCCACACATAAATTGGAGGGTATGAACACTGGATTCTCCAAATTCAAACAGAACCACTTCATCGCACACCCCTGCTGGTTCTCCTGCACCTCCCCACCCTTGATGGCCACAACCATAATCACCATGCTCCTTTCCCCTACTGTGAATGCTCATCTCCCATCCCCGATTCCCCCATTTCACTCTTACTCCCCCCACTCTTTCCCCTCCCCTCTGTTCCCTTCTGCACACGTCCTTCCCTCTGGCTCTTCATTTTACTCCTCATCTCTTTCCTTATCTGACACCTTTTTATCTCACTTTCTCCTCGAGCCTTTGTTCCTTACTCCAGCTATCTGCCAATTATTCCCTCCCCCTTATCTGTATCCACATATAACTTGACAGGCTTTGCCCCATCCCAATCTCTCTTATCGCCTCCATTAGTCTGAGGAAGGGTCCCAACCCAAAACGCCATCTGTCCATTCCTTCCACTGATGCTGCCTGACCCGCTGAGTCTCTCCAGCACTGTTTTGTTCCCTCAAGATTCTCGTGTCTGCAGTCTCTTGTGTCTCCTCCCCATGTGAGCTTTGCTCGTGCAGGTCAGTGTGACGGTCACACTGGGTTCCCAAGCCCCAGGCTCATCCCAGGCTGTTGCTGCTGCTGACCTCTGCCAGTATCGCTCAGTTTGCTGCTCACAGCTGCATTTGGCAGGCCACCCAAACTCCGCACTCAAGGACAGGGCAAGTCATCCAGCTTTCCTCCTGCCACAGGAACAGGCCTAGCCTAGCTGTAGTGCAGCTGTTCACAGACTGTGCTCATGTCCTCCCCCCCCCCCCCCCCCCCCTCCACCCTGAGAACCTGCTCTAGCAGGAGCTATAGCCCTGGATGGTTTCTATGGCCCTCTTGCACAAAGAACATGCTTTCTTCGTGACCTTCTGACCCAGTCAGCATTCTCCCATCCACCACTGCGGTATCCTTCCTTTCACTGGAGGAGTGTGGTTTTGTGTGGTTTCATGTCCCGTTAAATGCGCAGGAGGGTGGCAGAATCTGGGGGAGGCATGATGAGAATGTGGGAAGAATTAAAAGGAGCCTTTAATGTACGATGAGCAGAAATAAGTAGTTGTAAAGGTTCTTATCCAACTTTCACAAACTGTGTCGTGATGCATCGTGCTATTATAATGTTGTAAAACTGGCATGAAGTAATTTGTAGATCACTAGCTCAGTAAAATTCAGTCCCCAAATCCTTCAGGATGCTGCCATCCTCATCCTCCTGAACATCTCCAAATGTAATGGGTCCATTGTTAGGAGTTCAACGTTCAACTAACAAGGCCCTAGGCCTTGAATGTGTAGAAAAGAACTGCAGATGCTGGTTTAAATCGAAGGTAGACACAAACTGCTGGAGTAACTCAGCGGGACAGGCAGCATCTCTGGAGAGAAGGAATGGGTGACATTTCGGGTCGAGACCCTTCCTCAGACTGCTGGGTGACATTTTGGGTCAAGACCCTTATTCGGACTGGGGGATGACATTTCGGGTCCAGACCCTTCTTCAGACTGCTGGGTGACATTTCAGGTCAAGACCCTTCAGACTGCTAGGTCTCGACCCGAAACGTCACCCATTCCTTCTCTCCAAAGATGCTACCTGTCCCGCTGAGTTACTCCAGCATTTTGTGTCTACCTAGGCCTTGAATGTTCTCTGCACACCTACTCTACCTCTCTCACCTTCAAGTATACGCCTTGAAATTTATCTTTTCAATTTTTACGATCACCTCTAATATCTTCGTATGTGAATCAAAGTCAAACTTTCATTAAATGACGCTTTTCTTAGACTTCTTGGAGCATTTGCAAGTGGTTGTAATCATTGAAAATCTCCAGGGGATCTTCTCACTCACAATCACTTCCTGTATTAATCACACTTCATGTAGACAATTTTCCCTGAGAGTATGTATTTTTTTGCCAATTTGTAGACTTATTTAATGTACACTTATTTAATATTTATGGTACAGTTTGATAAGTGGCTCATTATTAATCTTTTCTATTCTACAGAATATTATCTATATATTTCCCAAAAGTTCCATCTCAGGCACCAGCTTTCATGTCAGATTTGTACAAGATTGTCCAACAATATTATAATTAATGATAAATGTATTATGTGACGCAATAGATAAAAGACTGGCAAATAGTCTGTGGGGACAGCTGAATGATGGAAATGTGGTGCGAAACTAAATGGCCTGCACTTTCCCACTTCCCCCGTGTGAACTGATACGGTGATCTTAATCAACTCAAACAATCTCATCAACTCTTGATGCTCTGTTTCCAGGGTTTAGCTGTTTCCACGTGCTTTGAGGAACATAACTCACTGAAAGTGGCAATACAAGTAGATAGAATAATAATAGCATAAGGAAGATAGACAAAAAATGTTGGAGTAACTCTGCGAGACAGGCAGCATCCCAGGATAGAAGGAATGGGTGACATTTCGGTTCAAGGCAGACCCTTCTTCAGACTTGCCTTCATTGGCCAGAGCACTGAGTATAAGAGTCAGAAAGTCATGAAGCAACTTTATAGGAATTTGGTTAGGCTGCATTTGGAGCATTGCGTGCAGTCCTGGTCGCCACATTACCGGAAGGATGTGGAGGCTTTGGAAGGGGTGCAGAGGTGATTTACCAAAGTGAAGCCCGGATTAGTGGGTATTAGTTACAGGGAGAGGTTGGACGGATTTGAATTGTTTTCTCTGGATCGCCAAAAGTTGCGAGGTGACCTGATAGAAGTAGATACATTTTATTATAGGGTAAACAGTCCTAACCTATTTCCAAGGATGGAAATATCAAATACGAGAGAGCATTGCTTTAAAGTAAGAGCAACAAAGTTGAAAGGAGATGCGCGGGACAAGATTTTGTTTTTGCACAGAGAGTGGTGAGAACCTGGAATGTGTTGCCAGTGGTGGTGGAGGCAGCTGTAACAGTGGCATTAGATAGACTTTTCAATAGGCATTTGGATATGCAGGGAATGGAGCGATAAGGATTATGTGCAAGCAGATAAGAGTTAGTCTTGGCATCATGCTCGGCACAGACACTGTGGGCCAAACAGCCTAGTCCTGTGATGTACTGTCCTATGTACTATAGTTACGTGTAATATTCAAGGAACAGACTGCCCATCAACATCACCCCCCCATCTGTATCCACCTATCACTTGCAAGGCTTTGTCCCACACCCATTTCTCTTTTCCAGCTTTCTATCCCCTACTCCGGTCTGAAGAAAGGTCCCGACCCACAATGTTGTCTGTCCATTCCTTCCAGCGATGTTGCCTGACCCATTGAGCTCCTCCAGCAGTTGGCATAGTAATTGGTTGTGATAAATTGCCCCTTGTACAGCAGCCAAGGGGTAGAATCTGGGGGGAATCGAGGAGAATATTTAGGATTACTGCAACATGGGTGGTAATGGTGAGTTCAGACTCGATGGGCTGAAGGGCTCGTTTCTGCGCTGTGTGTCTCAATGACCCCATGGCTTCATTGTTTCGATTTGAACTTGTCTCTTGAATCTTGCAGAGCATCCTTTCATACCCAGCTTTCCAAAAATCATAAAAAGAACATTCACAAGAATCAAGCTGGGAATACTAATGACTGTGGGCGAACATATTTCATCCCATTATCATATCCTCCGCTTTACTCGGGCCTCAAAGCCAGTTTTGAAACTCACACACCCACACCACAAATTCACAGGAGGTCCAGTTAATGTCCTGTTTCCAGCTGAATGTTTCTGGTCACATTAGCCTGGATACAACTTCAAGTTACTTATGCCAATAAGCCACTATAGAAGCCTGGTGCAAGCTGGAACTGACAAACCTCAATATTAAATTTAATTCCCGAAGGGTCGAAAATTGCTCTGAGTCATATGAAATGGGCCAAATTATATGGTTTGATGGGAAGATTAGCTGTTAGTAAGTGATACCAAACAGAGGGTGAGAATAAAGGTTTCAAATGGAAGAATGGCACCCCAAATTAGGAAAGTAAAACTCCTAAAACCATAGCAGTTATCGTGGGCGAGTATTGACTCTATATCAAAACACAAAGTACTGGAATAACTCAGAAGATCAAGCAGCATTTGTGGAGGTAATGGACAGATTCAGTTTCAATTTTACAGTAGTTTATTGTCATGGATTGTCACAGGTACAGTGCAATTTTTTTTTCTTGTGTGCTAACCAGTCAGCAGAAAGACAATACATAATTACAATCGAGCCATTCACAGTATACAGATACATGATATTTCTTCACACTGATTTTAGTGGGAAAGGGAGGGGGGGGGCAAAGTTTGAAAATAGATGGCGGCAGAACAAAGCCTGGCAAGTGATAAGTGGATATAGGCGAGAGGCTTTTGATTTGCAGATAGGTGGACAACGGTTAGAGATATAAGGGAGACAAAAGGGTGTCAGATAAGGAGAGAAGAGGCTTGAAATGTAAAGCCAGATTGGAGGGATGCATGTGGAAGGGGTCAGGGGAGGAAGAGAGGGTGGGGAATAAGAGAGGGAGACAGAATAGCGGGGAGGTGAGTAATTTATGTTGAGTATGTTCTTAGGCTTATATTGGGGTTGATGGAATATTATTTTGAAGGGGTATTCACTGAGTTTAGCCATTCATTTGCAGGGTTTGACCTTCCTGTGAGGCTACTTCCAGAAGGTTGAAGCCTGATTTGAGCCTCCAATGTTCCCTGGTCCCAACACCAGAAGGTCCTTTGGCTCCCTCTGGATAGAGAACATCTCCTGTACTCTGCACTTCCTTGAGCAAGGCTCCTTGGGCAGGCTGCAGGAGTTGTTGTATTCTTTATCTCCAACGTTGTGTCATTCCTCACTGCTGCCAGGCCAGATCTACTTCTGAAAGCCAGCACCTGCTCCTGCCACAACCATAACTCTCCTTAAAGACTGGCTTTAAGCAATGCTAGATAGCCACATGGTATAAGAAGATAACTGCAGATGCTGGTACAAATCGAAGGTATTTATTCACAAAATGCTGGAGTAACTCAGCAGGTCAGGCAGCATCTCGGGAGAGAAGGAATGGGTGACGTTTCAGGTCGAGACCCTTCTTCAGACTGATGTCAGGGGGCGGGACAAAGGAAGGATATAGGAGGAGACAGGAAGATAGAGGGAGATCTGGGAAGGAGGAGGGGACGGGAGGGACAGAGGAACTATCTAAAGTTGGAGAAGTCGGTGTTCATACCACTGGGCTGCAAGCTGCCCAGGCAAAATATGAGGTGCTGTTCCTCCAATTTCCGGTGGGCCTCACTATGGCACTGGAGGAGGCCCATGACAGAAAGGTCAGACTGGGAATGGGAGGGGGAGTTGATGTGCTCGGCCACCGGGAGATCAGTTTGGTTAATGCGGACCGAGCGCAGGTGTTCAGCGAAGCGATCGCCGAGATCGCCACATGGTATGATCTTCCATGATAATTCTCAGCACTGGGGCCCCGGGGCATGCACCCTCTGTACTCTCTATACACTCACAATGTGTGCCGACAAATTCTGCTCTAATTCTATTTACAAGTTCGCAGATGACACTACCATAGTGGGCTGGATCTTGAACAATGATGAAGGAACGCAGAGTTTAGTAACATGGTATCAAGACAATACATCCACGTCCACGATAGTGATGTTTAAGAGGCTTTTGAATAGGCATATGAACGTGCATGGAATGGAGGGATATGGATCATGTGCAGGCAGATGAGATCAGTTTAACTTGGAATCATGTTTGGCATAAACATTGTGGGCCGAAAGGCCTGTTCTAGTGCTGTATGTTCTATCTATGTTGTTCATCCACAACATCAACAAAACAGGGTGGTGTATACAGTTTGGATTGGCAACTGCTCTGCCGTGACCACTAGAAACGGCAGAGAGTTGTGGATGCATCACGCAAACACCACGCCATCCCCTCCCCGCACCCCAATCCACCCCACCTACACTTCCATGCTGCCTCAGGAAGTGTGGCCAACATATCAAGGCCAGAACAAGGGGCCACAGTTTAAGAATAAGGGGTAGGCCATTTAGAACGGAGATGAGGAAGAACTTTTTCAGTCAGAGACTGGTGAAGGTGTGGAATTCTCTGCCTCAGAAGGCAGTGGAGACCAGTTCGTTGGATGCTTTCAAGAGAGAGCTGGATAGAGCTCTTAAGGATAGCGGAGTGAGGGGGTATGGGGAGAAGGCAGGAACGGGGTACTGATTGAGAGTGATCAGCCATGATCGCATTGAGTGGCGGTGCTGGCTCGAAGGGCTGATTGGCCTACTCCTGCACCTATTGTCTATTGTCTATTGTCTATTAATTGCACCCCGGTCTTTCTCTCTTTTCCCCTCTCCCATCAGGCAGAAGATATAAAAGGTTGAAAGCACATTTCACCAGATTAGGTACAGTTTATTCCCTGCCGTTATCAGACTATTGAATGGAACTGTCACAAGCTAGAGGTTGTGGTTCTGAATCTACCCATTGTGGACCTTGCACTTTTATTTATATCTCTGTAGCTACAACACCATATTCTGTTTCCTGGTTAACTTCTCTTTGCATAACCTGTTCTATTTGTGGATGATTTGATTGTCCTCACGTGTGTATGATTTGACTGCAGAGCATGCAAAACAAGTTACTCACCGTATCTCCATATACATGACAATAATAAACCATCAATAATAGCTGTATGTAATTTGGACTCCTGTTGTAATATCTAATAACTCAAGGTAGGCGTGCTGTGAGTAATGTAAATAGTGTCCATGTGCCATTTCTTTTGTGGGAAGAGTTGACACTATTGAATTTAAACTCCCATAGCTAAATATATTCCTGTGTGTGTTTGTTAATGCATCTTGGACACATTGCACCATGTTGTTTCAAATTCTATTTTCATTCCAATGGATATTTCAAATTAGCTTGTTTGTCTTAGATCACATTGATATGTTTAGTACAATGATTCAATTATATTATTCATTTGGCTGACTCTGATGTTTAAAAGATGGTTTGCACCCTTGCTGATATATTCAAGTTGACAAGGGCTTATTTTCCAACTGTCTACTAATCAGCGGCAGTCTGAGAATGCTATAGTGTACCCACAAGAGCATTTAATCAGGCTCAGAATGTGTAATTCTGGGTATGAAATTGGTGCATGCAATGAGAAAACTGTTGATTATCGCACTAAGGAAAGAGGGTCCTATCTGGAGGAAGGGCCAGAAAATCAGGGTCGTTTCTGGACAAAGCAGTCTGCCTTTCCACTCACTTAATCATTTCATATTATACCAGACTGCCAGTTATTAAACGGCTAATCCTCCAAGTTCCAGCATCCTTGTGTCATCTTGATAGAAGAAAAGAGATGGGTGTTGGCGAGACAAATCTTCACGTACGGTTCAGAACCCTTCGTCAGACGAAGTCTGGTGAGTCTGTAGAAGGGTCCTGACCCAAAACATCATCAGTCCATGTTCTCCAGAGATCCTGCCTGACCCGCTGAGTTACTCCGGCATTTTGTGTCTTTCCTTGGTAAACCAGCATCTTCAGTTCCTTGTTTCTACGCACGTGTTCCAGGTCAATTAAGAGACCTGCTGAGAGATGCAGACCCAAGCCCCAGATAGATATTGAGATACAGCTGGTCAGATGCCTGCAGAGGGCGGCTTGAGAAAGAACATGAAAAAAATGGGGGGAAACAAGATATTTTGTATAATGTGCAACTGAGACTGTTTCCAACAATTGTTCAAAACCAAGCTTCACCATTAAGATGCCACTGGAGTGTTACTAATTGCTCCAAGAATAGAAGGAAAAGACACTCAAATCTGCTTGATCCAATTTGGTGTCAGGTCACACTCTTGTCCATGAGGCAGAGGTTGTGGAATTTGACTCGGACATACAGAAGCAATACGAGAATCTCCTGAAAATAACTGACCGCACCAGCGGAAGAAACAATTGAAAGCCATGGACCTGAAATATTTACTTTGTCTTTATCTCTCTCCTTTAGTGCTGCCTGACAGGTTAGTATTTCCAGTACCCTGTACTTGTAGAAGTATGAACGGTTTCTTTATCCACAGATGCTGCCTGACCTGCTGAACATTTCCAACATTATTGGTCAAGGAAATAATTCATTGATGGTAATGCATTTTGGGATTATCTGAGATTTTTAAAGATATGAAATAGACACAAATCTTCCTTTCATGTTCTCTTTTTCATAATCTCCTGCCTCTCGCTTCTCATCATATCATATCATATATATACAGCCGGAAACAGGCCTTTTCGGCCCACCAAGTCCGTGCCGCCCAGCGATCCCCGTACATTAACACTATCCTACACCCACTAGGGACAATTTTTACATTTACCCAGCCAATTAACCTACATACCTGTACGTCTTTGGAGTGTGGGAGGAAACCGAAGATCTCGGAGAAAACCCACGCAGGTCACGGGGAGAACGTACAAACTCCTTACAGTGCAGCACCCGTAGTCAGGATCGAACCTGAGTCTCCGGCGCTGCATTCGCTGTAAAGCAGCAACTCTACCGCTGCGCTACCGTGCCGCGGTAATTCCAACTAGGGATTTCCACAGTGGACCCACCTTCTCAAGTTGGTCTCTCCACATCACCACAGGGTGGGACAGTGTGCAACGGTATAGTTGCTGCCTTACAGCACCAGAGACCCAGGTTCGATCCTGACAACGGGTGTTGTCTGTATGTGGTTTGTATGTTCTCCCCGTGACCTGCATTGGTTTTCTCCGGGATTTCTGTTTTCATCCCACACTCCAGTCGTACAGTTTATAGGTGGGAATGGCTTGGTAAAATTGTAAATTGTCCCCAGTGTGCGCAGGATAGTGTTAGTGTGCGGGGATTGCTGGTCAGTGCAGACTCGGTGGGCCTGTTCAGTGGGTGCCGAGCCGCCATGAGTTTAAAACAAATATCCAACCTCAACAAAGCTGCATCCTATCATTTTAACTCACAAAATGGCAGGACACAGCATGAGGGAATGCAAAAGGTGACTGATTAAATCCAAAGAAGTCAAAGCCAGAGTAGGCAATTCGCTCCTGGTCTACCATTCAATAAGATAATTTATCACTGGTGTTACATTCCTACACTGACCTTGTATATTGGATAATGCAACCCTCTGCATTCGTTATAATCAGTCTGACCATCATGTGAGTAGGAATACTTTTCTTGTCTCCTGAATGCCCAACCACTTACTTTGAAACTGTGATGCATTTCTAGACATTCCAGCCATGGGAAAGTCAACCTCACACTTACTCTGCCAAGCCCCTTAAGAATGTTGTGCATTTCAGTGAAGTCACCTCTCATTCTTCTCAGCACTACAGAGCACAGTTCTAATCTGCTTAATCTCCTAATCTCTGTTTAATTGCATAGAGTGCTCCGTCCCTGGCCTTGATTATAATCATGTATTGTCCTTTCTTTGACTGGATAGCACGCAAACAAAAGTTTCTCACTGTACTTTGGTACATATAACAATAATAAACTAAACTGAAACTCTGGTGAACCTTTCCTGTTCTTCCTCCATCATAAATATATCTTTCCTTTAGACAGGTGGACCATACCAAAACGTTAAAAACTGGACATAGATGTCAAAGAAAGGATGAGAGATATGCAAAAAGGTATACAGGGAGAAGGAGGAAAAATAATTATTGGATAAAGATTTGAAAACAGAACAACGAAGATAGAAAGTCAGAAAAGTCAATGAGTAAGAACAGGCTCAGGGGACAACTGTAGAATAGTGAAGGATACATAGATACATAGACAATAGGTGCAGGCGTAGGCCATTTGGCCCTTCGAGCCAGCACCGCCATTCAATATGATTATGACTGATCATTCAGAATCAGTACCCCGTTCCTGCCTTCTTCCCATATCCCTTGATTCCGCTAGCCCCTAGAGCTCTATCTAACTCTCTTTTGAATACATCCAATGAATTGGCCTCCACTGCTTTCTGTGGTAGAGAATTCCACAAATTCACAACTCTCTGGGTGAATTTTGTTTTCCTCATGACAATAGACAATAGACAATAGGTGCAGGAGTAGGCCATTCGGCCCTTCGAGCCAGCACCGCCATTCAATGTGATCATGGCTGATCATTCTCAATCAGTACCCCGTTCCTGCCTTCTCCCCATGCCCCCTGACTCCGCTATCCTTAAGAGCTCTATCTAGCTCTCTCTTGAATGTATTCAGAGAATTGGCCTCCACTGCCCTCTGAGGCAGAGAATTCCACAGATTCACAACTCTCTGACTAAAAAAGTTCTAAATGGCCTACCCCTTATTCTTAAACTGTGGCCCATGGTTCTCGACTCCCCCAGCATTGGGAACATGTTTCCTGTATCTAGCGTGACCAATCCCTTAATAATTTTATATGTTTCTACAAGATTCCTTCTCATCCTTCCAAATTCCAGTGAAAACAAGCCCAGTCGTTCCATTCTTTCATCATATGTCAGTACCGCCATCCGGGGAATTAATCTCATGAACCCATGCTACACCCCCTCAATAGCAAGAATGTCCTTCCTCAAATTAGGAGGCCAAAACTGCACACAACACTCCAGGTGTGGTCTCACAGGGCCCTGTACAACTGCAGGAGGACCTCTTTGCTCCTATACTCAACTCCTCTCATTATGAAGGCCAACATGCCATGAGCTTTCTTCACTGCCTGCTGTACCTGGAGGTAGATAAAATGGCAAAATAATAGAAAACATAATTGAGAAGTAACTTTATTGTTCAAAATCCAGTTGAGAATGGCAAGGCTGATCCGCTGTTTTGGAAGAGGGTAGGCTGCCAAACAGACTTGCTCTTTTCTTGAATTATGTTTTGCACCCATGTCTTGTTTTATTCTTTTTATTGCCCTGCTGGATTTTACGGGGAATGTTTAATTTATGGGTTTTTTGTGTGTTTGTCTGAGCCCATGTGCCTGTGATGCCATTGCAAGATTTTGTGCTTGAACTTGTACCTCATTGAACTAATGCATATGGCAATAAACTTGACTTGAATTGGGGAAACTGGATTGGATGTCAAATAGTCAATTGCATCCCGGTCCATTTTCTTGAATCCAATAATAATTTAACACAAATGAATTGTACTTTCGGTGGAATTGAAATAGTTGTTAGGAGAAAGATTATTTCTTTTGTCCTGTGCACAACACCACAAGATGTCATATAATAATCACAACATTAATGATCATGCTGCCAAATCAGCTCAACCAAAAAAATTGGTTGGAACATGTGAAATTAACTGGCAGGCAACTTCATTGCGGCAAATTCAAGACTGGAAGTCCGTGCAGAGAGTAGTGAGGACGGCTGAGAAAATCTTCGGGACTTCACTTTCTTCCATCCAGGGCATTGCTCACGAACATTGCTTGTCCAAGGCCAAAAATATCACTAAAGTTCCCACCCATCTCCATCAAGGACTGTTCACCCTGCTGCCCTCTGGTCAAAGGTACTGCTGCATAAGGAGCAGAACAGCCAGGTTCTGCAATAGCTTCTTCCCCCGAGCCATCAGACTCTTGAATTCACAATGATCCGCCGCCATTATTTTATGTGCAAGTTACTTATTTATTTATTTTTCTTTATTCAATTTTTATTATATTGAAGCCAGTTGCAACGGAATTTTGTTCAAATATGCACTCGTCTGTATAGTTTTGAATGACAATAAAGTTATACTCATTCATTCATTCATTCATTGACATATGGCATTTCACCATTCAAATACCTACTTAGCTACTGGACAATGACTTTTTGCAATTCAGTATCTTGGTGTATTCAATTACAAACCTGTTTCACTAAAACAAAAAGACAGATTTGTTCATCTTTTTTTCATCTGCTGTTGATTCCAATTTTCTGCGGCTAAGCACAAAGACGCTTCTTTTATTTGTGTCTTGTCCTCAGCACTTCCTTTTTCCTCCTTTGGGACAATTTAATTTCCTTGCGGCCTGTTGCCAATAGAATTTAACTTTGCCTCTTTCCTCCTTGCCATCTGGAATTCATACCAACAATTGATTGAGCTTTCATTTGTTCAGCATTCTACAGATGTTACCTAACCACATCAGCTTCCTTTCTCCTGATTATTGCACACATTGTAAGGAGAATGTTCTTCTTCCCATTTCTGGTTTTCCCATTCCACAGCCTCATTTGGGGCCCACAATGCTTCCTTTTGTTTCCTGCAGCTAAATATCAGCACAGCTTTGTGTCATTCTAGCTTTCCTCCAAGCTGCCAGAAAATTAACAACCCAGCCTTACTTAAACATCAAATTAAATTTTGAAATAAAATCAAGCCTTTCCTACAATGTGCTATTTTCCTAATGGTGATTACATTGCAGTCATTACTGTTTAATTATTTAGTAATACTTCGGACGAGTAAATACCTTCTGGTTCTCTCATAACTGCTAACAAATGTAAAAAGAAATTCAGGCGGCAATCAATGCAAAACAAAGACATGTCGAGTTAGAAGAGATTAGTGACCTCAAATTGCAAGTGAGCGATTAGAAATGTTATAGTGATGAACTTTATATTAGCTCATTGTCATCTATTCCACGGTGCAATGAAAACCCTTGTTCACATAAAGCCCACGCATAAACAGTACATAGAGTAATGATAAATAGAATGATAAATACCATGATGAATGCAAAACAGCAGAGAGAGAGAGAGAGAGAGAGAGAGAGAGGCAGAGAGAGGGGTAGAGAGAGAGAGAGAGAGGCAGAGCGAGAGAGAGAGAGAGAGAGAGAGAGAGAGAGAGAGAGAGAGAGAGAGACAGAGAGAGAGAGAGAGGGAGGCAGAGAGAGAGAGGCAGAGAGAGAGAGAGGCAGAGAGAGAGAGAGGCAGAGAGAGAGAGAGGCAGAGAGAGAGAGGCAGAGAGAGAGAGAGGCAGAGAGAGAGAGAGGCAGAGAGAGAGAGAGGCAGAGAGAGAGAGAGAGAGAGAGAGAGAGATCTCTAATCAACAGTTCAGCTTTTATAGCATTCTGGTAGCTCTGTGGTTACTTTTATTTTTCATTTCAAGATTATTAACTGAGTTTAAACTCCGCAGCTGGTCAAGTGGGACTTGAATTCAGGTCTCTGGGGTTGTTAGCCAAGGCCTCTGCATTATGACTAGAGTAACCTGAACCCACCCACCATTACTGCATCGAGTGAAAGACTGGCTTATAACACAAAATAATTAATGATTTAAGCAAATGAAATTTGTCAGTGTCAGCTAATGGGAAAATACTGAAATCTGCAGGGACAAAGATATCAAACTCAATTTCCAGGATGGACACAAAAAGCTGGAGTAGCTCAGCGGGTTTGGCAGCATCTCTGGAGAAAAGGAATAGGTGACGTTTCGGGTTGAGAACCTTTTTTAGACTCAATGTCCACAGTTACAGCTTTAAAAACTTAGCATCAACTATTGTGATTTTCTTACTAACTACATTAAAATTTATATTACAAATAGTCTTTATTTAACTTTTTCCAATAAATTCCTGATCAATGGTTATCTATTGTAAGTGTTAAAGGCAAACAATGAGTAACTGATTTTCAGAGTAACAAAAAAAAGGACACAATGTGCTGGAGTAACTTCGCGCCTCAGGCAGAATCTCTGGAGAACATGAATAGGTGAACATGTAGGGTTGGGGCCCTTCTTCAGACTGATTGTAAGGGGTGGGGTGGTGGGGGGGGGGGGGGTGATGGGAGAGAGGAGGGCATGACAAAGCCTGGTAAGTGCAGGTCTGAAGAAGGGTCTCGACCTGAAACATCACCCATTCCTTCTCTCCTGAGATGCCACCTGACCCGCTGAGTTACTCCAGCATTTTGTGTCTATCTTCGATTTAAACCAGCATCTGCAGTTTTTTTTTCCTTAAGTACAGATTGATACAGGTGAGGGTTTTGTTTGATAGGCAGCTGGTTGGACAAAGACTAGAGATGAAAAGACAGAGGGTGCATGACAAAAGGATTCCTTTTGACAAACTCCCCCCCCCCCAATTCCCGCATTGACCTTTCTGACCTGGGCCTCTTCCATTGCCAGAGTAAGGCCACACACAAACTGGAGGAACAACACCTCATATTCTGCTTGGGTCGCTTACAACCCAGGGCCGTCTTAACGCATGGGCCTGATGGGCACTTGCCCGGGGGCCCACGAGCATAGGGGCCCCATGCTGATCTGTGTATGTTAAGTGACTTGCAATAAATAAATACTACTTTAAAAATGTAGGTTCAATAAGTGCTTTTTTCGCAACATTTTCGGTCACTAAGTGCTTCTCACAGCGATCTGTAAGTGCTTTTCGCAACAATGTAGCACCCTAAGTCCATCGCTAAGTGCTTTTCGCTAAGTGCTTTTCGGTAAGTGCTTTTCGCTGGCACGACAGGGGGGGGGGGGGCTGGTAGGGAAAGGGGGGTGGGGGAGAGTAACGGTAGGGGCCCCAGTACACTGCTTTGCCCGGGGGCCCATAATGCTGTAAAAACGGCCCTGTTACAACCCAATGGTGTGAACATTGAATTCACTGATTTTAGGTAAGCATATGAGCCTCCCCCACTTCTTACCCCCCATAACCGTTTCCCCTTCTCTTTTGTACTCCACCTGAACTCACACCTATTTCTCCCCTCTCACTCCTCTTCCTACATTCCTTCCTTCAGCTACACAGTTCACAACTCTTCAATCCTTTTACCTCACACCTTCTGTCTTTTCATGTGGGTACAAGGAACTGCAGAACCCGTTTTACAAAATGCCTCACAAAGTGCTGGACCGCCAGGCTTTGTCCTGCCCCGCATCTCTTTCAGGTTTTTATAATGAATCTGAAGAAGGGTCCTGACTCGAAACATCAGCTATCCATGTTCTCCATTTATGCTGCTTGACCCGCTGAGCCACTCCAGCATTTTGTGTCTTTTGTAACAATAAGGAGAAACTTGCTGGCACAAATGAGATGAATTGAAGGAAAATGTGATTATTTTTATATTTAGTGTTGTACTGTATGCCTGCAAATGTCCACTGTGTCACTCCAACACTTTGTGTCTATTTTGTAAACCAGCATCTGCAGTTCCTTGTGTCTGCAAATGTTTATTTTCCCAGTTTGATTTATAGTTAGTCCTTTATTTCCCTGAGTATAATTACTGTAATAACTGCTAATGTAGATGTTGACAGTATTGTTTCCGCTCAGTGCTGGTGATGGGGGATCTTTGCCCACTGGCACTGTATGTTCAGAAAATTACCCTCAGACAGAGAGCCCAAGCTACCTATTTCTAATCATTCCAATGTTCCAAGTCATTCATATGCAGCCTGCTCCATTCAATTGCAGACAGCCATTTACAAACCTGCATATCATTTTGCTCTGTATGTTATCCAAGGCGTCAGGCCTAATATCTTTGCGGCTTTACCAGTTTTATATGGAAAAATCACAGGTCGTCTCTGTGTAAAAAAAGGTGGAAGTTCAAAGTGGGGTTTTGTCTCAGTGCTGCTCATCAGATCTAGTTTCAGGCGGCCTACTTTTATCACTGAACAGCTCTCCACAATGTAAGATTTCAGCACCATTACAGCTGTCATGGATTCTCTTGTTTTGCTGTAGATTTCCATGTGTCAAATATACTGTATTATAATTACATTTATAAATAGTCCAATAAGAGTTATTAGGGATTAAGTAAATAGGGAGTAGAAATATTGCAATTAACAGTGCCATTAAATTCAGAATTTGTTGGAGTATCATTTCTGCTTTAGATACAGAACAACGTCAAACTGTGACTAAATTGGCAGCAATTCTGAGAAAATTAAGTTAGAGGTTTTGCTCAAATCAAATTAATTAAATGGCCACAGTCTTCACCAACATCTTCAGCCTTACATCTCAATAGTCTACCTGAACCATTTGCTTCAAGGGAACCTCCAGCATTCCAGTCCCTCGAAAAGGTAAAGTTACATCACCATGACACCGCCCAGTAGCTCTCACATCAATCATAATGAAGTGTTTTGACATCTTTCAGCAAGATTAAAGAGTTCACTGTTGACCTAACGAAAATAAGGGAGGTGGAGGGGGGGGGGGGATTGGAGGAGTCTATTGACAACCCCATTCTCATCAACAGGCAAGCTGTAAAGATTGTTGCAACCATCATAAGCACATCACATTAACCATCACAGTAAGTTCATGTACAACTCCTCTAACCTCATCTATTGGATGTGGAGGTCCCAATGTGGCCTCCTGAACATCGACGAGATCAAGTGTAGACCTGGCGAACACTTCCACTCGGTCCGCCAAGGTCAACTGGATCTCCCGGTAGCTAACGATTTTAACTCCCCTTCCCATTCCCATACTGACCATTCTGTCCTGGGCCTCCATTTTCAGAGTGAGGTCACACGCAAACTGGAATTTGAGCACCTCGTCTTCTGCTTGGGTAGTTTACAACCCAATGGTATGAACATTGAATTCTCCAATTTTAGCTAACTACAACCCGGTCCTCTTGGGACAGCTGGATCATCATTCTGCTGTTTTGCACTCATCATTGTATTTATTCTTGTATTTATCATTACTGTAGGTGTAACATTTACTCTATAAGAAAATAACTGCAGATGCTGGAACAAATCGAAGGTATTTATTCACAAAATGCTGGAGTAACTCAGCAGGTCAGGCAGCATCTCAGGAGAGAAGGAATGTGTGACGTTTCGGGTCGAGACCCTTCTATGAGCTTCATGCAGAAGGAACGAAAGAATTTCATTCCACCCTTCTGTACATGACAAGAAACAAATCTGATCAATTTAATTTGCATATTAATCAAAACCCACCATGAATTAGAGAAAATCAGCAGTGCTTCAGAATGCACCATGGAAAATGACTGTTTACTTTTTATATATTTTGCTTGACGTATTTAAGAGTGGTAACTTGGTGGCAATTGATTAACTGAGCTGAAAATCACAGAAGGCAAAAACACAAGCATGGTAGATATCACGGCACAAGAACACCACTTGATGTGTAAACTTATTTAAAATAGTTTAGTTTAGTTTAGAAATACCGTGAGGAAACAGGCCCTTCGGCCCTCCGAGTCCCCGCCGACCAACGATTCCTCACACACTAACACTATCCTACACACACTAGGGACAATTTACATTTACACCAAGCCAATTAACCTACAAACCTGTACGTCTTTGGAGTGTGGGAGGAAACCAAAGATCTCGGAGAAATCCCACGCGGCCACAGGGAGAACGTACAAACTCCGCACAGACAGCACCCGTAGTCAGGATCGAACACGGGTCTCTGGTGCTGTAAGGCAGCAACTCTACTGCTGCGCCACCATGCCGCCCATAAGTGAATGTGATTTTCAAAAACTGTATAACTACTTGGAATTAAAATAATTTTTATTACAAATCTTTTAAAACCTATCAATGGTCATTTTCAAAGAAATCAGATTAATGTTTAGAGCCTTTCTGAAGTCCCACAGCTGCTCTAAATGGCAAAAAGCCCCGGTGGCGATTAAGTCTGAGGTTGTGGCTAGTTTTGTGGGCAGGTTTAGCTCCTATTGCAACATTTAAAAAATAACACTAACGATCACGGAAACTCACTCGGTGCTGAAATCAATTTGCACTTTAAACTTTTTGATTCATTTAGAGTGGTTTCACAAAAACAAATCTTTGACTTAACAAAAGCAAATTGCCATTGGCCTGAAGCAATTTGAATTTTACATCAATTCCAAGTTTGCAGGATGAACAATAAATTTAAAAGCACAAAATATCTGTATGAAAGAGCAAAGAGAGACTTCCTTGTTGAGGTGAATTATTCCATCTCACTCAAATATTGGTCAAGCTGTAGCATGATGTAACAAATTTATGAAAATAAGAACACCAAAAAGTATTGGATTTTAAGCCTTGTGTTCCCTAGTCCAAAGGTCCCTGAAAAAGACAGTACATAGACTGACAAAGAAGGCAGATGGCATTCTTGACTTTATTGATGGGGCTTTGAGTATAAAAGTCAGAAAGTCTTTTTAAACGGTCTATTTCCAAACTCTATGGACTTTCCAATTGGATATTCCAGGAGTGGGGAAGGAAAGATCTTCAAGCTAGTGCAATTTTAAAGCCAATTTGTACTAAATTGCCAATTGTGCACGAAAAAAACTATCCAAGCCACCAATAGATTTTCCCAGAGTGTAAATGTCAAACATGAGAGGGTATAGCTCTAGGTTGAGAGAGGCAAAGCTTAAAGGAGACGTGGGGGCAGAGTGGTAGAGGCCTGGAACGTGCTGCCAGGGGTGGTGGTAGAGGCAGACCCGATAGAGGCAGACCCGATAGAGGCATTTAGATGGGCAAGGAATGGAGCAATATGGATCATGTGCTGGCAGGGGAGATCAGTTTAACCTGGCATCATGTTCATCGGCGTTCGTGTGGGCCGAAGGCCCTGTTCCTGTGTCGTACTGTTCTATGTTAAATGATCTTCAGTGAATAACTTTGCAAGTGGGAAATGCCATGCTTGCTTCTTCAAAACATATCGACATCAGAATGTTGAAGAGTTATTCTTAAAATATAATACATCTGCAATTTAGTGCAGTGAACCAAATTCAAATTTTCCTCAATTTCATCAAACATTTATTTCACAACGGGATCGGAATGCAATCACTGTGAGATTAGATGGCAATATTTAGAAATTTGGGAACACTGCTGCTTTAAAGGCACTAACACTTTAAAGCTGGTAATCTAATCACTGGCAATGTAATTAGCAAGCCATTTCCTCCCAGTGAGATTGAAAATACATAATTACACTATTTTCAATCCACACTTACTTTTAGCTTGCCACAGTTGGTAAATTATGATCTTCTTTTGGTACTTACTAAAAGATTACAACAACGGTCCATTCCTGACTTTTATAATGATTCAACTCCATTGGATTCAAATTAAATTCCACAGCAATCTATTCTCAGCAAGTAACTTCTTTGCATTTAATTTGAAATGCTGCAGGTGGTGCTATTTTGATGGGTGACTGTCAAGTGGAAAAAAATAGTCCTGGCTCACGATGAGAATGTCATGCAAAGCTCTTTGTGTCTGTCAGCACATTCCAGGAAGGTCATGATAAATGTTGCATGGTTCTATATAGAAGCAATTTTTTCCTTCCACCATGTATTGCATCACTCGGCAGCCTCTTGACTTAGTTTATTCAACTCCCATGATCGCTGAGCCCTCCCCCATTGTGGCAAGGCTTTGACTCTTCTGAATGCCGTATGAGGATCATCATCAGGCCTGGCTGCCCCAAGGATGCTGGAGGTTGTCCGGCGACTTTTCCCAGAGGTGCTGCTCAATTTCTCCGAGGTCCACAGTATCCTTTTGTTTGGTTAGGATCTCAGGATGTTCTGAAAACTTTCAGGACTGCTGTGTGATCCATTAGCATTATTTTTAACCGAGAGATCAAATGAACCAATACATTCTTCATGGTAAAGAATGGCTGATGTGCTACGTAAGACAAGCAAGCCCTCAATCAGCAAGCAAGTAAATTGCCTTTTTGTCTTTGAATCTCTCCTACATTGCAACCTATCAATGAGCTTTGCTTAAGCTCTTTCCTCCTCTCCCACCTCTGAACTTGTTTAAAATGGTGCGGAGTATGCATAATATTGGCTCTGCATGATAATTATCACTTCAAGCCTGTCCTCCTTCAAAGGTCATACCAGGAGGCTAACTGCTCTCTGGGCTGTAACCTTGTAAGTGGAAAGGTTCATCGGCAGTCTCTGCAGAGTAAAATGGACACATGCCATTTAGTCTCACATGCATTAGTCCACACACTCTGACACAAACTTCATTAGAGGCTACAGAAACCATAGAGTACACATCTAAAAATTCAGCTTGAAACCTTAACTCATTTCTCCCTCTTCAGATACTGCCCGACTGTGAATCGTTAATGCCACAAACATTTATTCAGATAAAGATCACATCCCATCAATATAGTGCTGAATTCATAATAAATGGTGTTTAAACATGAATACAACATTGAAATCTAAAATATTCATGTTTTAAAACCAGGGGTATTAATTAATCACAGTTAGTGAACATTGCTAATTCATCACATTTGTCAGCACTTTAAACATGTCTATCAAAGCAAAAGACCCACATTCTCTAAATAAAACTTTAAGAAACCTCAATTCTCAATACATCCATTTTGGTTTAAGTGAAAATCATGAGTCTCCAAACCCAGACTTCCCTAAGGTCCTAAAACCATTGCATTACGTAAACATTTTAACTGTCGTGTCCACGTGGCCATAACACCCATCATGTTAGAAGTCTAATTTCTTTGACCTAACCTAATGAAAATAAAATTGACTTTTAATAATAATAATAATAAATTTTATTTGTCATATATAGGTTGGCACAGGGTCAACGTTACAATGAAATGTATTTGACAAGACAACGGGTCACCTCAGCATTAATATTCCAAGGATAAATAAGATTTTTAAAAATGACATTAGTAAGGTAAAAAGACAATATTAAAAGTAGGTAAAGGGACAATATTAAAAATAATCAACATATATGATTTGAAATGTGTTTATGAGTTCAGAAGCCTGATGGTAGAAACTGTTCTTAAGTCTGGTGGTACATGCAGCCATACTCCTGTATCGTCTGCCTGACGGTAACAAGGAGAACAGCCTGTGTGCTGGGTGGCTGTGGTCCTTGATGATGCTGCGTGCCTTCCGCAGGCACCGCCGGTAGAAAATGTCCTGAATGGCCAGGAGACAGTTGCCAGTGATGTGCTGTGCCATCTTCACCACTCTCTGTAGTGATTTATGGCTGTGGGCAGAACAGTTCCCGTACCAGACTGTAATGCAGCCCGTCAGCAGGCTCTCGATGGTGCATCTGTAGAAGTTTGTGAGGATGCTGGCGTTCATGCCAAACTTGCTCAGTCCTCTCAGGAAAAAGAGCTGCTGGTGGGCCTTCTTTGTTATTGTGTCCATGCGCAGTGTCCAGGAAAGGTCCTCAGTGATGTGCACACCGAGGAACTTAAAGCTGCTGACCCTTTCAACCTCAGCATCACCGATGTGGATGGGGAGGTGTCCACTCCCCCGCTGCCTCCTGTAGTCCACGATCATCTCTTTAGTTTTGCTGACATTAAGAGAGAGGTTATTTTCCTGGCACCAGCTGTTTAGTGCCTTTTCCACCTCTCTGTAGGCCATCTCATTGTTGTCTGTGATGAGGCCCAAGGTGGTCGTGTCGTCAGCAAACTTTAGGATGCTGTTTGAGCTTTGCTTAGCAGTACAGTCGTGCGTGAACAGGGAGTTCAGGGGAAGACTGAGCACACAGCCCTGTGGTGTGCCTGTGTTGAGGATCAGTGAGGAAGAGGTGTGGCTGCCAATTCTCACCACCTGGGGCCTGCCCGTCAGGAAATCGAATATCCATCCGCAGATGGATATCCACAGATGGATTTCCTGTTAATGTAAATATTTGGAGAGAGATAAAGAGAGGAGCTTTAGCACTAACTTAAAATTATTGGAGGGAGAGTTGTTGGCTTTATTGTCTCGGGTAACAGCTGCCCTGCTGGATACAGGACGTATCTGAAAGGCAAAATTAACTACAGTAGACAAAAGGAAATGCAGATGCTGGAATTTTGCATCAAACATTTGGAGCACTTCGGCAGGTCAGGCAACATCTCTGGACAAAATGGATAGTATAAGAAAATAACTGCAGATGCTGGTACAAATCGAAGGTATTTATTCACAAAATGCTGGAGTAACTCAGCAGGTCAGGCAGCATCTCAGGAGAGAAGGATTGGGTGACCTTTTCGGGTCGAGACCCTTCTTCAGACAGTCTGAAGAAGGGTCTCGTCCCAAAAGGTCACCCATTCCTTCTCTCCTGAGATGCTGCCTGACCTGTTGAGTTACTCCAGCATTTTGTGGACAAAATGGATAGGTGATTTTTCAGGTTGGGGCCCTTCTTTATATTGATTGATGAGGGAGGGATTGACTGTTCAGTATGACTTCCACACAGGATGACAATCGTACAGATCAACCAACAGAGGGGGCGGGGATGTAACTGGGAATCGCCAGCCCCAATACTGCAGAGAAGCACCTGGTGATGTAGTGATGTACTTCTGCAGTTTCCTGTCAATGCAGAAGCCCAATTTGAAATGGTGTGTTCAGGCACCATAGATCCATACTGTGGGTAAAGATCCAAGGCGAGGACTCAACTTGGACCACCCAGTATCAGACCTGTTCCATCGAGGTCACTCCCTCATCCTTCTCCACAGGCTCCACCCACATCATGCCCTGCCCAAAACCTCATTGTTGGAATACATTGGTGGCAACCTTAGCATGGGGCGGTTTCACTTTTGATAAGGTTATCCGATTCTTCACCCTTTGCCCAGCTCCTGAGACAATGCCTCAGCAACCAGAGATTAAGCATACTGGGCCTACGAAGTTGGAAGAACGAGAGATGATCTCATTCAAATTTTGGGAAGAAAATTAAAGGGGCTAAACAAGTTTGATGTTTCTTGAAGCAGTGGTCACAGTCTCAAAATAAGGACTTGGGCATTCAGAATAAAGATGAAAAGAACTATCTCCACACAGAGAATAGGGAATCTTTGAAACTGACCACCCAATAAGCTTGTGAAGACTCGGTGACTGAGTGTATTCAATGCAGATGTTAATATATTGTCAGATATAAGAGAATGGACAAAAGTGTAGAAAACTGGTAGTAAAAGAGCAATCATGATCTCACTGAATAGTGGATCAGGTATGAAGAGCCACATGGCTTAGTTCTGCTTCCATCTCTGGTATTATTGTGCAATTACAAGGGAATTTGCTGTTGAAATTAATTCTAATAAAGAATATAGATTGAGCTCTTCATCATTGTTTAGTTTAGTTTAGAGATACAGTATGGAAACAAGCCCTTCGGCCCACCGAGTCCACGCCAACCAGCGATCCCCGCACATTAACACCATTCTACACACACTAGGGACAATTTTACACTTATGCCAAGCCAATTAACCTACAAACCTGAGCGTCTTTGGAGTGTGAAAGGAAACCGAAGATCTTGGAGAAAACCCACACGGTCATGGTGAGAAGACAGCACCCGTAGTCGGGATCGAATCTGGGTCTCTGGTGCTGCAAGCGCTGTAAGACAGCAACTCTACCACTGCGCCACCATGCCGTACCTTCATGGAAACATATGTGGCCATTGCGCCTAAAATTTGCAAACCATAGGTGCTCTACCGACATACTTCACTCTACTACGCTGCCCTTGGCATTGAAAATCCACATAGACTTTGAAAACTGTGGACTGCTTTGCATATTTTGACAGATATCCCTCTGTAAAGGGAGACATGGACATTAAAATCCAGCAGAAAGCTGACAGACAAAAAAGTGTTTGAAAATCAAGACCACAATCAAATACGGCACAAGGCTCATGATCTCCCAAGTTATCCCTGCCTTTCCATGCGATTCTGATACATGAACAACCTACAGTATGCACCTCAAAACCTTGATGCTTCCACTAGTGGGAGAGTCTAGGACCGGAGACCATAGCCTGGGAATAAAAGGATGTACCTTTAGAAAGAAGATGAGGAGAATTGTCTTTAGTTGGAAGGTGGTGAATCTGTGGAATTTATTGTTGCAGAAGGTTGCGAAGGCCAAGTCAATGGATATTTTAAGGCGGAGATTGATAGATTCTTGATTAGTGGGGATGTCAGAAATTATGGGGAGAGGGCAGAAGAATGGAGTTGAGAGGGAAAGATAGATCAGCCATGATTGATTTAGAGAGTAGACTTGATGGGCCGAATGGCCTAATTCTGCTCCTATAACTTATGGACCTATGAACTTATGAAAACCCAGGAGAGATGACACCAATGACAAAATCCTCTGAACCCACCAGCAGAGCAAACAATCGGAACAGGCCAACATTGGCAGACCATATCTTTCACATGCCCAACCCCAGACTCCCAAAACAGACATTATATTCTGAGTTCCATCATGATCTGATGTGCAGAGGATCCTCAAATCCTTGCTGGTTGTCCAAATTACTCAACCTTCTGATCTTCCAATCCTCTGATGGTGCCAGAGGAATGGATGCCGAGCCATCCGCAGTGTACAGATGCATGATAAAGGGAATAACTAACATAAAGGGTGCATTTCTGCTTGCAGTCTTCAGAGACTGCAGTGTTGGTTCAGCAACATCTGACCCATCGCTAAAACATTCGATGGTGCGTCACACATTGCATGCCAATAGCAGCCCATTACAATTTCTAGACCAACAAAAGGAAGAGTCAATGAATAATCCCTCCCAAATTTTGTCTTTATCTCCTGACCGCAGGCATTCTTTTATTTCAGTGACCTGAGATCACTGAGATCAGCTGCAGAATGCAGGCTTGCGATTTAAAGCTGCAACGACAATCACTCATATAGTATTCTTTTGCTTGTACTCAGGGTGATGTAATTTCCTACTTACTCGTTGGGTTTGTCACTTAAAAAAGTTAACTTCAGATTGCTCTCTCATTACTGACATGACAGATGACTAATGGAAAGCAGATAACGGATTTATAAATTTCAACTTCATGGTGTTTAGAAACAAGGAAACATAGAAAACAGGTGCAGGAGTAGGCCATTCGGCCGTTCGAGCCAGCACCGCCATTCAATATGATCATTGCTGATCATCCTAAATCAGTGCCCCGTTCCTACTTTCTCCCCATATCCCTTGATTCCATTAGCCCTAACAGCCATATCTAGCTCTCTCTTCAAAACACCCAGTGAATTGTCCACTGTCTTCTGTGGCAGAGAATTCCACAGATTCACAACTCTTTGGGTGAAAACGTTTTTTCCTCATCTCAGTCCTAAATGGCCTACCCCTTATTCTTAAACTGTGGCCCCTGGTTCTAAACTCCTCCAACATGAGGAACATTTTTCCTGCATCAAGCCTGTCCAATCCTTTAAGAATTTTATATATTTCTATAAGATCCCCTCTCATCCTAAATTCCAGTGAATATAAGCCCAGTTGATCCATTCTTTCATCATCTGTCAGTCCTGCCATCCCAGAAATTAACCAAGTGAACCTACGCTGTACTCCCTCAATAGTAAGAATGTCCTTCCTCATATTAGGAGACCAAAACTACACACAATACCCCAGGTGTCGTCTCACCTGGGCCCTGTACAATTGCAGTAGGACCTCCTTGCTCCTATACTCAAATCCTCTCACTATGAAAGCCAACATGCCATTTACTTTCTTCACTGCCTGCTGTACCTGCATGCTGACTTTCAGTGACTGATGTACAAGGACACCCAGGTCTTGTTGCACCTCCCCTTTTCCTAATCTGCCTTCTTGTTCTTGCCACCAAAGTGGATAACCTCACATTATCCACATTATACTACATCTGCCTTGCATCTGCCCACTCACCCAACCTATCCAAGTCATCCTGCAGCCTCATAGCAACCTCATCGCAGCTCACACCCAGCTTTGTATTATCCGCAAACTTGGAGATGTTACATTTAATAACAGTTATGAAAACAGTTATGAAAGCTACAGTTATGAAAACAGTAAACAGAATCATTACGAAATTCTAAAGTCCATTGTCCACTGTGTCCTCTGGGGCCACATTTCCTGAAAGTCAATCAGTAGTGGTAAATCCCACCATTAATGGTAATGTTCTTATATCATCTGAGAGGATATATTTGCTACAGTGTTTAAACCTCTGCAAGTTGTGCATTAAACAAACAGATTTTAACTGATTTGATTCATTTAACTTTTCCTTGCTCTTCTCCCCTCTGGCAAGAGGTACAGAAAACGTACACCATATTCAGGAACAGATTCTTCCCAGCTGTTACTGGGCAACTGAATGGCCCTCTCATCAGCAGTTCTGACCTCCCATCTACCTCATTGGAAAGCTTTGAACAATTTTGAGTCAGACGTAAATGTTACATTGAAGGGTCCACTGAAAGTTGTACCCTTTATCTGTGCACCGTGGACAGCTTAATTGTATTCGTGTATTGCTGTTTCTCTGACTGGATAGCAGGCAAACAAAAGCTTTTCACTGTATCTCGGTAGATGTGACAGTAATAACAAACTGACCTAAAAACTACTGCCTAGCTGACAGGAAGCTGAATTTTGAAAGGTCAATTAGAAATTCACATGCCGATCCAGGGATTGCGTATACTCCTGGTCTGTTCAATTTCTGGCAAGAGTGAAAACAGGGGAATGGTGCCACCAAAAGAAGTTAAATTGGGTGAAGTTAATGGTGATTAGGGAAAGCATGACTTGTAGAGTGCATCAGTCCATATGGAAGGAAATGAATGAGTCTGTCACACGGACCAGGAGAGTTGTTCATTGACCTCAAAGTACAATGCACCATTGACGTTTGTGCCACTCACCTCCTTACATCAGGATCTTACTGGGTCCTCTGCTGGTTGTCAGAGAACTTGGTCCACATAAAGAAAAACATCTGGAACTACTTTCAAGGCATCTCAAATGATGGGTTTCTATCGTTTTATTCAATCACAGAATAACTTCCAGCATGAGGTTCCTTTTAAATTAAGGGCCTTTGTATTCAAGTGGTGATAGCACATTTAAGCTAACTACTTTCTTTAATTCTGCAATGAAGCAGAAAATGCTGCAAACACACAGTGATGCTAACAGCATCTGAAAAGAGTAACGTAAGATTATTGCATTCAGTGAAGGCTGCTTAAAGGAAAATTATCACAATGGTATTCAAAAGTCAAAAAGCCTATTTAAAAATACCAATCTTTTACAGTAATTTCAAATCACCAGTGTATCCATTCTTGAATGGAGAGATCAGGTCTATACATGATATTCCAGGGGCAGTACACAATGCCACTAGGACCCAATCTAATTCCATTGAGATATATTTACTCTTATACACAAATCCTCTTGCGATAATTACCATCATACCATTTGCCTCCCTAATTCTTAACGGTGCCACATTTACCTTGTTCACCTGAATAATGCAGTTAGCATCGGCGTTAGCAGATCATAAGATCATAGGATCATAAGTGATAGGACAGGATTAAGCCATTCAGCCCATCATGTCTACTCTGATCATGGCTGATCTATCTCTCCCTCCAAACCCCATTCTCCTGCCTTCTTCCCATAACCACTGATACCCGTACTAATCAAGAATCTATCTATCACTGCCTTAAATATATCCATCGAAGGCCTCCACAGCCTTCTGTGGCAAAGAATTCCACAGATTCACCACCCTCTTACTAAAGAAATTCCTTCCTAAATAGTTGGATAGTTGGATCTCCTTCCTAAAAGAATGTCCCTTAATTCTGAGGATGTGGCCTCTAGTCCTAGACTCTCCCATTAATGGAATCATCTTCTCCACATCCACTCTATCCAAGCCTTTCACTTATCTGTACGTTTCAATGAGGTCCTCCCTCATTGTTCTAAACTCCAGCGAGTATAGGCCCAGTGCCACCAAATGCATATGTTATCAATATTTGTGTGCAATCTGAGCCTCCTTCAAACATTTATTCAAAAGACGGCTCACCTGTTCTTCATTTAAAAACCGAGGCCATGCTGGCTTGAACGATTAGTTGAAGATACATTGGTTATTTAGTACGATGAACATTGCTTGCTGCAAGAAACGTGTGCCCGCTTTAAACTAGCGCAGGTCCCTGAGGTAGGTAATACACCGCTGGTTGCATAGAGTGACCATGCAATACCTTGCTCGAGTGGAGACGTCGGGACAATTCCTCTGTGAGACAATGTCACCTCACTAAGTGATGATAACTGATTTCAAGAATATAGTTTATATATTGACACTGAGTTGTCAGTACTCGGTAGTGAAATGTCGACCTGTGCAAGGGCCGGCACAAAGGCACAGCAATAGAGTTGCTGCCTTACAGCACCAGAGACCCAGGTTCAATCCTGACAATGGGTGCTACATCTATGGAGTTAGTACGGTCTCCCTGTAACCGCGTGGGTTTTCCCTGAGATCTTCGGTTTCCTCCCGTACTCCAAAGGCGTACAGGTTTGTAGATTAATTGGCTTGGTATAATTGTAAATTGTTCCTAGTGTGTGTAGGATCATGTTAGTGTGCAGGGAATCGCTGGTCGGTGCGGACGGTGGGCCGAAGGGCCTGTTTCCACGCTGTATCTCTAAACTAAACAAAACTAGAAGAGATGTAGAACAAACGGCTGACTTGTTTTCATCCAATGGGGAGTATCTTGCAAAGTCAATATTACAACCCGAGTCAATATTAACCTGATGGCTTACTGGCTGATTTATGTCTGAGCAGATGCCTCAAACAGGCGTTTTCCCCAACTGCTAGTTATGAAAATCCTGATGCAAGCAGCAAGTTTCTGTTCAATTGAATATTGCTGTTAATGGCAGCTGGAGCTAAGCCATCAGTTCACTGTCTGAAATGGCAGCTTCATCAGAACAGTCTAATTGGTTGGAATTAAGGTCAAACACAAACATGTGACCCATTTTTTTCCAGACTGTCTAATGCCAAAACATGTTGCGGCTTTCTGGTTTTATTAAAGAATTTCAGCATATTTATTCTTTATATTACTTTTTATGTCAAAGAAGATAGGAAGTGCAGAAAACAAAAATAATTCTGGTTATTGGTCTGTAAATCATCCTAATCTCTGAGTTTTCAAAAATGATTACACAAGACTATAAGACTTTAAAGCGTAAGTAATGCAGAATCCACCAGGTGGTGTCTGCAATGGCCGCCTCATCAACAGTCTGTCTGTCTCGTCCCTTCCTTCTTTGTTGTTTTTTAGTATGTGTTAAATGTATGTTTTAGCGTTCTTTAGCTTGTTTTATGTGGGGGTGGGGGATTGGGGGGGGGCTGTTGGAAACTTTTAAAAATCTTTTATCTCGACAGAGATGTGATTTTTTTTTCCGTATTGTATCTCCGTCCGCACTGCGGCCTAACATCGTGGAGTTGACGGCCTCTGCTGGAGATGGACTTCGGGAGCTCCGACCGCGGGAGCCTGCGGACTTAGCATTGCGGAGCTGGCGATCCCTGTCGGGGATCGACCTTCGAGCTCCAACCGCGGGTGCCTGCGAACTTTAACATCGCGGAACTCGTGGTCCCTGGTTAGAGACCGACATCGGGAGCTCCAAGCCGCAGGAGCTTCGACTGCCCCGATGCGGGGGCTTTGATCGCCGGCTGAGGGATCTTCGATGGTTTGACTGCCCCGACCGCGAGAGAATAAAGAGGAAGAAGTTTAAACTTTAATGCCTTCCATCACAGTGAGGAATGTGGGGAATCCACTTTGGCGGATGTTTATGTTAACTTTTATGTAATTGTGTGTCTTGTTGTTTTTGTTTAGTATGGCTGTATGGTAATTCAAGTTTCACTGTACTTTAATTGGTACATGTGACAATAAACAGACCTTTAAACCTTTGATTTTTTTTTCTTTGGTGCTTTGATTTGCAATCACGTCAGTGAAATGTAATCAGACACAAAATTGCAAATAACATGCTAGCAAATGTTCTGTTAAATCCAAGCCTCAAGCAATTCTTCCAGTGGAACTGTTTTTAGTTAGAAACAATGCAACATACACTGTATGTCCTAGTTTTCTGAACGGTCAAAGATGGGCTTTGCTGGCTCATTCAGCTACAATGCTCTGCTGATATCTCAGAGGCACGCACTGTTGATGTTTCTAAAGAAAATCCCACAACAGGCAGCCAACTGTGCCTGTACATATAATTTTACTGATTGTATGCCTCCTTGTCACCTTCCACAGCTAACAATGAACTGTTCTACATTTCCTTATTATCATCTGCTTTGATCCATCATTTTCACAACTTATCCTTCCATATATCCAGACTCCCTCTCCCATGACTCTCAGTCTGAAGAAGGGTCTCAACCTAAAATGTCACCCATTCCTTCATTCCAGAGTTGCTGCTTGTCCCACTGAGTTACACCAGCATTTTGTGTCTATTTGTAAGTGTTGTCTCCTGACCTCTAACATATAATATTCTGGTGGTGACTTTGAGTGACGTCAGGCATTGCCGTAAAAGAGGCAACCATTTTGCCGAAAACCTTTGCTTTGTCTGCCAAGGCCAGCTGCAGTTACTGGCTGCTAAACATTTCAACTCCCCTTCCCAGGGTGGAGTTAGTCACAGCATGGGCTTGCTGATGGGGGTTAGTTATAATCTGATGTAGCCTTCCACAAACTACTCTTGACTTTACCAATTGGATAGCAAGATGAGAGGGGCACTGCTAGTCACTTTCGAGGAGTGGAGGAAGCTCTGACTGCAATCCCCCAAACAATGTAGAGGCAGGTAACCATTGCACCTGTTTTTCTGTTGTTACTCTTTCCCCTGGACCAAAACTTACATTGATTGTTCAACGAGATGATCACTGGACCAGCGTGCGTGAGGTTGGTAACACCAATTCTTCCAATGTGTCAAACCCGTGAGCTCAGACTGAATGGAGACACAAGAAACTGCAGATGCTGGTTTACAAAAAGACACAAAGTGCTGGAGTAACTCAGCGCATCAGGCAGCATTTCTGAAGAATATGGATAGGTGACCCTTCTCTGGCAGTATGGGTTGGGACCCTGCTTCATGCTGATTATGGTTCAAAAAACCAAGTGCTTCTGCTCAGTGAGTCAGGCAGCATCTGTGAAGGGGATGGACATACAATATTTTGGGTCAGAAACTTTCTGCAGAGAAGGGGGGTGGGGGGTGGGGGGGGGGTGGAGGAGGAGAAAGCTGGAAATGCTTCACATGAACGCAGCTTGGCCACATCTCTTTACGTTTCCACCAAAAATCACCAAGATGGCTTCGCTTAGTCCGTTCAGCAATTTGAATTAAAAGCCCTTTCCTCCACTTCTATCCAGGCTTTGCCTTCAAACAGGTAAAGATGCAGTGACCAGGAAACAATGTCATATGCAAATGCAGTGGGAAAGTCATAGGTGACAGTAGAAACATACAAATATTATGTCGCTGCAGTGGGAAGTGAACTCAATCCAGTGTGAATCCTTTCACGTGTCTGATGAAATAAACATTTAACATTTGTCAGCAGAAATTTACAATTCACTTGCTGTTTGTCAAGGCAAAGCACTGCAAAATTGTTTGAGAGGAGTACATTTAGCTCCTCCACTATATTTTGATGATCGTATGACTAAAAATGGCACAATTAGAACAAAGGACAATGGGAGATCAGCTGTGGGGGGGGGGGGGGGGGGGATAGAATAAAAGGAGGAGCCGGCGTACTTTATAACCTTGTCTGTGCCGTAGTTGGCAGCTATTTGTATACATTGGGTTTGCAGGCAAATAATTTCACTGTGCCTTGTCGCATGTGACAATAAAGTATTCCATTCCATTGTGTATTGGTGTAATAAATACATGAGAGCAGGAATCATATCCCACTGGTGACATGGCTCAATGATTTTATTTGTATTGAGTGGCCCTGAGCAGCTCTTGGAGATTCTGCAAGGGTCACTCAATATAAATAAAATAAACCTCTTCTCTGTTAAAACTATTGATGGATATTGCCTTGTTTGTAATTACAGACATGGTACTTGAATCCTCTCATCGGGTAATGCAGTAAAACATATTCTGATGGCCTCACAGATCATCTAGCTGTCAGATTCACGTTGTGTTTTATTTCAGGCACAAAACAAATAATAAAATAGTTTTAAAAGCTCAAATGTGACCCCAGAAATCAATCTTTAAAGTTTCTTGTGATCGCAGACTCCACAGAGAAGCATAACTACTGGTTTCAGCTAACACTGGTGCCAGATTCACCTCACTTATGTTTTTCTAATTAACTCTGGTAAAATTGCAAGCATTTACTTCTATCATTTGCAAAGAATGTTGTCTTGTCCCAAGCTGATCAGAATTAATACTGCTGCTGTTACTCCATGAAAAACTGATGGAACTGGTGCTTGTTTAAGAATTCACCTCCAAAAACACACAAGCACTGAAATGCCCCAGAAATGCTGTAATTAATTTTAGGATCAGTTTCTTTTGAAATATTATATCAAAATGAGATGAAGGTCACAAAATCCCCTGAAAGGACGGAAAAGGCATTTATGTTCTTTCTTGAGAATGTACTCTTAAGTTATTTCACATTAAGGATTAAATGACATTATTCATGTTAAACGGACATGCCCTTTCATAGCCAATAATTAAAAAAAGAAAGGTATGTTAATTTTGATGAAGAACTGTGCTAAAGAATTTCAATTAATACGATAATTAATTAATCTCTATAAAATGAATGTGAAGCTTAAAGAGATGATCTTGCTTTTCTGAGCATAACCATTAAGCCATTTTTTACTAGACTCATGCCCTTCCAAATGGAAGTTTTATATTCTCTCATTTAGACTGATCATTCAAGACTTAAGTGTGATTACTGGTTTAATAATCAATCTCTAAAACATTCTGTTCATCTTTGTAACAACATCATGAAGTACTATGATATTCAGGATTGTATCATACTGTGGATCAAGTAATTTTGGGCCCACATAAGTGCAAAAGAGGTTGTTTAACATGGATAGTTTAATTATCTACCTCTACCTACTTATTCCAGTTGGGATTTTAGCTTTGCAGCTGTTGGCAGTATTATTGCAACTGTGGTTCATTAACCTCCGGACTGGCAGTGAACCCTGGTGTCAGTGCATGTCTACATTCCGGGATGTTGAACCATGTACCTACAGCCGCTGAATTTCCCTTTCTTAGAAGCACCGCGACTGCTTTTAGAGCACTTTCCATTAGATTGTGGTGGGTGTGTTGACAATGTTGCATGAGTGCTTTCGCATTAAGTGGAAACATTTGCAAACCCGCCTGTACCAAATTATGGGCTGTTATCTACCACAACCTCATCTGGAATACTGTATCTGTCAAATTGAGCTGTGAATGACACCCGAGGAATTGAGGATACCTGCTTTTAGGAAGTTGGTAAAATAATCAAGTGTCACCAGGTTGATTATGAAGACATTCACTTCCATCTTCAACCAAGGTGCATCTGGCATCTTGTGTTCACTCCATCTTCTTACCTCCATTGATCTGCACTCAGTAATCTTTCAGGTGAACATTCCTGGCCTGTGTATTTATTCATAGGGTGCATCGTTAGGCTGTAGGAACAGAGCCACTCATTGTAATTTTTCTGGGACTTGGTGGAGGGTCTTCACCACATTTACTCAGATGTATCAGAATATCTTCAACTGCCTTCTTCAGATAATGCTTCCTCCTCTCTGCTTTACTCAAAATATTGGATCCTCAGATTTTTGAGCAGATCCACAGCCACCAAGACTGACAGTCAAGTGAAGGGAGCATCTACTAAGGTGATAATCTCTGTCTCTGTCAATCTTTTGAACTCAATTTTCAATTACTCTTTGACAGCCTGAGGTTGCGTAGGCTGGGACTCTATTCCTTGGAGCGCAGGAGGATGAGGGGTGATCTTATTGAAGTGTATAAAACCATGAGAGGAATAGATCGGGTAGATGCACAGAGTCTCTTGCCCAGAGTAGGTGAATCAAGGACCAGAGGACATAGATTAAAGGTGAAGGTGAAAAGATTTAATAGGAATCTGAGGGGTAACGTTTTCACACAAAGGGTGGTGGATGTATGGAACAAGCTGCCAGAGGAGGTAGTTGAGGCTGGGACTATCCCAACATTTAAGAAACAGTTAGACAGCTACATGGATAGGACAGGTTTAGGGGGGATATGGACCAAACGTAGGCAGGTGGGATTAGTGTAATTGGGACATGTCGGCCGATGTGGGCAAGTTGGGCCAAAGGGCCTGTTTCCACTCTGTTTCACTTTATGTCTCTATGACAACCAGTGGAACACATCCTCGGCTTGTTTTCACTGTTCAGCCTGAACGTGTCCAGGTTGAGAGAGAACTAGGCAAGGATCCCAGAGCAGCAAAACCAAGATTTGCTGATCAAATGCCACAAGAAATAAAAAAATACAAACACTGTAGACCATGCGGTAAGATGTTATGTGGAGTTACTGAAGACACAAGTTAAATGCTGCAAAATTGTTGCACACTAATATGACCTTTACATTCTATATTTTGCACTGTTTTAATCCATGATTGCAACTCATGGCAAACACACACATCCACCTCGCTCTAACATTGTGCATATGATCAATTCCGTCTGTTGTTACCATGCTTAGGTTTAGGCATATTCTTTCTTTAACCGTAGATAAGGATGAACAGAACACACCCAGCGCGCAGATCATAGAGAATTCGGAACAATTCTGTTTCTGAACATTTTCTGAGCTCTCCTAAGTTCATAAAGTACCAATGAATCTTTTTAAACGCATACAAATCAAAAGAAAAAATCACACCTATCGGGATACTGATTTTGGATGATCAGCCATGATCATATTGAATGGCGGTGCTGGCTGAAAGGGCCGATTGGCCTACTCCTGCACCTATTGTCTATGTAAGATCTCTGTATTACATTTTGATTAAGGTAACTTCCTGTTTTAATTGACCATCTTCATCCTGTTTGCCTGAGATCATGAATTGTCTGAGATATGAATGTTTGATGTCCAATCTTTGCAAAACAAAAATGCTTTCATGGAATAAAGTGAGTTTGTCTTCAAATCATTATTAATTAGTCCCTCCCTCTACCCCACACACACATACATACACAGAAAACACTGAGGATAGACCCAGTCACATGTCTTATTATTTAAGCGATGACTTGTTACTTTGGAGGTATTTATTTCACAAAATGCTGGAGTAACTCAGCAGGTCAGGCAGCATCTCAGGAGAGAAGGAATGGGTGACGTTTCGGGTCGAGACCCTTCACATCACATCATATCACACCACATCACAGAGGTCCTGAAGGGAAAAGTTTGTATAAATAGGCACTTCAGAATTTATTATCAGCTTCAAGCTTGTTTGAAATCACTGGGTTCCCCACAGCACCCTAGGGTAGGAATATTGGTCAATTTTGGTTCACTATGAGTTATGTGTTCTCACTCCAAGCATGACCACACATCTTGGTGGTCTGTATGCTTATTTTATCCTATCCCTGGATGAAATTTGTCCTTGAGCTTTCCGTCTCCTTCACGCACATCTGCAAATCCATCCAGAAACAGCTACTTGTTGAGTTTAATACATGCACTGGCAGAAGCATGCAAACCCATCACAGTCTCTTTCTGCACTGTAATCAGTTCCATTTGCTGGGCTGCAGGGTTACAAAAAATTGGCCCATTTCAAGTACAATCCACTCCAACTAGTATGTGCCATTCTTTAAATTTTGAATTTCCAATTTGTATTGGCCCACAGACCTCATACAGTTGTACTTGCTCTTGCTTCGTCTCTACAAGCTTCCTTGTCATCTTGATAAGAATGGTATTACTCTATTCCCCCTCATTTTTCCAGAGTGGCAAAGATCTGTGTTGGTTCCTTTGCCTCCTCTGACTCCTTCCATTTCCCTCATGCCTCGGACCAATGTCCTGACTTTATACTTGTCAGGCTGTCCCTCAGATATACCATCGCAATTGCAGTCAGCTTGTGTGATATTTTTACCTAGCCTTGATAGATTACCAGTACTCTTCTCCATACTCCTTCTGCAGAGGGGTGAAAAGAGATTTATAACATAACCTCTTACAAACTAGGCATTTCTACTTCCGCCATTCAAGATGGGTACCATGATATTTTTTACATTTTAGACTGTCATTTTCACTTATCTGAGAACCAGAGGACGTAGGTTTAAGGTGAGGGGGGAAAGATTTAATGGGAACCTGAGGGGGTAACTTTTTTTATACAAAAAGTGGTGGGTGTATGGAACAAGCTGCCAGAGGAGGTAGTTGAGGCAAGAATTATAGCAATGTGTAAGAAACATTTAGACAGGTACATGCACAGGGTATATGCACAGGTACATGCACTGGATATGACCAAAAGCAGGCAGGTGGGACTAGTGTAGATGGGGCGTCCTGGTCGGTGTGGGAAAGTTGGGCCAAAGGGCCTGTTTCCAAGCTATATGACTCCATGACTCTATCCACAATTAACCTGGAGAAGAATCCTGACCCAAAACATCACCTAGCCACGCTTTCCAGAGACGTAGACTGACCTGCTGAGTTACTCCTGCACTTTGTGCCTTTTTTTGTTCTGTTGTTCTGTTTGACTGTTGGACAGAATCTTTTTGCCTGCTATCTAACTCATTGACATTGGACAACTCTGACGGTGGGCAGAATTTGACATATTGCAATGGGTGTGTATCTCTCCATTCTGCAACATGAACTCTACATTCTGTTGCAGATCAATAAATCCCATGGATATTCCAAGTTAATTGCCTCACCTCTCGACATCTTTCCTCGCCCTCGTACCTCCCAATCTTTGATTTTATTGTACACATCACAACACTAAGTTGACAATTGGGCACAATTTCAAAGAACTCAGTTATGAAGAATTACATACTTCTGAAATAACTGGAATTGGTCTTCAATCTACAGGTGATAATGAATCAGCAGAAGCATCTGACCTAGTTTTGTTCTATTTATTGTTCCCCATGCAGTTTAAATAAAGCAACATGTTATGAAATATTCATTACCATGTTTCTCTCATCAAGCTGCTCTGTGATCTGGCCAGTACTTCAGAAATTCTTTGTTTTTAAGTCAGATTTCCAGCATAAGCAGCATTTTGCTTTCATTAAACATTATGCAGATCAATTGGTATCATCACATAATCAATTTCCAGTTTTGGAAGCTCGAGAAGAACGAAGCGTTAACTGCAAAGTGCTGGAGGAACTCAGTGGGTCAGGCAGCATCCATAGAGGGTTTGGATTTGTGACGTTTCAGGTCGAGACCCTTCTCCCAACCCGAAACACCTCTCTCCCGAACGTAAAAAACTCCTCTCTTTGCAGCTTTCTCCCCCCAACTCCAATCAATCTGACGAAGAGCCCCGACCTGAAACATCGCTGATGTATTCACCTATCCGTAGATGCTGCCTGACCTGCTGAGCTACTCCAGCACTTTGTGTTTTGCTCAAGAATCCAGCATCTGCTGTTCCTGTGTCAACCAAATGTTAACCTTTGCTTGGGAATCAATTGACAGTGGGTTTATTTTGTAGACTGCTACTGAAGTATGGAATCTAATTTTGCATTCCTGTTGTTGGTAATACTTAACTGACATCGTCATAAAAGCTGTTAAAGATTCATTACTCTTCTTGCAATCACAGAGTGCAAGTCAAATGGGCAGCTTTGTACTGGAAGATGTTGAAACCTCTTGAATATTGTTGGAGTTGCACTCATAGAAGCCAGTGGAGTGTATTCCATCTGGCTTGAAGCTTGTGCCCTAAAGATGGTCAAAAGGCAGTGGCACCATGTTAGTATATGAGTTACTTGTCACAAAGGCCAGTTGGATAATTAAACCTTGGTGAAAGGTTCAAAGAATATCTGCATCCGCAACAGAGAAGGCTCCATCATCTTGTTTTTGGCAAGTTTTGCATTGTCAGGCAATGATATCTTGGCAGAAGGTGGTACATACAAGGCTGTGTCAGAATGCATGTAGCATCAGTTCTCTTTTAATTCTGACCTCCATGATAAGCCTATTGAGTGTGCATTTATTTGGGAGGATAAAGGCAAATTTTAAAATAAATAATACATATACTTATTCTGGCAAGGTAAGGCATGCCCTTTACCAAACTTTTTTTTACCAGATGCATGTACATAAAATGTTATTTTATCAGTGATTAGCTGCAACTTAACAACATTCTCATAGTACTCATCTGGTAACACATCATGTTTTACTCAAATTTTAGTCTAATGCAAGTAGTATCACGACGTTTAAGAAACATTTAGATAGGTACATGGATAGGATAGGTTTAGAGGGATTTGGGCCAAATGCAGGCAGGTTTCTGGTATAGATGGGATTGTTGGTCGGTGTGGGCAAGTTCGGCCGAAGGGCCTTTTTTTTCACGCTGTACGACTCTGTGGGTCTAAACTCTGTGACTATATGGCAGCAGACACAATTAGTTGGTCAAGTAATTGGTTGCCATGTCGTCTGTTGCTGAATGTATGTCACAAAGGTGCAAGTCAGTCTTACAATAGCAAGAACACAATGTGTGGAATCATGCTCAATTTGACACGGAGCCTGGACATCCCCAACCACTGCCTCCCAACTCGTATTCTCCTTATGCTAACCATGGGACAGATGCATGGGTCCAAGTATCCCAGGTCTCCTGATCTTGCATTTAGGTAATGAGGAATACCAAAGCACTGTGGTGACAAGGCTTTCATAAAACTAATGGCAGAACCTTGTTTCCTGTCAGCGACTGTGAGATATGGAGTTTTAAAGGTCTCTGAATTACAATGAAATTGAAAAGGAACATTAGAATGCTTTAAATTATCAAAAATAATAAAATTGATTTAAATCACAGTAAAGCGTTAATGTATACTTAAATATAACATTAAAGTAAGCTTAAATGTAACACATAAATACCTGAATTTATCTTTTCCTTCCCAATCTCTTGGTCAGGGACTCCTGTTCAAATGAATGGTTTCTCTGATCCTACACCAAGTATTGCTGTAGAGGCGGATTCTCCATTTTAATTCCGGAGAATCCCAGCACTTCATGTGTTTGCCACTGGACCCGAGTTAGACAGAGGTAATGAAGTAAAGTGACTGATGTGCTGTCACTCAGGCCAGCCTGGAACTAAGGTGGGGCTTTGTGTGCCTTGGATGTACCTGTATGCAAGTAGTTGAACACCAGTAGTTCCAAAGCCGCCTTGATTTGCGCCAATGTTCACTTTACTGAACAATGGTTATTTAGTGGATGAAGAAAAATATTTATAAAGTGTTTAGACAAAACCATGTTGCTCTGCTAAATTCACTGTGATTGCATAGCATGGAAGTCGTCCTAATCTAATTGGTAGTGAATAGCTTGGATTTGGGCATGTTATCATATTGATAATCACAGTGAACCTTTCAGCTTTTAAATATAACAATGGTAAATATGCACTTATCGAAAGGCATCATGCAAATAATACTTAAATCTGGCAGCGTTTCTTCTAGCACTCGGGGCACAGTGTGGGTAGCAATTCATGGATCAGAGGTGACCTTTCCTCTCCTATGAGATATATATTTAATGAATCACTTTTCAGTGTTTTTGCACGCATATTAAGCCCTTTTCATTCTGAGAATAATACATGTGTTAATCTTTTGTTCACAAACATCTAAATGTTAGTCTTGTAAGTTTCCTCATTCTTTTCCAAGAATATCGAGAGGTTTGTTTGGTCAGGTGTTCAATGTTCTCAAAAAAATATTTTTAGCATATAAACTAACATACTCTGTGTGGTGTCTCAGCTACACGGCAGCAGATAGGAGAGCTCTTCAGCGGGTCGTCTGCAGAGCGCAGAGGATCATTGGGATACAGCTACCAGCCCTGGAGGACAACTACAATGCACGCTGCCTCAGGAAAGCCACCAGCATTTACAAGGACTCCACACACCCATGCCACCATCTGTTTGAACTACTCCCATCTGGCAGATGTTACAAGGCCTTCTACGCCCGCACCCCCCAGACTAAGAAACAGCTTCATTCCTATAGCTATACAGCAATAGCTGCTCTGAATCGGACCTTCTGAGTGCCCCCCATGATCTGTCTCTGCCCCCATGGTCATCTGGCACAACTGACCCTGCATGAATCTTTTTGCACTTTACCTTGTTTCCTTTTTTTTCCCCCTTCTTTTAGTTGTTTTTGTTTTTGCCGTGTTTTATTTATTTTATAGCAATCGATATGGAAGTGGCATTCTTAATCTCGTTGTACTTGTACAATGACTATACAGATATATTGTATTGTATTGTGTTGTAAAGTATAACAAATCATTCCTTTCTGCAATTATTGCAATTCACTGAATCAAGATTTCAAGAATTAGCTAGATTGACACTAATTAATCTAAATAATGAGCATTTGTTTTCTGAGACTTGGATAACATTTTTTTTTTAAAGAGATTCAAGTTTAGGGATTCCAACTTTAATGAAAGAAAGCCATTCAAGTTTGGAAAACATAAATTTCATTTTCTTATAGAGATACAAGAGACTACAAATGTTGGAGTCTGGAGCAAAAAGCAAACGACTGGAGGTACTCAATGGTTCAGGCAGCCTCTGTGAAGGCGGAAGGATGGCTGATATTTTGGGTTAAGACCTTGAGTCAGTCAACTACCTTCCTCCACAGATGCTGCTTGTCCTGCCGCATGCCTCGAGCAGTTTGTTCTTTATGAATTCAGTTGTGATGAAGATGGTTTCCTTGCACTCAGATAACTGTTACTAAAGCTGAATCTCTGCAAGAGGTCTTCAGGGTGGAATGTGACCAGGCCATAAATACTAACTACCAAGCCTATCCTTCTCAGAATTAGAAACGATTCTGTAGATTGCTGGCATATTTTGATGGATGGACAGGAAATTGGCAATAGACAATAGACAATAGACATTAGACGATAGACAACAGGTGCAGGAGGAGGCCATTCAGCTCTTCGAGCCAGCACCGCCATTCAATGTGATCATGGCTGATCATTCACAATCAGTACTCCATTCCTGCCTTCTCCCCATATCCCCTGACTCCGCTATCATTAAGAGCTCTATCTAGCTCTCTCTTGAAAGCATCCAGAGAATTGACCTCCACTGCCTTCTGCGGCAGAGAATTCCACAGATTTACAACTCTCTGACTGAAAAAGTTTTTTCTCATCTCCGTTCTAAAAGGCCTACCCCTTATTCAAACCGTGGCCCTTGGTTCTGGACTCCCCCAACATTGGGAACATGTTTCCTGCCTCTAACGTGTCCAATCCCTTAATAATCTTATATGTTTCAATAAGATCCTCTCTCATCCTAAATTCCAGTGTATACAAGCCTAGTCACTACAGTCTTTCAACATACGACATTCCCGCCATTCCGGGTATTAACCTAGTGAACCTACGCTGCACTCCCTCAATAGCAAGAATGTCCTTCCTCAAATTTGGAGACCAAAATTGCACACAGTACTCCAGGTGTGGTCTCACTAGGGCCCTGTACAACTGCAGAAGGACCTCTTTGCTCCTATACTCTACTCCTCTTGTCATAAAGGCCAACATGCCATTAGCTTTCTTCACAGCTTGCTGTACCTGGATGCTAACTTTAAGTGACTGATGAACAAGGACACCCAGATCACTTTGTACTTCCCCATTTCTTAACCTGATACCATTCAGATAATAATTTGCCTTCCTGTTCTTACCACCAAAGTAGATAACCTCATATTTATCCACATTAAACTGCATCTGCCACGCACCTGCCCACTCACACAACCTGTCCAAGTCACCCTGCATCCTTATAGCATCCTACTCACAGTTCACACTGCCACCCAGCTTTGTGTCATCCGCAAATTTGCTAATGTTACTTTTAATCCCTTCATCAAAGTCATTAATGTATATTGTAAATAGCTGCGGTCCCAGCACCGAGCCTTGCTGTACCCCTCTAGTCACTTCCTGCCATTCTGAAAGGGACCTGTTAATCCCTACTCGTTGTTTCCTGTCTGCCAACCAATTTTCTATCCATGTCAGCACCCTACCTCCAATACCATGTGCTCTAATCTTGCCCACTAATCTTCTATGTGGGATGTGTTAGATGTGTGCTCTTTGCAATCTCCTTCTCTCTCCCTTTTTTTATTCCATTTTAAAACCTATTTCTCTTCAATATTTCCACAGCTCCCAATATGGCACCCAAGCCAGATGACTCTGTGTGCTGGTCCCAGAAGTGGATCTGCAATCATGCCGAACAATCGTTCCACTCATTTAAACCTCTACTCCAACAGCAGCATGTCTTACTCTAGCTATGCTCTTCTTAATCTTACTAAATGTTATTCCCTTTATCCTGTATCTGCATGCTGTGGACTGTTTGATTGTAATCATATGTAGTCTTTCCATTGACTGGACACCACACAACAAAAAAGTTTTTCACTGCACCTCAGTACATATGACAATAAACTAAATTAAAGTTCGGATGAACAGCTATTGAATGGAAAAGATAACAATTTATTTCCCTAGAGAAGCTGCCTGACTTGTTGAATATTTCCAGCACTTCTGTTTTTAATTTGCATATCGAGCTTTCATGACATTTTCTTTTGTAAATGACAATTTTTAAATCTGCAAAAGCTGGAAATCTGAAATTTAGTATCAGAGGTATTCGCTTTGCTTGATCTGTTCCTCCCTCACCTCCTCTGCAACTTAAATCCAACTTGTCCCTTTTTCAGTTCTAACAAAGAGACCGTGGCATAAAACAATAAACATTTCAGCCTGACCTGCTGAGTGTTTCCATCATTACCTCATTTTCTTTATTTTTTCTGCTTCACCCAACATTATGAGCATATCCCTCCATTGAATTCTCTTTCATTGCCTTTAATGCACATCAGCACATTGTTGTCGAACACAATTCCAAAATTCACTCCAAGACCGTTTCTGTGCTGGTGCAAGTTAAACCAATTAATTATTTTCTAAGGAAACATTACATTTAGCTGCAGAGACCTTTACACTTTGTAGTTGGTTCCAGGAAAGAACACGGCATTTTATGGAGACTGCTGAATAGATACTTTCTGACAGAACCTTTTCTCTACAAATCATATTTTATTTGGAAACAGCTCATGAACTCACTCCAATGTACCTATTATTAATGGATAAAAGCTGTGGATTTATTGGCCTGTTAATTCCATGTTGTAACATCTGGATCAAAGAACATTGACGTCCATTGCATTCCTTATTATTGGTTCAAGATGACATCCGTGCTAAATGACTATCTGTAGTGACAGGAAATAATGTGGTCAGTGCATACACTAATTGCTACAATTTACTCCAGTCTTTTGAAGTGAATAAAATTAGGAGAATAAAATAGTTCATTAACATCTATATGCAACCAAATACTTTAGCTGACCAATACGGAATTTATTCCGGGACACAAAAAAGCTTGAAATGTTTCATTTTCAAATATAATGGCAAAAATGAGTTGCTGAATATTATTCGTCATGTGAAATGATCCGAGAGTTTCTTTTTTTCTCCTTCTGAAGTTTACCAGTGCAAAGTGAAGCAGCCTTCTGTCGTACACACTGATCTTCTATTTCATTGTAATAAGGCAGAGGACAAAGTGAGCTAATAATAATAATAATAATAATAATGCATTACATTTATATAGCGCTTTTCATATACTCAAAGATGCTTTACAGGGATTTAAAGAACATAGGGAAGTGAATAAATAGATAAATAAGTAAACGAACAGAGAAAGGAGACAGAAGGTGAGGTGACCTTCAGTGGTTGAAGGCAGTACTGAACAGGTGAGACTTCAGTGATGTTTTGAATGTGGTGAGTGAGGAGGAGTCTCTGACGGTTTGGGGTAGTGAGTTCCATAGGGTGGGAGCAGCGATGGAGAAAGCCCTGTCCCCCCGGGATCTGAGTTTGGTCCGGATGGGGGGGGGGGGGGGGATAGGAGATTGGCAGCAGCAGAGCGGAGGGTGCAGGTGGGAGTGTGCCTGTGGAGGAGGTCGGTCAGGTAGGATGGGGCCAGGTTATGGAGGGCTTTGTAGGTCATGAGGAGGATTTTGTACTTGATTCTCTGGGGGATGGGGAGCCAGTGGAGTTTGTAAAGGACGGGGGTGATATGGTCACGGATCGGGGTGTGGGTGAGTAGACGGGCAGCGGAGTTTTGAATGTATTGAAGTTTACTGATGATTTTTGAGGGTGCGCCATAGAGGAGGCTGTTGCAGTAGTCCAGACGGGAGGTGATGAAGGCGTGGATGAGGGTTTCTGCAGCTGTGGAGGAGAGGGATGGACGGAGACGGGCAATGTTTTTGAGGTGGAAGAATGATGTTCCCATCGCTCTGTTTTTTTCTTTCGCACAAAGTGAATTTTAACTCCAATGCGCCCTCAATAATTTAAATTGTGGCGCTTCAGTCCCATAGTTTAGCAACAATATACAAGATCACATTTTGGTTTGGCTCCAAGTTAAACATTCCTAATGACCATGGCTGGGTCAAGCTTCCTTCATTTTCCTCTGTTGGATCATAATCAAATCATCCATTGATTCAAAGTATCTACAAAGCTCTTTAAAGACAGGATTGAAAGGTTCCATTTATACTGCAGTGTGCTTATCAAGACCCTAAGGCATCTAAGATCATATGAAGTGAGATATGATGAAGTACAATGTCAAAAAAACCCCACCATTTTTCAATATGCAGAAATAAAGGATTTTGGAGGTAAATCAACGAGATTAATTATTGCTTGTTGCAAAAGATACAATACATTATCATCTAATATGCCATCATATTCCTCCAGGGTAAAGCATGCAGATTGAGCGACATGCTGGTCAAATGTATTCAACTTGCAATTTTAATAATCACAATGATCTGTCTGACTTGCAAAATAAATAACTGGTACATTGTTTCATTAATAAATTTACTCTTGTATTTTAATTTTGGTGACTTATTAGATTGTGTCACATGTGACAGGTTTGTGCATGGACTGGTAGATGAACAAAGCCAGCCAAGGCTTTGAACCTAACACTACACTTGCATGTAAAACTACCATGTTGATAGAAATAGCATCTGCGAATGCGCGTGGATTTTGTCCACCACAACTGACTGGTAAAGCTGAGGTCTGTAGTCTCAACACCAGAGCAAAGTTCAAGGCGCTGACACCAAATCCGAAGCATACTGCTGACATCACCTCAGCCTGATGCTGTGGTTGCAATGACCAATAAACGTTATTCATGTTATTCATTTTAGCATGTATTTGCACACTGTGGATGACTCGATTGTAATCACGCATTGTCCTTCCATTGACTGGTTAGCATGCAACAAAAGCTTTTCACTGTACCTCAGGTACATATGACAATAAACTAATCTCAACCTCAATATGCAAGCAAAATTTCCCTTACAGTAATTATCATGGTCCACTAGCCTTGGAGAGTACAGGTACATTTCTGAATTCCCCGATAGTGACTGATTGTCACTCAAACTGGATTGAAGAACCAGCCACCCTCTGTCCTGCCTCTCCCCTTTTCCAGCTTTCTTCTCCTCTTCCTTCCAGTCAGCCTGAAGAAGGGTCTCGACTCAAAACGTCACCTATCCACGTTCTCCTGAGTTGCTGCCTGAGCTGCTGAGTTACTCCAGCACTTTGTGTCCTTTTGTGTATGAACCAGCATCTGCAATTTCTTGCTTCTACTATTTGAAGGAAAACATATCAGTTTGTGCACGCTACTGGCCCACCCAGAGAACTGATGTCTGACAAATTCTCCGAGCTCCATCTACTTTTATTTGTAAACTTTCTGAAACAGAAAGTTGTCAAACATTCTTTCATTGCTTCAAAAGGGATGAAGGACTTTAACTATGTAGCCTGTTTGGAGAAATAGTGGCTCCTGTCCATGGAATGAGGATGTTATGAGGAAATCTGAGAGGTGTACTTAAAATCCTAAAGGGTACAGACAAAATAGACAGAGAGGTGGAGGGGTCAAGAACAAGGGGACATAGAATGACGGCAATTGGGAAAAGAACCAAAAGTAACACGAGGAGAACTTTACCCAGGCAGCGAGTGGTAAATGTCTGGAATGCACATCCAGGAATAGTAGCTGAGGCAGAGCCAGCTGCAGTGTTCAAAATTGGGCTAAATAAATATATAAAAAGAAATAATTTTCAGGATTATAGGGCAAGTATTGGAATGTGGGACTAAATGCATTGCTCTTCATTGAACAATGCCATTATACATTCAACAGGAAGAATGTCCTCCCTCTGTGCTAGAACCATTCTGTTACTCTGTGCAAGGAAGTAGCTAAAAGGTCAGTCAGAGATGTAAAAGAAGCTCAATAGACAATTGACAATAGACAATAGGTGCAGGAGGAGGCCATTCAGCCCTTCGAGCCAGCACCGCCATTCAATGCGATCATGGCTGATCACTCTCAATCAGTACCCCATTCCTGCCTTCTCCCCATACCCCCTCACTCCGCTATCCTTAAGAGCTCTATCCAGCTCTCTCTTGAAAGCATCCAACGAACTGGCCTCCACTGCCTTCTGAGGCAGAGAATTCCACACCTTCACTACACTCTGACTGAAACAGTTCTTCCTCATCGTTCTAAATGGCCTACCCCTTATTCTTAAACTGTGGCCCCTTGTTCTGGACTCCCCCAACATTGGGAACATGTTTCCTGCCTCTAATGTGTCCAATCCCCTAATTATCTTATATGTTCAATAAGATCCCCCCTCATCCTTCTAAATTCCAGTGAATACAAGCCTAATTGCTCCAGCCTTTCAACATACGACAGCCCCGCCATTCCGGGAATTAACCTAGTGAACCTATGCTGCACGCCCTCCATAGCAAGAATATCCTTCCTCAGCTCTGAGGCAAGTGTTGCACAGATACTCAAATCTCAGGAATTAGCATTGCTCGGCACATTTTTTGCCGAAGTATGGAACAACCACTTATTTACTACAGCATGCTCTCCTGCAGAGCTCTGGGTGAAGAGAACACACTTGAGCCTTGTTCAACCATTTGTATTCATCATTCACAATTGCGTTATCAGCCCAAATTGCAAGGCAAATGCACACAAGCTGGAGGTAGGATCCAGGGGAGAGGTTTGTGGAACAAAAATATAATTGGTTTAAATTGGCAGCAAAAAATGCTAATTGCCTCTGAGGATCAAATGATCTCTGATTGAGATGATCCAAGCAAGTCGTGACTGGCTCAATCACGAGGTGCTTACGTTGGGTCCAGTGTCGACAAAGAAATCGAACGTACAAATTCAGAGCCAGACCAGGATATCAGGAAGACTCTAAAATATCGGGTGCTATATTAAATTTATGGCAATTGTTCATTAACTTTGTAAATTGATAAAAGGATAAAAATAACTTCTGATGAAAAAATAGTGGCTATGCTGTTCTCTCTACAGCTGTGCATTCTGTGACTCTGAGTGAAAAGGTGAAGTATGTGCTGAGCCTGTTTTGCGACAATGTTCAGTAGCATTGTCACATGCACTCATACTGCTGTGAAGCCCAAAGTCTCATCCTCTAGATCAGTCTGAAGAGCTGTCTCGACCCAAAACATCATCCATTCCTTATCTCCAGTAATACTGCCTGTCCTGCTGAGTTACTCCAGCACTTTGTGTTGATCCTCTCATCGTCTAGGCTGTTTAGTACTCTGCAAGCAGAGAAACCACTATTGCATTGTTCACATATGTGCTGTGCTTCAATATACTTGTTAAGCTATTACAAAGAACATGGCTATTGCTCTGGTCTGCTGTTACCAGTCTGAAACTTCAACAACATTGTGGGGAAATAAATATCTGTGCTGAAGGATGGAAGGGGAAGTCTAACCAATGGCAGATGTCATGAGATACCAAGCTGAAGCACTATCTGGACCAGAGCACTTTACTACATTTTATGAAAGTTATGAATTGCAGACCATTTAGATCCCAAGAAGAATTATAGTCCAAACAGATAACCACGTAAAATATTTATTCCCTTACCCAAAATGGATAATTTCACTTCCTACATTATAGACGGTATCTTACTAGATGAGTCTCCAGGTACATTGTCTAAATTTTAATTAAGATTATTGTGTTTATTTAAAGCCCCTCTCACCATTCCGAGTAGTGATCATTTTTGATTTATAGCATGAGGAGCTAATAATGCGTCCATTTCTCAAGGTTGGTCGCACCCATTTCTTTTAGTTTTGCAGTTTTAACTGGCTATTTCTTTCATGTTTTATTTCAAGATGCAACCTCTTACATAGATCATGTCTCTATGAATTGACATTTGATCCAAAATGCACAATGTCTGAAGGAGTGAAGCAACCCGGAACATCGTCTGTTCTTTTCTCTTCGCTGATGCTGTCGAACCCACTGTATTCCTCCAGTATTTTGTTCTACTCATGATTCCAGCATCTGCAGTCACTTATGTCTGTACAATGTCTAGGTTGCATTGCAAGTTGGAACACCAATGACACTGCACATTCCTCATTGTAAATCACTGAGCCTCTCCTCTTCTCAATGACTCTAGACAGCTGAAGAACAAACACTGCAAGATCATTTAACCTTGGCAGCAACCTAGTAATTCAATTTATTAAAGGTAAACATGAACTCTGGCAGAAAGTCAAAATTGGCTTCCAACTTGATCATAAAACATTTAACTTGCACCTGCTCTGATGCAGAGAATACAAAACATTACTTTTTCTAGCTTTAAAAAAAATAATATTAGGTCAGGAATAGATCAGGGAGGGGTGTGTTAATATTCTGGGCTTTAGGGCATGTTATTAAGAAAGAGGTGTCGTCTTGAAGAACATTAAGGTGGATGTCCAACGAGCTTAATGGGATCAATCCCAGGATAATGAGGGAGACAACGTAGGACGTTGCTGGGACAGGGTCATGATCTTTGTATCCTCTTTTGAATCAAATAAGGTTCCAGAAGACTGAAAATGGCCTTTATTTAAGAAGGACAGTTAGATAACCCAGGAAATTATCTGTCCATGAGCCCATACACTTGTCCAAACTAGCCTAAAGAAAAGTGTCCCAACCCGAAACGTTGGGGATCCATGTTCTCCAGAGATTCTGCCTGACCCACTGAGTTACTCCAATTCTTTGCGTCTTTTTTTGTAAACCAGCATCTGCAGTTCTTCGTATCCAGCTTGTATGTTTCCTTAGTTTCCTACCCTGAAGTTCCACTTCATGTATCAGGCCTATTAGATACATTGGCCTAGTTCTGGTCCCAGTGGAGAACTTTGCACAGCACAAGAAATTATATGCAGAGACAAAATTACAAAAATACTGGAACCTCATGAAACAATGGTCAATGTTCTTCTGATCTATGTTCCCAATAAACACAATACTGAGAAAGGAGTATATGTTCACAAAAATGTAGGGTGACCAGTTACAGTTCCATTAAGTTTTAGTGTGAAGTGTTTCACTTCTGCAGTTGGTCTCGTTAAATCAACAATATATATATATATATTTAAATGAATTAAAGGCCATCACATCTATGCACGTGAACACTGTTAATTGGAATATTTACCCATCTGGGAATATAGAGTTAAGCTGATTTACTTCTTACTCTTACCAACCTCAAGTAGTGATTGCTGGATAATACCTATGCCTCTGAAGCATTTAACATTCCTGACAAGTTTTCCCTTTGTTTTCGCCAAAGCTCAAGCAATGACCTTTTAACTGCTGTAGCTGAGATCAAATACATTAGCACAAGCTGGAGAATACAACCTTGTCCCATCCTATTTCACGTAGATGCTTACAGTCTAAAGAAGCTGAACCATATAGAAAGGATGAAGGTCAGGCTGCGAGATTAAGGTCATACTCATTGGCTGACAAAGCAAATGATTTTGTAAGATGGTGCATGACTGAAAAGACAAAGGGGTAATGAGACAAACACAAAGGATAGACATTTGTCCTTGGAAGTACAGTGGTTACAATCTTGCATGTTCAAGAGATTGACAACTAATTCCAAATCACTATATAGAAGAAATATTGTGACAGCTTCAATAATATTTTCTATTTGTCACAACACCAGTTCATACAAATGCAATTCTATTATGAGGCTTCACTTTGTTGTGATATCACAAACAACAATTTATAACACATTTTCATTAAAACACCTATTTGGAATTGCAGTCGAGGAGAATTTTGAATATCTGGCTCCACAACTCTGTGGGACCAAATAAACCCAGCTTACTAGCAGCAACTGACTGAGTGTTCATGTTTTCCAATCATGATGCCTCGCTTCAATCACAACCAGTGCAGTCCTGAGAGTCCGTTGTTGTTTAGTGCTCACGTAAATTCTTGCATGAATTGAAAACAAATTAGGGTCTGGCCAGGAGATCACAATTAGAGCACAAATATCCATAGAGATCCATAATAAGCCGCAATGTACTGTAACTGAAATGCTCTCTTAACTCATCTCTTTATGAGCATTATGATAAATGTTAGGCCAGGGTTTCCCTTTACGAGTGTCATTAAAACTGTAATGACTTCAGTAACTTTGACGTGTCTCAATGTTATTTTCCTAATGGAAACAATACGACTTGTATTTTGTAATACAGCTCATGTTTCAAATATATGTTGGCTTTTGGGAGGCAAATGAAAATAACTCTATATATAAATAACTTGGACGTATATATAAATCATGGACGTAAATAAATGTAGATGGATTAGTGAGTAAGTTTGCTGACAATACCAAAATTGAAGTAGTTGCAAACTGTGAGGAAGGCTGTCGGAAGATACAGTGGAATGTAGATTAATTGCAGAAAATGGGCAGAGAAATGGCAGATGGAGTTTAACCCGAGTGAGTGAGTGTGAGGTCGTTGCACTTTAAGGGGTGGAATGTAAGTGGAGTGATTACAGTTAATGGCAAAACCCTTAACAGCAATGACGTGCGGAGGGATCTTGGAGTCCAAGTTCATAACTCACTGAAGGTGGCAGCACAAGTAGATAGGGTGGTAAAGGCAGCACATGCTATGCTTGCCTTCATTGCTAGGAGCATTGAGTATAAGAGTAAGGAAGTCAGCTCTAAAAAACTCTGGTTAGGCCGCATTTGGAGTATTGCATGTAGTCTGGTCGGCCCATTACAAGAAGGATGTGGATGCTTTGGAGTGGGTGCGGAGAAGGTTTTGCGAAACGCAGAAACGTAGTTTCAGCTACAAGGAGAGATTGGATAAACAGACTGTTTTCTCTGGAAGTGAGGGGAGACATGATAAAATCATATAAAATTATGAGAGGCATAGATAGGGTAGACAATCAGAACCTTTTTCTCAAGGTGGAAATGTCTGACACTAGAGAGCAGAGCTATTAGATGAGAGAGGAAACATTTAATGAAGATGTGTGAGGCAATTTTTTGTTGTTGCACAGATTGATGGGGCCTGGAACATATTCCTAGGCAGGTGGTGGAGGCAGATGTGGAGACACCATATCAGGCTTTGATGAAGAGCAATTGGGTACCCGACCTTGTTGGTCAATATGGCTTTCTTACTTAGTCTTTTATTCTTCTATCTTTAGAATATTGTTGTAGGATTAGGTTTAGCTTTATTATTGTCACATGCACCGAGGTACAGTAAACATCTTTATTTTGGGAACTATCCTATCAAATCAGATGATGTATATATGAATGCTATCAAACCAAATTCAAGTACAATAGAGTGAAGAGAAATATTAGTGTGGAGAATATAGTTCTCAGCAAGGTAGTGCAATAGTTCCAGAGAAAATGTCCAATATCCGTAATGAGATTGAAGAGAATCGGACTGTACCCTATCTTCTGGAGGGACTGTTCGGAAGACTTAAAACAGGGGGGGGGGGGGGGGAAGAAGCTCTTTTTTGTCATGTTAGAGGCATAACATAAATGCGTTTTTATTTCTGTTGTTAAGATTGAATGGCAAGTAGATTCAGTACAGCCAAATCCAATTTAACTGTAAAGCTGCAAACCCTGCCTGGCCTGCTTCCAATGCACCTTGATTTGTTTCATTACAAGAGGAAATCACAGAACTTGTAGAAAGCAAAGGAGCAAAGGCGGTTCAGGGACCATTTCTGTAAAACATTCCATCTGCATCCTCATAGCTGTATTTGGAAGCATAAAATGTAGTCAGTAGATCTTTATGAGACCTCTGCTGGGATGGTTAGGAATTGGGTAATGAAGTGATTTGACCACAAAGATGAAAACTTTTAAATGAGGGTATTGGGAGACCAAGAGATAATGCACGTAACTGTTTGGGGTAGGATTTGCTTGAAATATATTTTTTAGGTAGAATGATTTTTAACAAACTAGGATTATCTTTTAATGCTCTCCTTTCTGATATGGTCTATCATGTTTCTGTTTTGAACTTCAAACTTCTGAACATATTTTTCTTGCATTTCCTAGCTTTGTCCAACCATTCACCATCTCCCTTTATTCCATCTGCTTTCCCAGCATCTCGCTCCTGCTTCCATTAGGCAGTTCTAAGAAAAAAGTTTCCAATAATTTTTCTCCTCAACATCATATCAAACTTCTTGGCAACTGTTTGCAACTGGCAGTATTTGAAGATGTAATACCTTGACACCTTTAGCCTGCTTCCTATGCCATTCATCCCTTTGTTCTCTTTATTTCCTCCCCCACCTGCAACTTAAAACATGCCTGTTCTCTCACTTTTAGTCCAGATGAACAGTCTATGACCTGAAATATTGACTCTGTGTCACTCTTCATGGATGTCGGTGGTTTGGTGTGCCTGACATTTTCTGATTTTAGTTTTAGACTTCCAGATTTTTGTTCAGCTTTACATTCTCTCTTTACATGCCAAGCTTGGAGATGGTGTTCAGAGTAAAGCCCCAACATAGCCTACCTTTGCCAACGGGACTCAAGCAAGCCAGGGTTGGCACACACATTGCCAGCATCTAATTAGCTAAGTCAGAGCTGAATCCTGACAAAGCTAACACTTTACCACAATCAACAATCTGGTCACAAGTTACATCCAAAACTGCTTCTTGCTAGAGAATTTATGTTTCTCAAGTTTCAACTCATTTGCATTACACTGATTCTGAAAGTAATTTTAAAAAGTGGTGGTGCCTACCTTTGATCACAATGGTCTGGGTGATCTGCTTTTCATATGAGGCACGTGGTCTGGTGTCCATTGTGTGCATGAAGAGATCTGAAATATAATAATATCAAATAAATATAATTTAAATTCATTTGATTTCATGGAATTTTGAAATATTATTGAGGGTATGTTGAGCCTCATGGATAAAATTATTATATTGGATCAAGTGAGGTTATCCAGCCAGCACCTCTGAATTTCTATACTTAATTGTGCATGGGCAGATGTTAAAAGTCACTATTAGCTTTACATAGTAATGAAAATGAACACTGATGACTCCCATTACACATACAAGTTCCAGACCAGAATATTTGTTGATATTTAAGAATGATATTTGATATTGAATATAAAAAATAAACAGTGGCTCAGCACCAATTGCTGTGGCACAACACGTTACTGGTCTCCAGTCTGAAAAAATATTTTCCTTCGTCAGCCTCCTTTGCCTGGCTTCAAGAAAAAAAAACTGATTGGCTAGCCTGCTGACCATCTTGACTCAGTCCTTGCCTTTCCAAATACATGTAAAACCCATCTCTCAGAATCCCCCCGATAACTTTCCCACCACTGCTGTTCAGCTCACCGGTCATTTATTCCCAAGCTCTTCCTTGCAGCTGTTTTTTGAACAGAGACATGACATCAGCCACCCTCCGATATTAGGGCACCTCCACCTGGCTACTGGTGATACAAATATCTCTGCCAGGGAGCCCACAATTTCTTCCTTAGCTTCCCACAATGTCCTAGGATGAACTTGATCGGGTCCCAGGGATTTATCTACCTCTAAGACCTCCAGCACCTCCTTTTCAGTGATGTGGACTTTCTTCAAGACATCACTATAATTTCCCGAGCATTTATATATATTTCCATGGTAAATACCAGGTGAGAAATATTCATTTAGTACCTCGTCCATCTCCTATGGCTCCACACATAGATGACCTTGCTGGTCTTTAAGGGGCCCTACTCTAAGCCCAATTACTCTTTTGCCCTTAATATATTTGTAGAATCTCTTTGGATTCTCATTTGCCTTTTATGCCAAATGAGGACTAATTGTGTTTCAAAAAAAAAACCCAGCATATTTGTTTGGAAGCTCTTAGCTCTTAACTCAAAATATATTGTAATATGGTCCATATTTAATCTGGAATTTTTACTGATGATAAAGTTACCCGCATGGCAAATATTTCTTCCCCAGCCAGGAATTCAACCTGTGGATAAACCCCCTTTCTTCAGTAAATGATCAATTTACATTCCTTCGTTTAAGTGAATGTATTTTGATTTCTGCTGTTGTTATGTCAAAGGTTAAACTGCATTCAGTCACGTTCCAGAAAAGAGGCTATTCTGTCTATCAAACTACTCATTTCATTAAAAGATTTTATAACCACGCCTCCCCCACATCTACAAGGAACACAAAGATAATTACAAGCAAAATTGTGTTGAAATGGGGCAGTGGAAAATACAAGACCATCTCAGTTCTCTGCAGTTCTTGTGAAACAAACAAATGAAAATGCATAGTTAGCAAAACACTAATTTTCCATGACGACAATTTGAATTACAGTTCTCAACGTGACTCGGGTGGAAAGGAGGCCCGCAAATTAAATATATTTCCAAAATTTGGGCTCCAGTTAAACCAACATGCAATTCAATGAAATAATGTATTAAAGAAACTAATCTAGCATTGTAACAAAATCCTAGTAGTAATGGTGGTACTCCCTGTAAAACTGCCAGATCAAAATGGCTGAATTGACATTGAAACATTTCAGCAAATTCTTGGTGTTCACAAAGGCAATGTTGCTCCCAGCCGAAAGGCATATTTTTAGAGACTTAATCAGGGTATTGCAGGAGAAGGGCAATGGCATTTTGCAGTTAAAATCTGCAGCCCAGGCACCGAATGGTACCAGCTCTGTAACTGTGTGAGAATCAGGCTTCAGACTACTCACGCAAATCTACTTACTCCCATTTGTCTCATTAGTGTTGGCTTAGCTCCTGCAATCATCTATATAAGGACCGCACACCAAAACAGCAAGAACTGGGTCAGGCATACTGTTGAGATTAAGATTTATGGAGGTAATTTTCTGGCTGTGTTCTGGCGCCAAAGAGTGTTGCATGACTTCAACTCATAATAGAGAGTTGTGGGCATGTCATCTCTTACGTTGCACCCAGATGAATGAAAAATTGTGGCAGTGCATTCATGACTTCCTTGCATCCGTTGGCACCTGTGTCTAGTCTGAAAATTTAAGTTTAAATTTGCAATGAAGCTTGATATGTCTCTTGATTTATTAAATGAACTGGTCTGACAAAACAACAGGGCATCAACAAGATGCCAATGGCACTCTCCTATTAGAGGTGCTGCAGTATATGTGCTGGAAGCAACCTAGTTCACAAAGCACTCCATGAATAGCTCATTCCGATGTCCTTGAAGTACACCTTGCTTGCAACGCTAGATGTGTTGGGAACGCCATGATGATAGTTAGCTGGAACGTGTTGTTGGTTGATGATCATCTTCCAGCCTCTGTCGCTATCTCCGACCATTCCTCCTCCATCTTTCTCCATTTGCCCATCAACTCCTGCACACTTCTATCCACCAATTGCTTGCTGGCTCCCGCTTCATTCACCTCTTTATTTTGGCTATTTGCCCTCTGCACTCTCCATCCTCCTGCAGGGATCTGACCAAAGACACCGACTGACCCTATGCCTCCACAGCTGCTGCCTGAAGTGGAGTTCCTCAAGTAACCTACTTTTTACTCCAGAATCCAGCATTTTCACTGTCCTATGCCGTCAAGCTTTTTGTTAACTCCCTAAATATTTCCTAATGTGGGGCAACAACATTTTTTTTGGTTGCTATCACTCTTGTGAAGCACTTTGATATGTTTGCTACATTAAAAGAATGTAAATGGAAATTGTTATATTTGTGCTTCTAAAGCTTTCCAGACATTTTTACAAAATTTTACCTTAACGATGCTTCAAAACTGTGGTAAAAGATTGATATAAAGTTCTCTTTAATTCTATATGAGCTACAGTTGTTTATTTAGGCTGATATCCTTAACTTACTCCCAGCTTCCAGTCTCCTGGTGCCTGTTCCATTCTCTGTACTCCTGCCAGAATTACAACATCAACTTGAATCTGAGGATCTTAAAAAATACTCTGAATGCATCTACATTGGGAGGTGATCTCATGCACTTTGCATTACATTGCTGTTGTGTCCCAAGTAGAAAATTGGCCATTTTAATGCAGTAACAATATTCAATTCAAAGCTTTTTAGATTTCTATCTAACATTAAATGCTCAGTCAAATAATTTAACTCATGGGGGCTGACATTTAACAACGAAAATACTCAAAGGAGGTCAATCATTGAGCATTTTTCATTTAGTTTTTAATCTTGTGTAATCTTATTTATGCCTTATATCTTAGTATAATTCTGGAGAATTTCAAAAATGCATACATGCAGTTGTAGTCATGGGAGCAATTCTTCAATCTACAAGGAGCCTGTTGCTCCAATTATTTTCAAAGTTGCTGCTGGAGTAGTTTCAAATTAATTCCATACCATTCAGGGCATGACCATACAATCAAATGAAACTTTTCTATTCATTAGGCTAGATTCTAGCAGTGAGTCTAGCAGCGGGATGGTGACAATCTCGTTGAACAATGCTAGAACAAAAATCATGCTCTGAACATTAGCAAGTCTGAGAAGCTGATGATAGACACAAAAAGCTGGAGTAACTCAGCAGGACAGGCAGCATCTCTGGAGAGAAGGAATGGGTGACGTTTCGGGTCGAGACCCTTCTTCAGACTGGTTAGGGATAAGGGAAATGAGAGTTATGGATGGTGATGTGGAGAGATAAAGAACATTGAATGAAAGATATGCAAAAAAGTAATAATGAAAAAGGAAACAGGCTGATGGTAGGGTGTTTGTAGGGTGAAAATGAGAAGCTAGTGCGACTTGGGTGGGGGAGTCGGGAATGCTGGGGCTACCTGAAGTGAGAGAAATCAATATTCATACCACTGGATTTCAGAAAGGCAAGGTTGAAAGTCCATGAAAGATGGACATTAAATGCTGGAGTAATTCAATGGGTTAGGAGGCATCTCTGAAGAAAATGGATAGGTGACATATTGGGTTTGAACCCTTCTTCAGACTGATGATTGGGGATTGAGGAGGGGGGGAGGGGTGGGACTAAAAGCAAGAAAAGATCAGGACAAATCGGAACCTGCAACAGATTACCTCAGGCAGGGGGTTCCTTGATAGGCCAATTGTTGGCGAGGGACAGTGTGATCCCATGAAGGATAGATCTCTACGAGCTGTTAATTGGTTAATCGACTTTTGATGGATGGGGGGGGGGGGCAGTGTTTTAGACGCAAGCTAAAATTAGTGAGTTCGGCGTTCATACCACTGGGTTGTAATGTACCCAAACAAAATATGAGTTACTGTTCATCCAATTTGTGTGTGGCCTTACTCTGGCAATGGAGGAGGCCCAGGACAGAAAGGTCAATATGGGAATGGGAAGGAGAGATAAAATGGATAGCAATTGGGAGATGCAGTAAACTTTGGCAGACCGAGCGGAAGTGTTCAGTGAAATGGTCGCCGAGTCTACGATTGGTCTCACTGACACATAGGACTTTCAGTGAAATGTTGAAAGTCTACGAATCTGTCTTCAATGGCAGTCACTTGCTTTGTGCGTCTCCAAAGATCTGCCTGGGTCCAGCACTTTGATGCAACCAATGGGAAAACTCACCAACGCCTCTACTTCCTCAGATGTTTGTGGAGATCCGGCATGTCACTATTACTCGTTATCACTTTCCCCACAGCTATCAATGACTCCACCTTACGGTGATCATCGCTGCTGGCTTTGATCTGTCCTGCTTTTTTTTCATTGATTTGTTCTATGTACCTTTTTAAATATCTCGGTTCCCTTTCCCCTGACTCAGCCTGAAGAAGGGGCTCGACCCAAAACATCACCTATTCCTTTTCTCCAGTGATGCTGCCTGACCCACTGAGTTACTCCAGCTTTTTGTGTCAAATACTGATTAGTTGCATCATGGCCTGGTTCAGCAACTCAAAACCCCAAGAATGGAAGAGGCTGCAAAAAGTGGTGGACATTGCCCAGTCCATCAGAGGTACTGACCTCTCCACCATCAAAGTGATCTTGAGGAAGTGCTGCTTCAAGAAGGCAGTTGATACCATCAAATACCTACATCACCCTGACCATGCTCTCATCTCACTGCTACCATCAGGAAGAAAGTATAGGAGCCCGAGAACCATTAGCTTCAGGTTCAAAAACAGCTTCTTCCCATCGGTTATCATGCTCTTAAACCACCTTGCGCAAAACTAACCACAACTGTACCTCAGCAACAAATTACTGTATGCTTTTTATAAGTTGTACTACATACTTTGAATTGCACTACTATGGTTTGGTTAACTAGTATAACTGATCATTTATCGCATTATTGATTATTGCATGGTTATTTGCTGTGTTCATGTGCCTGCAAGGAAGAACTTCAATGTACTGTTCCTGGTGCATATGACAATTAAACACTCTCAGCTCTTGACTTGCTATCATAAGGTAATTCATAAAGTGTATCTGTGAGCAATACAAGTATAATCTGTGGTATTGGAAATATCCATCCCAAACTACAGCGACATAGAGTCACATGGTGTGGAAACAGGTCCTCCTGCCCAACTTGCCTACATGGACCAACATGCCCCATCTACACAAATCCCACCTGCCTGCATTTGGCCCATATCATCTAAACATATCCTATCCATCTACCTCCTCTGGCAGCTTGTTCCATATACGTACTAACCTTTGTGTAAAAAAGTTCCCTCTCAGGTTCCTATTAAATCTTCCCCCCTCACCTTAAACCTATGTCCTCTGGTCCTTGATTCGCCTACTCAGGGTAAAAGACTGTGCACGTACCCTATCGATTCGTCTCACAATCTTATACACCTCTACAAGATCACCCCTCGTCCACCTGCGCTCCAAGGAATGGAGTCCCAACCATCTCAACCACTCCCTATAGCTCAGGCCCTTGAGTCCTGACAACATCCTCGTACATATTCTCTGCGTGCTTTCCAGCTTAACAACATTTTTCCTATAACAGGGTGTCCAAAACTGAACACAATACTCTAAATGTGGCCTCAAGAATAGCTTGTACAACTGTAAAATAACCTCCCAAGATAGACACAAAGTGATGGAGTAACTCAGCGGGTCAGGCAGCATATCTGGACAATATGGATGGGTGACGTTTCGGGTCGTGACCCTCCTGATGAAGGGTCCTGACCTGAAACGACACCCATCCTTTTTCTCTAGAGATGCTACCTGACCCACTGGGTTACTCCAACACTCTTTGTCCATCTTCAGTATAAACCAGTATAAACTAGTAAATGCAGTTCCTAACTACACATAAGTTCCCAACTTCTATGCTCAATATTTTGACTGATCAAGGCCATTGTGCCTTGTGAAAAATATAAATATTTAATAAACAGAACATTTCTGTAACTACTTGCTTGATGTTTGCTTTTTATCCTCGTCACGTGCTTGTATTATGGTTTATTAGATTTGATGATTGTTTCTCTACTATGGATTGCTTCGGTTCTTTTCAAGCTTGTTTTTTTCCTCTCCTGGAGATGATGTGGTGGATTTTGACCTGGTGTTAGATCTGTGAGGGATTTCTACATATCTCCCAATATTATTACCGTTGTTTTCAATGGAAATAAAATTCAGCAGTATTCTCTGTCATAAGGTCATAAGGTCATAAGGAATAGGAGTAGAATTAGGCCATTTGGCCCATCAAGCCTACTCCGCCATTCAATCATGGCTGATCTCTCTCTCCCTCCTAACCCCATTCTCCTGCCTTCTCCCCATAACCTCTGACACCTGTTCTAATCAAGAATCTATCTATCTCAGCCTTAAAAATATCCACTGACTTGGCCTCCACAGATTCACCACCCTCTGACTAAAGAAATTTCTGCTCATCTCCTTTCACAACGAAGGTCCTTTAATTCTGAGGATATGACCTCTCGTCCTTTACTCTCCCACTAGTGGAAACATCCTCTCCGCATCCACTCTATCCAAACCTTTCTCTATTATGTATGTTTCAATCATTTTATAATGAGGTCCCCTCTGATACTCCTAGTTTGAAGACCTAGTCTGAAGAAAGGTCTTGACCCAAAACATCACGCATTCCTTCTCTCCAGAGATGCTGCCTGCCCCACTGAGTTACTCCAGCATTTTGTGTCAATTTTGTCTGGCCAGCCATTGACTGGCTATTACTCGTCAAGTTCGAGCTTAATGGTTCCAACTGGAATAAGGTTTCTTAAGGAAAGAAAAGACACAAAGTGCTGGAGTAACTCAGCGGGTCAGGCAGCATCGCTGGAGGACATGGAGAGGTGACGTTTCAGATTGGAGCCCTTCTTCAGTCAGATTGTGATTGGGGGAGGAGAAAGCTGGAATAGAGGAGGGGCAGGACGAAGCCTGGCAAGTGATAGGAGGAGACAGATGAGGGGTGGTTTTGAAAGGCAATGGTTGAATAACAGCCAGAGATGAAAAGTCAAAAGGTGTGAGAAAAGGATAGAAAATGTGCAAATTGTGAAGCCTGACGAAGGATTGTAGGTGGAACGGGAGGAGAGAGGGGGGAGAAATGGGTGCAAGTCCAGCAGGGGCACTGGAAATGGTGGAGGAGAGAGATGGGGTTGGTTGTGTACAAATTACTTACTAAAATTGGAGAATTCAATGTTCATACCATTAGGTTGTAAGCCACCCAAGTGGAATATGACGTGCTGTTTCTCCAGTTTGAGTGTGTCCTCACTCTGGCTCTGGAAGAAGCCCAGGGCGGAAAGGTCGGTATAGGACCGAGAAGGGGAGTTAAAATGGTTAGCAACCTGGAGATCCAGCAAGCTTTGGCGGACTGAGCACCATTGTTCAGCGAAACGGTTGCCAAACATACGGTTGGTCTCGCGGATGTTGATCCGGCCACATTGCGAACACTGAATCCAGTATATGAGGTTAGAGGAGGTGCACATGAACCTCTGTTTCACCTGGAAAGACCGCTGGGGTCCCTGGATGGATATGAGGGAGGAGGTAAAAGGACAGTTGTTCCATCTCCTGTGGTTGCAGGGAAAAGGTCATCGGGAGGTGGTGGTTTGGGTGGAAAGGATTGAGTAAGCTAAGGAGTTGTAGAGGGAGCGGTCTCTGTGGAAGGCAAAAAGGGGTGGGGATGGGAAGATGTGACTGGTGGTGGGATCATGTTGAAGGTGGCGGAAATGTCAGAGAATTATGTGTTGGATGCGGAGTCTGGTGGGTGAACAGGAAAGAAGATGAGGAACTCTATCCTTGTTGTGGCTGGGGGAGGGGAGGACACAGAGGACGGGCAGTGGTTTCCAAACAGATTTCTAAGTTGACTTCTTTCTAGTTGAAATGTTGCAACCATTTTATTTTCAAATAACATTTTGAAATCATTCATACTTTCCTTTAAATTATAATTGGTTTAAGAACAAAAGAAAAAAACATTTTCATCAGTTTATCTCAACTATTATTTTATGGATCCCAGGGCTACATTTCAGTAATGAGAAAAATTACAGCATTAAATCCTAAACATAATTATAAATTGTGTTCTGCAGTATGATTCTGTTTTTATCAAAGACTCTGCAATAGTTTTTTTAATATAACAGAAACCTCTTTCAGTAGAGTCAAAATGGCTAAATCCGAAAACATGAAAGATTCTTATCACGCACTGAACAATGAATCTAATTCACTGTTCACTTAGGGTGTTAAAATTCAATTTACGGTTTCACAGATGTTCCCAGACGCCCAGAAATTAATGAGGATGACTCATGTGCACACAACCTAAATGGAGTGGGTTTAAACAGTGACTCAGATTTCTCCAGCGGCTTTTGAGATTAATTTCAGCAAAATGTTTATTCTTTTATTCAGTTGGGTATTTTTCCCTGCGCTGTTTTCAGTCACTACCTGAATCTCACTGAATGAATGAGAGATGTGACAATTACTGAATGAGTTTTAATTAATTAAACTTCTCATTGGTTTACGTTGGTTAATGTCACCCTTAGTTCTTTAACATTATTTCATCAGATTAGATCCCAGAATAGAAACCTACAAATGTAATATTTCTTTCTCTATTCAAGATATATTTATTTTAATTATAATTATTTCAGTTTTATTGTCAGCGCAGCAGCATTGCTATGAAATTAGACTGCTCATGGATGGTCTATTTTGGCAGCAAAATAAACATTTTTTAAAACCTGCGGATGCTGGGAATCTGAAATCAATCGTAAAGCATTGTTGGACGAAGATAATAGTCAGACAGCATTTGTGGAAAGAGAAACAGCCAACATATCAGGTCTGCAACCCTTTGTCAGAATGCCTACTTTTGCACAGTTGTTGCTTCTACAGATTCACCACCCCGACTAAAGATTTTATCCTTCTTCGCCTATCGACAGAGGGTGGTGAATCTGTGGAATTCATTGCCACAGAAGGCTGTGGATGCCAAGTCAATGGACATTTTTAAGGCAGAGATAGATAGATTCTTGATTAATACAGGTGTCAGATGTTATGGGGAGAAGGCAGGAGAATGGGGTTGAGAGGGAAAGATAGATCAGCTATGATTGAATGGCAGAATAGACTTGATGGGCTGAATGGCCTAATTCTGCTCCTATAACTTATGAACTTACAGATGGGGTCATATTGCATAGTATCTTCATCTTGCTTTTTTTAAAAAAAGTTTGCAAAAGTTTGCAAACTACTTGCTTGTTTTTTGTTTATTTCTTCTTTTCTTTCTACAGCAAGTGCTATTGAGGCAGCATTTCCCAAAGAGAGCAACAGAGTCGACGTGAGAACTATTAAATGTTAAAGGGACAGATGGAGGGATCTAAAGGCATGTATCTGTGGTGAAGTGGAAATCAGGAGAAAATGGTTGACAAAACTGTTGATGGACTGACAGAAAGTAGGTGGTGAAAGCCAGTGAATGACGGGAGGGATGTGCAATGGAGGCATGAATAGGCGAAGAAGGATAACATCTAAAAAGATGATAGAGCAAGAAAAAAACTGTGATTAATGGAAATGTGAAAATACAAGGCAGGAATAGCAGTTAATGTGAAAATGTTGAATTTGGTAAAGAGTTCATAAGGCTGCATTGCGTCAAGTCAGAAGAGGAAGTGTGGGTCCATGAGTTTACATTGGGATTCATTGGAGAGTAAGAGTCCAGAGGCTGGAAGTCAGAATAGGGTAGAGAATTAAAGTTGAGATCACCTTTGCAGTGCATTAAATTAAGAAGGAATGTGGAGAATAAAATGGGAACAGTGTAAATGGGTGCTTGCTGCTCAATGCAACTTGGTGGGCTGAAGAACTTCATCAGTGAAAGGAGAAGAATTAGGCCATTCGGCCCATCAAGTCTACTCCGTCATTCAATCATGGCTGATCTATCTCCCCTTCCTAACCCCATTCTCCTGCCTTCTCCCCAGCGTAGGTTCACAAGGTTAATTCCCAGGATGGCAGGACAGTCATATGAGGAAAGATTGGAAAAATTGGGCTTGTATTCACTGGAGTTTAGAAGGATGAGAAGGGATCTTATAGAGAAGTGTAAAATTATAAAAGGACCAGCCAAACTAGATGCAGAAAAAATGTTCCCAATGTTGGGGAAGTCCAGAACCAGGGGCACAGTCTAAGAATAAAGGGGAGGTCATTAAAAACTGAGGTGAGAAGAAACTTTTCACCCAGAGAGTTGTGAATTTGTGGAATTCTCTGCCACAAAAGGCAGTGGAGGGCAATTCACTGGATGAATTTAAAAGAGAGTTAGATAGAGCTCAAGGGGCTAGCGGAATCAAGGGACATGGGGAGAAGGCATGATCAGAACGAATGGTGATGCTGGCTCAAAGGGCCAAATGGCCTCCTCTTGTGCCTATTTTCTATGTTTCTATGTAATCCCTGACACCTGTAATATTCTATCTCTGCCTTAAAAATATCCTCCACAGCCTTTGTCACAATGAATTTCTCAGATTCCACCCTCTGACGAAGGAAATTCCTCTTCATCTCCTTCCTAAAGGAATGCCCTTTAATTCTGAAGCTATGACCTCTGGCCTTAGACTCTCCCACTAGTGGAAACATCCTTTGACTATTCCGTAAGTATCAATGAGGTCCCCCTCAGCCTTTTAAACTCCAGCGGGTACAGGCCCAGTAGGCCATCAAAAGCTCATCATGCGTTAACCCACTCATCCCTGGGATCATTCTTGTAAACCTCCTGTGGATCCTCTCCAGAGTCAGCACAACCTTCCTCAGATATGGGGCCCAAAATTGCTCACAATGCTCCAAATATGGCCGTTCCTGCGACTTACGGAGCCTTAGCTGAACCGTTTCAATTGGGCGGCACGGTGGCGCAGCGGTAGAGTTGCTGCTTTACAGCGAATGCAGCGCCGGAGACTCAGGTTCGATCCTGACTACGGGTGCTGCACTGTAAGGAGTTTGTACGTTCTCCCCGTGACCTGCGTGGGTTTTCTCCGAGATCTTCGGTTTCCTCCCACACTCCAAAGACGTACAGGTATGTAGGTTAATTGGCTGGGTAAATGTAAAAATTGTCCCTAGTGGGTGTAGGATAGTGTTAATGTACGGGGATCACTGGGCGGCACGGACTTGGAGGGCCGAAAAGGCCTGTTTCCGGCTGTATATATATGATATGATATGATATGATATGATAATTGTTCATTATGCCTTGGGCTACAGCACATTCTTGTGGAACCATTCATGACACTCAAAAAAGATCCCAAATTCATGAAATAATTTAGGAACCTGTCTGATTTCTCCACTCTGTAACTCAGCAACGTTGAAACCAATTGCATTGTTTATCCATCTGTGGTTGCAAGTTCAACCCGACTCAAAGCAAACACAAGGTTTGAACCCAGCCCTTTACCAGTGTGTGCTGCATCCTGTTGATTAAATGGTGCATTCGCCCACTATACTGTACTCCACCTACCATCCCTTCATTTAGAAATATAGGTAAATTAATCAATAGCCAAGCAATTCCTTTGGTTAAGGTTTAGTCAGAAAAAAGTGCAATTGCTGAATTGGTATATTTACAGCACAATCTGCCATGGAAATGGCTGATGGGGAGGAAGCCAATCAGTCTGACATGGGAGGAATTGAAATGCATTTTGATCATTTAATGAGATTTGATGAGAAAGGGAGAAAAAAAGCTCTATATTGTGAATCTGTCTGATTCCAGCAGCTGCTCGGCATATTCTTCTGCATTCAGCCGATTAGCTTACACTTCAGAGCAGAAGCACATCTTTCCCTTTCCATAACAGTCATGCATGTAGGCGAGCCACTTATTCCAGGAGTGGACTGGATCTTCCACTTCGCTAAGGGAGTGAATAAAGTCCAATGGAAGAGGATTTCTGTCCCTCCCCCCCCCCTCGACTGCCTGTGGTCTGATCGTTTTGGCAAGCGCCCTGCCCTACACCCGACAATCCAGTAGGATGTAGAGGGGTCTTGGAACTGTAAGCTCCATACTGGTAGAACAGAACGTTTTTCTGATTCGTTTTTACACTGGACCCAACTGTAGAGTGTTATTTTGCATAGCATTATGCTACATAAAGGTTACAGCAGATAAATAGAGGATTTGGCATGTTAGCATTCATCCTCCACAGAAGGCTTCTCCACTCAATGTGGTCCTATTAGCATATCTTATTTAGTCTTTCCTCCTCCTTGTCCTCATCCAGCATCTCTCCCCCTCCCCCCCCCCCCTAACTTTGTTCAATGCTATTTGAAAGGGCTCTCTCGCCACCCACACTTAATATGAGAAAACAGACATCTCTTTCTAAGCACAATTATGCAATTGTATCGTGCATATGGTACACACCTTGTCTCCTGTTAAATATCCTAACGTATACTTGGGCATGTGAGTTTAATGTCCCGTCCTCATAATTTCCAGGGAGAAGTTCCAGGAGTGATGAGGACAGGCAGTCATCTGTCAACGTAGCTTCAATGGAATTTTCCACTTCATTTTGTTTTCTGGCATGATTCCATCAGAACATCCAATTCAACAACATTTACTTGACACTGAAGCTTTTTAATGGATCTGGTAGAGGTACAAAGGTTTGCTTTGATTTGTGATTATTGTGCACTGAGCTGTACGTATTTCTTGCTTAGCATGTGTGCTGCAGCCTCAGTAACTTGGCCTTTGTACTTTTTCTGTCCTGGTTTCCTACTCTCCTGTTTGAATGGAATGGATTCCTCACAGATCCGTAGAGCTGCACAGCACGTAAACAGGCCCTTTGGCCCATCTTGTCCATATTGCCAGACTGATCTTGTCCCGTTTACCTGCATTTGTCCCATATCCCTCTAAACCCTTCCTATCTGTAGATGTGTCCAAATGTCTTTAAAAAGTCATAATTGTTTCCCCTTCTATAGCTTCTCCTGGCAGCTCCTCTGATAGAGTCTATTGTGAGAGGAAAAGTTGTCCCTGAGGTCCCTCTTAAATCTCTCCCATCCCTCTTTAAGCTTTGCCCTATAGTTTTTGAATCTTTTATCCTGAACATTCACCCATATCCATGCTCCTCATGATCTTGTACACCTCAATAAGATCACCCTTCAACCTTCTACCAAGGAGAACGTCTCAGCCTATCAAACTTCTTCCTGTAACTTAAACCCTCAAGCCCAGGTAACATTCTGCTGAATCTCTTTGCACACTTTCCAACTTACCGGAATCCTTCCTATAGCTGGGCGATTAAAATGGCACACAGTACTTCAAGTGTGATCCCATCAACAACTTGTATGGCTGCATCCTGATCGCTAAACCTTTGTACTCAATACCCTTACCAATGAAGGCGATCTCGCTGAATGCTTCTTCATCCCACTGTTCATCTGAATTGCCATTTAAAGAGTATGTGATGTTCAAGACCATGATGTTGCTTCTGCTTGTAGGTACATCAAGCAGATTGTAGCTTGATGTACCTTACATCAAGATACATTGATGTACCTCAATGTAAGAGGTATTCTTACCTCTTACAGAACTTAGAGGTAAGTTACAGGTATCCAGCCTCAAGCTGCTATGTCTGTCCAGCAATGCACAGTGGTCATATCATTCTACTTGCACTGGATATCTTATGAGGGAGGCAAGTTATTATCTTCACAAAGGCTGCGATCACATGTACAACTGCTCCTATGGATGGACTTGTTTGCAAGAGGTAGGTAGATGATGAAAGAATCAAATACTTGCCACACATGGTTCATCTGACACATGTCCAGTCTGGCAGCTTTGTCCTTCAAAACTCAGCAAATTCAGTCACTGGTGGTAATGGGGCCACTGAGCCACTTAATATTGCTCATAAAGTTTACCGTCCAGAGGACATTCTGCTGCATTGCTGAATGTCTCCTTAAGGTGAGAGCCAAAATGGAGAAATTCCAATTCATAAGTTCACAATTCATAGTTTTAGTTTTAGAGATACAGCATGGAAACAGGCCCTTCGGCCCACTGAGTGCACACCAACCATTGATCACCCAAACACTAGTTCTATTCTACACACCAGGGATAATTTATGGAAGCTAATTGACCAACAAACCTGCACGTCTTTGGAATATGGGAGAAAACCGGAGCACCCGGAGAAAACCCGGGAGTTCCGCAGTCACAGGGAGAACGTACAAACTTCAAACAGACAGCACATGTAGTCAGTTCACAAAATGCTGGAGTAATTCAGCAGGTCAGGCAGCATCTCAGGAGAGAAGGAATGGGTGACGTTTCGGGTCGAGACCCTTCTTCAGACTGATGTCAGAGGGGCGGGACAAAAGAAGGATATAGGTGGAGACAGGAAGACAGTGGGAGAACTGGGAAGGGGGAGGGGAAGAGAGGGACAGAGGAACTATCTAAAGTTGGAGAAGTCGATGTTCATACCACTGGGCTGCAAGCTGCCCAGGCGAAATATGAGGTGCTGTTCCTCCAATTTCCGGTGGGCCTCACTATGGCACTGGAGGAGGCCCATGACAGAAAGGTCAGACTGGGAATGGGAGGGGGAGTTGAAGTGCTCGGCCACCGGGAGATCAGTTTGGCCAACGCGGACCGAGCGCAGGTGTTGAGCGAAGCGATCGCCGAGCCTGCGTTTGGTTTCGCCGATGTAAATAAGTTGACATCTGGAGCAGCGGATGCAATAGATGAGGTTGGAGGAGGTGCAGGTGAACCTCTGTCTCACCTGGAAAGAGTGTCGACTTCTCCAACTTTAGATAGTTCCTCTGTCCCTCTCTTCCCCTCCCCCTTCCCAGATCTCCCTCTATCTTCCTGTCTCCACCTATATCCTTCCTTTGTCCCGCCCCCCTGACATCAGTCTGAAGAAGGGTCTCGACCCGAAATGTCACCCATTCCTTCTCTCCTGAGATGCTGCCTGACCTGCTGAGTTACTCCAGCATTTTGTGAATAAATACCTTCGATTTGTACCAGCATCTGCAGTTATTTTCTTATACGCACATGTAGTCTGGATCAAACACAGATTTCCAGCAGTGGAAGGCAGCAACTCTAAGGCCATTGTGGCGCCCTCAAAGTGTTGAACATTCAATAGTTTTTTTTAAACTGGTAAACAGCCAAATTGCAAAAACCCCTCAAAAAACACATATGAAATATCCTGCCTCATTGTTCCTTCCTTCTTGACTGACCTGCTAAAAGCTGCACAAACTAAATACAAACACAAATACCTTGCAGAGAATGAACTCAAGACAAAGCCTTAATCATGATTATCAAGTAAAACTTCAGCAGATGTTTTGTTATAAAATCTGGCATCCAAATATATAAGGAAACGTTAAATTAACTGGAATGCTTGTTGGATTGAGAGAAGTAGAAGGGGCCTTGATTTAATATTTCATTCATAAGATGGAATCTTCAACAGAGTAACACTTCCTCAGCACCTGCACTTCAATAATATTTACACGTGGAGAGTGAGAATTGGATATAATTAGGATAGCACTAGAGTGCCTGGCCTTGTGCTGGTTCAGAGGTATTATTCTGATGGCTTTGCATGAAAGTATAGCAATCCAGATTTTAACAAATTTCAGTTTGGTTATGATTTTACGATGGAAAAACTTGATTAAAGGCGATGACTAAATTTTAAGTGCCTCGGCAACCATAGCACACTGAGCACACAGAACCTAGTGATTTTCCTGTTCTTTACCATTATCAGGGTGCTTGTCCCAAGCGTTATCCCTTGTATCAGAGGAGATGTAGATGTACAAGGTGGTTTGATGATAATGACTACCCTTGGTTGTGGCCTGGGTGGCTGGAACGTAGTCTGAGATGAAAATGTACAGACTTCACTACTCTTACAGCGAGTATAGCACTGGGCCTGTACTCGCTGGAGTTTGGAAGGATGAGGGGGGACCTCATTGAAGCTTACTGAATAGTGAAAGACCTGGATAGAGTGTATGTGGAAGGGATGTTTCCACTAGTGGGAGAGGCTCAGGCCAGAGGCCATAGCCTCAGAATAAAAGGACGTACCTGGAGAAAGGAGATGAGGAGGAATTTCTTTAGTTAGAGGGTGGGGAACCTGTGGAATTCATTGCCACAAAAGCCTGTGGTGGCCGTCAATTGATATTTTTAAGACGGAGATTTATAATTTCTTGATTAGTACTTGTGTCAGGGGTTATGGGGAGAAGGCAGGAGAATGGGGTTTAGAATGAAAGATAGATCAGCCATGGTTGAATGGCGGAATACACTTGATGGACTGATTAGCCTAATTCCGCTCCTATAACTTATGACCTTCCTGGCAGATGGATGAGAGACATGCTGGGTGACTATACCTGTAGAAAATACAACACAACAAGATACAGTAGGCCCTTGTTTTCTACATTTCTTTGGAATTAATTAACTGCAAGCACAGAGATAAATGGTTGTGCATCTTTGCATCTCCCATCCTGCCCCTCTAATAATGTCATCCTACAATATCCTGCCCTCTCCCAGTCCTCTTGTAGTTATCAATTGTGGTATGTCACCTGGCAGGAACATTGAATTAAAGAAACCTTTCACTCTGTCACTGTAAACTTTTGACAGGAGCAGAGGATTCATGCAGAGGATGTATAGGCCTGTAGAATTTTAAACCTTACATATTCCACTTCATCCTCAAATTCCTTGAGAGGAATAGGAACTAAAGTTAACTTGAACTTCTTTACTTGAAAGACAGCAAAACTTTGGAATCAATTATCAGGTAGCAAAATCGAAGCAAATTGATTGACTGAGCTCAAAAACAGTCAGGTCTTTCTGGTTACACAAGAGACTGCAGATGTTGGATTGTTGAGTAAATCACAAAGATTTACTGGTGAAATTTTCCAATGTTCTATAGATTCAGGATCAGTTCCTGTGGATTGGAGGGTAGCTAATGTTGTTCCACTTTTTAAGAAAGGAGGGAGAGAGAAAACGGGAAATTATAGACCAGTTAGTCTTACATCAGTGGTGGGGAAGATGCTGGAGTCAATTATAAAAGACGAAATTGCGGAGCATTTGGATAGTAGTAACAGGATCGTTCCGAGTCAGCACGGATTTACGAAGGGGAAATCATGCTTGACTAATCTTCTGGAATTCTTTGAGGATGTAACTAGGAAAATTGACATGGGAGAGCCGGTGGATGTGGTGTACCTTGACTTTCAGAAAGCCTTCGACAAGGTTCCACATAGGAGATTAGTGGGCAAAATTAGAGCACATGGTATTGGAGGTAGGGTACTGACATGGATAGAAAATTGGTTGACAGACAGAAAGCAAAGAGTGGGGATAAATGGGTCCCTTTCAGAATGGCAGGCAGTAACTAGTGGGGTAACGCAAGGCTCGGTGCTGGGACCGCAGCTATTTACAATATACATTAATGACACAGATGAAGGGATTAAAAGTGCCATTAGCAAATTTGCAGATGATACAAAGCTGGGTGGTAGTGTGAACTGTGAGGAAGATGCTATGAGGTTGCAGGGTGACTTGGACAGGTTGTGTGAGTGGGCGGATGCATGGCAGATGCAGTTTAATGTGGATAAGTGTGAGGTTATCCACTTTGGTGGTAAGAATAGGAAGGCAGAGTATTATCTGAATGGTGTCAAGTTAGGAAAAGGGGACGTACAACGAGATCTGGGTGTCCTAGTGCATCAGTCACTGAAAGGAAGCATGCAGGTACAGCAGGCAGTGAAGAAAGCCAATGGAATGTTGGCCTTCATAACAAGAGGAGTTGAGTATAGGAGCAAATAGGTCCTTCTGCAGTTGTACAGGGCCCAAGTGAGACCGCACCTGGAGTACTGTGTGCAGTTTTGGTCTCCAAATTTGAGGAAGGATATTCTTGCTATTGAGGGAGTGCAGCATCGGTTTACTAGGTTAATTCCCGGAATGGCGGGACTGTCATATGTTGAAAGACTGGAGCGACTAGGGTCCAGTGGAATCTTGGTTGAATAGATCCATGGCACCAAACATCATGTGCCCACCCTAAATCACCATAGATAACTATGAATTCTCGGATGGGAAATGTTCTCGGATACACTGGAATTTAGAAGGATGAGAGGGGATCTTATCGAAACGTATAAAATTATTAAGGGGTTGGACACGTTAGAGGCAGGAAACATGTTCCCAATGTTGGGGGAGTCCAGAACAAGGGGCCACAGTTTAAGAATAAGGGGTAGGCCATTTAGAACTGAGATGAGGAAAAACTTTTTCAGTCAGAGAGTTGTGAATCTGTGGAATTCTCTGCCTCAGAAGGCAGTGGAGGCCAATTCTCTGAATGCATTCAAGAGAGAGCTAGATAGAGCTCTTAAGGATAGTGGAGTCAGGGGGTATGGGGAGAAGGCAGGAACGGGGTACTGATTGAGAATGATCAGCCATGATCACATTGAATGGCGGTGCTGGCTCGAAGGGCCGAATGGCCTCCTCCTGCACCTATTGTCTATTGTCTATAAATCCAGAGGGCCAGGCAGCTTCTGCAGAGGAATAGACAGGCAATGGTTCGGGTTAGGATTGTTCTTCAGTCCTTCTGGACTTTTACAATGGGCACAGAAATATTCATAATAGACAATAGACAATTGTCTATTGTATGAATAGGCCATTCGGCCCTTCGAGCTAGCACCACCATTCAATGTGATCATGGCTAATCATTCTCAATCAGTACCCCGTTCCTGCCTTCTCCCCATACCCCCTGACTCCGCTATCCTTAAGAGCTCTATCCAGCTCTCTCGAATGCATTCAGAAAATTGGCCTCCACTGCCTTCTGAGGCAGAGAATTCCACAGATTTACAACTCTCTGACTGAAAAGGTTTTTCCTCATCTCCTTTATAAATGGCCTACTCCTTATTCTTAAACTGTGGCCCCTGGTTCTGGACTCCCCCAACATTGGCACCTGCATGTATACGTATCTAGTTTAGAGATACAGTGCGGAAACAGGCCCTTCAGCCCACCGAGTCCGCAACAACCAATAATCCCCGCACTTTAACACCATCCGAAACACTCCAGGGACAATTTACACCGAGCCAATTAACCAACAAACCTGTACATCTTTGGAGTGTGGGAGGAAACTAAAGATCTCGGAGAAAACTCATGCGGTCACGGGGAGAATGTACAAACTCCGTACAGACAGCATCTGTAGTCGGGATTGAACCCTGGTCTCTGGTACTGTTCGTGCTGTAAGGCAGAAAACTACCGCTGTACCACCATGCCACATGGTAGAGAAACAAAGGAACATTTCCCATCCAAGAATTCATAGTTATCTATGGTGGGCACATGATGTTTGGTGCCATGGATCTTTTCAGCCAAGATTAGTACAATTTTATCATTGTGTCCCATTTTAATTCCCTTTATTAGCAGATAGGAGAACTGAATGGAAGGGTATTCTTTGTGACCTTGAAGATAGATTAATATCGCCATGCCATTAAGTGGGTCACAAATCCTAATTTACTTTTCCTCAGTCATATTAAATTCTCTCATTAGCATTTTTAGCTTATTCTTAAAGATAACTGTGCAAAAATGACAGCTTTAGATTGTTAATAGCTTTCAGAGCAGATATCAGTGATGGCAAATTTTTGAAGGACGGCTTCTTAAATTGTTAACACACTGAGATGAATTCACCTTCAGGACTGCATTGACAGAAAAAATACCGTGGCCTCATTGGTATCTATTGATTAAGAATTAAGTGTGGAGGATAAACACAGTCAATGTAAAACAGTTATTTTCTGTTAGTGATCACCAGCAAATGGTAATGGATGGACACATTTTCCTGGAGCTTTTCCTGTTCTGCTGATGTACACAATGAGTTCTGTTTTAGCAGATCCTTCTCTATTTAATTCAGAAAGATCCCAGAGTACTTTAATGGGATTTACACTAAATGATCATTGATGGGACAACAGCAGTCTAAAGAAATTCATCACTGTTCTCTTCTGAAAATTTAGCTCCCACTTCTCCCATTTTTTTCAACACCACGCGTTATTCCTCTGACAGTCCATTCATTTTCTCCTCTATCTATTTTGTGCTATCACTGACTGAGATCAAACCAGATAAAGGTAATGGGTATCTCCATCGCTACCTATTTCTATGACCGTCCCAAATCAGGCAGTATTTCTGATAGGAAAAGTTTCTATGATCTGAAATGTTAGTTCTGTTTCTCTTTCCCCAGATGCTGCCGAGTCTACTGACTGTTTCCTGCATTTTTCAGTTTTTGTTTTGTTATACTGGTAACCTTGGCAGAGGAGTGGACGGTGATACATTCTTAATGCTTAAGAAGATATACCACTAATGCTAAATGACAGGGCAGTTTGTTGTCAGGGGTTGGGAGAGGAAACCACTGGGCATGAGGCTCGATATTTTGTGACTACTGCCGCCAAGGATACTGGAAGCACAGCAAGCACTTTCAATGCAACAGTTCCATTTATACACCAGAAACTCTTGGCTTAAGAAATCTCCATTCCTACCCTATTCATTTCTTCCATCAACATTATGTTATTCAGCAAAGAATTCATGCTGTGCTAGCCAGTCCAGATTTCTTCTTTATCTGTTCATTGCCATCATCAGTTGCAACTCTGATTGCTCTTATATTTGGCATGAAGGAGTTTGATCTGAATGAGTCTCCAAGATATCACAAAATGCTGGAGTAACTCAGCAGGTCAGGCAGCATCTCAGGAGAGAAGGAATGGGTGACGTTTCGGGTCGAGACCCTTCTTCGGACTGAGTCTCCAAGAAACTCATGTTCAGGAACATGGCACAGCTGGGGTAGTTAGGATAGTGGTTGCCCCAGTGATGTTAGAAGGATAGCGGGGGCAGGATGAGGACACTGGGTTGCTATTGTTGTGTCAGCATCTTCCACTTTATTCACCTTGGGTACTTCCTGGGTTTTTTTTTCTTGTCTATAATCAAGAAGGTACCAAAGCTTGCTTTCATCGTTCAGTAACCATCTCTGGTTGAAGCATTTTCCATATAATTCAAACTGAAACGCTTTGCACTTGAGATTCATGCACGGAACTCTGAATGCAAGGCCGGATCCTGAGGCAAAAGAGGTCATTATAACCGACTGATCAAGACAACAGCTAATCCGCTGAGTAATCCACAGCCCTTCAACTATCTTTTTAAAAGTAATTCAATCTTTGGTTGCGATCCCAATGTTGGCTCTCAACCCACATCTAATAGGTGTTTTATGTTTCAAAACAGGGTGCGGTACAGGGAATTGTGGTTAGTTAATTAAGCTATTTTGTAACAAAGCAAACATCCACCACTGTTGCCATAAGTACCAAATGAAAGTCAAGGACCTCAGCAGAATGTTTCCAACTTGTTATTTCTAATGATATCACATAATACTTGCTGATGCGGTGACTGCAATGATAGACAGGGTTCCATTCAAATAATAGAAGTTTCTATTGCGTTCAATTTGTATGAGAGAGATCATGTATCACGAATTTGATTGAATTTTTGAAGAAGTGACAAAGAAGGTTGACGAGGGCAGGACCATAAACACTGTCTTTATGGGCTCCGGCAAGGCCAATGATAAAGGTTCTGTGTGGTAGGCAGGACTGGAAGGTTAGATCACAGGGAATGCAGGGAGAGCTAACTAACTGGATACAGAAATGGCTGCATACCAGGAAGCAGAGGGTGGTGGTGGAAGGTTGTTTTTCTGACTGGAGGCTTGTGAGAAACAGTGTGCCTCGGGGATCAGTACTGGGCCCATTGTCTTAGTCACCTATAGCAACAATTTGGATTAGCATGTACAAGGCATGATTAGCAAGTTTGCTGATAACAGTAAAATAAGTTGAATTACAAATAATGAAGACATGATTAGTACGGGTGTCAAGGGTTATGGGGAGAAGGCAAGAGAATGGGGTTAGGAGGGAGAGATAGATCAGCTATGATTGAATGGCAGAGTAGACTTGTAGGTCACTCGACACCTCCATCCCCCACCAGGAAGGCCTTCTAGCCCTCTGTTTCTTCCTTGACTGCAAAACCATCCAATTTCCCTCTACTAACACTCTACTCCACCTAGTGGAGCTGCAGCAACTTCTCCTTTGACTCCTCCCACTTCCTCCTCGTCCAAGGCATAGCTATGGGCACCCGCATGGGCCCCAGCTATGCCTGCCTCTTTGTAGGGTAGGTTGAACAATCCCTGTTTCAGGCGTTCACTGGCCCTATCTCCGTTGCATTGATGACTGCATTGGTGCTACCTCCTGCACCCATGCAGAACTCATGGACTTCATCAACTTCACCACCAATTTTCATCCTGCACTCAAATTTACTTGGACCATCTCTGACACCTCCCTCCCCTTTCTTGATCTCACTGTCTCCATCACAAGAAATAGATTATTGACTGATGTCTATTACAAACCCACTGATTCCCACAACTATCTCGACTATACTTCTTCCCTCCCTTTGCTTCTTGCAAAGACTATCCCCTACTCCCAATTCCTCCGTCTACACCGCATCTGCGCCCAAGATAAGGTGTTCCATACTAGAACATCCGAGATGTTCTCATTCTTTAGGGAACGGGGCTTCCCCTCTCCCATCATAGGTGAGGCCCTCACTCGTGTCTCCTCGGTACCCCGCAGCACCGCCCTTGCTCCTCATCCCCCTCGTCACAACAGAGACAGAGTCCCCCTAGTCCTTACCTTCCCCTCCATCAGCCATCGCATAAAACACATAATCCTCCGAAATTTCCGCCACCTCCAACGAGATCGCACCACAAGCCACATTTTCCCATCTCTACCCCTTTCCGCCTTCCACAGAGACTGTTCCCTCCGCAACTCCCTGGTTAACTCATCCCACCCAAACCACCCACTTCCCAGGTACCTTCCCCTCAACTGCAGGTGATGCAACACCTGTCGCTATACCTCCTCCCTCGACTGTGTCCAGAGACCCTGACAGTCCTTTCAGGTTAGGCAAAGGTTCACATGCACCTCCTCCAATCTCATCTACTGTATCCGCTGTTCAAGATGTGGACTCATACATCAGTGAGACCAAACGCAGACTGGGCGATCGTTTTGTGGAACACCTTCGCTCAGCCCGCTCAACCTGATCTCCCGGTTGCTGGACACCTTAATTCCCCTTCCCATTCCTACACAGACCTTTCTGTCCTGGGTCTCCTCCATTGTTAGAGTGAGGCTAAATGCAAATTGGAGAAACAGCATCTCATATTTCGCTTGGGCAGCTTACCAGTTGTATGAATATTGATTTCTCTCACTTCAGGCCGAATGGTCTAATTCTACTTCTATCACTTATGACCTTATGGTTATCAAGAATTGCAGTGGGATCTCAATCAGCTGGGCAGTGGGCTGAGAAATGGCTAATGCAGTTTAATTCGGATAAGTGTGAGGTGTTGTATTTTGGGAAGGTCCAGGTTAGGACCTTCACGGTTAAATGTAGGGCCCTGAGGAGTGTTGTCAAGCAGATGGATCTCGGAGTCAAAGTACATAATTCCCTGAAAGTGGTGTCACAGGTCAAGAGGGTGATGGTGAGGCTTTTGGCACCTTGGCCTTCAACAGTCAGGGAATTGAGTATGGAAATGAGTGTGTTATATTAGAGTTGTACAAAACATTGGTGAGGCTGCACTTGGAGTATTGTGTTCAATTTTGATCACCCTGCTTTCGGAGAGATGCCATTAAACTGGGAAGGGTACAGAGTTGACTTCTGAGGACATTGCCAGGGCTCAAAGGCCTAAGTTATGGGGAAAGATTGGGCTTTTACTCCTTGGACCACAGTAGTGCTGTGGGGTGATCTTATGGAGATGTGCAAATCATGAGGAGAATTCACAAAGTTTTTTTACCAAGGGTAATGGAATCAAGAACCAGAGGGCATAGATTTCAGGTGAGAGGTGAAAGATTTAATAAGACCACACTTTGACACAGAGGGTGTTGGGTATATGGAACAAGCGGCCATAGGAAGTAGTTGAAGCAGGTACAGTAACAACATTTAAAAGACTTTGGACAGGTACATTATAGGAATTTTTTAGAGGTTTGGCACGGCACGGTGGCGCAGCTGCTGATTTGCTGCCTTACAGCGCCAGAGACCCAGGTTCGATCCTGAATACTGCCGCTGTCTGTATGGAGTTTGTATGTTCTCCCTGTGACTGCATGGGTTTTCTCCGGGTGCTCTGGTTTCCTCCCACACTCCAAAGACGTACAGCTTTGTAGGTTAATTGGTTTTGATAAAGTTGTACGAGGTGATTGCTGGTCAGCACAGACTCGGTGGGCTGATGGGCCTATTGCTGCACCGTATCTCTAAAGTCTAATGCTATATGGGTCAAATGCGGGTAAATGGGACTAGCTTAGATGTGGCATCTTGGTCGGCACGGACAAGTTGGGCTGAAGGGGTTGTTTCCGTGCTGAATGTCTGTATTGCTCTGTGATGCTGAAAAGTTCCACCGGGTGGCACATTCCAGAGATGGCAGCCTTGCCAACGGTCTGTATGCCTTTTCGTCTTTTTTGTTATTTTTAGTATGTTTTAAAAGTATGTGTTAATGTTCTCTGGTTTGTTTTATTTGGGGGGTGGGGGAGGGAGTCAGGGGAAACATTTTTTTCATTCTCTTACCTTGCCAGAGATGCGATTGTTTTCCGGATCGTATCTCCGGTCGCTCTGCGGCCTAACATCATGGAGCTGGTGGCCTTGCTCGAGACTGACTTTGAGCCCCACCGCAGGGCCGTGGACTTGCCATCGGAGCCTGCCATCCCTTGCCTAAGATCGATGCTCCAACTGCGGCCTGTGGATTTCAACATCGAGGAGCTCACAGTCTCCGGTCGAGACTGATGTCGAGAAGCTCCAAAGTCGCAAGAGGTTCGACTAGCCCTGACCCGGGGTCCGATCGCCCAGCGCGGGGGAGCTGAGATCCCCCAATGCGGGAGCTTGATCACCCCGACACAGAGGGCTGGACCGCTGGCTACGGGAGCCAAGATCGTCCCATCAACGGAAGGCTTGAGGCCCCCGACCGCGGGAGAACAAAGAAGGGGTTGAACTTATTTTTCGCCTTCCATCACAGTGAGGAATGTGGAGGAGTCACTGTGGTGGATGTTTATGTTAAAATGTATTGTGTGTTTTGTTGCTTTTTATTGCTATGACTGTATGGCAAATCAAATTCCTCGTATGTTACAAAACATACTTGGCTAATAAAGTATGATTATGATTATGAAAATGTAAACAAACCTATGTCCCATATTTATAGTGTAAGTCACATTGTGAACTACAATATGATGTTTGTTTCTGGTTGTAAAGAATATCAATCAAATGATTAGGGCTGACTGAAAGATACAGCACGGAAACAGGCCCTTTGACCTGCTAAGACCTGGTTTGTTGCACTTGCAGGAAGTGGTTGCATTGTATGCACACTGATAACATTGAGGTTGGATATGTATTATTGCACATGTATATTGATAACATTTGTTGTTTTGGAATCCATTGTACTGAGTGCACAGCTCCCTGCAGCCCAAGGTCAAAAACAGATCACAGTAAAACTTCTCACCTCTATAACTTAATATCACAAGAAAATAACATTTTAAGTGAAAGGGAACATTGAATGTGCAAGTTTGGTTAAAAGTGAAAAATGTCTTTTGTTAATTCCCATGACAGAAGCTGTTGAAACCTAAAGGAGATACTTCAAATTGAAACTCAAATCGCACTATGTTTACCACTGGATAACTTAATGGAGTGCTTTATTCTTTGATGCAGAGACATTTGTAGCAAGTGTGCCCAAGTGAAAGGTAATTGAAGTGGAAGCTTCTTTTCATTTGATAAGCAGAGAATTGTCGCAGTTACAGTGAATTTCAAAAGGCCTTCAACAATATGTGGGACAGAACTGGTTGAGTCAAAAACTGGACTGTTGCCTGGGGCACCAGAACTGCATTGATGGGCAAAGAATAAGGCACAAACAAGTTGATCTGATTTATGGGCTTGTTAAGTTCACAAAATCAGAGTATTCAGCATTTGTCCTACTGGTTCTGTTGCCACATTCATAATTAGACGTTGATGTGACGTCAATTTTCACAACATTATTCAAAAAAGATGTGCATTTCTAGAAAGCTGAGAAGGTCTTCGAAGACTGGTAGATCTGTTATTCACAAACTATTAGTGCTGGTGCAGTCAGCCTTCACGCCAATTGAACCTGATGTTTAAATTTAATTTCTGTCACATCAAAGTGTCAAGATCATTACTTCCTGGAGTGGCCGCATAGGAATCCCACGCATTGCAAAATCAAGATTGGGAGCTATTACTCCCATTTCCTATGTAAAAGATGCAGCTGAAAATATATTCCTGTTTTATTTTGCCCCTTAAAGAGCCTCTAGAATTCCCTTCCTTTTTAAAAAATGTTTGAAGGGCAAAAATAAAGAAGTAGCATTAAAGAGTACAAGAAAAGAGCAGAGTAATAAAACTAAAGCAAAACATTCCAGTGCAGAGTGAACAATGACATGAACATTCCTGCTGAAAAAGTGAATTATCTAATGCCGATTAGTTCAGTGAAATGGGTTTGGGTTATTTGTGTTAACATCCAATTCCCCACTGTTTAGTGCCACCCCAGAACTTTGGGCATTGTCTTGGAATGACTCACCTTAGCCTGCCTGAAACAGTTTGCCATAATTTACCATCCCACCAGCCATCATCTCAATGACACCATTCTCTGGCTGTGCTCCTTTTGGAATGCTCCGTTTGTAAACCAGGTGAAGCTATCCAGGGAATTAGTGTTGTTGGGCATTCCCAGGGCAGCACTGGATTACAAACCCTCTAAGGGAAGACCCTGCGTACTGTTGATTCTTTGACCACAGTTCCCTGAGAGCATTTCACAACATGACAGAGAATTTCCATAATTGAAATCGCCCCTGACCTTCCCATCTCACTCCTTACCATCACCTTGTCTCATTCTGACCCTCCGATCTCATTCCCCTTTAATCCCACTCTCACCCCCTGCATCCCTCTCTTAATCTCACCCCCAATCCCTCTCATCTCACTTCTGACCCTATCCCAACCTAATTTCCAATGCTCCACTCTCATTCTCGTAGCACCATGACCTCAATGGTAACCCCGACCCTGAAAGTTGCCAATCCTTTGATCCCACTCGCTAGCCCCCCAAACCTCACTTGCAGCCCACACCCCAATCTCACTCGTAAACCTCTGACCTCATTTCCAGTATCTCCCTCATCTTTCCCCGGTCCTTCCAATCTCATTCTTCACTCTTCCCTGATTTCACCACCAACCTCTGTTCTCTCTCCCAACCTGATCGCATTGCTGATCTAGTCCCAATGTCACTCCAACGTGCCAAACCCACTCATGACTTACTCTCACATCCAGCCCTGCAACCATACTCACAATCCACCATCCCAAACGTTTACTCTCGAGACTCTTATCCTTGAAACCATGCTTGGCAAAGTTTCTGGAATTTTTCTGAGGATGTACCAAGTCAAGAGGAAGGGGAGAGCAAGTAGATACGATGCACTTGGACTTCCAGAAGGCTTTCGATGAGGTACAAGCATAAGAGATTGGGAGTGAGATGGAGGGAAGGAGCTGTGAGGAGCAGAGTTGGTGAGGGCTCGAGACCAAGATAGGAAGGGACAGCTGTGAGCAAAATGGTAAGCGGGGAGGAGTCGGCAGGAGGAATGTCGAGGTATCTGATGCAAGATTGCAGTGGTTCAGGAGTAAGATAGGGATAGGGTACAGAGTGAGATTGGAGATGTGACAGTGAGATTAGGGTCAGATACTGGACATCCATCCCATTAATTTCACCTAACACCATTTCCCCACTATTACTGATTTTATTCAGTCCTCCCTCTTACAGTTTTTACAGCAACAAGAATAATGCAGAGAAAATACCTGTTTATTCTTACTACATTAATTTTTGTTTTTGCTGGTGCTTATGCAGCATATAATTTCAACTGAGCAAAGCCATTTGATTTTTGTAATGTATGTAGAAATATTATATGAACTATGTTTAATGTTAATCTTTTGTTTCCATTAAGATAGAGTCATTGAATCTTAAATTGAGAAAAGATTATTTTTGTCCTCTTCGACCCAACTTGCCCACACCATGCCCCATCTACACTAGTCCCACCTGCCTGCGTTTGGCCCATATCTCTCTAAACCTATCCTATCCATGTACCTGTCCAAATGTTTCTTAAACGTTGCGATAGTACCTGCCTCAATTACCTCCTCCGGCAGTTTGTTCCATAAATCCACCACCCTTTGTGTGAAAATGTTACCCCTCAGGTTCCTTTTAAATCTTTCCCCTGTTTATTTGTTAAAACATTTTTGTTCAGATCAATTTCTTAGAAACATACTAATCAGTACAGGAAAATATCAGAAGGATTTAGTAATTACTAATACTTCTCATTATGACCTTGGGTACATTAAAAAAAATCCATATTTAAGGACTAAGTTTACACAAAGGCAATTTGGAAGCTGCTTTTTTTCAATCAACAAAATCTGCATCGCATTATATTCTACCTCCTTCCTGAAGGAAGGTAAATCTGGAAATAGAGTGGGAGAGAACAAAGAGAAAAGTAAGGAAATGTTAATGGGCAGAAGCAACACAGAAGCAAATCTGGAGGGGCAGAAGGAGAGGAAAATAGAAGAAACAGTAACACATCAGCTGAGAGACCGATCAACTTCCTTGATTAGCCGGGGATCATTTTGATGACAATATAAAACAGGTGATAATAGTTTAAATGTCAACATTAATTCAGGAAGATGTACAGTATTACAGCAGACAAAACATTTGTTTCATACTATCTTCCATTTCAAAATTATTAACTCCAGGCTTGAGTTTAGGTTTATTATTGTCATGTGTTCAGAGGTACAGTGAATAGTTTGTTTTGATTGCTATCCAAACCGATCAGATGCACCAGACATAAACATAATCAAATCACACATAATCAAATCAATATAGGTAGAGCAAAGGGGAAGACAAATGATGTATGCCCGAAGGGCAAGTCCATGTGACATGTGTCAGGATATTGACGAGTTCTTCTTAATTGACCAGTTCTTCTTAAAGCCACAGTGGCACTGATACCCGAGTTAATTGTCACAGATTTTCAAATTCTATGAAAAATGCAACTGTCTGTATCTGCTGCAAATTATAGCTTAATGAGGCCTGGTCAACCTAGGCCAAATGTTTTATTGTTAGGGTTTAAGTCAGTTCTTCAAAATCCGTCCTTCTAACCTCCACAGGTGGCTCTTCTCTCTCAGTATACTTTGCCTGTACAATAGCAGACACAATCAACATTTCAGAGCAAGAAGCTCTTCCCATGCAGAATAAAAGGGAAGTGTGAAAGAGAAGATATTAGCTCAGGCAGCTTGGGTAAATGTACATTAGTACCCACAGTGCATGCTGAACCAACACAATATGATTGATTTGATCAACCAGTATAAATGATTACTTTAAAGTCAATGCTATTCTGGGCAATTCCTTTGAGTATTGGGCTGCTGAGTGCATCCCGTCTCTTCAGTGCTGATTGATCTTTCCCTGTCTTTTTCTATTTAGTTAAATCCTATGAGCACTAATGATTTTAACCTAGTAGGTCCATTCTGTGCACTCTGCACTGACCATCTGGTCAAACTATTGGCTAGCACTGAACAGTGTCCCATTCAGAATGGCAGTTGTGAATTACATTGATGGGAGTAAATCAATGACACTAAATTAGTTTGACTAAATAAATGGAGAGTGTAAAGAGAATAAAAGCTGTTGGTTAATTGTCTGTCTAGAGTCTGACAGCACTGCAGGTCATCATTGGAGACCAACAAGAGGCTGATCAGTGCAACTAACTCGTGCTGATCAGAATAACCACAAGAGAAGCCACTCCATTGTCTTTTCTATTAATCAGCCTAGTGAAAATCAAAAATATTGCAGATGCTGAAACACTGAAATAAACCTAGAAAATGTACAAATCCTCAAAAAAAACCTACCTAATTATTGGGGGCAGAACTTGTGAACTTGTGACTTCTCCAGTACAAAGTCATGTTGATGAACCCTAATTAGCCTCCGTCGTTGCAAATCCTCTGTCTTACAATTTTCTCCAATAATATCCCTACCATCGACATAAGGCTCAAAAGGCCGAGAAACTGGCTTCTCTCTGCTGCCCTTAAGTAAAGGATAAGCAATAGCTATCCTTTAGTCTTATGGTACTTCTCCTGCGGCTGATGAAGATGAAGAAAATCTCTGTCAGCACCCTGGCAATATCCTTCTTTTTTTCCCATAGCATTTGGGGATAGATTATTAGTTCACAATAATTTAAAAATTCTTGGTTTTTGTATTTACAATAATAAAAGGTTATGCATTTTTTGCAGATTTAGAAACAGCAAGCCGTGAACAAGGTTTTTGGAAGTGAGAATGCTACTGCCAACAATACAGTCCAAAAGTCCTGAAGTCATCTTTTCAAATCTGTGTAAAATAAGAGAGCAACAGAGAGATGTTCTATTTAGCTTGGAAACCTCCAGTCAAAATTTCCAAATGTTTTGTTAGGTGCAAGGAAAGTTTATTAGGTTGGTCTCAATAAAATGAGACAAAAATTGTCACACATTATATGACATTGTCTTGATTAACATGACCTTGAAAACCTTTTAAACTGTAAATCAGGGAACAAGCGAGAGCCCCTTTTTTCACACAGAAATGATAATCATCCCGTTAGCAATAAAATGGCTAATGATAAGCCATATATTCCCAGTTTATCAAAATCGATGAGAGATCAGAACAAGAGAATGAAAACTTCAAATAAATCAGTGAACCTCCTTAAATACATTAGCCAGTAACTGTCCCAAGGTGTGATTAAACTTCTTTAATACATCATGCTATTATATGGACTTTCCTGATTTATCCACCATCATAGTTTCTCTTCTTCCAGCAAGGCCAATGAAGATTAGACAAGAATTCCACCAACCGTTAGCTGCAACACTGCTCAACAGGAGGATGACATATGGATACATGAGACACATTAATGTTATGTTAGGCTACCTTGATCTGGGATCCTCTGAATTTCTAGTGTGTCTGGTACATATAGTCTATAGCATTGGTAATGAAACCATAGCAAAGATCTGTAAACCCAACTGCAGTGGCCTCGGTAATTGTTAATTGTACCACCAACATGGTATACCATGAAATAAAAACAGACAGGAATTGCTGCCACCAAATAGGAGTGTCCCGTCTGCCGCAATAAGTGCACAACTTTCTTTTGTTCCTTGAAATGCTAATAAATTTGAGCAGAGGTACAGCCTCTCTACTCTGGCAATTGCCATGTCTGGATCTTAAACAGTTTGTGCTGCAGTAACAGAGATGGGTATGTTGAGTAAGGAGACCCTTAGTGCCTCGACCACTTAGAAACATAGACATAGAAAATATAGAAAATAGGTGCAGGGGTAGGCCATTCGGCCCTTCGAGCCAGCACTGCCATTCAATATGATCATGGCTGATAATCCAAAATCAGTACCCCGTTCCTGATTTTTTCCCCCACATCCCTTGATTCCGTTAGCCCGAAGACCCATAAAATCTAACTCTCTCTTGAAAACATACAGTGAATTACTCTCCACTGCCTTCTGTGGCAGAGAATTCCACAGATTCACAGCTCTCTGGGTGAAAAAGGTTTTCCTCATCTCAGTCCTAAATGGCCTACCCCTTATTCTTAAACTGTGACCCCTGGCATCGGGAATATTTTACATGTTTCTATAAGATCCCCTCTCATCCTTCTAAACTCCAGTGAATATAAGCCCAGTCAACCCATTCTTTCATCATATGTCAGTCCCGCAACCCGGGAATTAACCTGGTGAACCTACTCTGCACTCCCTCAATAGCAAGAATGTCCTTCCTCAAATTAGGAGACCAAAACTGCACATAATACTCCAGATGCGGTCTCACCAGGGCCCTGTACAACTGCAGTAGGACCTCCTTGCTCCTCAACTCAAATCCTCTCGCAATGAAGGCCAACATGCCATTAGTTTTCTCCATTGCCTGCGGTACCTGCATGCTTACTTTCAGTGACTGATGTACAAGCACGCCCAGGTCTCATTGCACCTCCCCTTCTCCTAATCTGACACCATTCTGATTATAATCTGCCTTCCTGTTCTTGCCACCAAAGTCGATAACCTCACATTTATACACATTACACTGCATCGGCCATGCATCTGCCCATTCACCCAACCTATCCACGTCACCCTGCAGCCTCTTAGCATCCTCCTCGCAGCTCACACTGTCACCCAGCTTTGTGTCATCCGCAGACTTGGAGATGTTTCTACCTGATGTCAAGAACTGCCTGACAGCAATGGATACAGGGCAAGTCAGCATCAAGGCTGTAGTACTATCACGGCACTAAAGCCCGCTTACTCCACATTTGAGAGATTCTCAGAGGGCTCATATGAGCTCTGACTGGGGTGAGCTGGATAGAGGCAATCACACTGCCCCTCATGTGTGATGGATGCCAGAACTCTTGGCAAGCTGGGGCAGGTGATCAACATGGTGCTTACACGCAGCAAGCTCCTGCAGAAGGAGTGTCCCTGTACAGTGTCTGCATTCTCCAGTAGGGTCTGGGCTGGAATGCGTTGCTGGTTGATACTGTTGCACCAACCTGAACAACTTTGGGGTTATCTACCACAACCGCACAAAGTGTGCAATAGATAGAACTAAGCCATCTCAGGTTGAAACTTTGCAGTCGCGCCACATCTTTTCAAGAGTGGATAAGTGGATAATCAGATAATAGAAGGAACAATATCGCTGACCTCAACTAATAACTGAGATCTTCAAGGAAGCATGTCTTTAGGCAATTTGTTATTCTCTACCTGATGTCAAGAATTGGCTGACAGCACAGGGTACAGGACCAGTCAGCATCAAGGCTATAGTACTATTAACCTTCACTTCACACAAGCATTTCCAGTATCGTTACAGCTCAGGCATCTACTTGCATTACGGAAAATTGCCCAAATATGTTCCGTTCACAAAAAGTAGGTCGTCAATTGCCTAATTACTGGCCAATCAATCTACTCTCAATCATCAACTCAGTGACAGTTTTATCAAGTGACACTTACTCAAATAATAACCTTAGGATGGGTATCGCCAAGACCATTTATCTCTGGTCCTCAACACCAATTTGGATCAAATATGGATCAAAGAGCTGAGTGCAGGAGGTGAAGTGAGAGTCACTGCCCCTGACATCAAGGTAGCGTTTGGCCAATTGTGGGATCCAGGAGCCCTGGTAAAACTGAAGACAACAGGCATCTGAGGTAAAGCAGTCCAGTGACCGCAGTCCTTTCTCATACCAAGGAGAATGGTTGAGGTTGTTAAAGCTCAAGTGCCCTAGCCCTAGGACCACACCACAGGAATTCCCCAGCTGTTTCATCAATGACCTTCCTTCTATCATAATGTCAGAAGTGAGATTGTTTCCGGATGATTCCACAGTTCAATTGCAATCCCAAGTTCGCAGCAAATGAAGACCTCGTTTGTTCAGAATGATAAGCTTGCAGTGGCGGCGCCTAACGGCAGCGGCTGACTAGCAGTCTGTCCGTCTTTTTTTCCCCTTTTTTTGTTGTGTGTCGGTGTTGGGATGGTTTTTATATATTTTTTTTGGTTGTGTATGTGTGGGAGGGGGTGGTGGTGTGGGTGGGTGGGTGTTGGGGGGGGGGGGGGAACTTTTCTCTTCCTCACGGCGCGGGGTGCGGCTCGGCTGCGGGGCCTAACATCGCCCGGTGCGGCTTGGCTGCTGGACTTTACATCGCCCGGTGCGGCTTGGCCGCTGGACTTTACATCGCCCGGTGCGGCTTGGCCGCTGGACTTTACATCCCGGTGCGGCTTGGCCGCTGGACTTTACATCCCGGTGCGGCTTGGCCGCTGGACTTAACATCGCCCGGTGCAGCTCAGCTGCGGGGCTTAACATCGCCCGGTGCAGCTCGGCTGCGGGGCTTTTCATCGCTGGTGCGGCTCGGCTGCGGACTTGACATCGCCCGGTGCGGCTCGACCACGGGACTTAGCTGCGCAAGGCTTGGTCGCGGGCCTTTCATCGCCCGGTTCGGCCGCGAGACGTTTCAGCGCCCGGTGCGGGGACTGTGCGGGTCGGTCGGGGACGAGCTGTCTGTCCGTGGGCGTGGGGAAGAGAGTGGAAGTTTTGTTGCCTCCATCACAGTGAGGGGGTGTTTGGAGTCACTGTGATGGACGTTTGTGTTGGGGTTATGTGTCTTGTGTTCTTTTTTTTTCTATGACTGCTATGTAGTTTCGTTCGGTACTTCGGTACCGAACGACAAATAAAGCTCTGTTATACAAATAAAGCTCTGTTATAAAAATTCCAGGCACTGACTGTCTTCATCAAGAGAGAGTCTACCTACCTATGCTTATAGTTCAATGGCATTGGTTTTACTGTGTCTGGTGCCATCAATAGCCTGAGGTTCATCATGGGCCAAAAACACGGCTGGACCAGCTACATGAATACCGTGACTACAAGAGCAGCTCTGAGGCTGGGTATCCTGAGGCCAGTGACTCACCTCCTGACATCCCAACACCATGCCCTCATTTACAATTTTCTTGAGGCAATTTGTTATCCTCCACCTGATGTCAAGAATTGGCTGACAGCACCGGATACACGGCCAGTTCGCATCAAGGCTGTAGTACTAGCAACCTCCTCTTCAGTCAAGCATTTGCAGCACAGTTACAGCTCAGTCATCTACTTGCATTATGGAAAATTGTCCATATGTGTTCTATTCACAAAATGTGGGACAGGTCCATTGGCTAATTACTAGCCAATCAATCCACTGTCAAGAGTGAGGTGGAATACTCCCTACAAGCCTGGATGAGTTCAGGTCTCAAGAAGCTCAGTGCCATTCAAGACAAAGCAGCCTGCTTGATTCTTATACTATCCATGATCCTATGTAGCTATTTCCTGGTACACGATGGCTGTGGTGTGAATCATTTGTAAAAATCACTGCGGTCGCTTGCCTAGGTTACTCTCGTAAGTTCATAAATAACAGGAGCAGAATTAAGCCATTCGGCCCATAAAGTCTACTTCACCATTCGTTCATGGCTGATCTATCTTTCTCTCTCTCAACCCCATTGTCCTGCCTTCTCATAACCTTTGACACCCATACCAATCCAGAACCGGTCAATCTCCAATTGCATCTCTGATAACACCTCTAAAATCAGTGATGTCAACTACCAAGTAGTACAAGGGGAGAAGGAAGATGGGAATACCCACCCACTTGCAGGTTCCTCTCCAAGTCACTCATCAACCTGACTAGAAAAATAACATGTTCCTTCAACGTTGCTACATCTAAATCCAGGAAATCTATACTCTAATACCAATGTGGAGAACCTTTCCCAGGAGGATTGCAGTGACTCAGGAAGACTAACTGCCACATTTAAAAAAAATGTAATTGGAGATGCGTCAATGCGCCCATCAACATTATAAGGAAGCTTTATTCACAAAATGCTGGAGTAACTCAGCAGGTCAGTCTGAAGAAGGGTCGCGACCCGAAACGTCACCCATTCCTTCTCTCCCGAGATGCTGCCTGACCTGCTGAGTTACTCCAGCATTTTGAGAACAAATCGATTTGTACCAGCATCTGCAGTTATTATCTTATAAGGAAGCTTGAGGGTTTAGTACCGGCTTTGATAAACTGGTCTCTATGTCTCTCACAATGCCCATGGCTTTCTCTGCGATGCCCAGATCTTGAAATTTAAAAAAAATAGGCCAAGATGTAGGACAAAAGGTATTATTATCTTGTCCTAAATTCACTTTTGTTGACTGGAGGGTGGTCAAAAGTAAAATTACAGGCAACAGATTAAATTAACTGTGGCAATTTTCATGGCTGAACGATAAAGCTCAGTTGGTTACAGGTACGTACACCCTTTAATAAGTCCAAATGTTTTGTTTAGTTTAGTTTAGAGATTCAGCATGGAAACAGGCCCTTCGGCCCACTGAGACCGCACCGACCAGCGACCCCCGCACATTAACACTATCCTACACACACTAGGGGCAATTTACATTTATACCAAGTCAATTAATCTACAAACCTGCACGTCTTTGGAGTGTGGGAGGAAACCGAAGATCTCAGTGAAAACAATTGTTTTCAACGTACAAACGTACAAACTCCGTATGACCTGCACATACTGCAATTGGTCAATGATTTGCCTGATTAATCAAAAACATATTTCATAGTTAGTTTTGGAAGTCTAACTTTATCGCAATTGGTTACTGCTCGACTGCAGAAGAACATGAACTCCTTCCACATGGCCAGAGAATTTATTTTGCTCTATTGCTGAGCTCTTTTATGTTTGGTTGGGTGAACTTAAACATTGCTCATAAATCAGACATTGCAGTTTCTTAATAAAAGAAAGAGGGACTTATGTTTTATATGGCACAGCCCAAAATGCTTCACAGCCAAAGAAGTATTTCTTAAAGTCTAGTCACTGGAGTGTGGTCGGCCAGAAAGGTATTGCCATGCAAGTGTCTGAGCTGACCTCAGAACAGCATGGTTTGAATCCCACACCCATTTTTGTTGGCAAATGACAGCAGGCAGAATCACGAGATGGGAAATGCTGACAGGGTGCCCACTGTAGAGATTTTATATGAAGCGAGTAATTCCAACCATTCTTCAGTCTGCAGTCTGCCTGAATCATTCTTCCCAACTGATATGTCTCCCTGAAAATTATAGCTGCCAGTATGCTACTTGTAAAAACAATTCCATTAATTCATGGGGAAGACCTAGACTGTAACAGCAGGATGTGAATTAAATCCTCATCAGGAGCATGGCAAAGGAACGTTTGTTTCCCTTGACTGCATGTAAATGACAGCAGCAGATGTTATTCATTTCTTTTTACCCCGCTCGCACCACATCCTGGATCAAATCTGATATGTCCTCAGTGCAGAGGCAAAGCAGCAACACTGGTGATTTGCGGATTTTGTTTTTGGGGCATTGTCAGCACCTGCCCTAGATTCACTGAACTCACTTTACACTGTTGCAGAAAATCAAAATCGCTCCACCCAAGTAAAGGGAAATTAGTGTTAATCAAAATATCCCATCTGTGGCGATTCATTAACTTGCTATGAGTGAGTGTGAAACATTGCCAATAGCCCATATTCATTGCGAGGCTTTAAATGTAAACACCTGGGACCTTTTGATCGTGAGTGATTTGGAGCACACTTTCATATGGTGAAACATCCCTGATGAGATCATTCAGGTAATGGTGCAAAGGAGAAATTATGAATATAAAATCATTCTGAATTTGTGTATGCAAACTCCTAATATACTAGAGCATAGAAGGTGATTTGCTCAAGTACTTAACGCTGCTGGCATCAAAGTAAAGGTTTACTTTATATGAAAGTATGAGAGAGGTGCTTTGTAATTTGTTCCTTTCATAAGTGATAAGAGCTAAATTAGGCCATTCGGCCCATCAAGTCTATGCCACCATTCAATCATGGCTGATCTATCTCTCCCTCAACCCTATTCTCCTGCCTTCCTCCCATAACCCCCGACATCCGTACTAATCAAACATCTATCAATCTCTGCCTTGAAAATATCCATTGACTTGGCCCCACAGCCTTCCTTGGCAATGAATTCCACAGATTCACCACCGTCTGACTCAAGAAATTCCTCCTCATCCTTCTAAAGGTATGTCCTTTTATTCCAAGGCTGTGGGCTCTGGTCCTAGACTCTCCCACGAGTGGAAGCATCCTCTCCACATCCACACTATCCAGGCCTTGCACTATTCGGTAAGTTTCAATGTGGTCCCCCCTCATCCTTCTAAACTCCAGTGAATACAGGCCGAGTGCTGTCAAACGCTCATCATATGTTAACCCACACATTCCTGGGATCATTCTCGTAAATCTCCACTGGAAATCTCCCCAGTGCCAGCACATCCTTCCTCAGATATAGTATGGAGTTTGCACGTTCTCCCTGTGACCTGCGTGGGTTTTCTCCGAGATCTTCGGTTTCCTCCCACACTCCAAAGATGTAGAGGTTTGTAGGTTAATTGGCTTGGTAAATGTAAAAATTGTTCCTAGTGTAGGATCGTGTTAATATGCGGGGATCACTAGTCGGCGCGGACCCAGTGGGCCGAAGGGCCTGTTTCTGCGCTGTATCTCTAAACTAAACTAAACTCAGTGTGTCAGGCAGCATGTGTAGGTCTGAAGAAGGGTCTCAACCCAAAATGTTGCCTATCCATTCTCTCCACAGATGCTGCCACTGGTGGTACCCCTCCAGCATTTTGTGTTGAGCTATTGGAATGGGCTGGAAACAGAGCACCTGTGAACTACAGGAACTAGACTAACATGTTCGAACATCACTCATTGTCTGTTTTTTTTCTTACGTACTGAGCAGATTTTTGTTGTTTATTATGGGTTTTACAGAATAACATGTTTCCATATCTGTTGTGCTGCCGCAAGTAAGAATTTCATTGTTTCGTTTTGTGACCTATGACAATAAAACACTCTTAATTTGACTCTTGGTCGAGGTGCACGAGGAGGACTGAATGGCTTGCTTCAATGCTGCATAACTCTATGAACACCATTATCCTAAGTTAGAAACAAAGAATGACCAGTCTAGATGGTGCAGAGTGGTTGAGTAAGTCTTTGGTATTGTATTCAGTGTGATGAGCGACTTCAGGTTTGGGGAGGGTGTGGACCGTTGAGATACTCCAGTAATTTGTGTCCTTTTGAATTACACTCATTGTTTTGTTTGATGTCATTTTCCCCATTGCAGTAGCAGCAATGGCCTGCTCTGAAAGTACTACTGCCTCACTGAGTTTCCATTCCCATGTGATGCATGGCAGAACTAAAGGAATAGCTCTTTTTATTGCATACAACATTGGATCTGTACTCCCAGAGAAAAGAAAAAGGGAAAAATAACAAGATACATTTGCTGCAATGTATGTTGGTGTAAAAAGTGCCTTTCAAAGAGAGAATGGGTTTCAGAAGATGCTTCAGAGTCTGCATCCACACGATGCAGAACAGAATTTACAGTAAACTATTAATATTTAATAGCCTCTGGTGTTGATGATGATTATGTTAAAGCAAAATAATTTACAGACAAGTACACTGATTACTTACATTCGGTCAATGTGGTCAGGGTGATAGGAGAAAAGTTACAGGCACCTAGTCTCGACAGAACAAACCAGCGACATTTAACTAACGAATAACATATAATGTGGTCTAAAAAATATCGCCCTGTTATTAATCTGATCCATTCAGTTGAACAAATCCATATAAAATGCAAACTAAGCACTGAGATTTCTGCAAAAAGAATTACAAAGCTGGAAGGTTAACTTCAACTTGAAGCGAAGCCTGATCAGACCACATTTGAACTACTGAGCACAGTGCTGATCTCCACCTTTCACAGCAGGTGCAGAAGCATTAAAGTGCAAAACAGATTTACAAAGCAGATAATGGAACTGAGGTGGCATGACTATCAGGGCTGATTGATTAGATTATAGCCATTTCTCTCAAAAACAATGCTGAGAAGGAGGTAAATTAAAGTAGATTTAAAAACCATGAAGATGTTTGACAAAATAGTTGTAGAAGCAATGGAGGATTTTCTAAAAAAGACACATAGTGCTGGAGTAACTCAGCGGGTCAGGCAGCATCCTATCAGGAACATGGATAGGTGATGTTTCGGGTTAGGGTGCTCCAATGACTACCATCTTTCCTTGAGATCTCACCAAAAAAAACTCACATCTTTGAAGGAATCTGACATCAAAAGAAAGCAAAAACATCACCTATTCTTTTCCTCCAAAGATGCCGCCTGACCCGTTGGGTTACTCCAGCATTTTGCATCTACCTACACCTTCCCTCCTGCTCTAAAACAATGCCCATCCTTTGCCATGATTCGAACCCATATGATTTTGTTATTTCCTCCCACTCCACCCTTTGACCTTCAGTTCTACACCATAATTTCTCCCTGGGATCACTGTCCTTCTTCTGCAAGTACTGTTACATTCCCTGGTTTCCACATCAAAGCTCCAACTCCTGCAATCTCTCCCAGCCAAATGTTTACCTCTTCTATCTGATTTCTTCTGGATTTTCAACCCGTCATCTTTACCTCCACTCGTGAACTCTATCTCGTCCCATCAGCAGCCCCAACTATCTCTTTGCCCGTGATCTTCACCTTTCCCACTGATCTTTTCCCAGTATAATCCCTCCGTCTCGCCTCGTCACTGGACTCTGAGTCCACCTCTGATCTTTGACATTCTTCAATTGTACAAAAGGTCCACAGTTTGCCAGCTCTTCAATCCAGGAAAGGGAGGAAAATGACCCTGCTACAGAATTCCTCATGGCCTCATTTCCAGGTTTCCCAGACATCCTCCCTCTCAATATCAGGATTTATATTTCCACGAGTGAGGCCAAAACGAACTGGGTTGGGGTGCGTGAATATGAGGAAGTTGCTAATAAACTGATTGGGAATATTCTGGAATACTCAAGAGATTGAGTCTGAATCTCAGGGGTCTACAGCATGCAAACAGGCCCCTTTTTACTGTATCCACGGTGACCATCAAGCATCCAGAACCCTACAATTCAATTTTGTTATCCCAACATTCCCATCAGCTTCCTCCGAATCTCCAAACTATGGTTAATTTACACGGACCAATAAACCTACCCAACCCGCATGTCTTTGAGATAGAGGAAACTAGAGGAGCAAGAAAAAAATTCACTCACAGGGAGAATGTGCAGATTCTACACAGACAGCACCAAAGTTTAAGGTCCAAACTACTAGAGCCATAAGGCAGCAGCTCCACCAGCTGCACCACCACTGTGCCACCCAGTAGTCTGGTACTTGCCATCAAAAGAAGCAGTGGAAGGGAATAACTTTGACATTTAAAGGGAAGTTGGATAAATAAATGTATAAAATCGGCAGCGGGTGATAAATCGAGGGAAATAACTGAGATAGGGTTGGAGGAGATTTAAATGGGACATAAATCCTAATATGGACATGTTAGGACCTGGTTTTGCTGTTTATGTAACTTTTCAGGCATTTCAAATCAATGAACACGCAATGGCAAATGCTTAGCAGAACTCTGTCTGACACAGGAATGTGGCAACCTTGAGGAATGTCATTCTTCTTTACAGAATTCCTGGTGGATTAAAAACTGGCTGGATGTATAATAGGTGCTGAACAGAAGAAGAGCTTATAATCACCAAATGGTGCACTGGAGCGACTGGTGCAGACACTGAATCTATTGGAGCAAGATGCTCAGCTCAGAGATACCTTCTATTTAACAACTTTCTACCCACCCCCGAATCACAAACATACTCTCTGCCGGCGCAGCACACTTCCGTGAAAGGTCCTCTTTTCGGCAAAGCCGTTGTCAGCTGAAATGTGTTACATAGCAAGTGTTGCACACTCAATTCCCCATTTTTGTTCAACATAAATATTAATAGAGGGCACTGTATAAAATCTCATAAATTAGTTGACAGAACATATCTTGAGGGAAGTTATTGCTGTCGGAGGCAACATTTATTTAATTTTAGATGATTCACAAGCTGACATCAAAGTGAAACAGCTGCAGAGAGGGTGCCGACTGGGACCCGAGCCATACGTTTGAAATAAGCCATCTGAGGGAATACACGGGGCCTTCTAAATTCTGCTGTACCAATTCCAGTTTTGCAATAGTTCCACTCGTGACCAAATAAGCAAGTAGTTGCTATTTTAATAAGGCATTGCTCGTTACGAGATCCCATGGCCAACAGTTAATATCTGCTTCTTGGATTTTGCACAAGCAGCTGTCAGTCTGAATGCTTGCCCTCAACTCAAATTCTGACCCATTTTCTTCCACACTCATTTGCTATGAAATTACTGGCAGTAACAAATGAGCACCATTAGTGCTTTTCCCTGTTTAAATACAATGTAGTGTCCAAAACGAGCGTTATTGTTCAAAGGTCTTTATTCGTCGGTAACCGTAACAAACTGCAACTGCTTACTTTAGACACACACTACTTAACTAGCCAATACAATCTAATCTCATCTCTCCAGCTGGTCGCCAGACACAACTATACCTCGCGCTCCCGCATCTCGTGACTCGTTAGCCCAACCGAGGGTTCGAGACCCCCCCGCTAATCCGTATGTCCCTACATGACCCTCCCTCAGAACCCTCGAAACCGTACGTCACGGGTGCCCGGACCTCCCTCCCGGAACGCGTACGGAGGGGGGAAACCGATACTGCCAATGTGACGGGAGGCGGGGAGGCCGCCGCCGCCGGAGGCGATGGAGGGGCCCCGGAAGCGGAGTGCGTAGGCGACGGAGAGCGCTTGATCGGGAACGGGGGCCCGGGCCCAACCATAGGCGGCGGGGGGCTGAGGGGTGGCAAACAAGGCGCCGCTGGCGGCACCAGGGGGGCCACCGACACAGGGAGGTCCTGGTCCAAATGGGCCGGCTTGAACCGGGATACGGAAACGAGTTCCTGGCGATTACCCACCTGTAAGGTAAAAGTGACAGCCCCTCTCTTCAGTACCTGAAACGGGCCCTGATAAACCGGCTGAAGAGGGGGGCGGTGGGAATCTTTCCGCAGGAACACAAAATCACAGTCCCGCAAGTCCGACGGGACGTGGAACGCCGAGCTTCCGTGCCAGGAGGTCGGGACTGGAGCCAGAGAACCTACCCGTGCCCGGAGGGAACCCAACACCGACGTAACGGGTGGTGGCAAAGCGGGGGCGGAAGGGTGGATGTCACCTGGTACCCGCAGGGGTGAACCGTAGATGAGCTCGGCCGAGGATGTGCCTAGCTCGGCCTTTGGGGCCGTACGAATGCCTAGGAGGACCCAAGGCAGCTGGTCAGCCCAATCGTGGCCGGTCAGTCGGGCACAGAGGGACGCCTTAAGCTGCCGATGGAAGCGCTCAACCATCCCGTTGGATTGGGGATGGTAGACGGTGGTCTGCTGTAAGCGAGACCCATACAACTGTGCCAGCGCGGCCCAGAGGGAGGAGGTGAACTGGGCTCCCCGATCTGTGGTGATGATAGCCGGTACGCCGAAACGGGCCACCCAATGCAACGCCAGGGCCCGTGCACTGGAGGCCGCCGAGGTGTCCGACAATAGGAGCGCCTCCGGCCAACGTGTAAACCGATCCACCACCGTCAGGAGATGAGTATAACCCCTGGAATAAGGCAATGGACCCACCAAATCCATGTGGATGTGGAAAAAACGGACTGGGGGAACCTCGAATCTCTGGTATGGGGGCTGGACATGGCGATGAACTTTGGAGGTTTGGCACGAAATACAGGCCCGTGCCCAGGCCGCCACCTGCTTCTGCAGGCCGTGCCAGACAAACCGGGCGGCCACCATGGCCGAAGTCGCCCTGATGGACGGATGTGCCAGGCCGTGAATGGCCTCAAAAACCTTACGCCGCAGGGCGGCAGGCACCACCGGGTGAGGGCGTGAAAGGGAAACGTCACACCACAACTTGGTAACTGTGGGGCCATACGCCACCTGCTCCAAACGCAGTCCCGAGGCTGTGGAGGCGTACACCTCGGCCGATTTTCCAGGCGCTGAGCCTCCGCTAGCTCCTGGAAATCCACCTGTCCGCCTACCACGGCAACGGAGGGAATGGCCAACCGGGACAGGGCATCAGCAACAGTATTAAGCCTACCCGCAATATGACGGACATCGGTGGTAAACTCCGAAATTAGGGTGAGGTGCCGCTGCTGGCGAGCTGACCACGGATCAGAAACCTTAGCAAAAGCGAATGTCAGAGGTTTGTGATCTGTGTAGGCCACGAAAGAACGGCCTTCCAAAAAATAGCGGAAGTGGCGGACTGTTAAATAGCGGGCCAGGAGCTCCCTATCAAACGCACTATATTTGAGCTCGGCTCGCGAGAGCTGCCGGCTGAAAAACGCCAGGGGCTGCCATTGACCTTCGACCTGCTGCTCCAAAACCCCACCCACCGCCACGTCTGAGGCGTCCACCATCAGCGCCGTGGGGGCGGAGGAGCGCGGGTGCACCAGCATGGTGGCGTTGGCGAGGGCCTGTTTGACCGCGACAAAAGCCATCTCTGCAGATGCGGACCATACCAACTCTGCGGGGTTACCCGCGAGGCATAGAAAAAGGGGGCGCATGACCCGAGCTGCTGCAGGCACGAACCGGTGATAAAAGTTCACCATGCCTACGAATTCCTGCAATCCCTTGATGGTAGTAGGACGTGGAAAAGAGCGGACCGCCTCTACCTTAGCTGGCAAAGGGGTGGCTCCGGCCGATGTAACCCGGTGACCCAAAAAATCTACCACCGACAGGCCGAATTGGCATTTGTCCGGGTGCAGAATCAGGCCGTGGTCCTGCAGCCTCTGGAATATAGTGCAGAGGTGGACTAAGTGCTCCTGGACCGAACGGCTGGCAATCAAAATGTCATCGAGATAAATAAACACGAACGGCAAACCTCGACCCACACGGTCCATGAGACGCTGAAATGCCTGAGCTGCGTTTTTAAGGCCGAAAGGCATGCGCAACCATTCAAACAATCCGAACGGAGTAATGGTAGCCGTCTTTGGGATATCCGGCGGATGGACCGGGATCTGATGATACCCCCGCACCAGATCGATCTTCGAAATAATTGTAGCCCCCTCCAGGCTAGCTGAGAAGTCCTGTATGTGTGGAATCGGGTAGCGGTCCGGCCGTGTTGCCGCGTTAAGTCTTCGGAAATCCCCACATGGTCTCCACCCCCCAGATGCTTTGGAAACCATGTGCAAGGGTGAGGCCCACGGACTACTTGAAGGCCGCACAATTCCCAGCCTCTCCAAGTTCAAGAACTCCTCTCGAGCCATGGCCAGCTTTTCGGGTGGGAGGCGCCGTGCACGGGCAAAAACCGGCGGGCCCTCGGTCGGAATGAAATGCACCACCCCATGCTTCTCGGAAGGTGCATCGAACCGCTGAACGAGGAGCTGCGGGAACTCCGCTAGGACTGCATCGAACTGACGGTGGTGGATCGGTTTACACGTTGGCCGGAGGCGCTCCTATTGTCGGACACCTCGGCGGCCTCCTGTGCACGGGCCCTGGCGTTGCATTGGGTGGCCCGTTTCGGCGTACCGGCTATCATCACCACAGATTGGGGAGCCCAGTTCACTTCCTCCCTCTGGGCCGCGCTGGCACAGTTGTATGGGTCTCGCTTACAGCAGACCACCATCTAACATCCCCAATCCAACGGGATGGTTGAGCGCTTCCATCGGCAGCTTAAGGCATCCCTCTGTGCCCGACGGACCGGCCACGATTGGGCTGACCAGCTGCCTTGGGTCCTCCTCGGCATTCGTACGGCCCCAAAGACCGAGCTAGGCACATCCTCGGCCGAGCTCGTCTACGGTTCGCCCCTGCGGGTACCAGGTGACATCAGAACAGAAGGGTGCGTGTTCGGATCACGTCGGGGTCACCAATGTAGTGAGTCCAAAACGAGCGTTATTGTTCAAAGGTCTTTATTCGTAGGTAACCGTAACAAACTGCAACTGCTTACTTTGGACACACACTACTTAACTAGACAATACAATCTAATCTCATCTCTCCAGCTGGTCGCCAGACACAACTATACCGCGCGTTCCCGCATCTCGTGACTCGTAAGCCCAACCGAGGGTTCGAGACCCCCCCGCTAATCCGTATGTCCCTACAACAAGTTATTTGCTTCCATCAGGAAGACACTCTGAGATAAATGTAATGAGGTTTGCATGGTGTTTCTGTGGAACTTTGCAAAGTTAATAAATCAATGGTCCTTAAATCACAACTGACTGTTCAGTAGGGGGCAGCAATACCACAGATGAACACAACGTAACTGATTCTCTAAATAAAACGTTCTGAATCCGTATGTTCCTGATATGTCTAAAGGATGTGCATATGATATCTGCCATGTTACACATTGAATGTATGCTGACGAGACCCATCAGGAGCAATTAAAATAGTAAAATCACAGGTAAAATAGATGCTTTAATATCTGGCATGCTTACATAAGGCCAGAGATGGGGTAGACATGGGTGACGTTGGTGTCCGGGAGGAAATGGAATGGAAGCACACCTCACTAAAGGATATCAAGGTCACAAATGGTTTGCTTCAACCATGGCCAGCTGCCAGGCAGCCGGCCATTCAGAAAACACCGTAACATGCACAGTACACTCAGCAACACCATCTGGAATCACCACCATCTCCTTATGCACACGACTAACATCTTTAGACTTGAGAGAAACAGCGTAGAAACAGGACTTCCTATCCTACACACTTGGAACAATTTATAATTTTACCGAGGTCAATTAACCTACAGATCTGCACATCTTTGGAATGTGGGAGGAAACCGGAGCAGCTGGAGAAACCCACACAGTCACAGGAAGAACACACTCCAGTTATAAACTCCGGTCACACGGTTACAAACTCCGTAAGGACAGCACTCCGTACTGTTGGGATTGCGCCCGGGTCTCTGGAGCTGCAAGGCAGCAAGTCTGCCGCTGCACCACCCTTATTGCACCTGTTCAACATTTCCCCTGTCCTATCACTGTCTGGTTGTGTGATATCCCGTCATTGATTCTTGAATTGTCCTCAATTTAAAAACTGTGATATTTTCAAAAATCCTCTATGGTTTTGGTTTCCTGATGTTCATAATGGTCTACATCCCTTCAGCCCGCTGTGATATCTGGACCACTGGGTGACACACAGGCACTATTGCAACGTTTAAGAAACATGGAGCAAATGCAGGCAAGGTGGGAATACTGTAGATGAGACATGCTGGCCGGTGTGGGCAAGGTGGGCCGAAGAGCCTGGTTCCATGCTGTAAGACTCTATGACTGGGACTTGATAACTGTATGATTCCTTCAGTTCTGACTGTGTATACATCATCTGCTTACATTATCTGCTTTAATCAGTCCACGATTGATGATTTTTACCTTTAGCTGCAGAGATCTTAAGCTCAACGCTTCCTTCATTCAATCTTTCCATCCTACTAAGAAGCTTCCACGTTTAGGAAGAGGCATCCATAACCCTAAGAAGCTTCTTAAAACCTCTTTCTTCATCCAGGCTTTTGCTCTCTCATCCTGATATCTTTTTCTGTTGCTCAGTTTTAAATTTTGTTGAAATTGACATTTGGGACATGGAAACATAGAAAATAGGTGCAGGAGGAGGCCATTCAGCAATTCGAGCTAGCACCGCCATTCAATATGATCATGGCTGATCATCCAAAATCAGTGCCCTGTTCCTGCTTTCTCCCCATATCTCTTGATTCCTTTAGCCCTAAGAGCTCTATCTAATCTCTCTTGAATACATCCAGTGAATTGGCCTCCACTGCCGTCTGTGGTAGAGAATTCCACAGATTCACAACTCACTGGGTGAAAAGGTTTTTCCTCATCTCAGTCCTAAATGGCCCACCCCTTATTCTTAACTGTGACCCGTGGTTCTGGACTCCCCCAACACTGGGAACATTTTTTCTGCATCTTGCCTGTCCAATCCTTTAAGAATTTTATATGTTTCTATAAGATCCCCTCTCATCCTTCTAAATTCCAGTGAATACAAGCCCAGTCAATCCACTCTTTTTGGCATGTTGTGCTCCATCAAAATGGAGACACAACAAAAGGCGGATGCTGGGATTTTGAGCAAAATGTAAAGTGTGGAGAAAGTCAGTGTGTCCGGCAGCATCTGGGGAGGGAAAGGACATGTCATGTTTTGGGCAGCGATCCTTCTTCACTCTTTAGGAGAGACCCGACCAAAATGTTGTCTGTTCCTTTCCTCCCCAGATGCTTCCTCACCTGCTGGGTCCTCCAATGCTTTGTGTTTTGCATAAGCATCCATTGGTATCAGAGATAATATGACTGCAGGGGTGGACATTAAAAGGCAAGTTGAAATTGGGAGAGGATATCAGCAAAATGGCTGGACATGGAGTGGGTGGTCAGATTTCCTGGAGGAATGCAGTTGAACATTGGGAAAATAAATGACAACAGGAAGGGACTGAGATTGGTTAATTATTGTTGTAAATAGCATTTGTATTGGTATATTATTATGCTTGTTATTAACTTATTATCTTAGTCAATTATAGCCCAGGTTTCCTACCAGTGACGTGGCGCTGGCAAGAAGTGTCAGCAATTTACAATCAATTTTAAATGCAAAGGGGTCAACAAATTTGTGAAGCAGAGAATAGTTGCATTTGATTTCAAACAAAACAAGAAATTAATGTGTAATTTTTGAGTTTGTGCCACAGGCTAAATGTACACATACATTTTAGCATCCGATTAAAATGGCTTCTGGTTTTGCTTAGACGGTGCGGAATTCATATCCAAAGAACCCAAACCGGACCCTGGAGAGAAGAGTGAGAGAGACCTCCTGTGCAGGGCTATCCTTCTCCACTCAGGTATTGCCCGAGTGCTTGCCAAGAATTAGGTTGCATCAGTAAAATAGTTGCCATCTTAAGACTGCAACATTATTCACTTGTTTTCACACAGGCAAAGTCTGCTTGCTGAGGTTGATTTAAATCTACCCTTCCTGCAGGGGAAGGAACTCCTTTTGGCATAGACGGTAGTTAAACACGGTGGACCACCTATTGCTTACAGATGGATCCTCTGTTGGGTGTAGACCAAGGATGTGCCTCTGACTGCAGACAGTGAAGCGCTTGCTAACTGGTTGTGTGGAAGAGGTCTCCAGCTGGTTGTGGACAGAGGATTCTTCTTGCCTGTCTGATTTTTATTTATGTGAAAATAACATCCAACCCACTTAGGAAACATTTAGACTTTAGATACAGCGTGGAAACAGGCCCCTTGGCCCACTGAGTCCGCGTCGACCAGCGATCACCCTGCACACTAACACTGTCCTACACACTAGGGACTATTTACAATTTTACCAAAGCCAATTAACCTACAAACCTGAACATCTTTGGAATTTGGGAGGAAACTGGGGCACCCGGAGAAAATCCATGCGGTCACAGAGAGAATGTACAAATTCTGTAAAACAGCACCTGTAATCAGGATTGAACCCGGGTCTCTGATGCTGTAAGACAGCCACTCTACCGCTGCGCCACCGTGCCGGTCTTTCTTTGTCCATACTTTGTTTTTGTAATCTAGACTAAAGCGTTACCTCCAGTGAAAGGTTGCACAGTACATTCCAAATCTCTGGTATTGCAGCTTGGGAACTGCCTGAGAAAGCTTCACTGACATAGAGCCATTTATTCACTTGTAATGTTCAGCTGGTAGCGGTTTCATCCTCTACAACTTCCAAGTTATCCATTTTGCTTTCCAATATCCGTATCACAACTCTTGATGTGAGTTGGGTTATTGCAAAGAGAAACCTCCAGAGAAGCCCCCACTCAAATTTGATTGCAGGTCTATCACATTAATATAAAAACATTATGGGCCAGGAATATATGTAGTGAAGATATCCAGTCCAGATAAGGGTCCCGCCCTGAAAAAAACAGATTGTCCATTTATCTCCACAGATGCCGAGTTCCACAGGCAGGTTGATGTAAAACATGAACCCTCTTCCTAATTCTATAGACGCTGCTTGACCTGCTGAGTATTTGTAACATTTTCTATTTCATTTCAGTTATTTGTTGAATTTTGTCAATGGACACAATTGTATTTATGTTGATATCATGCACTGTCATGGTGACAGGCTGGAGATCCACCTTGCATTGAGAATTATGATGGTTTGGTACAGAGGCCACTTTAAATAATTTCTGGCAGCTGTACTTGATGGGAACTTTGCTGCTGATTAGATCTCAGCCTCTTGAAATAGAATCCACTTTGCTGGCAGCAAGCAGGCAGGACTTTGTGAACAGATGACTCGCACCTATTTAGTATAGCAATCAAGGAAAATTGTAGCCTTTGTGCATCAACCCAATTCTGCAATCAGTGGGAAGAAAATCTGATGACAGAGGTAGTTTCTATGGTTAACCAATTATGTTCTGAGGAGTTTTATGGGCTATATATGCTGAGCTGTGAGACACATATTTCAATAAATGATGTGGTGTTATTAACCATCTACCTGACAAGGGCCATTGTTTTGGTGATGGAAGGTACTGACAGCATCGCCAGGCCAGACCGACCCCTACATCAGCAACCCAGTGCCGCCACCATGACACCGGGCCTTTAGGTCCAAGATAAGACTTGATAATTTTCAGAACTTCATACTTGAAAGGTACAAGATGGCACTGGAGATGTGGCAACACTGCGTATTGCCTCAGAAGAAATCTACTATTTTGTTTACACTACAATCATTGCACTCTTTTACTTATGCATTATTGTGCTTATATATAGAATTATACTGGATTGCATGCAAAACAAAGCAATTCACTGTATCTAGGCACATGTGACAATAAAGTAACTATTGAAATAACTATTGACTCGTGATCAATGGAGATTGGTGACAAGCAATTCTCTTGACACCTTGGGAAGCTCATTACATTGACAGCCTGGTCCTACAAGAAAGGCTTTGCAATGAATCATTGTTGATTCATTCTGAGTAATCTCTGCCTCTTGTACCACCCAAGACAGTGGTGTCCAACACTAATAGTTAAATTCTGATGCAAAAATGCAAAAGATAAATAACATTGTGGATAGCCATGTTTCCTCACAGACACAATCTGAATTAAGATTCCTTAATGTTTCGAGACTTTTGTTACTTTTTGCTTTATGTGAACAAGAAACTTTTTCTTTGAACTGTGAAATCTACCAAATCCACTTGTTGATACTATTAATAATACTATTAATTGATACAATTAATTGCTGCCTCTGATTCACATTTTATAGTTGAGACATGCAGTCTATTTGTCCACCATTCTGAGAGATTACTAATACTAGTGTAGGCAGTGATGCCAAAATGAGATTATTGTTGATCTTTCCTAGATTACTTAGTACATGAGATCATTCTTCCAGTTATATGGAACAGGTTCCTGCAGAGACTCCAGTAAAATTTGCTGCAGTTATTGCTTATAGCCAGACTGCTGCCAATTGTTCTTTCTTTTTTTACTAATGCGGTATAGAAACAGTCTTTGTGCTCCCTGCTGCATGCCTTGGGATTCATTCTTTGGACTTCCTGTCACATGCATCACGATTCAGAACTAGAAAGTTTTTTCAGGGGTGGGACACCAAATCAATTTGCAGTTCACAAAAACCTGAAGGTTCATTGCCGGTCAAAAGTTTATTCTGACGCCTTTTGGGTCAAAGGGCAGGAAACCCACCCCCCAACTGATAAATTGTGGCCTGTTGTGTTGTATGACAAGTCGTGCAGTTACCCTGAACACATTTGCACATATTAAAACTTTGTGGGCAATTTGTAAGATTAGAAGCTGAGGCACTTAGCTCTCATCAAGTGTTCGAGTGATCAAGAGTATTTGCTTACTTGTCCGATGCACCAGATATAAACCTGAACAACAAAACTTACATAATTTAGTTTAGTTTAGAGATACAGCATGGAATCAAGCCCTTCGGCCCACCGAGTCCACGCCGACCATTGATCATCCATTCACACTAGTTCTCTGCCATCCCACTTTCACATTCGCTCCCTACATATTCGTGACAATTAACCTACCAGCCTGCACGTCTTTGGGACGTGGGAGGAAACCAGAGCACCCAGAGGAAACCCACATAGTCACAGGGTAAACTTGCAAACTCCACGCAGACAGCATTCGAGGCCAGGATCGAACTCATGTCTCTGGCGCTGTGTGGCAGCAGCTCTACCAGCTGCATGACCGCAGCTCTACAGGCTACTCATTCCCTCCACAGATGCTGCCTGAACTGCTCAGTTTCTCCAGCATTTTGTTTTGATTAGATTCCAGCTGGAGGTGCTCCTGTGCTGGTCAGCTAGGGGTGGGGGCGGGAGATGTGGTTGCCATTCCAGACTGATTGAGATCTGCTAATGATAAATTTGAGGATGCAGTTGCAGAGGGAGAAACAAACTAATTTCGCCGAGCTGGACGATGAGGAAGGGATGGTGTTCAATGTCAAGGTGCAGTTGATGAACAGCAGCCTGGCGTATGTTTTCCTGTTGTCCAAGTAGTCCTGAGGAGAGTGGAGAGCCAGCAAGTTTGCATTGTGGCAGTCAGTCCAGATTATTATTGAGGCAGAAGAGGATTTGCATCATAACCAATGTAGTGGTCCTCTGTAATGGTGCTGCAGGAGACATGCTGATGGCAGTTTAGAAGAGTTTTCTTCAAGCTAGTCTTGAAGTCCACGGCAACAAAGGAAAAGACATCAATTTGCCGTTTGGCGTTTATTGACGGCAGCACGCAGCTCCTCCTATGCTAGCTGAACTAGGCTCGGGTGTGATAGAGATTGCAGCCATTATGATGGAGGTGAATTTCTAGAGAGGTAGAAGGGCCACTGCTAGATGTTCCAAGTAGGGGGATCACAGGTTACCACACGAGAGCATCACGGAGAGTTTACCATACAATACAATATATCTTTATTGTCATTGTACAGGGGTACAACGAGATTGGGAATGCGCCTCCCATACGATGCAATAATTTAATTAATTTAAACAACAACAACCCAACGAAACAAATTGTAACAGTTTTAAGACAGAATAAAGTGCAAGTAGATCTGTGCCGGATCACTGTGCGTTTTGACCATCCGGCTCAGCAGGACCAGTTCATAGCAGCTATGGGCCTGGGGATGAAGCTGTTCCTGAGTCTGGAGGTGCGGGCGTAGAAGGCCTTGTATCGTCTGCCCGATGGAAGGAGTTCGAACAGACTGTTGCAGGGGTGTGAAGAGTCTTTGTGGATGCTGGTGGCTTTTCTGAGGCATCGTGTGTTGTAGATGCCCTCCAAGTCTGGTAGCTGTGTTCTGATGGTCCTCTGAGCTCTATGGACTACCCGCTGAAGAGCTTTCCTTTCTGCCTCCGTGCAGCTGAGGTACCACACAGGGATGCCATGCGTTAGGATGCTCTCTATGGTGCAGCGGTAGAAGGTCGTCAGCAGCTGTTGGGGTAGACCAGACTTTTTCAGTGTTCTTAGGCTGATGCGGCTGATGCTGCTGTTTCTCCCTTTTCCCGGTGCTTCCATGTACTGTACTGCAGGGTTGGGATCACCGGGTCTGTCATGCGATCATAAGATCACCCACCACTCACATTAACCACCACTTTTTGTGTGAAAAAGTCACCCCTCAGATTCCTATTAAATCTTTTCCCCTTTACCTTGAACCAGTGTCTGCTGGACCCCGATTCCCCTACTCTGGGCAAGAAATTCTGTGCATCTACCTGATCTATTCCTCTCATGATTTTGTACACCTCTAAAAGATCACCCCTCATCCTCCTACATGCCACGGAAGAGACCCAGATTACTCAACCTCTCCCTATAGCTCAGACCCTCTAGTCCTGGCAACATCCTCGTAAATCTTCTCTGAACCGTTTCAAGCTTGACAATATCTTTCCTATAACATGGTGCCCAGAACTGAACACAATACTCTAAATGCAGTCTCACCAACATCTTATACAACTGCAACATGACCTCCCAACTTCTATACTCAATATTCTGACTGATGAAGGCCAATGTGCCAAAAGCCTTTTTGACCACCGTGTCTACCTGCGACTCGGCCTTCAAGGAACCATGCACCTGCTCTCCTAGATCCCTCTGCTCCACAACACTCCCCAGAGGCCTCCCGTTCATTGTGCAGATCCTGCCCTTGTTAGAAGTCGTTGTTGAACTCACTTTGTCAGTAGTTATGATCGAGAATGCAATGGAGGATGCGGGTTCAGAAATAACGTCAAAAATCAGAGTGATGAAAGAGCTCACAAAATGTGCCCAGCTATATGGAAAGAACACAGGAGAGAGACAAATTTGGCAACACTTTCAAAGTGCTACACAGATATGAATGGCTAAGTCACGACCTCCAGGGTTTGATCCAGCACCAGGCTGTGCTGCACAAAACGATGAATCATCATTGAATAATGACTGTGTGAATAAGGAATGAGCTACCATATTCGTGTGCAGTTGTTTCTTCAACCGAGAAGGGAAGAACAGGTAAATACATTTTCGGCAGAATAATTCTGTGACATATTTTTATTTTAAAAGTCAAGAGTTTAAACCTAATTATGTTTTGGACATCAGCATGCAGACACCACTGTACAGGCCAAATTTCTAAAAATCAGTTTGCTTCACAGACCTGATAGGAAAAATGCTTTGGTAGTATTAGTGTTTTTATTCTTTATTTGACCTAACCATAATAAATTTTAAAGAGGTGCTTAATTGGCCAGCAGCAAGCTTCTTAAGACTGTCACAGAGTAATGGGTATAAGGTTACATGTTCTGGATCTGCCAGTGTTGAGTTTGCTGTCTGAAGCCATCTCAATGCAAAATGGCAAGGGAAAGCATGATGGCACAACCTGGTGCTGGATCAAACCCTGGCTATGATTCTGCAGGTAAATCTCAATAGGCCCTTACCTCTCAACAGTTCATCATAGATAGACACAAAATGCTGGAGTAACTCAGCGGGAACATCTCTGGATAGAAGGAATGGGTGTCGTTTCGGATCGAGACCCTTCTTCAGACCATCAACCTTAGTTTTTGTGGCTTTAGAAAAAAAATGACACCACGTGCTGGTGTAATAACTCTGTGAGTCAGGCAGCATCTCTGAGAACATGGATTGCAATGCTTTGGATTGGGAGCTTTCTTAAGACGGATTGTGTTGGTTGTGGGAAAGGGAGAGGGGGGGATGAAAGCCGGATGAGAGGTGGGGGCAGGATATTGTTTGGCACGGACTTCGTGGGCTGAAAGGCCTGTTCCTGTGCTGTACCTATGTTCTATGCAAATTTAAAGCAAAAAGTAAAAAATAATTAACAAAACTCAATTGATTGAAAATAATGCGACTGGGACCTATTTGATGTAACTCCCACCTTGTGATATCTTACTGTGCAATCCCTGCTGCTGTGGCCTGTGGTGCAAGCTCACCGTGAGGCCTGGCAGCCACATTGCCCTGCGTAGCAGAGCAGGCTGTGTGTTCATATAGGCCCAGGCATTGAACCTGCGGCCCTGTCCCCCTCCACAGCCCTGATGATATCTTGACAGGCTGAACTAAATGTCTTCAATGACCAATAAAGAGCATTTACATCTATTTAAATAATTACCAATTTAAATACATTTATATAAAAATAGTAAGTGCTTTTAAAATATTTATTTTTATAAAGGAAGCCATTTGCCTTCATTTACATTTTTTTATCCAGCCTGTCAACGCCCCAGGAGATCCTTCTTCCCTGTGGCTATCAAACTTTACAACTCCTCCCCCTTCTGTCGTGGGGTAAACTGAGACTGACTCCACTCCCCCCCCCCCCCCCAATCATTGCACATCCCAATCCTTTTCACTTGTCACTTTAATTTAATGTTTCATGTATTTTGCGTTTTTATGACTGTTGGCAGATCAATTTCCTCCTGGGATAAATAAAGTTCTATCGTATCTTACCATCATTCAAATGAATGGGACAATGATAGATACGCAGGTCATCACTGACATAAACAAGAGGTCTGGAGCCTCAGCTCAGCCCGAATGGCCTCTACCTCTGGACTCGGTATCCAGTGGAAGAGAGGGAGATGAGAAGCATCAACAACTGCCTACCAGTGCACACTGTACTTCCACACTGCCATGTGCAAACTTGGAAGTCCAACCAGCATTGAGCAGCATGGGATGGATGGACACGAGTACTGGGGAGATGCAGCATGTTTGCATTTGAGACCAGCATGGGAGAGCACTCTGTAAGCCCCCCATGATAAGCAACCAGCTAATCTTGAATCTCCACATTTGCAAAGGGAATACGAAATGTGATGATATTTATACTGAGAAATGTCAGCAGTTTGGTATAGAACAGCCAAGTCTGGCCCAAAGCCGATTCAGTTTTGGCCCAAGTCCAGCACTCTGCTGAAGTATCATTTAACTATCTGCCATTGACGAATGGAAAGCCATTGATGCAGGTTATACCATTCTGAAAAAAATATTCAGGTAATGGTGGATGTAAAAAGAAACTAAAGTTCATGGCTCATTAGAGGAGAATGATCTTGTTACAAATATGTTTCATACATTGATGTGATCGTGGTAACACAGTTGAAATACAATTAAGCATAGGGTTAGGGGATTAAATGCAAAGGCTTGTACACTTAAATAAATTGGTGACTGAAAACAATGCTTTTAAAATTCAAACACAATCCATTGTTGAAACATAATGCAATGAAGTTCTAATCCTGAATCCAAGCACTCTCAAATTGTAATAAGACTTCACAGCATGGTAATAATTCTGCTTCTTCTTACTTTTTAATAGATATTAACATTTCACAGCTGTCTGCCATTTTGCAAATGAACTAAATGGAAGTCAACTTGAGGGTAAAGGCAATTAAAAATAGGACAAAAGCAATATTCATAAATTATTCCTTCATAACAAGTACTCGATGCCCTTTCGCTTTCAAGTCAAGTCAATTTTATTTGTATAGCACATTTAAAAACAACCCACATTGACCAAAGTGCTGGACATCAGTTCACGTACGAAGAACGAACATACAATGGCACACATACATAACAGCACATACATAAAGAATTCACAGCGCCCCCTCAGAGGGCCTCAAACGCTAGGGAGTAGAAATAGGTTTTGAGCCTAGACTTAAAGGAGACGATGGAGGGGGCAGTTCTGATGGGGAGAGGGATGATGTTCCACAGTCTAGGAGCTGCAACTGCAAAAGCGCGGTCACCCCCGAGCTTAAGCCTAGACCGCGGGATAGTGAGTAGCCCCAAGTCGGCCGACCTGAGGGACCTGGAGATAGAGTGGTGGGTTAGAAGATTTTTGATATGGGAGGGGGGCGGGGGGACCGTTTAGTGCTTTGTATGTGAATAGGAGGAGCGTGAAGTTGATTCTGTACCGTACTGGGAGCCAGTGGAGAGAGGCCAGAATTGGGGTGATGTGGTCCCTTTTACGGGTATCCGTCAGGAGTCTTGCTGCGCCGTTTTGGACCAATTGCAGGTGAGACAGGGATGATTGGCTGATCCCAGTGTATAGGGAGTTGCAGTAGTCTAGGCGGGAGGAAATGAATGCGTGGATGATTTTTTCAATGTCGGCAAATTGGAGGAATGGTTTGATTTTAGCTATGGTACGAAGCTGGAAGAAGCTGGCTTTTACCACAGCGTTGACTTGCTTGTCAAACTTTAATGCAGAGTCAAATATCACGCCAAGGTTTTTGACATTTTGATGTGCTATGCCATGAAAACTGACGTGCAGGTGAAAATTGTTTCTAGACAGCATTAGATGGTTTTTGGAAGAGCTAACCCCAGTTGTTAAGATGCTGTAGACTTTTTGAAGTGAAATTCTCATCTGTCCTGACATCCAGCTCAGTTAAATGATGTCAATGATAGTCCAACAGCAATAATTTATCTTCAGTGAGATTTTGAATCACATTGGTCTGAATCATGACAGGCATTGTTCACTAACATTGAAGACTCAAACTAGATGTTATTTGGGGAGTCACGCACAAGCAAATCAATGGCACTATCTCCTGCAAATGCAGAAGATGCAACACTTGTCCCTTCACCTCCTCCCTCAGCACCATCCAGGGACACAACAGCTCTTCCAAGATAGAGAACGATTCACATGCATCTCCTTCAACTTAGTGTGCTGAATTGGATGCTCTGCACATCACAAAACCAAGCATAGATTAGGTGACTCTTTTTCGGAACACCTACACTCTGTCCACAATGGGCATCCTGACCTCCTGCTTGCATGCCATTTCAACTTCCCTTCCCACTACCACACTGACCCGTTAATCTTCAGCCTTCTTCATACCAGGGTGAGGCCAAATGCAACTTAAAAAGAACAGCACCTCATATTTGGCTGGGTAGTCTACAACCCAAATGCTATTAACATTAAATTTTCCAATTTCTTTCAGGTAACCCAATCTTCCTCTGCTCCTTACTACCTCCTTATATTCCGCTTCCCCTCTTCACCCATTTTCATAACCTCCACCTGATTTCATCAGTCCATCATCCCTCCCTTATCCAGTACGACCTGTCATTTTCTTTACTTGTCAGATTTCAGCACCCACAGCATCTTGTATCTCCACTTATCACATTCCAACCGCTGTTTCTACCTCCATGCTCCCCTCCCTACCTGGCTCCATCAGCTTCTCATAATCAGGTTCCATCTCTTGCCTGGTAGCCCTTTCCTCACCACTCTCCCTAGCTGCTTAATGCTGGGCTCCTCCCCTCTACGCTCCCAGCCCTAAAGCAAGGTCTCGACCCAAAATGTTGTTCGTCCCTCTGCCTCCACAGACGCTGCCTGACCTGCTAACTTCCTCCAGCAGTTTGTTCTTTGTTCCAGAGCACTGCACACCTCTCTGCCAACCGAATAGCAAATTGGGATCACAGTTATCACACCCACAGAGTTTCACCAAGTTCCTTCTCATAAGTAGAATTCCTGTGAAAAGAGGCCCCCTATTCCTCAGGTGAGAAATGAGATAAAGAAAAGGGCAAAGACATCCGACAGCAGAGGAACCACCTTCCCCACCTTTCCTGAAGGCTCTTTCTTACCTCAGAAGTTATCTATTAAAGGATGACACCACAGTAGATCAACGTTCCTTCATCTACTGGGGAATAGACAATAGACAATAGGTGCAGGAGTAGGCCATTCAGCCCTTCGAGCCAGCACCGCCATTCAATGCGATCATGGCTGATCACTCTCAATCAGTACCCCGTTCCTGCCTTCTCCCCATACCCCCTCACTCCGCTATCCTTAAGAGCTCTATCCAGCTCTCTCTTGAAAGCATCCAACGAACTGGCCTCCACTGCCTTCTGAGGCAGAGAATTCCACACCTTCACCACTCTCTGACTGAAATGCTGGCAAGGAATGAAAATTAGTCTTGGGGTGGAGGGCCAAAGGAACCCACATTGGATTCCAACGAGTTCACCCAGGGGGCAGACTCCTCGCACAAAGGGCACTCATGCAGGAAGTTACATTCACCAAAATTCAAGCCTTCCCTCTTCACTTCCCCAGTTTTCTTGACTTCTGTAGTGCAGTGGTCAGCAGTGAAGTGCCTCGTGTGGCATAACTCAACCGAAGCAGCCTGCAGTGGTCCCAAGACAAGGTTTCCCCAAGTGCAAGCAACAATGGCTTTGATACTGTGAGAAACGCAAGCACAACTTGAGCTTCTGCCTGAGATTTTCAGAGGTCACGGATGCCAGCAAGGATGAGATTGTAGAAAGGCAGCTCGCGTAGATGTTGCTCCTGCAGGAATTGTCGAGAGAGGGCGCGTCCCTGTAAAGCTTGGGTAGGGAACATTATGACTGTCTTTTAACCAATGCTCCCCTCCTGTTATAAGAAGATAACTGCAGATGCTGGTACAAATCGAAGGTATTTATTCACAAAATGCTGGAGTAACTCAGCAGGTCAGGCAGCATCTCAGGAGAGAAGGAATGGGTGATGTTTCGGGTCGAGACCCTTCATCTTCAAATGATTTCAAAAATTCTGAAAGTGCTGCAAAAAACATTTCAAAAGGCCGCCTATCCATGTCTTCCACATGTGCTGCCTGACCGCCAAGTCTCCTACAATACTTTTGTGTTTTGCTCCAGATTCCAGCAACTGCTGTACCTTTTTTTCCCTCCACTCTTCTGAAATTACGTTCCCTCATGATTAGCGGTATTTCTGGTCACTTGATTTTCAGGGGAAACCTGGTGAAAACTAACAGGGGGGTGTTGTGGCTCAGTCAGTCTGCTTCACTCCGGTGGTTTGTCTGTGACCTCTAGAAACCACATGTACAAGCTCCCACAAGTGTCTGCGCTGCTCTAGTTCTCAGAGTTACCCTTGCTGATAGAAGCAATCTTTGCAGCCCGAGATATGCCACACATGACACTTTTTGCACTGCAGAGGTCACCAATAGTCCAATCACCAAAGTGGAGCACCTTTGATTTCTGGCCAATGTGACTTTCACATTCAAATGTGGAGGAGCTTAAATGCAGAGGAAGACATGATTCCTGTATATATGTTGTTATGCAGATGACACTAAAGTAAGCGATATTGTAGATTAAGTTTAGTTTAGAGATGCAACACGGAAACAGGTCCTTCGGGCCACTGAGTCCGCCCAGACCAGCTGATCCCGTACACTAGCACTATCCTACACACTAGGGACAATTTCAATCTTTACCGAAGCCAATTAACCTACAAACCTGTGCCTTTGGAGTGTGGGAAAAACTGGAGCACATGGGGAAAACTCACGGGAAAACGTACAAACTGTACAGACAGCAACCGTAGTCAGAATCGAACCTGGGTCTCTGGTGCTGTGAGGCTGCAATTTTATTACTGCGCCACCGTGCTGCCCGCCGATAGATGGCGAGGTTTGTTACTAAAGGCTAGAGCAGGATCTTGATCAGGGGGGCACAGAGGAATGGCTAATGAATACGAGGTGCTGCATTTTGGGAAATCAAACCAGGGCAGGACCCACTCAGTAAGTTTCAGGGCTCTAGGGAGTGTTGTAGAGCAGAGGGATCGAGGAATGCGGGTGCATAGTTGATTGATAGTGGCATCACAGGTAGATAAGGTGGTAAAGAAGGTTTTCGGCACGTTGGCTTTCATGAGTCAAGGTTTAGAGAATACAAATTGGGATGTTATGTTACAGCTGTGTAGGGCACTGGTGACTCCGCTGTTGGAGTATTGTGTTCGATTTTGGACGTTCTGCTATACGAAAGATGTTGTTAAACTGGAAAGAGTGCAGAGAAGATTTAAGAGAATGTTTCAAGGACTCGAGGATCTAGGCGATGGGTTGGGCAAGGCTAAGATTCTCTTCCTTGGAGCGCAATAGGATGAGGTAATTTTAGAAGTGTAGAGGATCATGAGGGGCATAAATAGGGTAGATGCAAAGAGTCTTTTACCCAGAGTAGGGGAATCAAGAACGAGAGAACAAATTTTTAAGGTGAGGGGGGAAAGATTTCCTATTAAAGTTGTGGGGCAACTTTTTCCACACGGCATTGTGGGTATATGGAATGTGTTGCCATTGGAGGCAGTTGCGGCAGAAACTATAACATAATCTCAAAGACATTTGGACAGGTACATGGATAGGAGAGGTTTAGAGGAATAAGGGCCACGCGTGGGTAGGTGGGACTAGTGCAGATGGGGCACTTTGGTTGGCATGGGAAAGCTGGGCAGAAGGGCTGGTTTCTGTACAACTATGACTCTGATTATGAATAAAGTATTTTTTGAAAAGAAACAGAAGCAGCTTCAAGCTGCAGTACAAGATCCCCCAAGTTGCAGTTATTTATAGAAGGCACTCATGCCATTATGGACATGTACTTGTCAATTCCCTACCGAGAGTGGTTCTGCACAAGGAGACTGCCTCCTGTGTACACTGTTCTTCAAAGCCAGTGTGCATTCCTCTACCCCAATGCTATCACCTGCCATCAGACACTCAGTCCTTGGCAACATTCCCCACGACTGAAAGAGTGGGGGCACTCCACTGGCTGAGACAGTTAAGGGTTATTTTCTCCAAGTCCAAGCTGTGAGGGAAGGTGCTACTGAAAATTGGAAAATCAACCTTAACGCCTCCTGTTGAAATGTTTGTTCTTCAGGATACACTGACCCTGAGATTTCTTCAGACTCATGTTCTAATATTAAAATTGCATTAGCAATCATCATAAAAAATTGCATAATTCATTAGCCAGTTGCAAAGCTGTACCAGTGAGCACCTTTGAGTAATGCCACACTGTAGATTTATTAATTAAATCCACAATTAATTAATTTACATTTTCATAGACAAATGTCCAACTCATGTTTCACTCACACTGTACCCACTTGTACCAGACATTAATTAGACCTGCCAACTCAAACCCACCTTATGGTCCAGTAGCACACTGGAGCCCACTCCAAAATTGGCATATTGCACCCCTCGTACACTCAAAAAAGCATTGGTTGCAGGTCCATTCAAAGTCTCATTATGGGTTGTCATTATCCCCACCTTACCTGTTGGCTAAGAGGGTGGCACAGTGGGAGAGTTGCTGCCTTACAGCGCCCGCGACCCGGGTTCGATTGAGGCTACGGGTGCTGTCTGTACGGAGTTTGTACATTCTCCCCTTGGGTTTTCTCCGAGATCTTTGGTTGCCTCCCATAATCCAAAGATGTACAGGTTTGTAGGTTAATTGGCTGGTATAAGTGTAAAATTGTAAATTGTCCCTAGTGTGTGTGTGTAGGATAGTGTTAATGTGCGGGGATCGCTAGTCGGCGTGGACTCGGTATCTCAAACCTAAACTAAAGTGGAAGGATTTAGTGATCTTCCAAAAGAAGACACACACCAGTCCCTTCTAGTATTACCTGCTATGACTCCACTGCATCTGAAGGAACTGAGCAATCAGCTGAAAAGCATTTCTAAACAAAGACGGTCCTTGCTAATACCTTATCAAAGTCAGGTTAGGATATATAACAAATGCCTTGTCAACATCAGGCACATCATGATTACAAGTTAATGAGCCTGCCTTTTTGTCTGTCTGGAGCTCCCCAACTATTTTGGGATCCCTGTCACTTTTTTAGTCAAGTCAAGTCAATTTTATTTGTATAGCACATTTAAAAACAACCCACGTTGACCAAAGTGCTGTACATCTGATTAGGTTCCAATGGGAAAAAAATGAAATATACAGTAGCACGCAAACAGTTCACAGCGCCTCCTCAATGAGCCTCAAACGCTAGGGAGTAGAAATAGGTTTTGAGCCTGGACTTAAAGGAGTCGATGGAGGGGGCAGTTCTGATGGGGAGAGGGATGCTGTTCCACAGTCTAGGAGCTGCAACCGCAAAAGCTCTTGTACTCTTGTTCTCTTTTAGAACTTGTACACATGGTATGAATCATTCTCAAAGCCTAAACATCCAGAAAGTTAAAAAAATGGAAGTAAAAAGCAATGGGCGATTCTCTGTGAAGCCCGAGAACCTCTGTTTTGATGTAGCTCTTTTAAGAATGAGCTAGATTAACATTTTAGCACTTTACCAGGGTCACTTTTTCCAAGACAAAATTAAAATGTCGTGGATAATAGTACTCCAAAATAAAAACATAAAATACTGAACGCAATGAGCAGTTCTTGCAGAAAAGAGAACAGAGCTAATATTGCAGAGCAATGGCCTTTCATGAGAATTATATTCCAACAGATAGATTATTAATTTGTTAACTGGGACACGAAGGATTCATGAACTTAATAACACAAGCACGAGGCTTGGTTAGAATATAGGCCATTCATCGTATTCCTGGGATTGTGGACCTTGGACCAGGGGACAGTATTTTGAAGAAGCAGCCAAGAAGGTGGAAGAGGGCAGGACTGTAGACATAGCCTATATGGACTTCAGCAAGGCATTTGATAAAGATCTGCATGGTTGAGTGATCTGGAAGGTAAGATTGCATGTGATCCAGGGAGAGCATGGTCCATTGTCATGTCATCTATATCTACGATTTTGATGAGAATGTACAAGGCATGATTAGTAAGTTTGATGATGATACTAAAATAGATGGTATCGTAAACAGTGACGATGGTTATCAAAAATTACAGCAGGATCTTGATCAGCAAGTGGACTGAGGAATAGCAAATGCAGTTTAATTGAGATAAATGAAGTGTATTTTGGGAAGTCAAACTATTGCAGGACCATCACAGTTAACCGTAGAGCCCTGGGGAATGTGTACAGTACACAATTCCTGAAAGAGGCATCACGGGGAGATAAGGTGGTGAAGGAGGCTTTTGGCATCCTGGTCTTCCTCATTCAGGGATTTGAGAATACAAGTTGGGATGTTATATTACAGTTGTACAAGATGTTAGTGAGGACACACTTGGAGTATTGGCTTCAGTTTTGGTTACCCTGCTGTCGGAAAGATGGCATTAAATTGGAAAAAATGCAGAGAATATTTTTACAAGGATGCTACCGGGACTTAAGGGCCTGAGCTCAGGAAGAGGTTGAGTAGGCCAAGTCTTTATCTCCTAGAACGCCCAAAACTGAGGGGTGATCTTATAGTATAGAAAATTATGAGGTGAGTAGGTAGGATGAATGCACAGTCTTTTTCCCAGGGCAGAGGAATCAAGAACTAGAAGGTATAGTTTTAAGGTGAGAGGCAAATATAATAGGAATCTGAGGGGCAATGTTTTCACAGAGAGGGTGATGAGTGTATGGAATGAACTGCCACATGAAGTAGAGGGGTAGATCTTAGACTTTAGAGATACAGTGTGGAACCCGGCCCTTTGGCCCATTGAGTCTAAACGGACCAGCGATCATCCCGCACACTAGTACTATCCTTCACAGTAGAGACAATTTACAATTTACACAAGCTGATTAACCTACAAACCTGTACGTCTTTGGAGTGTGGGAGAAAACCAGAGCATCTGGAGAAAGCCCATGCAGTGACAGGGAGAACATACTGGAGCATAGCACCAGTAATCAGGATCAAATCCAGGTCTCTGGCGCTTCAAGGCAGCAGCAACTCTACCACTGTGCCACTGGAAGGTGGAAGGGGAGGGAGAAGGGGAGAAATTGGTGCGAGTCCTAATGGGGCACAGGGAAGAGAGGAGGAAGAAAGGTATTGTTTGCAGGTTAGTCTCCTAACATTGGAAAATACAACGTTCATACTGTTAGGTTATAAGCTACCGAAGTGGTCTGTTCCCCAAGTTTACCCGCAACATCACCTATTCATATTCTTCAGAGATGCTGCCTGAGCCACCAAGTTCCTCTAGCACTGTGTATCTTTTAAAAAAAAATCAGATTCCAGCACTGGTAGGCTTTGTGTTCCTGCGTATAACGCTGCAGCAACTGCCAATACCTTCACTCCATCACCTCCACCCTCCTCTGGCTCCATCTTTTTGTCTGCTTCCATCTCCACCTCTGCCCCTCTCCGACCTGGCTTGACTTGCCCATCAACCTTGAACAATCATCTGTCAACCAATCATTTCTGGCTCCTGGCTCATCACTCTCCTATTCTGCTTTATACTGGTTATCTCCCCTCTCCAGTCGTGATGTGGTTTGGACCTGAAACGTCGACCATCCCTTTTCCTCTCACAGATGCTGCTCAACCTGCTCAGTTCATCTTAGATAGACACAAAATGTCTTCCTGTCTCCGACTACATCTTATCTTTGTCCCGCCCCCTCCCGACATCAGTCTGAAGAAGGGTCTCAGCGCAAAACGGCACCCATTCCTTTTCTCCTGAGACGCTGCCTGACCCGCTGAGTTACTCCAGCATTTTGTGTCTACCTTCGATTTAAACCAGCATCTGCAGTTATTTTTCCTACAATTCATCTTAGAGATGGTTTGTTGCTCCAGATTCTGGCGTCTGCAGATTCTTGCATCTCCAGTCTCAGTCTTGGTTGCATCCTCTGATTCTCCTTCCTATAACTCATATCGCCTTCATTATTGATCACCCTCCTGGATGTATTGATTTCAATGTCGTTTCAATACTTCCTTTTTTTGCAATACTTGTGAGCACAGTCAATGTAATAAAAATTATGCAGTTTCCTTGACTACACTGTCTATCCAAATTTAAATAAAAGATATTTTGATAAAACAATAGACCTTTAGTTTCCTGATCATCTGGCGAATAATTATTCCTTTAATGAATAGTCAGAAATCCTCCATATAATCACTGCTGTTTTCATTACCAGGATTTAATAAAAAACACCTCACAACTGCTAGTATTATCCAAGGTTGACTCCCTTGACGTAATGATTTATACTGCCATTTATCCACATTCTCATGCAGAAAGAAAATCTCATTTAGAATTCCAAAATGCTCTTTTATTATTTTGCTGCTTTATACAGGACACTTTTAAATAATCACACTTCAGAAATTTTAACAGAATCTCAGTCATGAAAATAGTCTGCCCTGGATTCTGTTAACAAAAAAAGGGCAAGATTTGCATATATGAATTTTTGGCTTTCACGCTTTTGTCAATGTCAGCAATCCATTCAAATGCCAGTCGCCAGCATTTATTGTGATTATCATAGCACGGTAAAGATCATTGTAAGAAAATACATTCTGTAGAAATCCCCAAAGAACTGTACAGCATCAATCCTGAATGATTTTTAGTTCAGTTACCAAATGCATTCATTTTCCTGCTGACAATGAATAGTCTGCAAAGCCAGTCAATCTTTTCATTCATTCAGCCTGCAAAGAGTTTTCTCTATGGGCTAAAAATACATTCAGCTTTTAGCTGCTGCTGTTATATTTTTAATTCTCCACAAATCCTGTATCAAGTACCGCAAATCAATACAGTTACTGGCAGGATCTCTCTCTCCTGTGAAGTAGCTATCATTTAAGCCGTGCTCTTTCCACAAAACAGAATGGCAAAAAAAATAATTATAAGTGCATGACTCATTTGCGAAACAGGAATGACAATCTATCCCTTGGGTTAAGCTTGAATACTACATGCAAGCCAAATGTTATACAATTTTGCTTTTCAAATGCAGAACTAAAAACAAATGAGGTACACAAATGTTATAAGAAAATAACTGCAGATGCTGGTACAAATTGATTTATTCACAAAATACTGAAGAAGGGTCTCGACCCGAAACATCGCCCATTCCTTCTCTCCCGAGATGCTGCCTGACCTGCTGAGTTACTCCAGCATTTTGTGAATACACAAATGTTATGGGCCCTGATTGATCGTTTACCAAAAATGAACCAACAGAATTCACGTGTATTGCACCTGATCAGAGATTTATTAGCCTAGTTGAGCTGGACAATGGACCGACAGGAATATCCCTGTAATTATTATCAAAGGATCCATAATCTATTAAACCACCTCTTAAAGGGGTAGTTCTCCATAACCATTGAAGGGTCTTCACAGGAACCTTCCACAACGCAAGGTGTAGAGAATGGGAACTACCTCGTGGAAGCACAAAAAGGAAAACATTAGGTCTTAGGCCTAAATCCCTGGAGCGACAATATTACATGATCAGACACAGGATAAATGGGAACTTTGCATGCAGCTTCAATGAGTCTCAGTTTTTAATTCCTATGGTGCTTGGGGATTGACATGAAGTTCCAAAAGAAACACCACAGATGCAAGTGGAGATGTTTTAATGAGCCATGGGGTTGATCCATATGGGCTTTGCAGATAGGCTCAGAATCTTCTTGATACCCAGTACACCAAATATGTATTTTCTGACAGGTAGAAACAAAAAAATAGGTGCAGGAGTAGGCCCTTCGGCCCTTCGAGCCAGCACTGCCATTCAATATGATCATGGCTGATCATCTAAAATCAGTACCCCGTTCCTGCTTTTTCCCCATATCCCTTGTTTCCTTTAGCCCTAAGAGCTAAATCCAACTCTCTCTTGAATACATCCAGTGAATTGGTCTCCACTGCCTTCTGTGGCAGAGAATTCCACAGATTCACAACTCTCTGGGTGAAGAGGTTTTTCCTCATCTCAGTCCTAAGTGGCCTACCCCTTATTCTTAAACTGTGATCCCTGGTTCTGGACTCCCACAACATCAGGAACATTTTTTCTGCATCTAGCCTGTCCAATCCCGTAAGAATTTTATAAATCAGATACACATCAGATGGCTAATGATGGGGAGGTAGGGCAGGGGGAGAGACATTAACAGACAGCTTAAGGGAGTTCTGGAAATGGAAAGGCAATGTGCAAGGTCTTCACTCAGAAGGAGCAATTAGAGGTAAAAGCAGAAAATGCTCGAAAAAAAGCTCCAGCTAGTCAGGCAGCATCAATGGAAAATAAAAAGTCAACATTGCAGGTCCTGAAACCATCATCAGGACTGGATTTAATGACATTTTCCAGCAATATCTGTTTTTAGAGTCACAGAGACACAACATGGAAGCAGGCCCTCTGACCAAGTTGGTATTCTGGGCTTTTATTTCAGATTTTTAGTGTCTGCATAGTTTTTAAAAAGCATTTCAGTACAATTTGAAGGAAGTGTTTAACATTTCTGGCGTAATGTTGCAGGCAATAAAAAAATTACAAGCTGTGCCCAAATATTATGTTTATATATCATGTGATTCAATACCATCTCATCAATCCTTTAGGAGCACTCCTAATCGGAATTGGAAAACCAATCAAGGGAAGCCTGCTATCTAGTATCCAGCCCAACTGGAATAACCAAATATATAAAATGGAGAAGTCACAAGATGGAGTAACTCACTAGGCCAGGCACCATCCCTGGAGACCATGGATGGGTGATGTTTTGGGTCAAGACCCTTCTTCAAACTGCTGGTAAACCAGCATCAGCAGTTCCTTATTTCTACATGTATAAAATGGCAAATGGGAACTGCCTACAAAATATTTTGTATGTTATATCTAAACCTTGCAAAGACAGTATTATAATAGCTCTATAAAATCACTGGATTATACATGCCACTGGTAAACTATCAGACCTAATTAAAAAGATGCTACTGAATTTGGCAAGCTGATTGTCTTGTGTAGAAAAGAACTGAAAAAAGCGACCTCTGCATTAAGAAAAAAAAAGGGAAAAAGTCAGAAGGAATCAGACTGAGTTTTTTTTTAGACATTTGAGAAAGCCAACACTATATATAGATGGACAGAAAGAGGCAGGAGAATGAGTTCTAATATTTGAATACAGCACCTCTTAAGATTACAGGAGGCTCCAGCCAACAGATGGATTCAGGCTCACCAATGAGAGAACTCACTGCTCCCTGAGCAGGAATGTGGACGGATGGGAGCAGATGCCCATCAGGCAGGGCAGGGGAATGTAACGTTTCAGTGCTTCTTATGTAAGACACGTAGCCTTTTATTCCCTCAAAAAAAAAGGACAGACCTTTAGAAAGGAGACAAGGGGTGATTTCTTTAGTCTGAGGGTGGTGAATCTGTGGAAATAATTGCCTCAGAAGGCTGTGGAGGCCAAGCCTTTGGGTATTTTTAAAGCAGAGATTGACAGGATCTTGATTAGTAAGGGTGCCAGGGATATGGGGAGAAGGCAGGAGAATAGGGTTAGGAGGGAGATAACGATCAGCCATGATCAAATGGCAGAGTGGACTCGATGGGCCGAATGGTCTAATTCTGCTCTTTCGACTTATAAATGTCTTCAGATAGTGTCAAGACACTGGTAGGAAGGGGAGAGGCAATTATGCAATAAGAGCACCGATGAAGAGCAGGAATAAGGCTTGTATTGAATCAGAGGAAGCTGCTGAAATTGCAGGAACAAATGCATTTTAAACGTGCAAACCTGGCTGGAATATGCATTGACAAATATTAAAATTAGAGAGTAAAAACAATGCTCGAGTGCAGTCTTCTGAATGGCAATGGTAGATGACAGGACCGTGTTAATTTCGTCAAGATTACCTAGGTTACCATTTCAAGCGCCATGAAACTATACGATGCGAATAATAATTGGAACTGTTGTTAGAATCTTTTCAGCAATAACACAGAAAATTTATGTTGTTGGCAGTGTACTTACATTATATGCTTCAAAACTTTAATTTCTATTTTAAATTGTACCCGCCCGAGGGTGAATTTTCCATTAATTCCATAACTCTCATGACAAAGTAATTACAGCAATCAATACCATTGATGTTATTTAACCTACCCCTAGCTTCAGGTGGGTCTTCACCCTATAATTAAAAACAAATACCAATCAGCTGATTTGCCGGTAGAAAGATGAGGACTACCCAGATGAGTGCGAGACGGAGGGAAAATGAATCCAGTCAGGACACTCAGCCATGAACAGAGGCAAGTACTTTAGTTAGAATAGATTTTTTCTTTGAATCACATCACAGGCTTCCTGCACTGACGTCATTGTTGATGACATCAGTGCATTCTTCTTTGCTTTGTGAATGAAAGAGCAAATTGATCCCAGAGGGGTTGTGCACTCAGATGTTGCAAGTGAACCCAGGCTTGCTGCTCAGCCTGCCGTTATGTTTTTTAAACTCTTTGCAGGCGACTGCTAATTTGGAGCAGCTGCATCTCACAGACACTCGGCCCCTTTGAAACTTCTTTCATGATTCGATGCGAGGCAAACCCTCTGTTTGTGCTTCTCCGTCCATTCACGAGGAATACCTTTGGGCGATACAGTAACGTAGCTGTTAGAGCTGCGCCCACAGAGCTCCAGTGACCTGGATTGAATCTTAACCTCTAATGCTGACTAAGTGGAGATTGCACGTCCACCTTGTGATCACAAGGGTTTCCTCTGTGTGCTTCTTTTGACTCCATCATCCAAACGATATGCGGGTTGGTGAGTTCATTGGCCACTGTAAGTCAGTGAGGGTGAATCTGCACCACTATGTATAATCATGGCCTCTATGACCATAAAACTGCATGACTGAGTATCATGAATGTGACATGAATGCAGGAAATGCAAGGAATGCTGAAGTGTTCCTTTGTTCCGTACTGTTGTAATGTGGTCAGAGATTAGATAAATTATTGGTTTAATAAATCCTGATACATAACTTACTTTTATATGATGGACATGATCCAGAATCAGTGTTGATATATATATATTGCAGGCCACAAAGAAGTTAGTAATATGCGACAGAAAGAAAGAATAAGGCCCCTTTAAACCTTCAAAGATTCCCAAAATATTTTCTATTTTGCTGCTTTCTGTTAACAGCAACATTGACTGAATGCACTTCTATATAATGTCATTTAATGTTCTGATGCCAGACATCCAAATGCAAGAGGAAGCTATTATTCAATAAAAAGGCTGATATTTCTCAGCACTTGCACTGAAGAAATAATGTATTTCTTGGCTATTACCGTGATGTGGTGTCTGTGGGTACAGACATAATGCACTCTTCAGCTGACGGCACAGTTGTTATACAGTAAACTCATTCATAAATCACAATGACTTGCATTTCTATAGTGCCACTCACATCGTGAAGCAGAGAGCACTCTGAAGGGGGGGATGGGAGAGTGTCATACAGGAAAAATTTGATGTCTGGGAAAGTGATACTGGATAAAATACAGTCATTACGAACTGTTCTCTTAATGTCAACATGTTCTCAAAAATTGCATAATAACTTAAATAGTTCTATATTTTTATTAGTTTAGTTTAGTTTAGAGATACAGCATGGATAAAGGCCCTTCGGGCCATTAAGTCCACGACAACCATCGATCACCTTTTCACACTAGTTCTATGTTATCCTACTTACTCATGCTCCCCCTACATACTAGGGGCAATTTACACATGCCAATTGAACTACAAACCCATGCATCTTTGGGATATGGGGAAAAACCTGGAACAAAACCAGGCGGTCGCAGGGAAATGTACAAACGTCACACAGCCAACTCCCGATATCAGGATCAAACCCAGGTCATTGGCACTGGGAGGCAGCAGCTCTACCACCTGTGCCTGCCACTGGGCCATCTTCAAAGTTCCTTTTTGGAATTTACGTAATTGAACACCCACACTTATCCACTGATGAGGTTAACCACATTATTGATTTTTGATCATTTATCAGAGGATTAGTAGTCTTTTGTTCTCAATATATGAACATCCACCAGGACATTGCAATACTGCAAATGTAAGTACCTGGAGAAATACTGCAAGTATTTGCCTTGGAATTCTTTGTGCCCTCCAAAGAGGATAATAAATTGGCATCAAACCTACTTGGGATGCACAAACAGGATGGATGCCAACTTAGGGTGCACAAAGAGGCTGATACGTTGCATACCCTAAAGAGACACAATTGGAACAATGGCCATTTCAGGAGGGTTGCCACAATTCCGATGGGATCTTACTGGCATTGGTTGAACTCTGGTAGTCACAGTTATCTTATATGTGGTGTCGATGGATCGACAACATTCATGCATGAATTGGTACCCAGCATTTGTGGGGCATTGGAGGATCAGGGGTACAACATATTGTGGAGGAAGAATGGTGGATGAGGAGGAGGGGCAATGAAGGTGTGGGGGAAAAGGGAGGTTGATGGGCACTGCAGAGAGAAATTGAACGTCATGATTCTGGGGATAATGTGAAGATTTGGCCGGGACAGTAGAAAGCTTTGTTTCAATGCAGAGAGGAGCATTGCAAGGGGAATACATCATCATTTGAGAGTCCGATTCAGAAATCATGGCTAGCTTGCTCGCTTGATTCTCAACAGGAGGTCCCTGGTTGAATTTTCTGCCTGATGTGAAATGAACCAGAAATGATGGTTATTACATTTCATCCTGAGAGATGCTTTTCCAATTGCAGAACTCTGACTAAAAGAGCATTATGCAATTGATTTTTTGGGCAATTATTTTGGAGAATATCTATGGACACCAAAGGTCATCACAAAAGAAATTGTGAATGGGCACAATCCAATGTGTTTGAATCAAACTAACAGCAACCGGGTGAGCTCATGTAAACTTCTGCAGGAACAGTGGGAATGTGTGGAATGAGCATTTGTGCCATAATAGCCCATAATGGAACATTTTAATCTCCCTTTTATTTTTCCTGAGTTTGTAGTGAAACATAGAAAATATGGAAATGGGTATTTTTTTCCCATTTGAACTATGTCAATGTGCCAGAATACATTTGTTGCACATTGAAACAGTTCAAATGAACAAATTGATTTGTACTGTTGACTCCAGGCTAGTTAATTTTATCCTTCCAACTTGGATAATACATGCCATAAATAAAGGAAAAACATTAAAAAAGGTTTATTAAAATAAATATTTCGGGAGATTGTGACTTGGTCATGTAGTGCGCTGGATACAGTTGGGGTAACTTCAACTTCTGGTATAGTATATATAATGTCCTCATATCCATAGAGGTAATTATATACCTTCTAGTCAGCATCCTTGAACTATTTATATGTTGAGTCTTTAAGACGTTACTGCAGACTGAATGTCTGCAACAATGTAATAAACCTACAAAGCATGTACACCACATGGCTCTGCTTTCCAACAGAATCACAGCATAAGCATAAACACACAGATATACAGAGAACAGGATGTCTCACTTAAAGGTACACTGCAGTATAAAATAGACGATACGGGTTCAGTTTTCATTTGACACTTCACACGATTTTCTTTTTCTTCAACTTCAACACAGAAAATAAATCAAAATGCTTAATCAGTGGCCAAAGTGATGGCGTTCATAATGTACTATTGCCAAACAAAAGCTCAGTATTTCAGCTCAGAGAGGGAACAGATACAGCCCAAACTAATGGGACAGACGTCTCAAATATTAGCTGTTAGCATCTTGTATAGAAAGAGTTTTATGCAACATAATTTCCCCCCTTCATGGGATGGGCCTATTGGCCCAATAAAATGTCCCGAATTCAACACTATCAACATTCTGATCTCAAATGTTACAGCTCTTCGGACACAACATTGAATTAATCAACGTCAGGTACCCAGCCTTTGCAGTTTATGTCAGAATCAACCCATTCGGACAATAAGTCATCAACCTGTTTTATAACCGCCGCTATTCTCTCTCCACAAATGCTGCCTGATCTGCTGGGTATTTCCAGCATTCTTGTTTATTTCAGTTTTCCTGCAAATGCATTGTTTTGTATCTTTCAGTTCACATTATAATTATCAAGCCTTGATCACCTCAACTGATACCATTGCCTTTTCCATCATTTGCTCTCTCTCAGGTGTCTTGGCCTGCAACTGAAATTCCCTTGGTTCTCTTCATCTTCCTCCAGTTGCATTCAAAACATTTTTTGTTTCCATTTTATTCCCTGCTCTCAAAGGTCGTAGAACTAAATTGTTAACTCTATTTGTCTCATTACAGACACTGTCTGACCTGCTGAATACTTGGAACATTTCATTTTGTTCTTATTTCTGATTCCTGATTTCCAACAGTAATTTTTTTGTTTGCTTTTTTATCACTAGATTAATATTTCTGATTAATGATAATGGAAATTATTATTTCTAGCCTTTGAGACTGGTACCAAGACATCTTGAAAAGGTACTTTTCTAATTATGTTACACGAGGGGAACAGATAGGGTGAATGCAGAGAGTCTTTACTCCCGCTAGGGGAATCAAGAACCAGAGGAAGTAGGTTTAAGGTGAGAGGAGAAAGATAGAATTGGAACCTGGGGGGCAACTTTTTCCACAGAGGGTGGTGGAATGGAATGAGCTGCCGGATGGGTAGTTGAGGCAGCATTTAAAAGACACTTGGATAGGTACATGGTTATTAGGAAAGATTTAGTGAGATATGGGCCAAACATGGTCAAATGGGACAAGCTTAGTTGGGGAACCCTTGGTCAGCAGGGACAAGCTGGGCCGAAGGGCCTGAAGCCTGCTGTGTGACTATGACCTGGAATTGCCCACTGCTGATTTGGGCATTGGACTGAAACTCTTCCAAAGTTCTGGAACAACCTCAGCTTAAACAGATCTTATGTAGTGAATCCCCAAAGGAATGTGCAGTGGAGAAATAATGCCAAGAAATAGAGCAAAACAAAAGGATTGAAGTTGAACAGAGTAATAAGCAAAGATTTGGGGAAATAAATTTGAAACCAGAGTCTGCCAGGGGACAGGTCGAGGTCTTTACAAACATTGTTGACATTTTCTGATTTAATTGAGATCACAACTTCCATAATACTCTTAACCTCCATTCTCCAAATACAAAACATTTACAACATTTTTTGAATTCATTCTTTAAACTCACCACTGATCAAAAGTGGTCAGATATAATGGCATTAGTTCTGCTGAATTCACTTGAATAAATGATTGGGAGAAATGATCAAGAATGGTTAGGCTTAGGTAGAATTAAATTAACCCATGAAAAGCAGGAAGACAGCAGCTCAAATTATTTTAAAAAAAATTAAAAATCAACAAAACTACAGATGCTAGAAATCTGTAATAAAAAACAGAATATATTGATCAGGCTATATTAGTGAATTGGAACGAGCTAACATTTCAGGTCAAAGGTCCTTCATCAAAACTAGGAAAGATTTTAAAATTCAGAGATGGTGGTGGGAGGCAATGGATGGGACAAAGGGAATATCTGTGATAGGATGATGCCAGTGTTGCCATGGCAACAAGCTGCATGTTTAGTCAGCCAAGTTAGCGTGGATGGTCAGAAGATGATAACACAAACAAAGAGTGTAATGTGTCGCTGAAAGCAGGGTTTGGAACATGCTCTGCAGAACAATCTCTACTCGTGGAGAAAGAAAACGGTTTCAATATCACAGATGGACGACTGAGTGCAGAAATGGACAATTTAGAATCAGTAGGATGGGATAAGTGGTGAGGAATAGATGATTGTGCCTGGCAGATGAAGTATTGAATAAGGCCTGTAGATTTTGGAGTCTATGCTGAATGAAAATCAAAAGTCTGCAGATGCAGACAGCCTGGAATGAAAGCAGAAATGCTGAAACACCCAGCAGGTCTGGCAGCATTTGTGGACAGTTCATTTCAGGTCAAAATATCCCTCAAAAGAGAAATCAAGTTTGTTTTTAAGTGACAGAGAAGGTGGGGGAGTGATTATTGAAGCCTACATTGATTGCCTCAGCCTTTGACCTTTACCAAATATCAATGCTTACTAGGCGGAGTCCAAGTCATTATGATATACAGTATTAAGAAATGTGGTGGTCTAGTATTGACCCCTGGGGAACTGCTCTGTATACTTTCTTCCCTTTAAAGCTGATTGATCTTTGCTTATATTTCCAGCCTGCAGCTTCCTGGTCTCCAGCAATAAAGCACTGAGCTGCAGGAGGGTGCCAGGCATGACAATAGACAAGTCTAAGACAGACACAAAATGCTGGAGTAACTCAGTGGGTCTGGCAGCATCTCTGGAGAAATGGAATAGGTGATGTTTCGGGTCGAGACCTTTCTTCAGACTGAGAGAGAAACTAGAGGTATAAAAAAGTACAGAACAAATCAGAGCCGGCACCCATGACCAAGGAAAGGTGGAGTCCACAATGGTCCATTGTTGGCTACAGACGAGGTGATAACGAAGGGATACGAACAGTGAAACTAGCAATACTCCAACATTTTGTGTTTATCTTCGGTGTAAACCAGCATCTGCAGTTGCTTCCTACACAACGGAAAATTCTCTGTTATTCTATCCAGTTTCGCATCCTACACACCAAGGGCAATTTACCAAAGCCAATTAACCTACAAACTTGCATGTCTTTGGAATGTGGGAGGAAACCAGCGCATCCAGAAAACACTCACGCAGTAACAGGGGGAAACTACAAATTTCGTATGGACAGCACCCATAGTTAGGATCGAACCCTGGTCTCTGGTGCTGCAAGGCAATAACTCTGCCACATTATCACTGTGGCACACTTTCTGCCCATCAAAACTCTGGCAACTTTGACAGTGAGCAAAGCTCAGCTTACAACTTTACTAGTTGACAATTACGTTAGCATGATCAAATGGCCGTTAACATCGCGTGATATTTAGAAACTTTTAAGAAAGAAATTAAAAATACTTTAAAAATAAGGATAAATAATTAAAGTTACTTTAAAAGAAGTGAAACAATGAAAAACATCAAATGAAATGTTTTAAATAGAGAGCTTCCCTTTCTTCCCACTGAAATCAGAGGGCTGGCAGATCCAGTGGCAGGTGGAACGGAATCTGTTACCAGATAGTTCTTCACCATTGATCTCCGGTGGGCAATCTAGCTGCTGTGGACACTGCAATGCACGCCAGCAACTTTGAGACTTGACTACACTTGAACTGATGTTATGGACTTTGTGGCAGTTAAGTGGGTAGATAAACCATCAGTATTTAGCATTAAGATCAGGCTGTCCAGTGAAAGGATTTTGTGAAAACTGGACTCAATGCGGATATGGTTAAATAAGAGGTTGCCATTTATTTTGGTTGCTCTCAATCATTTCTGACCTTTCTGAAATGCAAGTGATGTTTACATTATGCTTAAACATTGTAGCTTTGGAATGCTGGCAGGTATTCAGCGGGGCATACGTCGATGCTGATAATCTGATTGGGTGCGAAATTCATTTTAGTTCGCACCATGGCAACAAGGAGAAGGTGAAGTCACATGGACGAGGAAACGAGTGGACACAATTACTGTTGTGTGAAGAGAGACAGGAAGTGTTGGGGGGGGGGGGGAGAAAGCAGCCAATAAACTCCAAAGGATGGGTTTGCTGCGAGCTGGACCTGGTCAAACTGGTTTTAGTTCAATACTCACAGCTGACCAAAAAAAGTCTGGTCAGTTGCTATGGCTACATTCATTTTCAGGAAATGAATTCACAGTATGCTTTATGCAACGAATGAATGATAGCTGTCAGACACTCCCAATGCAAGTCAGAAGAATACGGTAGCTATGGAGCCAATGCAGAACAAAGAAAAAAGCATATCACTGCGTTAGCTCCAAATAACAAACTGAAGCACATCTTAAAAAGTTAAGCAGCTAGAAATAAAAGGAAGCGATTACTTTGATGGGGTGCACTACACGTCTGGTAACAGTCAGCATGACAGGGGGGCAGATGCATAAATAAAGCACAGAGATATTCAAGTTATAGTAGTCAGGGTCATGCTTGAAAAAAAAATCAGTGATCAATCATAAATAATCAGGATGGTTTTGCTAGAGTTTATCCTGTCTGACCAGGATTTTTTTCCAGTAACAACCCTACAACTGATATTAGACTGACAGCTCTGTGGCTACCGGGAAGGGTAGGATATATACAATGAATAGAAGGTCCCTTGGGAGTATTGAGGAACAGAGACTTTGATGTACAAGTCCAAAGGACCCCTGAAGGTGGCAGCACAGGTTGATATGGTGTTGAAGTAGGTGTATAGGATGCTTTCATCAGAGCATTAAATATAATTGTGCGGGAGGTTATGATAAAACTATACACAACATTGGTTAGGCCACAACTGGAGGACTGTGCGCAGTTCAGATCACCACACTATGTGGAGTCACAGAGTCAATGTTATACAGCATGGAAACAGGCCCTCCGAACCAACTTCGCCATGTTAACCAAGAGTCCCATCTACAATGGTCTCATTTGCCCGTGTTTGGCCTATATCCCTTTAAACCTTTCCTTTCCATGTACTTGGCCAAATGTCTTTTAATTACTTTTATTGTACTAGACTTCATCTTACACTAAACGTTATTCCCTTAATCCTGTATCTGTGCACTACGGACAGCTAGATTGTAATAGACACAAAATGCTGCAGTAACTCAGCAGGACAGGCAGCATCTCTGGAGAGAAGGAATGGGTGACATTTCGGGTCGAGACCCTTCTTGTAATCACGTATAGTCTTTTCGCTGACTGGATAGCACACACACCAAAAAAAGCTTTCCAGTGTACCTTGGTACACAACAATAATAAACTAAACACTACTGCAATGGATCACACACCCTGCCAATCTAGTTTAAAACCTCTCGAGTCGCACCAGCAAACATGACGGCCGGGATATCATTCCCCCTCCAGTTTAGGTGCAACCCGTCTCTCTGGTATAGGACACCTCTGCCCCAGAAGAGATTCCAGTGTTCCAAAAATCCAAATCCCTCCTCATGCAAGTCTTCATCTGTTTCAGCCTCCTATTTCTACTCTCACCAGCACATGGCGCCGGGAATAATCCAGATATCAGTAGCCTTGTGATCCTGCTTCTTAACCTTTTGTGTAACACCTTCACTCTCATCTCATCCCCTTTTCTACCTATGTAATTTGTGTCAATGGCTGCTCCTCCTCTCCCTTGAAAATATTTTGCAGCCATTCTGAGACCTTAGTTTGATGGTGGCAACGCACCATCCTGAAGTCCCGTTTGCTGCCACAGAATCTCCTGTCTCCCCTCCCCCCCCCCCCCTAACTAACTAATGATTTCCTCCTACTCCATTGCTACTCTCCCCTGAAATGTCATCTCTCCTCTCCCCAACAGTATCCAAAAGGGTGTAGTTGTTTTGGTGGGGAGTGGCCACAAGGGATACCTGCACTCCCTGCCAACCCTCTTTCTTGGTGGTTATCCTCCCCCTACTTTCCACCTGCATCTTTGGCATTACCACCTTACTATAACTGCCATCCATGTATTTCTCAGTCTTCCAGACAATCTGGAGGTGGTCCAGCAGCCACTCCAGTCTCCCACGCAATCAGTCAGAAACTGCTCCTGGACTCACTTCCCACAGGTGTCGCCCTCAGGTACACTGGAAGTCCCCCTGACTTCCCACATCCTAAAGTATAAAAGTAAGACCAAGGAAGTGTTACACAAAAAACAACAGATGTCACCTTATCCAGCTATCGCACTCGGCGCCAAAGCCACACGAGCCAAAGACTCATCATTTACCCTCATCTATGCACTTGCATCCCAGCACGGCCTTTCCACCCACATCTACCTTCCTTTTATACTACAAAGGGAGCAGTCACTCTGGGATGCTAATGGCTGCTTTTTAAATCTATTCCGCCTCGCAGCTGTTCACTCACTTGGAGTGGTACAGTGGCACAGTGGTAGAGTTGCTGCCCTCCAGCACCAGAGACCAGGGTTCGATCCTGAATATGGGTGCAGTCTATGCGGAGTTTGTACGTGCTCCTGGTGACCTTCTTGGGTTTTCTCCGGGAATCGCTGGTTTCCTCCCACACTCCAAAGACGTACAGATCTTTGTAGGTTAGTTGGCTTGGTAAAATTGTAAATTGTTCCTTGTGTGTAGGATAGTGTTAGTGTTCAGGGATCGTTGGTCGGCATGGACTTGGTGGGCCAAAGGGGCTGTTTCTGCGCTGCATCTCTAAACTAAACAGTGAAGCTAACAGTGAAGCTGGAAAGGATGTGATTGCACTGGAGGAGGTGTAGAGAGGAAGTGGAGCAATTCAGGTACGAGGAGAGACTGGGTTTGATTTCCTTGGAGTAGAATAAGCTGGTGAGCTACTGACTAATGTACACTAAATTATGAAGGTCATAGACTAGACAGATATTAGGAAACATTTCTCCCATAGCAGAGATGTAAAAAACTAGACAACATAGGCTTAGAGTAGGAGTTTAGATGAGATATGAAGAATAATTTATGTTCAACCAGAGGAATCTGGAATACAATGCCTGAAGCAGGTACTCTCACAACACTGAAGAGGTATCAAGGTGAGCCGCCAAATTGCCAAAGCACAGCAGCTTATGGACCAAGTGCTGGTAAATGGGATTAGTGTAAACAGGTAATCACTGGATGGCAAATAAATAATTGGCTTAAGGGCCTGCTTCTGTGCTGTATGACTCTATGAAACATTGAGTTTACAAATCTAAAATCATTGTAATACTTGCGATTGTGTTGAATGTATTTCAGCTGTTCTTGGTATGTTGATTCCTGGCTTCTACAGCCATTAAGTCATCACTGCCTAGTTGTACTTTTGATAACTCCTCCTCATTGTACAGGTTTGTAATACCATTGATTTAAAAATATGTATTCTTGTAATACAGACAGCTGCCTGTCCGTGGGCGTGGGGGGAAGAGAGTGGAAGTTTTGTTGCCTTCCATCACAGTGAGGGGGTGTTTGGAGTCACTGTGATGGATGTTTGTGTTGGGGTCGTGTGTCCTGTGTTCTTTTCTTTTTTGTTGTGTTCTGTGACTGCTGTAATTTCGTTCGGTACCTCGGTACCGAATGACAATAAAGTTCTGTAATTGTAAACTGTAAAAAAGATTGGTGACTCAAAATGCAATAACAAGGATGATTTTCTTCAGGGAAATCTACTCAATATTTTCCGTCTATCTTCATTCCAAATACATAACGAAGGTTTTGGTGTTTATGGGCTCCATTCAACTTTAATTCCAAATCAGTTGTGATATTCAAGAATTTTACAGTCAAGTATTGGCTACAATAATTAATTCTTTAAATAATAAATTATTGATTGTTTAGAATTTTTCTTCTACCCATCTTAATAAAATTTGGCAAAATTCAAATTCTAATACATTTTGATGTGATTTTACTGTTTGGTGGAAAATTCTTAACCTGTTTTGTCAAAAGATTCTAAGAAAAGTGAAATACTTCAATAATGCCTACTTTGAATAGTAATAAAAATGCCAAGACTATCTGATTTGGATGGAATACAAGAAAATAGGGACAGAGGTAGGATATAAGGCCTCCCCCATTATTTAACATGATCAGGACTAATTTTTACTGGCCTCAACATTTCTTCATTAACCTCTACCCCTAGATCTATCAAGTATTTATCCATGTCCACTTTAAATACTTCTAATGAAGCAGTTTCACCAATCTCTGAAGCAGAGAATTCCAAACATTCATCTTCTGTGAGCAGAAACTTTCATTTTTGTCAGTTTTAAATAATTGGCCCTTACCTTGTGGTAACATCCCCTTGTTCAAGACTCTCCCACTAGTAAAATCTTTCCAACATTTATTCTGTCAAGCCCAGTTAGGATGTTCCAATAAGGTTCCCCTCATTCTTCTAAACTCCAAGGTATCCCTTGGTAGGACAATCTTTTCATCCCACGAATTACCCTATTGAATCTCCTTTGTACTGCCTCCAATGTTACGATATAATTTTTTTGGAAAGGGACAGTAACTGTATGCAGTATTCCAGGCGAGGCCTCTCCAACACTGTACAATTGCAACAAAACCTCTACTTTTAAATGCCAACCCCATTGCACTGAAAGCCAAATTGCTTACTACCTTCTTAACTGGGATATGTCTGTTGACTTTCTGCAGTGCATTGGATTCAGACATTCAATGTCCATTCTGAAAAGTACGTCCAATTTCCAAAGGTACATAAATCTTTCAAGCTTTTTAATGAAGGCAGTAGTTGTTTTATTTGGTATACACTATCAAATTTGTCATTCTTAAGATGGACTGTTGCAAATAAATGAATGTGATTATTAGTCACTTGACAGAGTGGAGGGAGAGTACTTTCAAATCACTTTTTGAATACTCAGTAGAGCTGCCTTTGGGATTAATAAAATTGCCCACAATGTTAAAGTACACAGTGTTCATTAATTTCAGGAGAAGTGAATTATATTTGAGTTGTTTTGTAGCGATTGGCATGAATGACAGCCAATTAAAATGAACGTGCAGAGAAAAGAGAGAGGCAGTGATAGCGAAAAAACATTTGAATCAAGCGATCAAAATCTTGGATGCACGGTAAAATATTTTCAGGATTCACAATACTCTGCAGTTTTACGAGAAGTGATTAACTTTTATTGCAAATTGGTTTGATAGGTCTTTTACAATGTTACTTACATGTGCATAATAAAGGACTAGCTAGAAAATTGAGATAGCATCACAATGCAATTTTTAAAAAATCATTTGGGTAATTTAACTGGTCAGCCTCCATTACTTAACAGTTTGTGCTTGGTAACTTTGAGAAAAGCAAGCAGCTTGCTTGTTTTTCTTGCAGCATGCCTATCCTTCCTTGATATGCTTAATCAATTGGATATTTAATAAGAATTTAACCACTATTCTCACTTTAACTAACAACTTACACATTTCTGCTCTGTAGCTCTGATTCCCTGAGGTATGACGTGCATTTGAGCTGTCCTGCCTTTGGAGACCATATCTGGTGACATGGACTCCTTCAAAAGGAATGGTGCAATGGGTGTGCTTGAGATTCAAGATAGTAAGTAGCTGTAAGTAATGTGATGAAGAAGGGTCTCGACCCAAAATGTCACCCATTCCTTCTCTCCAGAGATGCTGCCTGTCCCGTTGAGTTACTCCAGCATTTTGTGTCTACCAGCAATGTGATGATGTTAGGTGTGTACAGAGAGATGATTCAAAAGTCACTAAGCACTCTTCATTAAGTTGTCAGCAGTTCAACAATATGGTAAATAAATTCCATATTGATTATTTAAGCTTTTTTTTTTATTGTTAAAGATCAACAACCTTTTGGTCAGTTTTAATGGATTGATTCCTGATCACACAAAACATACTAGATATATGCTAATTTAAATGATTTTCAATTTGTTTACTGACACATGCATACCATTGTGTTGTGTGAAGGTGATGGTTTCCAGTCCTCCAAATACAGTGGAGTTAAAGTATTGACGCCTTTGCCGAGGTGTGTATCCAGGGAATGATTATATTAGACAGTCACTCATGGACAAGGTTCAGTTAGTCACATTGTGCAGGAAATGTGTTTCTGCAACAAAGCTCAGTTATTGACTCACTGCTCCTTCGACCCATAAGATGGACCGCCAAATTCTCCTTATGTTTCTTACCTACAAATCCAATTGTCTAATGTTTTCTTTCTGTGTTATGCAACTGAAACTCAACATTTTCATAAGTGATAAGGCTGTTATATGGACCATTTCTGGGTTAATCTGCGGGCAAAATCATCTCTGACCCCTCTCACCCTGGCCCCAAAATCTTTGAAGGACTTCCCTCTGGAAGGAGACTCTGGACTGTCAAAGCAGCCACAGCCAGACATAAAAGCAGGGTCCCCCCCCCCCCCCGAGTAGTAGTTATACTCAATAACCAGAGTCTGCAGTCTCTTTTTTTGCTCTGGTTTATTTTCACCCATATGCTTACACCATAATGTTGTATCCTTATTGGTTTGATGTGGTTGTTAACTTTATGTTTGTGTTGTCATTTGTGAGCAGAGCACCAAGGCACATTCCTTGTATATGCACATACTTGGCCAATAGACATTCATTCATTCATTGACTGTGTCAGTCTAAAATCTTAACATGTAAGAACAAGGAGCTTCAGATTCTGATTTACAAAAAAAAGGACAAAGTCCTGGGGTGACTCAGCAGGTCAGGCAGCATTTCTGGTGACATTTCAGACCTTTCTCTGGAGCCCATATCCGAGTTACTCTAGCACCTTGTTGTTTTTATTATAACCATGAACTTGCTGTGGTGATTCCAGCATCAGGAACAGGTGGGAGTGTGACAACTCCTGGTACAATGGTCCTTCTGGAGCACTGCTGTGGGACATGGACCATGTTATCCCAATAATGGACACCTCTGGATCTTACCCATGATCTACTAACAATGGGATGCCTTCAAATTAAGTAAAGGGTGTATCTACATCCATGCCCACAGCACCTCTCTCCCCCTCTCCTTCTCACCCACCAATTACTAGAAGATTCCACTTCTTTGGAAACCATATCTTAGAGTGCCAGAGACCCAGGTTCGATCCTGACTACGGGTGCTGTCTGTACAGAGTTTGGACATTCTCCTTGTGACTGCGGGTTTTCTTTGGGTGTTCCAGTTCCCTCCCACATTCCAAAGACATGCAGTTTTGTAGATTAATTGGCTTCTGTAAATTGCCCCTAATATGTGGGATAGAACAAGTGTAGGAGTGGTATGAAGGACTCGTTTCCATGTAATAGACAATAGGTGCAGGAGTAGGCCATTCGGCCCTTCAAGCCAGCACTGCCATTCAATGCGATCATGGATGATGATTCACAATCAGTACCCCGTTCCTGCCTTCTCCCATACCCCCTGACTCTGCTATCATTAAGAGCTCTATCTAGCTCTCTCTTGAAAGCATCCAGAGAATTGGCCTCCACTGCCTTCTGAGGCAGAGAATCCCACAGATTTACAACTCTCTGGCTGAAAACGTTTTTCCTCATCTCCGTTCTAAATGGCCTACCCCTTATTCTTAAACTGCGGCCCCTGGTTCTGGACTCCAACATTGGGAACATGTTTCCTGCCTATAACGTGTCCAATCCCTTAATAATCTTATATGTTTCAGTAAGATCCCCTCTCATCCTTCCAAATTTCAGTGTATACAAGCCTGGTCGCTCCAGTCTTTCAACATACGACAGTCCCGCCATTCCGGGAATTAACTTAGTGAACCTACGCTGCACTCCCTCAATAGCAAATGTCCTTCCTCAAATTTGGAGACCAAAACTGCACACAGTTCTCCAGGTGTGTTCTCACTAGGGTCCTGTGCAACTGCAGAAGGACCTCTTTGCTCCTATACTCAACTCATCTTGTCATAAAGCCCAACATGCCATTAGCTTTCTTCACTGCCTGCCGTACCTGCATGCTAACTTTAAATGACTGATGAAGAAGGACACCCAGGTCATTTTGTACTTTCCCATTTCCTAACTTAACACCACTCAGATAATAATCTGCCTTCCTGTTATTACCACCAAATTGGATAACCTCACATTTATCCACATTAACCTGTATCGGCCATGCATCCGCCCACTCACACAACCTGTCCAAGTCACTCTGCATCCACATAGCATCCTCCTCACAGTTCACATTGCCACCCAGCTTTGTATCATCCGCAAATTTGCTAATGTTACTTTTAATCACTTCATCCAAGTCATTAATGTATATTGTAAATAGCTGCGGTTCCAGCACCGAGCCTTGCGGTACCCCAGGGGTATCTCAAACTAAAAATTTAAATTTAAAATCACCTCAATCCCAACCTGCATATTGACTGACATTCCGAATCAAACTCCAAACCCCACATAACAAATCTGGTCCTGCTCCTAATTCAGAGTTGCTGTTTTGTAAATTAACTTCTGGGACAGTGAGGTTGAGGAAGATACTGTTGAGTATCTAACCTAAGTTTAATCAATCAATTGAAATGTATGCAATTTGGAGTAAACAGCCATTAATGCCAATATGCCACGTGGCAGTGTGGAAGGACAATTGTCCATGTGGAGATAGGAAGGTGCAGAAGAAGTCAATGCAAGTACTAATTTATGTCGTCCACTTCAATTAAATAAATGATCAACTAAGGACACAAATTGCTGGAGTAACTCGGTGGATCAAGCAGCATCTAAGGAGGATGCGGAGAGGTAACGTTTCAGGTCAGGACCTTTCTTCGGACTAATTTTTGAAACCCAGCATCCGCAATTCCTCGTTTCTAAGTTTATAAACCAGCATCTGCAGTTCCTTGTTTCTAAAATGATTAACCAGTATATTTGGCTGACTTTCTGTTGGGTACACCACTGAAGCTTTTACAGGTCCACTAGTTCCTGTTTCTCTATGTACCTCAGACACATTGAGTTTTAAAAACAGCTGTGAAAAAATTATCCCGATCGAATTACACAAGAACTTCCTGCTTTTACTTTTGTGATCATTGGTTTGCACACAGTGACTCAGCCAATGGGATAATGGATTGGATAAGATAAAAAAAAGTAATTTAGCATATTGCTCCAGAACAGAATCATTGATTTAGAACAACCAATTAGATTTAAATAGACACAAAGTGCTGGAGTAACTTAACGGGTCGGGCAGCACCTTTGGAGAACATGGGTAGATGACGTTTTGGATTATAACCCCTCTTCAGACTTCCTGAAATATCACCTATCGTTCTCCAAAGATGCTGTCTGACACTCCGAGCTACTCCAGTGCTTTGTGTTTAATTTTGTAAACTAGCACCTGCAGTTCCTTGTTTGATCAATTTGATCAAATTTGTTGCACATCAATTTGCAGACAGGGCAAACAGATCCACAGAGGATGCTATGTCTCTGGCTCTTCACACTGTCCTGACTCACCTGGAGAGACAGGGCACGTACGTGAGGATGCTATTCATTGACTATAGCTCTGCCTTCAACATGGTCATCCCCACCAAGTTCATCACCAAACTCCACCAGCTAGGCCTCAGCTCGTCGTTATGCGACTGGATCCTGGACTTCCTGCTGGAGCGACCGCAGGCAGTGCGAATGGGCCCGCACCTGTCCTCCACTATCACCCTGAGTACCGGCACACCACAGGGCTGTGTTCTGAGCCCCATGCTCTACTCCCTCTTCACACACGGCTGTGTTCCTGCATTCGACACTAACACCATTGTCAAGTTTGCAGACGACACAACGGTGATCGGGCTGATCACCAACGAAGATTAAACAAACTACAGAGCGGAGGTGCAGAACCTGGCGGACTGGTGCTCTGATAACAACCTCTCCCTAAATACCACGAAGGCCAAGGAGCTGATCATCAACTTCCGTAGGTTATACAATGGGGAATACGCCCCGATCTTTATCAACGGGGACAGTGTGGAGAGAGTGTCCAGCTTCAAGTTTCTGGGCGCTCACATTTCGGAGGACCTAACATGGTCCACTAACACTGCTGCACTGGTCAAGAAGGCACAACAATGACTGTTCTACCTAGGAAACCATGAAAAAGTCTGGTCTACCCCAACAGCTGCTGACGACCTTCTACCGCTGCACCAGAGAGCATCCTAACACATGGCATCCCTGTGTGGTATCTCAGCTGCACGGAGGCAGAGAGGAAAGCTCTTCAGCGGGTAGTCCATAGAGCTCAGAGGATCATCGGTACACAGCTACCAGCCTTGAAGGGCATCGACAACACACGATGCCTCAGAAAAGCCACCAGCATCCACAAAGACTCTTCAGACCCCTTCACACCCCAGCATCCACAAAGACGCTTCACAAATCTGTTCGAACTTCTACCATCGGGCAGACGATACAAGACCTTCTACGCCCGCACATCCAGACTCAGGAACAGCTTCATCCCCAGGGCCATAGCTGCTATGAACCTGTCCTGCTGAGCCGGATGGTCACATCGCACAGTGAACCGGCACAGATCTACTTGCACTTTATTCTGTTTTAAAACTGTTCTAATTTATTTCATTGGGTTGTTTAAATGAATACTGACTAGCTAATTAATTTATTGCATCGTATGGGAGGCGCATTCCCAATCTCATTGTACCCCTGTACAATGACAATAAAGATATATTGTATTGTATTGTATTGTTTAACCTGCATCTACATATCTTTGCTCAAACAAGACTTAAAGCAAATTGCACCTCACTTGCACCTCACCTTCTATACCAGCCATTAGAGTCCTCATTCATATTTATATAGAATTTAAAAGGTTGTTTGGCCCATTGAGCCAGCTCTCAAAACCACCCCATGCCCAAGTTATTGCCCTGTAACCTATTCTTTCTCACATTCATAAGCACCGCACTGTGTAATTGACTAGACTTGCACCTGCAGGAATATTTATGACCTAGTTAAAGAATTATTTCCAATAAACCTACTGCAGCTTTCCAAACTTCTGCCTGTCAGTGCTGTAAGTGTGTCATTAGCCAGAATTCAACCACAGGTTTTGAGGAAGTAATATAATTCTCCAACTTCAAATAAGATTAGATGAGAAAGGAAGTGATTGGGACTATTATGTAGAAGGAACCATGCATTGGAGTGCATGATATGGTTGCCAGGGTACTCTACAGCACTCAACTGCCTTCAGTGGACTCATGGAATGCTACTGAATGGGAGCAAAAATCTATTTCCTGGGACTGAGGTTGAGCTCCCCGAGGTCAGGGATGAGGAAGAGTAGATGGCCATGGGTCACAATGGAACGTGGCCAATGGAGTGAGAGAGGAGAGTTGGCTGGATAAATTGTGGCCTGTGGTGATTGGTGATCATTTAGGCATCTGATCACACTCTGCGGTTAGCAAGTGGGAGGACGTGTCTGTACTGATGGGAATCTATGTCTGGAAATGAGGGGTGGGAAAAATCAAGAGTCTTGGAAGTTCTCATTTTCAGAAATGACACGACTGGATAGTAGGAGTAAGGGGTAGGGGTTTGTGGTGGATTATTGGGTCAGTAATTCAGGGTTAAGGCAGTTTGGATGTGGTGAGTGGTCAAACCCAAGAGATCAGGGTGTTGGAATTGAGATCAATGAATTGCAGCTGTTGGTGTGCTTCTGGGCTGACCAAAGGATCATCATCAAATATAAAACTTTCCTGTCAGGGAACCTGATCAAGCAATACGTTACTAAAACATAGTTGTCCAGGAAATGCAGAGTGATGTCTCTTTGCAATATAACCCACTTTAAGTTGCTTCATAATGCTTTAGCAGGAGCTTTGCTTGTGGACTAAAGTCTGCATATGCACTGCTGATGTGGAAATTGCATTTGAGTCATGAGAGGACTCATGCTGGAATTTGCCATTGAACCCAGGAGCCCTTTGCGATAGGAGGCTCTCGCCTGAATCTCTGGTCTCACCTCTTTATACTGGCTCTCTCCTCTCCACTGTGTTAGCCCTGATGCAGGGTCCCAACCTGAAATGTTGTCAGTCCATCTACCTCCACAAGTCAGAAGCTGGCTAACCTGCTGAGGTCCTCCAGCACTTTGGTGCAGCAGTAGAATTGCTGCCTTACAGCGCCAGATACAATCCTGACTCCTAGTGCTATCTGCATGGCGTTTGTACCTTCTCCCTGTGACCTTGTAGGTTTTCTCCAGGTGCTCCGGTTTCCTCCCAAACTCCAATGACCCACAGGTTTGTAGGTTAATTGGCTTCAGTAAGAATTGTAAATTGTCCCTAGTGTGTAGGATAGTGTTGGTTGGCACGGAATTGTTGGAATGAAGGGCTTGTTTCCACACTGTATCTCTAAACTAAAGGGCTAGAAACACTTTGTATCAAGCCCCTAAGCTTTATACCAGCCATTGCTCACAAATCCAGCACAACTCCATTTAACGAATTTGACTGCTGACTTTGATCAGAAAACTACGATGAGCTATGCCCACTTTATTTTAACTAAAGTTTTAATTAAAGTTATATCAAACAGATGTCTTTGTGAAATTATTATTTTTGTGATCATATTCTCGCCCCTATTAAAATTTATTATCACAGTTTTAAAATGTCTTTGATCATCTGTGACACTTACAGTGAAAAAGCGCTTGAAAAGCTGTTGTTAGACCACCATGTTAGTTTGTGAGTCCAGAGTTTTACTCAATGTTTTTCAACCAAATTCAATAACATTAGAAATCTCAAGTGGCTGATTAATTTACTTGCCTTTTTTCTTCAAAACTGGCACAGGATGTCCCTTTGTGTTCCTTTCTCTTAGTCAACTGCAGAAACAAAAAAGTGAAAATGAAAATATCATTAAAATTAGATTCGAGTAGATGGTTACATGTAAATAAACAGATATTAATTTTCAAGAAACCGTTAAATGGACACAAAGAAGAAACTTTTCTCCAAAATCATCTTCAGAAGCTAAAGTGCAATGAATGTAATTTTTGATAACTGCAGCTTTGGCTGCGTGAATGTAAACATTAAAGTAATTACTGAAACTGAATGGGCTTTCATATAATCCACCCAACAGGTGTGGTGCTGTGCAAAAACCAACCACAGTCTTAGTGAAAACTTAAATGAGCGAAATAATTATACAGCCCTGTGTTCAAAGACGGAAATGGGTTGAACAGTTGTCTTGGGTATATTTCTTGCCGGGGAAATATCAATGAACAGTGGCCCAGAAATTTTTGCTCGGTGTGTGAAAGCTGGAATGTGTTTGCTTAAGCCCACCTTTGTACAATTTTACCCTTTGCAAAGTAAAGCAGTAATTTGATGTGGCGACCAATTCAGTTTTGCCTACTTTCCTGAAGCAAAGCCGAGATTGTAATTTACACAAAGTTGACCTTATTAACAACATGGAAGGTTGAAAACATACAACTGTTTTGATATTGAACAAAAGGCTCAGTTGTCATCTGATGCAAAAGAAACTGAATCACCTCATCCAATTCTGCCTAGACTCAAATCTCCTTTCTGCATTTGAAGTCTAAAATATCTTACATTAGGAACTGGTGAATGGACCCTTGTATCAATAAGATAGACACAAAAAAACTGGAGTAACAGCAGATCAACATCCGTCAACATTCCCACCCCAGCTCCAAGGCAAAAACGCAAAATCAACTTCCGTAAGCTGAACTCTGTTTCACCTACCTCTCTCTCATCCTCCCTCTCTGAAAAAATCTCCGCCTCTCCCTTCGTTGACCTCCACAGCCCCTCTGACCTCACTGATTACCACAACCACACTCTCTCCTCCTGCCTCGACCAGCTTGCACCTATAAAAACCAAAACAGTTTCCTTCACCCACTCTGCTCCCTGGTTTACCCCCGAACTCCGCATGATGAAAACTCATGCCCGCCAACTTGAAAGACTCCGCAACAAAACAGGTCTCACAATTCACTCCCAAGCCTACAAAGACCACCTGCAGCAATACAAAGATGCCCTCTCCCGCGCCCACTCCACCTACTACTCTCAAATAATTCACTCTGGCTCCGGAAACCCAAAAGCACTCTTCTCTACAATAAACAAACTCCTCAGCCCCCTGGACACCATCTCCCAGTCATTCACAGTTGACAAATGCACCCCTTTCCTTTCATTCTTCCAAAGCAAAATAGACAGCATCTACAGCACCTTAACCACCAACGCACCTGTTCCCCCTCAAACCACCTGCTCCCCCTTATCCTGTCAACCCCTGCCTCAGTTCTCCCCAGTCTCCACCACCGACCTCTCTGACCTCTTCACAGGAATAAAAACTGCCACCTGCTCTCTGGACCCCATCCCCTTACCTCCAGCTTTGTCAAGGCTTGCCTTCCTGCTCTCTCTCCACTTATCACTGCAACAATAAACTCCTCCCTGTCCACTGGCATCGTCCCGCCATCCCTCAAAATCGCTGCTGTCACCCCCATTCTGAAAAAACCTGGACTCAACCCTGACACCCCAAACAACTTCAGACCAATCTCCAATCTACCCTTTCTGTCCAAAGTTTTAGAACACGCTGTAGCCTCTCAACTCAAATACCACCTCTCTACCAATAACCTGTATGAAACTTTCCAATCCGGATTCCGCTCCAACCACAGTACTGAAACTGCGCTCCTCAAAATCACCAACGACCTTTTCATCTCCTCTGACGCTGGCAACCTCAACATCCTCATCCTACTTGACCTCAGCGCCGCCTTTGACACCATAAATCACTCCATTCTCCTCACCTGACTTGAAACCTCCTTTAACATCACCGGCACAGCCCTATCCTGGATCAAATCTTACCTCTCCGACAGGCACCAGTTCATCTCCATTAACAACTGTAAATCCCCCACCGCTCCCCTCCCCCAAGGTGTCCCCCAAGGCTCAGTCCTTGGCCCCCTCCTCTTCATCCTCTACCTGTTCCCCCTTGGTCAATTAATCCGCCGTCATGGTCTCAACTTCCACTGCTTCGCCGATGATATCCAGCTCCTCATCTCCACCAAGTCAATCTCCACCACCACACACTCTACACTGACAAACTGCATCACTGAAATAAAATCTTGGCTTCAATCAAATTTCCTCAAACTCAACTACAACAAATCCGAAATCATCATCATTGGTCCAAAAACGCTCACCAAATCCACCCAAAACTTCATCCTCAATATTGATGGTCTCCCAGTATCCACCTCCCCTCACATCCGGAATCTTGGAATCATCTTTGATCAAACCCTCTCCTTCGACAAACACATCAAACACATCACCAAGACAGCCTTCTTCCACCTCAAAAACATCGCCCGTCTCCGTCCATCCCTCTCCTCCACAGCTGCAGAAACCCTCATCCACGCCTTCATCACCTCCCGTCTGGACTACTGCAACAGCCTCCTCTATGGCTCACCCTCAAAAATCATCAGTAAACTTCAATACATTCAAAACTCCGCTGCCCGTCTACTCACCCACTCCCCGATCCGTGACCATATCACCCCCGTCCTTTACAAGCTCCACTGGCTCCCCATCCCCCAGAGAATCCAGTACAAAATCCTCCTCATGACCTACAAAGCCCTCCATAACCTGGCCCCATCCTACCTGACTGACCTCCTCCACAGACACACTCCCACCTGCACCCTCCGCTCTGCTGCTGCCAACCTCCTGTCCCCCCCCATCCGGACCAAACTCAGATCCTGGGGGGACAGGGCTTTCTCCATCGCTGCTCCCACCCTCTGGAACTCACTACCCCAAACCGTCAGAGACTCCTCCTCACTCACCACATTCAAAACATCACTGAAGTCTCACCTGTTCAGCACTGCCTTCAACCACTGACCGTCACCTCACCTTCTGTCTCCTTTTTCTATTCGTTTACTTATTTATCTATTTATTTTCTTCTCTATGTTCTAGTAATCCCTATAAAGCGTCTTTGAGTGTTTGAAAAGCGCTATATAAATGTAATGCATTATTATTATTATTATTATCATGCAGCATCTCAGGAGAAAAGGAACAAGTGATGTTTTGGGTCAGACCCTTCCTCAAACGCAATGATACCTTGTATAAATAATATTGGTTATTTATCACCAAACTTTCAGCACTTCAAGGCAGTTCTTTTCTTGCTCAGGGTTTGACCCTGGTGACTTCCTCCTTCCTTTATCTCCTGCATGCACATTCATCCTCCCTTACTTATGATTTGAGCTCATCTCTCATTTTGCTTATTTGGTTTACTGTGGTTACAACTTGTGATTATAAACTTGCCTGACTAATGGATTGAAGAATGGCCACCCTGCAAGTAAGAGCAGCTCACAGTGCAAACAATGACCAAGGAGGCGTTGCAAGAGGGGGCAAATGGAGAGAGATTATGTTGCTTGACCAAGTTAAAAGAAGAAAGGAATTGAAAAGATGACGTATTAACAATGCATATTTCCTATCTTTAGGGCTTCCCGAACCACTTCATATGTAATTTGCTAAGTGGTCACTCTGTTTGGTTTTCAGGTTTACACACAGCAAGATCCCACAGATCAATATTTAAATAAAATATTAGTTGGTCTAGTTAGGCAGTTTTAACTAATACCAACAGAACCTGTGCTTTTCTATTAACAATAACTATGGACCATTTGCATTCACCTTAGCAGAAAATTAAAGTGCATAGACATAGAAAATAGGTGCAGGAGGAGGCCATTCGGCCCTTCGAGCCAGCACCGCCATTCATTGTGATCATGGCTGATCGTCCCCAATCAATAACCCATGCCTGCCTTCTCCCTTGATTCCACTAGCCCCTAGAGCTCTATCTAACTCTCTCTTAAATCCATCCAGTGATTTGGCTTCCACTGCCCTCTGTGGGCAGAGAATTCCACAAATTCACAACTCTGGGTGAAAAAGATTCTTCTCACCTCAGTTTTAAATGGCCTCCCCTTTATTCTTAGACTGCGACCCTGGTTCTGGACTCCCCCAACAATGGGAACATTTTTCCTGCATCTAATTTGTCCAGTCCTTTTATAATTTTATACGTCTCGATCAGATCCCCTCTCATTCTCCTAAACACTTGTGAATACAAGCCCAGTCTTTCCAATCTTTCCTCATATGACAGTTCCGCTATCAGTTTAATGTCTCGCTCAAAATACTGTTGCATTTCTTTTCAATAAACTTGTTTATCATAAAAAAAACATTTCAGCAGAATCAAAGTTTTACTGCATGGCTCAAACTTAATGTAAGGTAATGACAAAATACAAATAATCTTTCTCTAATCACAATGCAACCAATGCACACGTTAATGAATTATATGCAAATGAGGGAAAGGAATTCATCATATTATAGTAAAACGAAACAGAAATAACCAACATGCCATAACCTCAAACACAAATGTTAATATTGATATACATTTCTGTTACAGATTCTACACAAAGGAAGACACAAACAATCTCCCAGACGTACTAGAGGACAGAGGATCTAGGGGGATAGAGGAACTGAAAGAAATTTGCATTAGGTGAGAAATAGTATTGGGTAGACTAATGGGACTGAAGGATGATAAATCCCCAGGGCCTGATGGTCTGCATCCCAGGGTCCTCAGGGAGGTGGCTCTAGAAATAGTGGACGCATTGATGATCATTTTCCAATGTTCAATAGATTCAAGATCAGTTCCTGTGGATTGAAGGATAGCTAATGTTATCCCACTTTTCAAGAAAGGAGCGAGAGCGAAAACGAGGAATTACAGACCAGTTAGCCTGACTTTGGTGTGGGAAAGATGCTGGAGGCAATTATTAAAGAGGTAATAACGCTGCATTTGGATAGCAGTAAAAGGATAAGTCCAAGTCAGCATGGATTTATGAAAGGGAAATCATGCTTGACTAATCCTCTGGAATTTTTTGAGGATGTGACAAGTAAAGGATGAAGGGGAGCCAGTGGATGTAGTGTATCTAGATTTTCAGAAAGCTTAGAAACATAGAAACATAGAAAATAGGTGCAGGAGGAGGCAATTCAGCCCTTCGAGCCAGCACCGCCATTCATTGTGATCATGGCTGATCGTTCCCAATCAATAACCCGTGCCTGCCTTCTCCCCATATCCCTTGATTCCACTAGCCCCTAGAACTCAATCTAACTCTCTCTTAAATCCATCCAGTGATTTGGCTTGTCCAGTCCTTTTATAAATTTATATGTTTGTATAAGATCCCCTCTCATCCTTAGGAGAAGGGGAGATGCAACGAGACCTGGGTGTCGTGCTGCACCAGTCATTGAAAGTAGGCATGCAGGTGCAGCAGGCAGTGAAGAAAGCGAATGGTATGTTGGCATTCATAGCGAGGGGATTTGAGTATAGGAGCAGGGAGGTTCTGCTGCAGTTGTACAGGGCATTGGTGAGACCACACCTGGAGTATTGCGTACAGTTTTGGTCTCCTAATCTGAGGAAAGACATTCTTGCCATAAAGGGAGTACAGAGAAGGTTCACCAGATTGATTCCTGGGATGGCAGGAGTTTCATATGAAGAAAGACTGGATAGACTCGGCTTGTACTCGCTGGAATTTAGAAGATTGAGGGGGGATCTTATAGAAACTTACAAAATTCTTAAGGGGTTGGACAGGCTAGATGCAGGAAGATTGTTCCCGATGTTGGGGAAGTCCAGAACAAGGGGTCACAGTTTAAGGATAAGGGGGAAGTCTTTTAGGACCGAGATGAGAACTTTTTTTTTTCCACACAGAGTGGTGAATCTGTGGAATTCTCTGCCATAGAAGGTAGTTGAGGCCAGTTCACTGGCTATATTTAAGAGGGAGTTAGATGTGGCCCTTGTGGCTAAAGGGATCAGGGGGTATGGAGAGAAGGCAGGTACGGGATACTGAGTTGGATGATCAGCCATGATCATATTGAATGGCGGTGCAGGCTCGAAGGGCCGAATGGCCTACTCCTGAACCTATTTTCTATGTTTCTAAACTCCAGTGAATACAAGCCTATGATAAGGTCATACATGGGAGATTGGTGACTAAAATTAGAGCACATGGTATTGGGGGTAGGGTGTTAACATAGATAGAAAATTGGTTGGCAGACAGGAAGCAAAGAGTAGGAGTAAACGGGTCCAGTTCAGAATGGCAGGCAGTGGTGAGTGGAGTGCCGCAAGGCTCGGTGTTGGGGCCTCAACTGTTTACTATATATATTAGTGCTTTGGAAGAGGGAATTACAAGCAACACTAGCAAGTTTGCGGATGACACAAAGCTGGGTGGCAGTGTGAACTGTGAAGAGGATGTTAGGAGGTTGCAGGGTGACTTGGACAGGTTGAGTAAGTGGGCAGATGCATGGCAGATGCAGTATAATATAGATAAATGTGAGGTTATCCACTTTGGCGGCAAAAACAAGGAGGCAGATTATTATCTCAATGGTGTTAGGTTAGGTAAGGGGGAGGTGCAGCGAGACCTGGGTGTCCTTGTACACCAGTCACTGAAAGTTGGCGTGCAGGTACAGCAGGCAGTGAAGAAAGCTAACGAGAGGATTTCAGTGTAGGAGTAAAGAGGTTCTTCTGCAGATGTATATGGCCCTGGTAAGACCACATCTGGAGTATTGTGTACAGTTTTGGTCTCCTGAGGAAGAACATCCTTGTAATTGAGGCAGTGCAGCATAGGTTCACAAAAATGATCCCTGGGATGGTGGGACTGTCATACGAGGAAAGATTGAAAAGACTAGGCTTGTATTCACTGGAGTTTAGAAGGATGAGAGGGGATCTTATAGAGACATATAAAATTATAAAAGGACTGGACAAACTAGATGCAGGAAAGATGTTCCCAATGTTGGGCGAGTCCAGAACCAGGGGCTACAGTCTTAGAATAAAGGGGAGGCCATTTAAAACTGAGGTAAAGAACCTTTTCACCCAGAGAGTTGTAAATTTGTGGAATTCTCTGCCGCAGAGGGCAGTGGAATCCAAATCACTGGATGGATTTAAGAGAGAGTTAGATAGAGCTCTAGTGGCAAGTGGAATCAAGGGATATGGGGAGAAGGCAGGCACGGGTTATTGATTATGGACGACCAGCCATGATCACAATGAATGGCGGTGCTGGCTCGAAGGGCCGACTGGCCTCCTCCTGCACCTATTTTCTATGTTTTTATGTTTCTATACATCTACATTTGCTCCGAATAGCATTTCTGCTCTGATGAATATCGTGCTGATCAACTGTTTTCAACAACAGTAGCTCAAAAGATTATGCACTGAGCCGTGTCTTGCTGCACTAAACCACAATTAGGGTATTTTGTATATTGGATGGGACAGAATGTTCTCTGTTTTGCCTAATAATACAAGAAAAAAAACCCCATCTCTGATCTTGGACTGTCTCAAAGCTTCACACTGAATCTATTATTTTGGAATGTAGCCACAATTGGATGCGCGAGACAGCCAATGTGCACACAGGTTTGTGTTTCAGTTTGCTGAGAGATGAATGCTGATTGAGACATCATGCTGATCCTCCAGCGCTTCTCTAAGGGGTGCCATTGGATCTTTCACACAAGGCTCTGATACCACATATCCATATATTTTCCCGCTCACCACAAGAAATGTTATGGCACCCAGTGGCAGGCCATTGGGTGATTAACAAACATACTATGGCAGTTATGGATGGTCTCCATACGATGGGCGATGTGGGCAAGACATCCCTCTATAAAATGTCCCAGTGAAGGGCCTCCATACTCCTGACCACAGCCGGAAATACATCATATTTATCTTGCTTCCTCCAACAGTTACAGGCAGATAGCAGCTGTTTACTGCTCTGGTTGCAATATGAGATCATGAGTTCTTAGAGAATACTCCAGCTAATGTTGTCGTCTGTCACCCTAACAGCTGTTTCCTCAGCATCTGCTTCTACCACAGCAGTGGGGCCATTAGAGAGGGGCTAATGCTGCAGCAGCCACCTCAATATCCTGAGTATCCGTCTTGGTAGCCACATATCAGGTTTTACTCAAAATGAATGCTAAATCAGAGGCATTGTGCAGAACTTGAGCAAACAGGTTTTCTCAGAACATTAAAGAACACCCATGAAAGGCTGGACATTTCCTTCCTGCCATCACTGCCCCTCTTTGCAATTGGACCATTCTCTCCGAATCTTGTAGTTAGAGGTTGGTGGCAATGGAGAGAAGGAGCAATACTGGCCTGAAAATCAAACAGGTGGATTTGGCCGAAAGTGGGCTGTTGACATTTTCTGTTCAGAGCTATTTCAAAAATAGGAAATCTGGGGGAATTTACTCAATCTAAATACTTTATATTGTTGTCAAAATCAAAGGTCCGGTTTTTTACATGAATTGTCATAAATAACTGCATGGTTCATGCAATGATTTCCCGTGATTTAATATTCCAGGGAGCTTTGGGGGCTCTACTGTAGTTTAGTTTAGAGATACGACGCGGAAACAGTCCCTTCGGCCCACAGAGTCCACATCGACCAGCAATCCCCGCACATTAACACTATCCTACACACACTAGGGACAATTTACACATACACCGAGCCAATTAACCTACAAACCTGTACGTCTGGAGCGTGGAAGAAAACCGAAGATCTCGGAGAAAACCCACGCGGTCATGGGAAGAACTTACAAACTCCGTACAGACAGCATCCGTAGTCGGGATCGAACCGGGGTCTCCAGTGCTGCAAGTGCTGCAAGACAACAACTGTACCGCTGCGCCGCCTTGCCGCCCTACAGTGGCACCAAAGTTGTCTCAGCCTCTATCCCGAGCTGTGTTGGCAGGTATAGGAGACAACCTATCATTAGTGTCAGGCCAAGAGGAAAGGTGTTAAATCAGTTGGTGAGGCAGAAGGTCACAAATAAGCAAGTAGTGCAACAGTCCAGTCATATGGCAACTCAGTGTAAGGGCAGCACTTGCTTTCCTGGTAGGGATACAGACTTTAAACGACACCGATTACCTTTATCCTGCCACTTGTTACCAGCTGAATGGGCTGATTGAGGAGAGCATTGCCATTCATGAGCTGATTGTGCTCATAAATGGACACATGGATGTAATCTATGAGCAGCTTCAGGTTCTGTGGTCACGTTTAGATAATTTACATGATGCAATTAATCTTTCTTGTTACCCTGCAAGGCAAGCAGCTGCCACACTAGGGTGGCTTATCTCTGCACAATGGAGTATATCATTTATCCTCATATTAGAAATGACTTGAACATTGCCAATAGTTTGAGAATCAGTTTTAACAAAGTGATAAAATATTGCATGTAAAGGATCCAGGGCAGGCTAGTCAACAGGATACAAAATTAACTTGGTGGAAAGAGACAAGGTTATGGCGGAGGGTTGTATTTCAAATTAGAGGCCAGTGACCATTGGTGTGGTGCAAGGATCTGTGCTGGGTCCATTATTCTTTGTTATACGTATTAACATTATGGATTAGAATGTGCATTAGGGATGATTAGTAAGTTTGTGGATGACACCAAAATTAGTGATGTGGTGGAAAGTGAAGGTGGTTGTCAAAAGCCACAACAGGATCTAAATCAACTGGGAAAGTGGGCAAAGAAATGCAGATGGAATTTAACTCGAACAAGTTGGAAGTGATGCATTTTGGAAAGTTAAACCCAGGACAGGACGTACACAATGAATAGCAGGGTCCTTCTTTGGGGAGTGTTGTAGACCAGAGAGACCAAGGAATACAACTACATAGTGGCAACTGAAAGTGGCAACACAGGTGGGCAAGGTGGTGAAAAAGGCATCTGGGCATGGTTGCCTTCAACAGACAGGGCATGAAGTACAAGAGATGGAACATCATGTTGCAGCAATACAAGACACTGTGTGACCACAACTGGAATATTGTGTATAGTTCTGGCAATCATACTGTATATGATCAAGGATGTGATCAAGCTGGAGGGTGCAGAACATAGTCACAAGGATGTTGCCAGGACTGGGCATCTCAAGTTTTAGGGAAAGTCTGGGGCAATTTTAGATCATAAGTGATAGGTGCAGAATTAGGACAATCAACCCAACATTCAATAATGGCTGATCTATCTCTCCCTCCTAACCCCGTTCTCCTGCCTTCTCCTCAGAACCTCTGACACTCTGACACCACCATTGTCTCTGAAGTAAAGACAGCTGAGAGGTGACCTTGCAGAGGTATATAAATTATGAGGGACATAGATAGAAGGTGGATGGTCACCATCTTTTGTCCAGGATAGAGAAGTCTAAAAATAGAAGGTATGGGTGAGAGGGGAAATATTTAAAGGGGACCCGAGTGGCAAGTTTGTTTCTGCACAGAGGGTGGTGGGTATCTGGAATGAGCTGCCAGTGGAAGCAGCCACAATTACAACATATAAAAAGACATTTAGACATATACTTGGATAGGAAATGTTTAGAGAGATATGGAAAAAATGCAGGCAATGGGACTAGCTCAGGAAAACACTTTGGTTGGCATGGATGAGTTGGGCTGAAGGACCCATCACCATGCTGTATGGTTCTATTACGCCAGCTTTCTCAGTTTCATCAGCAATTCCAGTGAAAATAAAAGATGCTGCTAGTAGATGTAATCTTGGTATTACAATTCCTTTATTGGAGACTGCTTGGTGGGAAACCTTATGCTGTGGAAGGGAACTGTGGCAAAACCTGCACATTCAATATCATTGAGTAAACCATGAAAGTAACACTTACATTGCAATCCTGCCCAACCAGCAGTGCAAATTTATTCATCACAATTTACAACCAAGCGGAATATTTAATTTAAAGCTCACAATTACGTCTCCAAGGGGAATATTTAAATTTGTGCAATATCAGATTATCTGCTGTTACTCCCGAGGTAAAATCCACTTCTTTTGCTCTGGGGAAAATCATGACTGATTGCTCACTTATTGATTGCAAGTTGAGCTTTCACTACCTCTGTCCATAGAATCCACGTTAAGGAAAAAAAAAGTAGTACACTTTCTGACAGGAAGCAGCACTGATCAAGGCCAACCATAAAAATGGATAAAACGTACAGCCTCAGACAAAAAGCCTTCTTGGGAAGTGTAAATTGTGAAAGGGATGCATTTAAATGCTAGAGGTGGAGGATGGGGTTAGAGATGGTTTCACCTAATTGCTGAGATGAGCAGTAAATAATGGTGGGTGATAAAATCCATATTTAAAAACAAGTCAAGGTAATATGGCACAATAATTAGGATCAGGCCAAGTACTTCATATTGATGTTCACTGAAGCTTTACCTGATATCAGAAGGCATTAATGGCTTTGAAATCATTCCCATAAAACTCTTGACTATATAATATTAATTCAATTCAAAAATACTCTTGGAAATTTACCCACTGAATTATTAGCCCATTTTTGTGAAGGGTGATCTGCATGAGTGATAATGCAGTGTTACATCATGTAAAGAGAGATGGGGTGCAGGGAAGAGGGTGGAGGAATAGATAGGGTAGATGCAGAGTCTTTTACACAGAGTAGGGGAATCAAGAGCCAGAGGACATAGGTTTAAGGTGAAAGGAGAAAGATTTAATTGGAACTTGAGGGACAACCTTTTTCACACATAGGGGGGAGGGTATATGGGATGAGCTGCCAGAGCGGGTAATTGACACAGGTACGATAACAACATTAAAAACATTTGGGCAGGTATATTTATAGGAGAGACTTAGAGGGATATGGGGCAAACACAGGCAGACCAGTGTAGATGAGGCATCTTGGTCAGCATGGGAAAATTGGCATAGGGCCTGTTTCCATGCTGTATGTCCCTATGAAAGATGAATGAGAAACCAACCACAGGAACTGTTGAAGTTAGATGTTTAACAGTAACAAAAGCAGATTTCTGTGTTATTAATATACTTTAGGATCATTTTTGTCTTGTAATTATTTTTTCATTTGGCACCTTGTCCTTCCCTTTAAACACTCCACAAACATTCCCCTCTATTCATTTAGGAGTTGGGGCCATGCTATCTGTCAGCCATTTCGCATTTTCTGTCAATTCTATTGTTTGGCTAAATAATGTTAGAACCTGAAATTATAAAAGCTGAGAAACTGAACAATAAACATTGGCTTTGGCAATGATGCTCACATCTTATCAATGAATAAATTGATAAGACAATGTATAAAGTCCACAGGGTATGCTTTTTCCAGTGACTAGCTGCTGAGATAATCATGCCCTGGGTGCCTCAGTAGTGGCACTGCTGGCAGCAGTACATAACTGCATTGTCTGGGAGCATCCTGCAGTCCCTCTCCAGCAAGTACATGAACTTCATTGTCTTGTGGTTTGTGCATATTCAAATGAAATGCACACAGAAGAGAGCCAGAGGAGGTGGGTCAAGCAGACTAGGTGCCTGAAGACCAAACGATAAAGCCTAATGAACAGCAGGCACAAGGGGAAGATGATGGCTCTAAGTGGGTGTCCCTGCTCAACAATCTCCCAAATCAGAGGCAGCAGACAATGAAGGAATTACAGATGCTATAAACTTGTATAGAATACAAAAGGCTGTAGAGGCCAAGTCAATGGATATTTTTAAGACAGAGATGGATAGATTCTTGATTGGTAAGATTGTGTCAGGGGCTATGGGGAGAAGTGAGGAGAATGTAGTTGAGAGGGAAGATAGATCAGGCATGATTGACTGGCAGAGTAGATTTGATGGGCCGAATGGCCTAATTCTGCTCCTCTCACTTATGAACAAAGTGGCTGGAGTAACTCAGTGGGTCAGGCAGCAACTCTGGAGGACATGGACAGTTGATATTTTGGGTCAAATCCTTTTTGGGTGATATTTTGGGTCAAGTCCTTTCAAGGCACCTTAATAAAGAGACATTTGTCAAAGCAGTGAAAATACCAAAACATTTAAATTCAAACCAGATGACCTCAGCATACAACAATCCTTATCACCAACTCAGTATAAATATAATGAGCCCAAAGAGACCAGGTGATGCACAAGATCACGAGAGCTCCTGGTGGTGTTACAACCGAGGCATGTTTGGAATGAGCATCTCCGAAGAAAGCATTTACTTTTGGTTGCTGCGCAGTTTGTGGACTTTGGAAGGTGTCTGAACAGTCCTAGTCAATACTGAAGGTTCTCAGTCAGGTCTCCTGATAATTTAAAGTATTCCTTTAAATATCTGGAAAATAAATTGGCATTATGCACCCCCGGTTCTAAAGAGACTCTTCAGTTTTGCTCATATTATGGCGAGTCCGAAACTTGTTGGTTGTAGACGAAGTTTATTGCAGCCGCAATACACGAATACAAAGTTAAACAACAAGGTACAGGACAACCAATACAAACTTACTGTCTTCCTTGAAGACTTCGCCGAACTGACTAAATCGGGCGCCAAACGCGCACATGACATCGCTGGCCAATCAGCGATGTCGTTCCCTGGACCAATCCCCATGGTCGCGTTCCCACGTGACCTCGCTGGCCAATCCGAGGGTTCGACGACCTGGACCATTCTCTATGGTCGCTACATGACCCCCCCCAGAACCCGAGGTGCGGAACCTAGCTGGGAGCCGGATTTCGCGACCATAACGAGTACGGAGAGGGACAGCCTGAACCACAGGAGCCGGAGGTTCCGGACTTGGTGGATCAGCCGGAACGAGAGGTTCTGGAGGAACTACCGGCACGGGGGGTCCTGGAGGAACTGCCGAAACGGGGGGTCCTGGAGGAACTGTCGGAACGGGGGTTTCTGGACTGGGCGGAACTAACGGAGGTCGGCCTCGCCTAGGGGTTTGACCGACCAGGACTGGTTGATCCGGGTCCAAATGGGCAGGTTTGAGCCGGGACACCGAGACGAGTTCACTCTTGCCGCCCATGTCTAAGGTGAAAGTAGCCGTTCCCTTACGTAAAACCCGGAACGGCCCTTGATAGACCCTCTGCAACGGGGCGCGATGGGCATCTTTACGCAGAAAAACAAACTCACAGTCCTTCAGGGAAGACGGTTCATGTACCATGGGACACCCATGACGTGAAGTCGGCACTGGAGCCAGGGAGCCCACCCGTTCCCGGAGAGATGCTAACGCTGATGGGACTGTAGGGAGCAGGGCTGAAGGGTCCGGAAACAGATCTCCGGGTACACGAAGTGTCGAGCCATATACTAGCTCTGCGGACGACGCACCGAGATCTGGTTTCGAGGTCGGTCGGCGGCACTATGCTGACGATGGCTCCCGTGCCTACCAAAAATTCTGTGTCCGTGAATCGATCATGGACATAGAGGCGCTGGTTTTGGCCAATCGTAACTGCCCCTATGTACGATCGGCCGAGGCATTTCCCGCGAAGGTACAAGGCAAACGACAGTTGCGGGATTCGTTACCCCATCGTAGGTGATAATAGCACCAGCCGCGCTTGTGCGGATCTTTTTGGCGGGCTTTCGGAGAATTGGCGGGAGACGTGGCGCCATCTTGCCGTCGCTGTGGCGTGGTCACCGATGTCGAGACTTTGTTGATTGAACCACTTGCCTTGTTTTTTGCTGCTATGAGCGCGTCCGCTTTCGCTGCATATGCTTCGGGGTCCTTAAAAGAACAATCCGTAAGCAGCAGTCGGACATCCTCGGGAAGTTTCTCGCGGAATGCCTGTTCAAACATCGGGCAATCCGTATGCTCACCGGCTAGCATCATCATTTCGGCCATGAGGACGGAAGGCAGTTGGTCTCCAAGATCCGGTAGGTGCAGAAGTTTTGCCGCACCACCATGCTTATTCAACCCGAAGGTTCGCAGTAATACCTTCTTCATGGCCTCATACTTGTCTTCCGCAGGTGAATTTACGATGAACCGCATCACGCGCTTGGTTGTGTCCGGCGATAGAGCGCTGACGAGGTAGAAGTACTTCGTGGATTCGTCCGACACCTTCTTTATATGGAATTGAGCCTCGGCGTGGATAAACCAAGCTTGCGGTGCGTACGTCCAAAATAACGGAAGATGAACGCCTGCCGCGCTTGACTCCGGTGTGCCCTGCTCGGTCATCGTCAACGAGGCGTCGGGTTCCTGCTCAGTCGGTGATCGTCCAGATCACGTCGGGGTCACCAATATGGGGAGTCCGAAACTTGTTGGTTGTAGACGAAGTTTATTGCAGCCGCAATACACGAATACAGAGTTAAACAACAAGGTACAGGACAACCAATACAAACTTACTGTCTTCCTTGAAGACTTCGCCGAACTGACTAAATCGGGCGCCAAACGCGCACATGACATCGCTGGCCAATCAGCGATGTCGTTCCCTGGACCAATCCCCATGGTCGCGTTCCCACGTGACCTCGCTGGCCAATCCGAGGGTTCGACGACCTGGACCATTCTCTATGGTCGCTACAATATTCTGCTTTAAGTAGAGATCATAAATTAATCAAAATTATTATGTTGCAGTTTTTGACTTGTTCCTTTTTACTCCCTGATCATCTAGAAATAGAATCCGAATTTTAAGCATTAGGCAATCCACTTTCAGTTTTCCCCAGAGATTGCATTGGAGATAATTTCTAGCTGATACCAATTGCAAATATGAACTGAAATGTCTAAACACCATTCTGATTCTTCTGAGCATCGTTCTCTTCTCCCTCAGTAGACATGTACCTAGCTTGCTTTGCTTTGACTTTGACCCATACCAATGATACATTAATGTTGCATGTATCGACACCTGGAACAGCGGATAGAGTAGATGTGGTTGGAGGAGGTGCAAGTGAACCTCTGCTTCACCTGAAAGGACTATCGGGGTCCATGGACAGAGTTGAGGGAGGAGGTATAGGGACAGGTGTTGCATCTCCTGCGGTTGCTGGGGAAAGTACCTGGGGAGGGGGTGGTTTGGGTAGGAAGGGATGTGTTAACCAGGGAGTTGCGGTGGGAATGCTCTCTGCGGTAAGCAGAAAGAGATGGAAATGGGAAGATGTGGCTAGTGGTGGGGTCCTGTTGGAGGTGGCAAAAATGTCGGAGGATTACGTGCTGTATGCGACAGCTGATGGATTGAAAGGAGAGGACTAGGGGGACTCTGTCCCTGTTGTGACCAGGAGGCAGGGGCACAAGTGCGGAGCTGTGGGGTACTGAGGAAACCCGTGTGAGGGCCTCATCCATGGTGAAAATATGGTTTACAATGGCAATAAAATACAATAATCATAAGTCATTGACTGAATTTAATATACTTTCTATAAAATAAGCATCAGTTTCTATTAGCAATGATAAAATGTACAAAGCTTTTGCTGTGTTGATTATATAACCATAAATGTTTCATAAATCAATGGAATCTTAACCCTAGACTCCTAAAAATGACTAACTGAGGAGAATGCCTAGCTGAGATAAAACCAACATATCTCGTTGGACAATTCATTCGATACCTGGCCATCCAACTCAATTAATTTTCAAATTCTTTCAAATTTTGGGAGTCTGTAATTCTCAACTAAGCAGCAGAGGGTTGCCGGGCCTGGTATCCGCGCGTGTGCAGTTGGGGGAGGCTTTCTGGGCACGGCTGCGGCCCTCGACCCTGGGATCTTGCCGAGCACTTTTGGGGTAAGTAAAATTGTGTTTAGAAGTTTATCAATGCAGGAGAGGTTTGGACCTAACGGGTTCATGGGTTGTCTGGTGTTCCTTAAACATTGTGATAGCCTCCTGCCTCCTCTGACGTTCCATATACCTACCACCCGTGTAAAAATGTTGCCCCTCCGGTTCCTATTAAATCTTTCCCCCCCTCACCTTAAACTCTGCCCTCTGGTTCTTAATTCCCCTAATCTGGGTAAAAGACTCTGCATTTACCCTATCTATTCCCCTTATGATCTTATACACCTCAATAAGATCACACCTCATCCTCCTGCGCTCCAAGGAATACAGTCCTAGCCTGTCCATCCTCTCCCTATAGCATAGGCCCTCAAGTCCTGGCAACATCCTCGCAAATAGTCTCTGCCATAGTACACCACATTTGTAGTGACATTGATCCTACCTCCCACAACATCTTAGTCTGAAATCGGTCCATTCAGCCTAAATTATCTGACTGCTGCTTTTACAGATGAGGTGGGATTGGACTGGGTTATTCATTTTTGCCTAGCATGGATATGATGCTTGAATAACCATCTTCTGTTGCAAATCATTCATCGCTACAATTCTGTGATATAACTGCAACTAGTTCAAATGTTTAATCAAAGAAGAGGTTCCATATTAATAGACAATAGACAATAGGTGCAGGAGGAGGCCATTCGGCCCTTCGAGCCAGCACCGCCATTCAATGTGATCATGGCTGATCATTCTCAATCAGTACCTCGTTTCTGCCTCCTCCCCATACCCCCTGTTGTTATGTTGCAATGAAATGTGTATAATGAATTCACTACTATAATAAATATCCTGCCCCTACCACAGATTTACCTCTTTTGTAAATTTGGGTGGTAATCAGCTGGATTGTGCAGAGAAATGACAGAAACGTTGTGACCTTGTACACCTGTATAAGATCTCCTCCCATCCTCCTGTGCTCCGAGGAGTAAAGTCCTAGTCAATCGCTCCCTAAAGCTCAGACCCTCGAGTCCTGGCAACATTCTAGCAAATCTTTTCTGCACCCTTTCCAGCTTCACAACATCTTTCCTATAACAGGGTGACCAAAATTGAGTACAATACTCAAAATGTGATCTCACCAATTTCTTGTATACACTATACGCCTTCCTCTTTAAAAAGAAATAAACCAAACATTATTTACATACTCAAATCTATACATTTACTCAATGTTTTACAATTTTAAAAGGTTGTAAATTGAGGCAACTATAAATGGATTTGATCTCTTGATCACTTTGGTCACTGAACTGCTCACTGCAAGCTGCACTTTAATCTCCATAGTATCAACTGCAGGCATGAGTCATTCCAGTGGAACACTTCTCAAGATAAGTCTCATATAGATTTCATCTCACATCCTGTTGTGCAATTGTCGCTACAACATAATTATTTTCATAAGTGTGAATACACCATATCATGTTTTTCACATCAATATTTTTGGTGTGACCTGAATTCACTAAACTCGCGGCCCAAAACTATGCAGAAGATACTAAATCTTATCATTAACTTAGATAGCTAAAATTATATATTGTATTTTGGTACATTGCTAGATACCAGTTATAACATTATTTTTCTGTGTGCTTTGCCTTATTTCTTTTTGCAGTTTTATTTACTTTCAAAATGTTAGAACTTACCATAATAAGCAACCAAAGTGCCAATCGTGTGCAGCGCAGTAAACGTACAATGATAAAACTTGCTTGCTGCAGCAGTCTCATAGACTCAGACAAATACAACCAAAATTACACATAAATTACACAAAAACCCCATGAGAAATAAAACTGGAAAAAACATGATGTTAGAAAAAATACAATTAGAAAACAAAATAAGTCCATGTTAGTGCAAGAGGTGGACTGTAGTGTTCCATCGTTGAGGTAGGATTGTGTAGTTTGGTTCAAGTGCCTTATAGTTGTAGGAAAGTAACAGCTCCTAAACTTGGTGGTGTGGGACTTAAGGTTTCTGTACTTCCTGCCTGACGGTGTCAGTGAGAAGAAGGCGTGGCCTGAATGGTGGGGATCCTTAATGATGGTGCCTCATGTAGATGCTTTCGATGGTGGAGAGGGGTGTTCTGTGTTGGACAGGGCTGAGTCCACCAGTCCCTGCACCCTCTTGGCTTCCTGCGCATTAGAATTGCCATACCAGGCTATAATGCTACAAGTGACGATACATTCTACAGTACATCTGTACATTAGAGTATTCAGTGACATGCCGAATCGCTTTTATCTTCTAAGAAATTAGAGCTGCTAGCATGCCTTTCTGTGATTATCTTTATATGTTGGACCCAGGACAGGTCATCAGAGATGTTAACACCCTGGTAATTGAAGCTACCAACTTTTTCCACCATTGAACCACCAATGAAAACTAGCGCATGTTCTCTCAACATCCTCATTCTGAACTAAACGATTAGTTCTTTGGTCTTGTTAACGTTGAGTGAGAGGCTGTTCTTCCAACACCACTCAACCAGATGTTCTACTTTTCCTCTGTTTGCTAACTCATTCTCATCAGTGAATTGGCCAACTACAGTGGTGTTGTTGGCAAATTTATAGATGGCATTGGAGCTTTGCTTAGCCGCACAATTGTAACAGTAGAGAGAGAAGAGCAAGGTGCTGAGCAGACGGCCTTGAGGTGCACCTATGTTGATGGTCAGTGGCGAGGGAAGTTCTGTGAACTGGCTGGCTCTCCCTGTTCAAACAAATCAAGAACTCTTCCTCTGAACTGCATGCCATAGTTTTTTGTGAATTGTCTCATTTTCCTGAGACAGCCAAAATATGCCTTTTGGCTCAGGCCTGTGGTACTAATGGCTCTGGACTCGTAATGCCTTTTCCCCTGGGATCTCAGCCTGGTCCAGTTCTCTGACCAGCTTGTTGCTTTGCTTTGCAAGTTTGTTTCTCAGCTTCTGCAGGAGTGTCTGTAATTGACATGTTCTGCCCCAGTCTTTTGCTGCCATCATGATGTCATACCTGCCTCCCTTGCTGACCCACAGTGAAATAGACACCTGCCCAACTTGTACTGCCAAACACCTGGACAGCCATTTCTATTGGTCCATCACTCAAAGAATGACCTTGGTCATGCCCTCTCACTGCAAGACCACCTCTGGAGAGATCATCTTCCATTCACATACCTGTTGCTTCACCGCTGTCCTTGGGTCTATGAGTGACAAGTTTCCTTTGTTCCCACCTCCTGCATGTTTCAGCCAAACCACTGTCCCACCTCATCCCAGGAAGGTCTCCCGTTTAACGGCCTGACGCTCCTCCCAGCCCCAAATTCCACATTCCCCATTAGAAGGACTGCCTCACATTCTGTCTGCAATGGTGTCTGTATTACTCATGGCCTGCACCGTGGCCACGTCACCCATCCTCAGGAGCGAAGTTGTCTAAATCTGTTGCACTCTCATCCCCAATAGTACTTCATCTCATCATCTCTCATCTCATCTATGATAGCTGCATCATACTTTTCAAATTTTCACCAGCTCTCCTACTTGAACTGTTGGCAGCAAACTGGAATAGCAGAGGTTGAAGTCTCCTTGGTGCATTCTGATCAGTGGTCTGTTCAAATGGAGCCAGCGGACCAGGCTCAGTGTGCACGTGGCTTTTGGAATTCCTGGCTGTCAAACACCATAATCCTTTCAGAAACACAATCCAAGCGATTTGATCCAGGAACACCAGGGCTCCGTCTCACTCAAGATAGTTGGAGTATTTCAGATACATGTCCTAAAATGGACTGTCCTTACCATTTTCCTTGCCATTCAGCAATTCTGTTATACCGTCAGAGTCATGCAGCGTGGAAACAGGCCCTTCAGCCCAACTAGCCCATGCAAACCAAGGTGCTTCGTCTAATTTGCCTGCATTTGGGCCATATCCATCCAAACCTTTCCTATCCTTGTACCTACCCACAGGTCTTTAAATTTTTGTTATTGTGCCTGTCTCAATTACCCTCTCTGGTAACTCATTCCATATATTCCACCACCCTCCAAGTGAAAAGGTTTACTCTCAGGCTCTTATTAAATCTTTCCCCTCTCACTTTAAATCTATGCCCTCCAGATCTTGATTCCCCTCATCTGGATTAAAGAATCTGTGCATTTATAGAAACAAAGAAAATAGGTGCAGGAGTAGGCCATTCGGCTCTTTGAGCCAGACCCGCCATTCAATATGATCATGGTTGATCATCCAGAATCAGTACCCTGTCCCTGCTTTTTCCCCATATCTCTCGATTCCGTTAGCCCCAAGAGCTATATTTAACTCTCCCTTGAATACATCCAATGATTATGACCTCCACTGCCTTCTGTGGCTGAGAATTCCACAGATTCACCCTATCAATTCATCTCACACAACTTTGTTCAAGCTTCTCACAACCTCAATCTACCATGTGTGCGGTAACCCAGTGGGTGTTCTAAATCCTTGCCCTCTTGCTTCTGAGCCATATGGGTCTGCCTTCATTACCGTTGCCATTTTCGACAGGGTTTTGTCGTCATGTAATATGCCCTACCCTGTGACAACTCCGACAGGAGGCCATCCTGAATGGGTATTTACAGGTTGGATGTTTTCATAACATCTAGTGCAAAGCCTCCTGCCTTTTGCCCCCTTGTAACCTCCTGCCAAACCCACTTATATAGCATTCACATGAAACCAGATGGGGAGGAGAGATATTAGCAACATCCTCTTCCTTTGCAAAGACATGCAAAGTATTTCAGCCGTGCCATCTGTCTCTCTGCATAGATTATAATCTTGGTCTCTGATCACCCTCATTCCTACTCTACCCACCTGCTTACCATTCGCGTGTCTATAGAATGATTTGCATTCTCTGTTCTGTGTTGCCACTCTAATTTCATATTCCAACCTAATCTGTTTGAATGGAAGTTCAACTAAAAAATAGAAAAAGTTTAAGAGTAAAAACTATATGAAGTGTGCAGACATAGTAGAAAGAGAAGTCTTGGCAAATGGATGGGAGAACTACATCTGGCTTGTAAAAAGTATATACGAGGGATTTGGTTTGAGAATAGTTGAGAGTGAGTGGTTTCTGGAACGGGGCGATGGGCGTGGAGTACAAAACACTTTCATGTTTCTAGGAAATGGAACTTCATATGTTAACTTGGAAATATACCAAAAGTATTGGATTATCATATGCAGCACGTGGAGAGTTGCCTTGTCATGCTCTGTGCATTATTAAAAAAACATGTTGCTCCTGAAAATGTGTAAACCATGTCCAAGGCTCCACACAAGCAATCGACAGCAAATGAAGATGGAAAACAAAACAACTGCAGGTGCTGGAAACCCGAAACAAACAGAAAATACTGGAAATACGCAGGTCAAGCAGTATCTGGAGAGAAAAGCACAATGTCAAGGATTCAGGTTAAAGATTCTTCATCAGAATTACAGATCTTGTTCTGGACTTTGCTTCCCTACCTATTTTTGACCTTTAAGTTCCAACTGGAGTTAACTGTAGATTTAAAACCTGTCTGAACAAATCAATAGTATTAAGACTTTCTCTCTCCACAGATGCTGCATGACCTGCTGAATGTTTCCTGCATTTACTATTTTATTTGTGATGTCAAATGAAATGGTTTCCTCATTGGTTCATGAGAAGCAGGCAATACTGGCAATGCAGTATTTATTTATCCTTGGCGCTTTTAAAGCGTTAACCACATATGCCTTGAAAATCATCCCCTTCTGTTAGCAACTAGTGTGTGAGAGGGGATAGTCAGCATACTCAATTCAAACATTCTGTCCTCTGATTTTTTTCCATGGGCTTAAGTAGCGTGGGACTGGGTCACACGTACTCAGATGTGGCTGTGGTAATAGATTCCATTTATAGAAAGGTGTTATTTAATGTGTTTTATATTACAACTTGCTCACTTTATTGAAGTTAGTTTCAGGCTGTCACTATGTTTTAAATGTTTGACCTCCATATTGATTGTCCATTCGATAACCACCAGACAGTACTGGCCAATCAAAAATCATTAGTGTGCACCTTGGCACACAATATGTAACACAGAAGACTGAGAGATGATTTGCAAAGGTCAAGAAAATCAGTGCATGTTCCTCCAAGGAGAGTTATTCCAGTTAGCACATTCCTTTTTATCAAAGCAACATTAAGACAAGATAAGGGTTGATATGGAGAACTAGAAAGTGAAACAAAGAAATAGAGAAAGATGAAGAAGAAAAAGTGGAGAAGGAGGGCAGCCCAACATATGAAGCCAATTCTGTATCCAGACCTCTGCAAAATATGTGCTCCATATAACTCTGGTTCTGACCGTCTACACAGTCGGTCTATGCCTCTCATCATTTGATACACATCCAGTCAGGTCTCCCCTCAACCTCTGGCTCTCCAGAGAAAACAATCCAAGGTCTTGTGGATTGTTTAAGTCATACAGGTGGCTGCATGATTCCCGAAATTGTCAGATGAAATTCTCATATGTCCAAAGATAGACATAAAATGCTGGAGCAATTCAATGGGTCAGGCAACATCTCTGCAGAAAAGGACGAGGTGATGTTTTAGGTCAAGACCCTTCATCAGACTGGGTGTAACTGTCCTATGAAGCATCTCAACCCAAAAAGTCACCTATTCCTTTTCTCCAGAGTTGCTCCTGACCTGCCGAGTTACTCCAGAATTTTGTGTCTATCTTTGGTGTAAATCAGCATCTGCAGTTCCTTCCTGCCCATCTCATATGTCCATCCAGACTCACAACATGATGGGCTTCTCAAATGGCAAACAGCCCCTCCGCCAACATAATTTATGCCCAAATGGAGAAAAATCCAGCATTTAACAACTTTCAAATTAAAAAACATTAAATTTGAATTGCTGCTCCAAGTGCATTGATAACAATACATCTGGTATCATTTCACCACATAGCAGTTGAGGTAAAAGAGAAATCAGCATAATATGCACTATAGCATCCCTGGATAAATTCATACCTCCCATTTGGCATGATGATGCTTTTCAGAGAAAAGTCAGGACTTAATTTTTCCTCATGCTATTTTCATATTGAAATGTTCCATATAACTCACTTATGTTTTATACAAGGGAGGCAGTGCATAAAATCATGAGGGAATTAGATCATCTTTTTCCCAGGATTGGGAGAATAACTAGGTAGCATAGGTTTAATGCGATGGGGAAAGGTTATTATGAACCTGAAGGGCAACGTTTTCATGAAGAAGGTGATACATTTGTTGAATGATCTGCCAGAGGAAGTAGTTGAGGCACATGCAATAACAGCATTTAAATGGCATTTGGGCAAGTACATAGACAGGAAAGATTGAGGAAAATTGATCAAACGGGACTAGCTTAGATGGGCCTCTTGGTTGGCATGGACAAGTTGGGCTAAGAACCCCGATTCAGTGCTGTATGACTGACTTATTCTATACATTTACCAGGGTAATGTGGTGAATTGGCGATCAAAGCCACTGGAAAATGTGATAAAACCAATGAATGTGTTCTTCATTTGAGTAACTACAAGCATTGACTCAATTAGTAATTATGACTCATTGTTAAAGACTCCCCCACAAGTGGAAACATCTTTACATCTACCCTATCATACCCTTTGGGTCTTGTATGTTTCAGTAAGCGCACCCAATTCTTCAAAACTCACATCTAACTATTTTAACCTTTCCTGAAATGGTCAAGTCACAGGCCAAGTAGCCATCTCATGAATCTCTTCAGGACTCCATCCAACGCCAGAGTATCCTTTCTTCGATAAAGGAACCATAACCATATATATCCAGATGCAGCCTCATTAACACTCTGTACAAACATTAATAATGCTTCCCTACTTTTAACCTTCAATCCCCAGCAATGAAAGCTAAGGTGCCATTTCCCTGCTTTAAGGGTTGCACCTGCCTTTCATACACAAGAACACCTAGATTTATTTGCCGCTATGATGGGCTCATATTGACCGCTCATTTGCCTTCTCTCTCCAATTAGCCTTCCTACCTTGACCTTGTTTATAAAATTCCATCTGCCAAGTTTTTGCGCACACTCAACCTTTCTCCATCTTGTTGCAGAATCCAAATGCCCTCTCACCAATTTGCATCATCTGCAAACTTGGATATCGTACACTCCACTTACTCCTCCAAGTCGTTAGCACAGAGAGTAAATAATTAAGAGCCAAGAACTGATTCTTAAGCTATCCCACTAGATATATCTCTTTGATTTGAAAAAGACCCATTCATTCCGAAATTCTCTCAAGAGACAGCATCTCATCTCACAAATGGGTACATTAATTCCCCAGGATTTGACATTGGTACCTTCTTGGTCCCTATTCATCTTCCATTTGCATTTCTTCTGACCAGATCCATTGCAATCAATATATCTTCACCATCCTCACCCATCTGCACAACCTTTTGTATTATATGTTCTCTCTTGACCTCCACTGATAATCTCAATGTTGCTCCACCCATCCCTCTTTGTTGCAACTAAAAACACATTAGATTTATAATTTTTCTTAAAAATGATCAAACTCAAGTGTTAACTGTTTCTTTCTCCTCATATGCTGCCCTGACCTGTTGAGTGTTTCTATAATTTACAGTTTTTATTTCAAGCATTTGTATTTTGGGGATTTTTTGGCTTGCAGGCAAATTCGTTGATTGAGAAAGTTGGTGGAGTGGAAGATGAAGACAAGGGGAACCTTATTCTTGGGGGCATGGGAGGAGATTGATCAGCAGGTCCTCCAATGGTTTAAGAAATAGACATTATACATTGATATTGAATCAAGCCTATAAACACTGCTAGTGACTCATGAACAAATATATACTTTCTTTACATTTTTCCACTTGAACTACATGCCACATGGCATCACTATGATAAATAAGTAATCATTTTTTCTTGCCTTTTTTTGATCGTCAAGCAGCAGGGGAAGTAGAGGGATATAGTACTGCAAGCTCATCCAAGGACAATGCATTTAAGTTATTTTGACAAGCTCAAATTATTCAAAGTTCAAAGACGTGTTCAAATCTTGACAGAAACGTTCTTTAAGTTGAATGCTGTGTTCCCACTCAAAGTGAAGCATCTATATTGTGATGTGTAGTAGCTCTCAGGAAAATCTTAGTGCCTGGTTAATTTTATTGGCGAGTGAAGTTATTATCGAGCTGAGTATTGAACACAGTTGGGGTTAAACTAGAATGCGTGCAAATGGGGACAAAAAGTATTTTAGTTGGCTTGAGCTTCAGATGGGCTAGTGCCATTGCAATCTTTCTCATGCTATGATCCCTTCCCCTCTTAATCTGTCTTTGTTCCCTGCCATGCAACTGCCTGATCAAAGCAGAGGCTGGTCCTGGTTATCCATTTCCCACAGTAACCTCCGATGTATATCAGAAGCTGATCTTCATAACCTCTGGTCAATCAGACTAAACGTAAACTTTGGTATGCAAGGAAAGTGCTTGGGGCCCTAAGTACGTGGTTACTAGCTACATATTTCTTCAATGTATTGTGACAATAGATTAGACATATTTACTGCTTGGCTAGGTATGCCCAGACACATACCTGGCTGACTGCAGAAGACCTGTGTAGAACAATTGGCTGTTACTGAACAATGAGAACATCTTCTACCTCTTGCTTATTGAGGTTCCTCTTCGAGATTCCCACCTGCATCAAAAGGGCATCTGTTATATCAGTACCATAGAGCAGGATGACCAGTAGCACTTATGGAGACAGAGTTAGAGCTCCACAGCGTGGAAGCATGGATGACCTTTGGGCCACCTTAACCAGACCAAGCAAGTTGACATATTAGGCTCATCCACTTGCCTGCATTTGGCCCACAATCACTCAAAACCCTTTCTATCCATCAATCTGTCCAAATGTCTTTTAAAACTCCATTGTATGCACTTCTAAAATTTCCTCAGGCAACTCATTCCAGACACATTCTACCCTGTGAGTAAAAACATTGCTCCCGAGGTCCCTCTCACCTTAAGCCTATGCCCTTTTGTTTTTGAATCCTCTACCCAGGATAAAGACGATAGGCGTTCACTTTATTCATGCCTCACGATCTTGCGCACCTCAATATTATCACCTCTCAGCCTCAAATACTCCAAAGAAGTCCCAGTTTATCCAATTTGTCCCTTTCACTCAAGCCTGCCAGCTCAGGTAATATCCTCTAGCCCCTTTCCAACTTATTAACATCCTTCCTTCAGATGGGAGACTAATACTGCACACAGTACTCCAAGTGTGGTCCCACAAAATGTGATTACAGCTGCATTATGCCCCAAGTTTTGTACTTGGTACTATTCCCAATGAAGGCAAGTGTGCCAAACACCTTCACCACACTGTCCACTTGACTTGCAACTTTGAGGGAACCATACACCTGTACTCCCAGATTTCTGTGTCCTGCAATATTCCCCACGGCTCTTTCATTTACTCAGCCAAGCCAAGACAGGAACTGCCCTCCTCTTCAACGAAAACATCTACATGAGATGCTAGCTCAAGGTGGCATCTATCATCAAGTAGTCAGTGCATATCCTCTTCTCACTGTTTTTGATAACTTAAAATTTGTGAGTTTACATTAGTAAAAAGGAACTTTTTGTTTTCTCTTGGGCTATCCAAACAGACCCAAAGGGTGGGGGATTTAAGAAACAGTAAGACAGGTACATGATGGATGGGACAGGTTTGGAGGGATATGGGCCAAACGCAGGCAGGTAGGATTGGTGTTGCTGGACACGGTACGGTAGCGCAGCGGTAGAGTTGCTGCTTTACAGCGAATGCAGCGCCGGAGACTCAGGTTCGATCCTGACTACGGGTGCTGCACTGTAAGGAGTTTGTACGTTCTCCCCGTGACCTGCGTGGGTTTTCTCCGAGATCTTCGGTTTCCTCCCACACTCCAAAGACGTACAGGTATGTAGGTTAATTGGCTGGGTAAATGTAAAAATTGTCCCTAGTGGGTGTAGGATAGTGTTAATGTGCGGGGATCGCTGGGCGGCACGGACTTGGAGGGCCGAAAAGGCCTGTTTCTGGCTGTATATATATGATATGATGATATGATATGATATGATTCTGGCTGGTATGGGAAAGTTGGGTCAAAGGGCCAGTTTCTACCCGGTACAACTCTATAACTGGTTGGTGGGACAATTGAAGGGGTGCGGTGACATGAAAGATTAGGTTATCAATGGTCAGTTCAAGAGTGTTAAATTGTCATATGCGCCAGGATTGTTAACAATGAAATTCCTACTTGCGGCAGCTTTACATGCACATTAACACAACAATAGTAATAACTATATTATAAACAATACAATAAATTATCAATACTCGGAGGTCATGGTTCTCAGGCTTTATCTTGTGGTTGCAACGAGATGAGAACATGGCATGGATATTAGCAGCCTTCTTGCGGCAATACTTCCTGTAGATCCCTTTGATGGTGGGATGATCAATATCCATGATGGAGTTGGTAATGTGCACCACTTTCTGCAGCCTCCTTTATTCTGTGACTTAAGCGGGAAATAAGTAGGGGATTGGAATTGATGGCATTGGTCTGAGAGGGAACTCCTATGTCTTTATGAACAGTATTATATAAAAACACAAAATATCATCCTGCTATCACCTTCAGTTGCCCATTGACTGCAGAGAGCCTCACGCTTGTCGAACGAAATGCTGCTCTCGCTTTGGAATCAGGGTGAAGGGATAGATTTGTGCTGTACAAATGAATTGAAAGGTTTACCGTGCAGTTTTGGTCCTAATTGCTGATTATCGTTATTTTGATTTACCTGCAGATGTTAAAGCAGACAGAGATTTGTTTTTTTGCATCGTTTACTAATTGAAGAAGTTCACTTGGAACGATGCTTGCAGGCTCCTCCTCTCTGCTTCCACTTCTACACAGGATGAACGCATCACTACTTTGATTTCATTCCGACAAACTGAATCAGAATGGATTGAGACGTAGGTCTCAACTTGTATTTTCAAATTATAACGTGGCTAGAGGCCCAAGTATTGATTAAAATTCCAGTGACTCATTGCACTCTTACCCTTTAAAATCAAGCTCACCTCCAGATGGCAGAGGCCCATGCTAATGATTCCAAGGTACCAATTAAAGAGGAACAGAGGATGTTCTCTGATAACCTGAACCACTTCCTGCTGGCATCATCATTAAAAAAAAAATAGCTTAGCTGGCAGCATTTTATTTGCAGAGGTTATCTTTAAAACAATTGTGTGCCGTGAATGGAGACATGATAGAATAGGAAATGCAGCAACTTGGGGGCTAGTATCCATTTTGCTTCTTATTCTGTGTAGGAAGGAACTGCAGATGCTGGTTTACACAGAAGATAGACACAAAACGCTGGAGTAACTTAATGGGTCAGGCAGCATCTCTGGAGAAAAGGACTTGGCAATATTTTGTGTCAAGACCCTTCTTCAGACTGACAGCCCGAACAGTCACCTATTCCTTTTCTCCAAAGATGCTACCTAACCCGCTGAGTTACTCCAGCATTTTGCTTCTTATTCTACTGGCTTTCCACGTTTACAGAAACTGGGTTTGGGTGATTATTCATCTGATCAGGCCGGTGCAGTGGTGGTGTGATAGACGTGGGGCAAAGGAATTTTACTTAGATACCTACTTGAGTAGGCGTAATAGGATCCAGATTGAGATAGCAGAGCACAGCACATTAGTGATGGCCCCAGTACAAGTTTGCTCATGGTCCACTGCATTTTTTAAGAGATACAGCGCGGAAACAGGCCCTTCGACCCACAGAGTCCATGCCGGCCAGCGATCCGCGCACATTAACGCTATCCTACACACACGAGGGACAATTTACACTTATACCAAGCCAATTAACCTACAAACCTGTGTTTGACAAAACACAAACCTGTGTTCGACAAATTGGAGCATCGAAAAAAACTGAAGATCACGGAGAAAACCCATGCAGGTCATGGGGAGAACGTACAAACTCCGTACAGACAGCACCCATAGTTGGAATTGAACTCTGGTTTCCGGCGCTACAAGCTCTGTAAGGCAGCAACTCTACCGCTGCGCCACTGTTCCGCCACTGTTCCGCCCTCTGTACCATTGAAATGCCCGGAGGGAGGGATGTGGATGGAGAGGGACAGGATGGGGGGGGGGGTGGAAATGAGGGGCAGAATAATGGAGAAATTGGGATGTGGGACATATGAAAGAGGGGGCAGGGTTCATGGAATGAATGAAGCATCGCAGGTACTGCACTCCCTACCACTGATGGGATGAGGCAGTCTCCGAGATCCCTTTGATGGAGGAGGTCAGTACCCCACCTCCTTCCACCAATATTCCTCCTCCTGTCATTAAATTTGACACCTCTTCCCTCCTTATCAACCGTTTGTCGCCTTTTCAACTCTCGCCTTGGTCCACCCATCTGCTAATCAAACCCCCACAACCCCTCACATATCACTTAGCAGGCTTCGTCCTGCCCCCAACTCTCTATTCTAGTATTCTCCCCCCTACTAAAATCTGTCCAAAGAAGTGCCCCGACCTGAAACCACCTATCCATGTTCTCCAGAGCTGCTGTCTGACCCATCGAGTTACTCCAGCGATTTATGTTTTTATTCATATAATGTCAAGGATACTAAAGTTCTGAAATGCGAATAAGGAAGTGATGCAAAATATGTCGTACAAAGTTTTGGTTGCAAAACATTAACAAATGGATCAATCTGAAAAGTATGCGGAATGTAAAGAGTGGCATTGTTTGTGACTCGGGCAGGAATAAAGTGGGAGTTGAAGGCTGATAAACACAATGGAGACACAGTGGGGGAGTGATCGTGCTTTGCAGCTCATCAGATGCCAACTATCAGGGATGCAAGTATGCAGCCTCCACTCACTGCCTCCCACCATTGTTAGACTTATGACTGTTGTATCTTATCATTTTCTAGACAGTAACCTGGAGCTCCAATGATGCATCACCTACAACCTATTGAGAATTAGAGAACCATATCTAAAAATATACAGCTCATTCTTCCTACAATTTTCAGAATTTCAGAGACATTAATAGAGTGGGCTCTTTCGAGTATGTAGGAGAGATGAGCCCGATAACTTTAGATATTGCATTAGCTCATCGTTTAATTGTTGCTAGGAGCTGCACTTATGTTGCTTCTAGTTAGTTCTGGTCACAGTGCAGTCTGTTCACGTAGCTCGAGTTGTGACTCATAAACATTGTGAAACTCCCAGCTCGGGCCACACTGGGAAACCAGTAAAGTGTTCCGTTACATCAGCAAACTTAATCAAAAGCACTTACAGAGATGGATAATACATCAGCTGAAGAAGCTTTTAAATGACATATTTATTAACATCGACATTGATGAAATCCATAAGTGAATCCTCTGCTTGAACTGAGTTTTAAGTATGATTGCTCAGTGAGGATGTGAAATGTTAAGTGTTACATGTCCAAACAATATTTGTTACATTTTCTTTTGTATTATCTATAACTATAACCCCTGTTTTGGTGCACCATTGCCCTTATCAACCACTGTGTAAACCTGCACTTGATATAGGGTGTGCAAATATGTGTATTTAATGTTATTTTGGTGCACCATTGCCCTTATCAACCACTGTGTAAACCTGCACTTGATATAGGGTGTGCAAATATGTGTATTTAATGTTATTTTGACAGATCTTTCTTGCTTTTGTGATGATTTGCAGTGATGCCATTGTAAGATATCCATGTGTTTTATTATGCTTAAACATCTAATCTGCTACCAGGACTTCAGCAATTTCTCATCCAAGTCCTCCTTTTCTGCAGAAGGCAGTGGGGCAACTCTCCAACTTTGCTTTTTCTTACAGGAAACCTCAGTTTCAAAATTGGTACATTTTGTGGCTTATTTTCAGACCATTAACAAGTACCCCGTTCCTGCTTTCCCCCCCATCTCCCCTGATTCCTTTAACCCTAAGAGCTAAATCTAACTCTCTCTTGAAAACATCCAGTGAATTGGCCTCCATTGCCTTCTGTGGAAGAGAATTCCACAGATTCACAACTCTCTGGGTGAAAGAGTTTTTCCTCATCTCAATCCTAAATTGCTTACCCCTTATTCTTAAACTGTGACCCCTGGTTCTGGACTCCCCCAACATCTTGACCATTTTTCCTGCATCTAGCCTGTACAATCCTTTAAGAATTTCAGTTCTTTTCCTAGTGCATGTGATAACTAAACACCCTTGATTCATTCCCAATTCTTGATATTACATGATGTTCGATCAGACTGATTTGTTATGTTCACGACAACATCATACATGACTAACTTCATTTGGATAATCCATGTGGTGACAAAGTTCGACTAGCCTGGTTGGGTTTGTTAATTTAACAGTCTTTACTGCTTTCTGCAGCAGATTTTGAACAAGCTGGGCAGCTAAGTGACTCGCCCTTAATCTGTTGGGAATTCTGGGGATTTGAAGACTTCATCGACCATTCATGATAATAAACTCATGCACTGTGCCACTGCAGTAACTATTAATACACGAGTCACAGCAGTGCAGTTACATTGGACAAGACAGGACCACCATAGTCTGACATACTGAATTACTAGAACGTAACCATATAAAAACTAAAGGCTCATTTTATTTCTGCTCAGTGTTTATTGTACTTCTCTTTATTTTTCTATTTCAATCCATTACCTGTCCAAATGTCTTTTAAATGTAGTTATAGTTTCTGCCTCAACAATTCCATTTCAATTTGCAGCAGTTAAATTAAAGTAATTAAATAAATCAAGAGCTCAAAAAAGGGCTAGTCTCACTCATGGTGATGATGGAATGACCAGATGGTTGTTAGTAAAGCGTTCAGTTCAATGATATCCATCAGGGAAGAAAATGAGCTGTCCTGATTCGGCGTTTCTCTGGCTTTAGATCTATCAATGTGCTTGAGTCTTTATGCTCTCCTCAGTTCAGGGAGATGGACAATAAATGCTGGCATTTGCAGCAATTTATAAGTTCATAAGTTGTTGGAGCAGAATTAGGCCATTTGGCCCATCAAAGCTATTCCACCATTCAATCATGGCTGATCTATATTTCCCTCTCAACCCCATTCTCCTGCCTTCTCCCCATAACCCCATTCTCCTGCCTTCTCCCCATAACCCCAGACACCCGTACTAATCACAAATCTATCAACCTCCACCTTCAAAATATCCACTGACGGCCTCCACAGCCTTCTGTGGCAATGAATTCCACAGATTCACCACGCTCTGACTAAAGAAATTCCTCATCTCCTTTACAAAACCTACATCCTTTTATCTTTTATTCTGAGGCTATGTCCTCTGGTCCCAAACTCTCCCACTAGTGGGAACATCCTCTCCATTTCCACTCTATCCAGCCCTTGCACTATTCAGTAGGTTTCAATGAGGTTCCCCGTCATCCTTCTAACCTCCAGCGAGTACAGGCCCAGTGCGTCAAACACTCATCACTGTGCATCATTTGTGTAAACAAATGGGAAAAAAATCCCTCTTATGTTTTTATCTTTAAAATATTGAACATTAACTTTGGCCTGCATGCGTTCAGGGTGATGCAAGCCAAAGAATGGCAATGGACTGCCACTGACAAAAAATAATTTCAAGCCCTTCAATCTGAACGATTGAGTAAAACTACATTATCTGCATTGGACTTCTTAAGGTGCACCTTTAAACTTCAACCTTGGGAACTTGTTCCTCAAAAGTGAATGAAAGATTTGATTCCCTTAAGCACCAATGCCTGTTGATGTTGTTAGTCCAAAGTTACTTGCTATTGGAACAACAAATTTAAATGAAGACCAATAGTTAAGGTGCCTCATTTCCTCTGATGAAGGAATATTACCTCTTGTCGGAGGTGTTTAAAACCCATGGTGAATATTTTTTAACTGAGCTCATGATAAAAGGAAACCAGGTCCTCCCACAATGACTTAGTTTGAACATTACAGACGAGGAAGTTCTCAGATAGTACTCTTAGCCAGTGTTAAATTGGCTAATATACCTGGCTAAGGGCACATTTAGGAATGTCAGAAACTGGCAATGACTTACATTCTGAAAACATCTATAAGCCACCAAAATATGGTGCACATTGAAAGAGTCAAAAGAAAAAAAGCATTCAAAGCTGCAATTGCAGCATTCGTGGGTAGAGTTTATTCAAAAGGGAAATGATTGAGGAGAAAACTTGTTGCAGGTTCACTTATAGACATAACCAAAAAAAAATCAAATCTAGAGATTTTCCATGTGTTTTTGCTGAAAAACTGCCTGTCTATTTATTTTGACATTAGACTGCTCAATCATTTTTGCTAGACTCAATTGTTAATTGTTTATAAAAATATTATGCTACAGAGAGTAGTGGTTATATGGAATGAGCCTCTGAAGAAGGTTGTCGAGGCATAAACCATAACAGCATTTAAAAGACATTTGGGCAGGTACATGGATAGGAAAGGTATAGAGGAATATGGGCCAAATGCTGGGCAGGTGGGACATCTTGGTTGGCATGGGCAAGCTGGACTGAAGGGCCTGTTTCTGTGCTGGATGATTCTATGATGCTTTATCAGCACAAATACAGACCATATTGCATATCAAAGAACCCCTCAGTAGTACAGACAAAGTTTGCTCCAAGGCCACTATAGTTTGCAGTCGCATTGGTAGATGGACACACAAAACTCACCCCTCGCACCATGTAGACAATAGACAATAGACAATAGGTGCAGGAGTAGGCCATTCGGCCCTTCGAGCCAGCACCGCCATTCAATGCGATCATGGCTGATCACTCTCAATCAGTACCCCGTTCCTGCCTTCTCCCCATACCCCCTCACTCCACTATCCTTAAGAGCTCTATCCAGCTCTCTCTTGAAAGCATCCAACGAACTGACCTCCACTGCCTTCTGAGGCAGAGAATTCCACACCTTCACCACTCTCTGACTGAAAAATTTCTCCCTCATCTCCGTTCTAAATGGCCTACCCCTTATTCTTAAACTGTGGCCCCTTGTTCTGGACTCCCCCAACATTGGGAACATGTTTCCTGCCTCTAATGTGTCCAATCCCCTAATTATCTTATACGTTTCAATAAGATCCCCCCTCATCCACAGGGTTCCCTCGAGCAGGGAACTGCCCATTGGCCCAACATGCATCAATATAATCAGCAGAAAGGGTCATCAATCTATGCAATTCTTAGATAAATGTTGAGCAATTTCACGACTGACTGCTGGATAGTGAAAAACATTGGTTGTAATGTTGAAGAAAGGTTTCATTATTGCCATGGTGGTCAAAAATGAGTCTCAGTTTGATATATTAAAAGCAAATGCAGAAGTAACAAGGGAAAAATGCTTTGCAAATTACTGCAACTTTGTTGTAATAGCTTTCTGTAGGTCGGTCACAATTGTCAACCTAGAAACAATAAATGTTGACACCGCACCCACAGCTTTCCAAGCTTCTAAACTTCATTATAAAATATAACCCTGATTGATGACTTTAGCTCAGGTTGTGATGTAGTGCTTGCAGGAGGTGGTATAACTTAATAATCAATCAGCAACTCTGTAATAAATGGATTCCAATTATTTGTACTGGTTGGGAGAGACGCTAATATCTGACGGTGTTGATAAACGGTGGCAATGCCACACTTTTCTGTTTCTAGGCAGTCCTCCTCTGTCATGGCTGCACATTTTAATCAATGAAGCAACACCCATGTTCTCAATGAGCAGATTTCAAAGATTAAAAATTAACATTTGCAGCCTACCTTCCACAGGTATTGCCAGATGGGGAATCCTTCTACATTTATATAATACTGTAGGAGCCATTTTACAGTTATTAGTCATTTTTGCTTATTAATATTATTACCTTGTATCCTGCTGTAGTCTGGACACTATAGAGTTAATGCAATGCTTACGTAGGGGCGGGGTGGAGCTAGAGTGCGGGCTATTGGGTACATGCTGGTGGAGAGAGGGTGTGTGAACCAAGGAGGTGCTGACAGAGGGTCAGCCAGAGGCTCCGCCAAAAGATATATGAGCCAAGACGTAATCGCCTGTTTTATTAACAAGAAGATTAATACAAACTGTGCCAAAGTTATATCCGGCAACCAGTATCGATCGCATAGACTGTGGTAAGATATGGAATTTTAGCTAGCAAAATTAATAACCAGTCGATGACAAGAGATATGCCAATATGTTTATTGCACCTTCAAATAAAGAAGACTAACTATTAAACGTCAAGGAGGATCTCTGTTATTATTTGTTTGAGTCATTACGCTTATCGCTGACCCGGTCCATGCAAGTGGCAGCTTGGGAGCTAATTGATATAGACGAGAAGCTGGCTGCTACAAATACAAATGTGCACACTCATCTTCAGAGCCCTAGAAATTATGAAGCAGTTATCTGTTGTTCTTGCTAATCAGGGATGTGTAAATATTTTACCAGAGATCCCAGTTCTTTTTATCTGCAGTGTGATTTCACTGCTTCAATCATTTCCTCACGGGTAGAAACAGAGTTAAGACTCGATCCTACTTTTAACTCTGCTTTCCTGTAAATAGTACAATGCGATTATCCTGTCATTTTTTACCTTCATCCCCTGTAAAATGGTGTGCCCCACTTTAGTCACATAGATAGCAGACTCGCAAGTAACCATTTTACCTCAATCCCTATTAATATACTCCACCAGTCATCCTGCACAACTCTGATGTCATGAGTTAAAAGAGCTGACACAATCTGCCCCAAAAAATGCTGACAACTCAAAATAGTGAACAGTTGAAACCTCGATCCTCAAAAAAGCCCAGTGAGCCAGGCCATTTCTTCAAGATGACTGAATAAATTAAATGTTGGACTATTGTAAGAAGGTAGGAATAAAAGAAATTGAAGCGGTTACAAGTAACATAGGCACCGATCACGTTTGTCGTTCAATAACATTCTGTATGTCAATTACTTTCCTGCCTGATCCCTATATTCCTTGGATCTCATGTCAAAAAAAGAGGGAAGAAGGGAAAGTGTCCATGGTAAGACTCGTCCTTGATTATGCTGGTTGTCTTGCAGAGGCAGCATGAATTGTAGATGGAACCTAAAAAATAAATCTACAATCTCTGTGGTCATCCTTCGTTCCTTTATTCTTCCATAATGCATTCTTATGCTTCCTGCTTACTGGAACATGCCAGGCTTGAACTCTGATCAGCCAGCCTTTAAACAAAGTTGTGACCATGCATAGTCTATATGAAAATGTGGTGAAGGAACTTGCATCCAATGCTGTTTCCTTGCTCTTCTATCTGCAAGAGATCATGGCTTTGGAGGTGCTGTTAACAGGGTTTGGAGATTGCACAGGATGTGCTCAGTGAATGTACAGAATTAGGTAGACTGTGTCAAACATCCACTCATTTGTTCTTTTGATAAGCTAGATGTGAAAGTAAACTGTGGGGCTTACTGTACTAGTCTTGTGTAAACTTGTTAAGTGATTAGAGAAGATGATGCAGATGGACGTTTAATGCATGAAGTTGTACACATTCATGCAGGAGAATAGAACAGAATTTTTTTGTCAGAATTGAATGATTTAAAAGTTTTGGACATCCATATGAACAGTTATAGAAAAATGAGTGTGCAGGTTCACCAAGCAATCAGCATGTCAAGTGATATTGCAACCTTCACTACATGTCTTGAAGTAAAAAGGATTTTTATGATGCAATGCACAGAATACTGCACAGTTTGGCTCGTTATCCAAGGAAAGATAAACCAGTTTAGCTTATTGTTCTAAAGACACTGCCATAACCTTCACAAGATTTATACCAGAAATGGAAGCACTGTCCTAAGAGGAGAGGTAAAGTAGAATGGCCCACTCTGCTTTGCAAGATATAGTGCGCTCAAGATTTCAACAATTTCCATTTACAATGCACCTTCACGTAATAAAATATCGCCATGGTTTCTCACGGGAGTGTTATATAAAAAAAACTAACCGTACAAGTGAATATTTGGTTGATTGAAGTCCAGCTTTAAGGGAAGTAGACAGGTAGAGAAGGAAGGAATTTCTTTAGCCAGAGGGTGGTGAATCTGTGGAATTCATTGCCACAGACGGCTGTGGAGGCTGTCATTGGGTATTTTTAAAGCAGAAATTGATAGGTACTTGATTAGTAAGGGTGTCAATGGTTACAAAAAGGCATGAGAATGGGGTTGAGGCGCAAATATAGATCAGCCATGATCGAAAAGCAGAGCAGACTTGATGCAAAGGCATGACGAATGCATGCACGATGCCAAAAAGGGCACCAAAAATATGATGGTTTGTTATAAAGTCATATTGGGCTTTTAGCATTCGAGTCAAATTCATTTTATCCTCTCCAGAAAGTTACAAGGAACCAATTGGTAAATTAGGAAGAGAAAGTCTCTTCACTCATCCTTCCAGCATAAACCGGTGGTGTCTGCCATCTCCCTCACCAATTCCATCATGCACTCTTCGATTTATTCACAAAATGCTGGAGTAACTCAGCAGGTCAGGCAGCATCTCGGGAGAGAAGGAACGGGTGACGTTTCGGGTCGAAACCCTTCTTCAGACTGAAGAAGGGTCTCGACCCGAAACGTCACCCATTCCTTCTCTCCCGAGATGCTGCTTGACCTGCTGAGTTACTCCAGCATTTTGTGAATAAATCGATTTGTACCAGCATCTGCAGTTATTTTCTTATACCATCATGCACTCTGGTCTGCCACATATATTCCACTCTCAATTATTTAGGCTGTTGCCCCAAAGCCCTAGTCTTCAGGATCAATTCCTTGCCTCACATGGATTAAGCGGTTACTTTCTTACAGGAGTGACAACTGAATCTGAAGCCAAGTTAATATTTTTGGCTACAAAATCTGGAAAGAGATGCTTACAATGTTGTTGCATACAACAAATCTTTTCTCATGGAAAGCTGTGTCCTATTCCGAACCAATCCCCATTCCAATCCCATCCTCTGCAGCAAGGACCATTTCCAATGTCATAGTCCTGATGGGATCCCAGCTCAATGCTCACAACTGATCTGGGGCATCTTGGTCAGCATGGGGACGTTTAGCCGAAGGACCCGTTTTTGTACTGTCTGACTCTACAAATACTGCAATGTATTTGCTGCGACTGTACAAAAACAGGAAGAACTAATTTGGGTGACAAAAAGGGAATCCAGTAAGGGCAGGAAATGCATCTAGGGCAAATGAAGCAGTTAGATAGCACAAGACTCTTCCTCTCCATGTGATTGCCAAATTACAACATAGAACAGTACAGCACAAGAACAGGCCTTTCGGCCCACATTGTCAGTGCTGAACAGGATGCCAAGACCATCTCCTGTACATAACCCATAGCTCTCCATTCCTGCATATCCATATGCCTATCTAAAAGTATTTTAAATGCCACTAACGTATCTGCCTTAACTACCACCCAGCAGTGCGTTCCAGGCACTCACCATCCTCCATGTTAAACAAGTGGGCACATCTATTTTAAACTTTGCCTCTCTCACCTTAAAGCTATGCCCTGTTGTATTTGTTTTTTTCCATTCTGGGAGAAAGGTTCTGTGTATTTAAGCCTGTCATCATTTATGTACATCCATCAGGTCTCTAAGTTCCACCTTCAGCGAACCCGTCATAGCTTGAGTGACAGAAATAGGTAGGAAAATCTGCCACGAGCAACAAACAATGGAGGAGAGGGGAGCACGATTTCTTAACATACTTGTTACACGATTTCTTAACATACAGCAGATTTACTGGCTGTAAATCATAATCACAGACTGTGAAGAAAAGTTGATTACATTGAGTGCAAATGTCCTGCTTCCACATAGGAGAATAGTAGATGAGGGTTTTAATTCAGCGTTGCAAGATTTTGCATATTTATATGTACAGAAAAGCTATGAGGCATTCAAGTGAATCGCCACATTGTGACTCATGCCTCCTTGTACTGCCTAATATGGGCTGACCTTTCACTGCCACAGTATCCATCCAGTTCAAGTGCAACTTCAATACAGATGGCAAAATACATTTGTCTATTGTTGCCTTTCCCCATGAACGGCAACATAACACGCTCGGACTGGGCTCAATAGACATTATCGACTGAGGCCCACCAGCAATTCCTTGTGATCCTGATAAAACAAACGTACTGTGTGTCATGTGTTGGGAGATGCATAGAAACAAAAAGGGATACACGATTCAGCTTCAGTTTTATCTAATAAGCCAGAACTTGTTGGAAAAATATAATTGGTGTTTAAATCGGCTGAAAGTTTAAAGATAAACCAAGAACCACCAGGACTTGCTTGATGATCGAGGTTCATAATGCATCCCCCTCACGGCCTACATTTTGCTTCAGAATTTATTACATTTATATCTTAATTATACAGAATACAGGGCGGCACGGTGGCGCAGTGGTAGAGTTGCTGCCTTACAGCGAATGCAGCGCCAGAGACTCAGGTTCGATCCTGACTACGGGCGCCGCCTGTACGGAGTTTGTACGTTCTCCCCGTGACCTGCGTGGGTTTTCTCCGAGATCTTCAGTTTCCTCCCACACTCCAATGACGTACAGGTATGTAGGTTAATTGGCTGGGCAAATGTTAAAAAAATTTTTTTTAAATTGTCCCTAGTGGGTGTAGGATAGTGTTAGTGTGCGGGGATCGCTGGGTGGCGCGGACCCGGTGGGCCAAAGGGCCTGTTTCTGCGCTGTATCTCTAAATCTAAATATGTCCAGAGATTTAAGTTTAGCATTTCATTGCATAAAATCTCACTAAAACAGTGAGATAATAATTCTTCCCGACTGCCCATTGATTATTTAAATGAAGGTGATAAACTATTTAACCCTTGGCGACCCCTTTGTTGAGCGCCCGGAGCTGCTGGTTGCAAGCCATTTCAATCCCATACCCACAGCAGCTGGACTGTCTTTGGTCTCTTCCACTGCCAGGGAGAGGCCAACCAGCAGCGACAGGAACAGGATCTTGTTCTGCTCAGACAGTCTACAACACAACAACATAAATATGAGAAGGGTCAAGTAGGAAATGTCACTCATCCTTCTTCTCCCCCAGAGATGCTGCCTGGCACGCTGAATTACTCCAAAATTTTTGACATGAATATTGAAATCTCCAATTTCAGCTTTCGCACTCTCGATATTTCTATCCAATAAGATCCTTCCTCATACTCTCCCACACCAACCCCCTCATCACCCCATTGCCCATCACCTACATACGCCTCCCAACAAGTCCATCTCGCCACTGTTCCATTTGCTCACCTCTCTTAGTTGGTTCCATGCTCCACCTTACTTTCCCAGATTCCATCATCTGCAGCTCCCAATGACCACCACAAATCATGTCCCAGTCTGTTGTTTTCTCCACTCTGCCCTCCCTCAACTGATTCCATCCACCAATCCACTTCTCCTCACCTGGATCCATCTACAAATGCCTGCTCATGCCCTTTATGTCAGCTGTACACCCATCACTCTCAGTCGAGAGGAAGGGTCTCCACTCAAAACATCAAATCCAACCACAGATGTTGCCTGAGCCCCTGAGTTCCACAGCAATTTGTTTTTTACCCCTTCAATATCTGTTCTGATGCATGTTTGTAGCCATCAATGAAAAGGAGAATCAATCAGCAGCTGACGGTAGGGTGATGTCACTGGAAATTGTTTGGGTCCCTTAGACCGACTGTCTCCCTGGAACATTGATTGTGGTTATTGGCCATGCACGGTCAACAAAACTGAAGCCAAGCAGGATGACAGACTTCTGAGCCATGTATTGCTTTTTTGGCAGCAAATTACTCTCCAGCAGGCTAGCTGCAGTGAAGTGTTTGGCCCGTGAGAAAGATAATGGGGACATCAAATGAAATTCCACTTTTCACCCATTGTTTCGCCTCTATGTGAAACCATACTGGCTATGTCCCGATTTGTTAATACACAGGTCCCAACCTACTCATCTGTTCCATCAAGCACCACTTGCCCATCAATGGCAGAGCCAGAGAATCCTGCAAAGGACTCATCAATTACCTCACAACCCACCAAAATGACATCCTCAAATTTGACAGGTTGAATAACAAGAAGAGTGTAGATATAGCAGTCATTTATGTGGCTCCTAATGGTACCAAAACTCAAAAAGGTGGTTAACCAAGAGCAGACCAGCTATTAGGGGAGGAGTTTGCTTTTACACTACAAGAAACCATGGTGGTTTTTAATCACTGATGCAATAAAGAGGAAAAACATTCCATGCTTGCACGAGCATGGCAATGTAGTTTGTTAATTTTCCTTTCTCCATTACAATCACATACAATTCACCAGATTCCTGTTGTCCATTCTTGGCTGCCAACGGTAATGTTATTTTATTGATCGTGGGTGGTTGGCATGAATCAGTGTGCAATGGGTGGGAGGTTGAGGTTAGGACAGGTGTGGAATAATGTTGAGGTGGTGGGGAGAAGCAGATTTAAAGTGACATGGGTCCAGTGCAGAGAATTGGATTGAACAGCTATAAGCACTAACATTTCTGTCATCATTACAACTACAAAAATCTGGACCAATCCCCATTTTCCTTGAGATTTGTTACAATGTGTTAGTGAATGATCTTAGCAAGATTGTTAAAGTTTAGTGAGATTTGGCCTTGCACTTCACTCTACGGCATCTGATATGTCTGAAGAAGGGTCTCGATCCAAAACGTCACCCATTCCTTCTCTCCTGAGATGCTGCCTGACCTGCTGAGTTACTCCAGCATTTTGTGAATAAATACCTTCGATTTGTACCAGCATCTGCAGTTATTTTCTTACACCGACATGTCAATAACAGTCACGAGTGTCTTTGCGAGACATGGGTATCATAGGCAGTCAGAACCTT